>NC_138382.1:48150320-48213061 GCF_054177405.1 Leptonychotes weddellii
TTGATCTTCTGCTTAGATGATCTGTCCATTGCAGTGAGTGGGGGGTTAAAGTCCCCTACTATTACTGTATTATTATTGATGTGTTTTTTATTAAACAATGAAGAAAGAATGTTGTAAGAAGAGGTACCGGGAGGTTAGTATTATAGAAGCCAAAGGGAGAAGAGGGTTTCAATAAGAGAAGATGGCTAAATATCAGAGAATTTAAGTAATTTAAGTTCAAAATTAAACAAATTCAGACAGTCCAAGTGACTTCTGGTGGTTAAGAAATGGTTAAGGAGAAAGTAAAGTTAACACAGTCTATTCTGCTAAGAACTTTTGTGTTTGAAAAAAAAAAAAAAGAAAGGGAATTGTCTGAGGTCCTTGGGTTGACATGCCAGCGATTCCAGAAATGCCTCTGCTTTCTGCACACCTGAAATTCCACCATCCCCACCCAGTTACACAGCCTTCAAAGACTTCTGTCTCTGTGGAGCTGAGCAACACTGTTCACTGGGCTGCTGCTGCTGCTTTTTAGCAGTTTTATTGAGAGATAATGGATGTACCATGTTTCATCAGTTAAAGTATACAATTTAGTTGTTTTTAGCATATTCACAGAGTTGAGCAACCATCACCACAATCTAATTTTAGAACATTTGCATCATCGCACAAAGAAATCCCATACCTGTTAACAATCACTCTCTATTTTCCCCTTCCCCAGGTCCCTGGCAACCACTAACCTACTTTTTGTCTCCATAGATTTGCCTAATCTGGACATTTTGGACATTTCATATAAATGAAGTCAAACCATATGGGACCTTTTGTATTTGGCTTCTTTCACTTAGCATAATGTTTTCAAGGTTCATCTATGTTGTAATGTGTTTTAGTACTTCATTCCTTTTTTTGTTGAATAATATTCCATTTTATGAACATACCACATTTTATTTATCCATCCATTGAAAGACACTTGGGTTGTTCCCACCTTTTGGCTATCATGAATAATGCTGTGAACATTAATATACAAGCTTCTGTGTGAACATATGTTTTCATTTCTTTTGGGTATATATCTAGGAGTAGAATTTCTGGGTCATATGGTAACTCTATATTTAACATTTTAAGGAACTTCCAGACTGTTTTCCAAAGTGATTACACCATTTTACAATCCTCCCAGTGATGTATGAGGGTTCTGATTTCTCTACATCATCAACACTTGTTATTGTCTGTCTTTTAGATTTTAGCCATTCTAGTACAGTGGAGTGGTATCTCATTTTAGCTTTGGCTTGCACTTCCCTAATAACAAATGATGTTGGGATTCTTTTAATGTGTTTATTGACCATTTTTATGTCTTCTTTGGAGAAATATCTATTCAAATCCTTTGCCCATTTTTTAATTGAGTTATAAGTCTTTTTATTGTTGAGTTGTAAGAGTTCTTTATATATTCTGGATAGAAATCCCTTATCAGAAATATGATTTGCAAGTATTTTCTCTCATCCTGTGGGTTGTCTTTTCACTATCTTGATTGTGTCCTTTGAAGCACAAAAGCTTTAAATTCTGGGACGCCTGGGTGGCTCAGTCGTTAAGCGTCTGCCTTCGGCTCAGGTCATGATCCCAGGGTCCTGGGATCAAGCCCCACGTCGGGCTCCCTTCTCAGTGGGAAGCCTGCTTCTCCCTCTCCCGCTCCCCCTGCTTATGTTCCCTCTCTCGATGTCTCTCTCTGTGTCAAATAAATAAATAAAATATTTTTTAAAAAAAGCTTTAAATTCTTACAAAGTCCACTTTATGTTTTCTTTTGTCACTTGTACTTTTGGTATTGTGTCTAAAAATACATTGCCTAACTCAAGGTTATGAAGAGTTATTCCTTTTTTTTTTTTTTAAGCTTTCAATAGACCTTTTTCTCCCCCCACCAAGGTGAACAGCAAGGGTCTTCTCTTCTAAGCCTTTTGAGTCAGATCTGTCTACCACTCACTCTCATTTACACTCAAGGCACATTTCTTTTTATACTACTCTTGTTCAACAGGACTTTGGCTGACCACCCTGTATCTGCCAACCACTGTGCTAGGTTTTGTGGGAAACACAAAATAAAAATGATTCTGTCTTACACACTGGGTATTGGGCAAAGATGAATTTAACTTGGACTTGGCAGTTAAAAGAAACATTAAGGTAGATATGAAAAAAGAACATTAAACATATCAAAGGGCAAATGATTTACTTAATCAAAATTATGGACTGATGCTTCTTTTTGATGAAGTTTGCATCAGTATACAATGAAATGAGAAAAATAACGATGATATGCTTTCTCTTATGCAATGATTATAGTTGATGTAAAGTTTTATTATTTTTTTTTTTAATGATGCTATTTGTCAATGTAAGAAATTAGCAATCCCATATTAATCTACCGGGTTTTGTGGGATTCTTTTCTTGGCTGTAAAACCAACAACCTGCAGCCACAGGTTCAGAAGACAGAGAGATCTTTTCTGGCTCAGGGGTGACCAGTGAAGACTTGATGGAGGAGTTGATCTGAGCCTTGTAGATTTTGGATAATTCTGAGTAGAGCCAAGTGTAACAGGTAGGAGAATGTGAACAAGGGCAGCAGAGTGGAAATGAGATTATGAAACAGGTTTGAAGGACTACATGATAGGGTGTGGGAAGTAAGGTTGTGTAGAGAGAGAGTAGATAGATAGCCAAGATGGAGGACCTTGAAAGCCAAAATGAGTTTGAACTTGATTCTCTGGTTAATGGGAAACCATTAAAAGGGGCAAGAGGAGTGACATTCTGAAGAAAGATGGTACTTTAAGGAGATGAATCTGGCAGTAGTGGAAGGTAAATTGCAGGTGAGAATACTAATTAGGAGCCAGTTGAGGTTTATAATATGACAATATTTGTATTTTGTTGCTAGCCAGAAAATAATTTGACCTTTCCTCAAAAGCACTATAGATCTTCGGCAGTAGTGGGTAGAAAGTAGGTGATGATGTGGTGAAGTAAGCCAAGCACTAAAAATTTGAAAGCTGCCACCTTCTACAGGCAACTAGAAACATTTCCTAAGTGGTGGCTCTCCAGTGTGATGCATGGCTTAGCCTCACAGAAATTTCAGGAACAAGACCCTGGGCCTAGAAATCTTACAGTAAGAAGCTAGAACTCCAAGCATTTGGTCATGGAGAATGACTTTGTCCTAACCTAAAGCTGCTTATCCAACCTACTTCGAGGTCTCTATTAGGGGAGAGGGAAGTACAGCTATACCTCAGAGATATTGCAGGTTCTGTTCCAGATCACCGCAATAGAATGAATATTGCAAAAAAGCAAGTCAAATGAATATTTTTGTTTCCCAGGACATATAAAAGTTATGTTTATACTATACTATAGTCTGTTAAGTGTGCAATAGCATTATGTCTTTAAAAATGTACATACCTTCAAAAAAAATGTACATACCTTAATTAAAAAATACTTTATTGCTAAAAATGCTAGCCATCATCTGAGCTTTCAGTGAGTTGTAATCTTTTTGCTGGTAGAGTGTATTGCCCTAGGTGTTGATGGCTGCTGACTGATCAGGGTGGTGGTTGCTGAAGGTTGGGGTGGCTGTGGCAAGTTCTTAAAATAAGACAACAAAAGGGGCATCTGGGTGGCTCAGTTGGTTAAGCATCTGACTTCAGCTCAGGTCGTGATCTCAGGGTCCTGGGATCAAACCTTGCATCATGCTCCCCGGTTGGCAGGCAGGCAACCTGCTTGTCCCTCTGCTCCCTCCCCCACTTGTAATCATGCATGTGCTCTCTCTCTCTCTCAAATAAATAAAATCTTTAAAAAAAAAAACAAAAACAGGGTCACCTGGGTGGCTCAGTTGGTTGCGCGACTGTCTTCGGCTCGGGTCGTGATCCCGGAGTCCTGGGATCGAGTCCCACTTTGGGCTCCCGGCTCAGCGGGGGGCCTGCTTCTCCCTCTGACACTCCCCTCTCATGCTGTTTCTCACTCTCTCTCTCAAATAAATAAAATCTTTTAAAAAAAATTAAATAAATAATAAGACAACAGTGAAGTTTACCGCATCAATTGACTCTTCCTTTCACAATCAATTTCTCAGTAGCATTTGATGCTGTCTGACAGCATTTTACCCACAGTAGAACTTCTTTTGAAATTGGAGTCAATTCCCTCAAACTTTGCAACTGCTTTATTAACTAAGTTTATGTAATTTCTAAATTCTTTGTTGTCATTTCAGCAGTCTCCACAGCATCTTCACCAGGAGTAGATTCCATCTCAAGAAACCATTTTCTTTGCTCATCCATTAAAGTTTTATCTGGAGATTATAACAATTCAGACGCATCTTTAGGCTCCACTTCTAATTCTAGTTCCCTTGCTGTTTCCATCACATCTGCACTTAATTCCTTCACTGAAGTCTTGAACCCTTCAAAGTCATCCATTAGGGTTGGAATCAGCTTCTTCCAGACTCCTGTTAATGTTGATATTTGACCTCTTCCCATAAATTACGAATGTTCTTAATGGCATTGGGAATGGTGATTTCCAGAAGATTTTCAATTAACTTTGCCCAGATCCGTCAAAGGAATCACCATCCACGGCAGTTGTAGCCCGACGAAATATATTTCTTAATAAGACTTGAAAGTTGAAATGAGTACTCAATCCATGGGCTGCAGGGTGGATGTTTTGTTAGCAGGCTTGAAAACAGCATTCATGTCAAACGAAATTCAGTAAAAGGAGGTACGCTTGTACAGTGACACCATATCTGCTGCTTTCAACCTCCCTGTGAGGATCACTAATGGTCCGATTTAGGAAGCAAACTCCCTCTCTCCTCTCTTCCTCGCTGTTTCCTGCTTTATAGGCTCAAGGTGCCATGGGCCCTCAAACAGATCAAGGTTAGAGGTAGGTTTGGGGGTCTTCACCCGCTTCTGTTCTCTCTCCAGCTCTGTACATCCCAGTGTATCATCGATGGCCTCATGGGCCTCACAGGGAATAGAAGAAGCAATAAGGGAAAGAAACTACATCTCTTCTGGATCCTGAGTGGTGGCTGCTGTGGTCCTGGCCAGCGGACCCCTGGCTTCTTTCTTTTTTTTTTTAAGATTCTATTTATTTATTTGAGAGAGAGAATGAGAGACAGAGAGCACGAGAGGGAAGAGGGTCAGACGGAGAAGCAGACCCCCCGCTGAGCAGGGAGCCCGACGCGGGACTCGATCCCAGGACTCCAGGATCATGACCTGAGCCGAAGGCAGTCGCCCAACCAACTGAGCCACCCAGGCGCCTCCCTGGCTTCTTTCTAGGGACCTGAAATCCAAGGGCTTGGCTGTGGAATACAGATACTGGTCAACACTGGGAGGAGACCTAGACCGGGCTAGTACTCGGGGGGCCAACCGCAGCTTGCGACTGTCTCTGCGTTCCAGGGCGGCCGCAGGGAGCAGTGGCATGAAGCGGACAGTGTTGCTGCTGGCTCTCCGGCTGGCTCTGGCTGTGGCTTCTCCACTGTTCACTGATCCCCACAGAACTGGCCCAGAGCCTGAGGAAGGGGGAGCTTGGAGGAGGTGAAGGGCTCTGTAGGGCTACGGGTAGAACTGAGATTTTTCTCTGGCTGAGGGGAGACCGCTCCCTTTCCCTAGGAAAATGAGCTTCCTGGCCCCTCAGCCTGGCCAAATGGATTCTGCCTCGTTACAGGCCCAGCCGGACCCGCTCAGCACTTGTCCAAAAGCTAATGTAGGTGAAAGGAGAAGGTTCTATTCCGGCCACACTAACAGGCCCCCTGAAAATCCAGGGAATGAATCGGACCCTGTGTTCGGAACGGGCCTGTAGGCAGCCTGGTCCTAAGGCTCACTACCACCCTGTGTAGAGAAGCCTGGCTATGGCCCAGTCTTCCTTTTCTCCCAAGAGGCACACCCTCAAAGCCTCGTGCTGAGTCGCGCTGGGATCCACAAGGACTCGGCCTGCTGGTAGAACGATGACTGGTCCTTGCAGCCTCCCTTCAAGGTTTCAGGAACCCCCTCCCAGGCTGGCTGCTCCACCCTGAGGCTAGTCTGGAATCTTAGTGAAAGGAAAAAGCTGGAAAACAAGGAGTCATTCAGAGTGGGTTGAAGAGAGGAGGAAGAGGTTTCTGGCTAAGACCTAAAAGGAGGGGCCTAAAGGGAAGGAAGGAAGCTCCAAGCCTCTGCCCAGACTTTTTCCCTGAGACTCCCAAGGACCAGGGAGAAGCTAGGTCCAGCTCTCTCCCCCGTTTTCTTTGCCGCCTTGAGAGTTCTCAGCCTCCGGCACGGACTCCTTTCTCTCCCCTCCCCCTTCCCTAGGCTAAGGGGCCCCCAGGGCCTGGCAGGGAGGGAGGCTGGGCGGCTGTACCGTGGGCATGCCTGCTCCTCTCCCTTCCCCCTTCCCGGAGCAGCAACGTCACCGCAGCCCCAGCACGGCCACCGGCGGCGGGCGGCGGCGAGCATAGGCGCTGCGATTGCGCAGCCTCCCTGCATTCGCAACGATGCCATTGTATTAGCAGAAATCAGATCTTAGGAAATCGGTTCCGTTCCCCCTGTGTGGTCCCGTGGAACAGTGCCTCGGCTGGAACTGTCAAGGTAGAGCTTGGTTGGAGTGCAAAAGGAACAGAAGCCTCCGGGTACAGCTCAAGGCTCCTAACAGAGGTATGGCTCAGCGGAGCTGGGGGAGGGGCAGGGCAGAGCCGCTAGGATAACCGAGCAGCACATTTGGGCCCTGGCTTCTGAGGGTTGGCTTTGTCTTTCCGAGAGAGAGAGAGAGAGAGAGAGAGAGAGAGAGTGAGTGTGTGCAAGCATGAGAGCAAACATTAGCCAGGCTCGTCCTTGCATATATTTGGGCTGTGGTGCAGAGGCTTGGGCTAATGCTGTCTTGTCAAGAAGCAGAAGATCCCCTCCTTCCTTTCTGGGCATTTCTAATGAGGCTGCTATAGTGTGGGCCAGGGTGGAGGGGTTCAGATCTAGGAACAAAGACTTAATGGGAGGAGACACCCCTGAAGCTATCATAAGTTTATGATGGAGAAAATGCAGGGATTCAAGCAGCTTTCAAGAGGAGGGGCTGGGAAGCATCCATCCCATTCTTTTTCCTCCATACACAAACATTCATACCCATAGACACACATACCATATCTTCTGGTGCCATGGGAGCCACTAGGCTCTCGGTAAGGATGGAATAAGAAAGAATGTTGATCAAGAGGCTCCAAAGTCTATTGGGGGAGCATGGGGAGGTGGTCGTTGTAATGCTGAGGGCACCTGACTTGTTATAGTCAGTCTCCTTATACAGACCTAGATTCCTAACAGGAAGGGACCTGAGCATAAGCAGGTCCCAAATGTACCCTCTTCCTCTCCTCCCTTCAGTCCTGCTCCAGAGAGGACTCAGACAGGAAAAAGGTTATCCGTCCTACCGATGCTCCTCGTGGGACCTCAGGTCAAGGTCAGATTGTTAGAGATTAGCAACTGAGTACCACCGTCTTCTCAGTCCTCCTTCAGAAGGCCAAAAAAAGAGGGAAGGCATTCAATGACTGGCAGAGAGATGCTGATGACCGAAAACAGGGGAAACCTTTCTCCTGGAGTGTAGAACATTTTCCTGCCCAGAGTTACCCTATTGCTGAGCAGATAGAGTTCCTTAAATTCCCATTTCCATTGACCACCTTGGTGGATGATTCAAAAACATGCTAATAGGAATCAGTGGTTCCACATTGTGCAAATATGTGATTGGGGAATACACTGGGAAGTTGTGGGAGGTTGTTAGTTCCCAGGAAGCATCCAGGAATGTGAACTACAGAATAGGGAAAAGGGGCCTTGGGGACTATGAATGGGGCAGGGAGATGAGGGCCAGGAGCTGTGACAGGCGGTGGATTGAAGAGTGTT
The DNA here is from genome assembly GCF_054177405.1 of Leptonychotes weddellii. NCBI lineage: Eukaryota > Metazoa > Chordata > Mammalia > Carnivora > Phocidae > Leptonychotes > Leptonychotes weddellii. The sequence goes on from NC_138382.1 coordinate 48,158,126, forward strand.
TAATAACATTCATATTACTGGGGCGGTAATATGAAAGGGACAATAGGTTCAGAGCATAGAGAAGTGGGTAAATACAAATTATGTAAGTGAAGGCTTGAGTGGGGGCCTATACAGGAAAGGTAGGAAGCAGCTGCCGTGCAGCAGGGTAAATGCCGGGACTTTAGGAAGAGGGTGTGGCCCAGCTTATTTTCTTTGGGAGGCAGTTGTAATGGAAAGAATTAAGAACTGGGCAGAATTGGGCAGACCTGAGTTTGTGTCTTATCTCAGCTGTGTAATTGTAGGCAAACTACTTACTCTTGCTATGCTTCAGTTTTCTCATGTGTAAAATAAAAATGATTATGCCTTTTACAGATCATAGTGGTGGGGTACCTGCCTGGCTCAGTCGGCTAAGCATCTGACTCTTGATTTCTGCTCAGGTTGTGATCTCAGAGTCATTGAGCCCCATATTGGGTTCTACGCTCTGCAGGGACTCTGCTTGAGATTCTCTCTCTCCCTCTGCCCCCACCCCCCGCACTCTCTCACTCTAAAATAAATAAATAAATCTTTCAAAAAGTTATAGTGGAAGTAGAGATGATATATGTAAATCACCTGGCATGTAAAAGCTCAGTGAATGATCACTAATAAATAGTATTGTTATGATAGGCCAGGAGACACTCATTTGTGATGGGGGCCAGGAAAAGGGCTCTCATGGAAAGCTCATCCGGTTGTAGAGAGCTAGACTTCCTAACTTGATGCTGGCTGAACCCACCACTATCTACCTAGTAATCACAGCTAGAGGGCCCATCTTCTGAGAGCTTTCTTCCACTTTCTTCCTATTCTGGATTCTCTATTCCTTCCCCATCTTCATCTCCCATGTCTCTCCATTTAATCAGGGTACTCATTCCAGAGTCTGGAATGAGCTCTTCTACCCCATTGTTTTCTCTTCTATTTTATTAGAGCTCATGGACCACAGTATTAAACTTGTATTATTGTAGAACAAGTCACTCCCAAGAAAGAAGTCTAAGAGGTATGTGCTCTGTGGTGTTTGAAATAAAGTCACATGTACAGTACACTCTCATTACATTCTTAACTGACCAAAAGTTAAGATTCCTTAAGATGAAGATGCTGGATTGTGGATGGAGCATTAATTCCTTAAGAATTATTACATCCGGGGCGCCTGGGTGGCTCAGTCGGTTAAGCGTCTGCCTTCGGCTCAGGTCATGATCCCAGGGTCCTGGAATCGAGCCCCGCATCGGGCTCCCTGCTCCGCGGGAAGCCTGCTTCTCCCTCTCCCACTCCCCCTGCTCGTGTTCCCTCTCTTGCTGTGTCTCTCTCTGTCAAATAAATAAATAAAATCTTTAAAAAAAAAAAAAAAGAATTATTCCATCCAATTAATGGAGCATTAATTCCTTAAGATTCCTCCAAGATTCCTTAAGATTCCTAACTGATCAAAAGTTAAGATTCTTAATCTGTCTTTATTAACTGAGTGATCTTGGACAAGTCCTTTTGTTTTTTTGGTTGTTGATTTCCTTGTTTTTTAAAATGAAAGTGGCTCTGGCTACTTTGGTCAGTTGTTGTGAGGATCAGGGAGATGACATATATTTAAAAAATGCTTTGCAAAAAATGTGCAAGTTTTGTCAGGGGCAGAGCAGAGGCATGAGCACAAAATCTCATAGGATGTCTGCAGAACTTCACCTTAGTTAGCTGAGCTAGAGTTGTCTGTGAAGGAACTATTGGCAGGCATTTCCCTTGGTTGTGTGGAGATCAGGGAGGAATAAGACCTTCTCTAAGATACAAAAACATAAAATGAATCCACCAGGGATAGTGCTTTACAGTTAAAATAGGATTCAGTACAACCTAAATGTAAAAGCTAAAATTATACAGCTTTCAGGAAAAAAAGGAAAATTTTCTTTATGATCTTGGGATAAGCAAAGATATTTTAGATAGGACACAGAAAGCTTTAACCATAAAAGAAAAAGAAAAGATAAATGCAATTTTATATAATTAAAAACTTCCATTAATTGAAAAGCACCATTAAGAAAACAAATGGGCAAGCCACAGGCCAAAAGAAAATATTCACAAGACATGTCTGACAAAGGAAATTTTAAAACTCCTACAACTCAATAATAAAAAGACAAATAAGTCTTTAAATGGGTAAAGTAAGAGTCCACAAATAACGGAGCACTTACCATGTTCCAAGCACTATGTATAGGTTCTAGGGACATGGAATTGACTATATCTCAGTTTCTGACCTCAGGGAATGAACTCTAGTCTGGGGGACAGATACATAAACAACATTATAATATAATTGTCTGTACCCTCCAGCCAAAGGTTCTTCATCATCTTCTGTATCCATTTATTCTTTATCCCTGATTTAGAGGATCAGCCTTCTAGACTCTGTGTCACTGTGTTTTTCCATTTCAAAGCATATGTGACTCAGTAGTAGTTTTGTGGATTGAATCGTAAGTTCTTATGTGTGTATATTTTATTTGTGAATGCTACTTGAAAATGGTGCTTTAGGGGCGCCTGGGTGGCTCAGTCGTTAAGCGTCTGCCTTCGGCTCAGGTCATGATCCCAGGGTCCTGGGATCGAGCCCCGCATCGGGCTCCCTGCTCGGCGGGAAGCCTGCTTCTCCCTCTCCCGCTCCCCCTGCTTGTGTTCCCTCTCTCGCTGTGTCTCTCTCTGTCAAATAAATAAATAAAATCTTTAAAAAAAAAAAAAAAGGAAAACGGTGCTTTAAAGAGGGGGGGCGGTTATTCACCGAAGATCAAGTGATGGCTGTAGGCCATAGGTACTCCTAAAATTACTGCTATGTGTACAAGACAGTTTTCTATGCTCCTTTTAGTCCAGGCCTCAGATGATAGCCTTGACTTGGGGAAACCTAGTACTATATGTATGGGGAAGCCGCCCTCTCCAAGCCCTGAACCCACAGTATCTGTGTTGTTTAAAGAAAACAAAATGGGGCACCTGGGTGGCTTGGTCGGTTAAGCGTCTGACTCGATTTCAGCTCACGTCATGATCTCAGGGTTGTGAGATCAAGCCCTGTGTCAGGCTCCACTCTGGGTGAGTGGTTTCTCTCTCTCTCTCTTTCCCTGTCCCTCTGCCCCCCATCTCTAAAAGAAAGAGAGAGAGAGAAAAAACAAAACTGTTTAAATTATGTACATAATAGATATTTATTATATACAAATTAGAAAATATAGATGACTAGGGTTGCTGGAGGGGAGGTGGGTAGAGGGATGGGGTAACTGGGTGATGGGCATTAAGGAGGGCATGTGATGTAATGAGCCCTGGGTGTTGTATGCAACTGATGAATCACTGAACTCTACCTCTGAAACTAGTAATACACTATATGTTAATGAATTGAATTTAAATAAAATTTTAAAAATACAGATGAAACAGAAAGAGTAATATTAAAAATAATCCAAAATCACTCAACAGAGATAAGCACTATTAATATTTTGTTGTATATGCCTTCAAATTTTCTTTCATGCATATTGCTATGGTCTGAATATTTGTGTCCCCCAAAATTCATATGTTGAATCCTAACCCCCAAAGGTAGTGATAGTAAGAGATAGGGCCTTGGGAGGCGATTAGCTCATGAGGACAAAGCCCTCATGAATGGCGTTAGTGCTCTTACAAAACAGGCTCCAGAGAGATCACTTGTCCCTTACACAATGTGAGGACACAGCTAGAAGGTGCCAGCCATGAACAAGGAAGAGGGCAGAATGCAGCCATTCTGGCACCTTGATCTTGGACTTCCCAGCCTCTGGAACTATGAGAAATAAATTTCTGCTGTTTACAAGACACATAGTCTGAGATGTTTTGTCATAGCAACCTGAACAGACTAAGACACATACAGACATATATTTATTTACAAAAATGGTGTCATACTCTACATGCTGTTTGTAATCTGCAGTTTTACTTAATATTTTGTGAACATTTTCTCAAGCCAGTAATCATATTAACACATTATTTTAATGATACTCTGCTCTGTACTTTTTTATTGATTGTTATTACTGGAATTTTAAGTTGTTTCCAACTTTCTGTTATCCTTGTAGCATTTTTATTTGAACCCAAGTTTTCTTGGTGAAGGAAGAGAAGAGATGGGGAAGAGTGAAGGGAAAATTATCTCATGTACTTCATAGCTAAACTTCCTAAAAATCCTCTTTATTTCTCTCAACAGTATCCCATACTTTAAGGCAGCTGTCTCTCTTTTTTCCTTCTCAGTTTATCTCTGAAAATGCCCAATCCCCTCCACCAGTCAATACCCATTCCCTTCCTCACCTCTCCTTTCCTCTTCTCATAAATCTTAATCTTTTTTTTCTATTTTAAAAAAGGCTTTAAATAACAGCTTTGTTAAGATATAATTCACGTACCACAAAAATCCATAGTTTTGATTTTACTCACAGACTTTCATAATTATCACCACCAAATGATTTCAGAACATTTTCATCACCCCAGAAAGAACCTCCATTACCCATTAGAAGTCACTCCCCATTCCCCAGTCCTCCAGTCCCTGGCAACCACTAATCTATTTTCTGTTTCTGTGGATTTGCCTATTCTGGACATTTCACATAAATGGAATCATACAACATCATACAAAGAAGCCTTTTATGACTGGCTTCTTTCACTTACCTTTTTGAGGTTCATTCATATTGTAGCATGGATCACTACCTGATTCCTGTTATTGCTAAATAATATTCTGTTGCATGTATATATCAAAATTACTTTTTTAACATCAGTTTTTTTGTTGTAGCTTTAGCTATCTGTCTATCTAACTATCTATTTATTTATCTATCTATCACCTGTCTGTCTACACTGGCGCGCCTGGCTGGCTTAGTTGGTGGAGCACGCAACTCTTGATCTCAGGGTTGTTGGTTCGAGCCCCACTTTGGGTGAAGAGATTACTTAAAAATAGAATCTTAAAAAAAGAAAAGAAAAAAGAGAAACCAAATTTAAAAAATAAAGTAAGCTCTACACCCAGTGTGGGGCTTGAACTTTAGACCCTGAGATCAAGAATCACATGCTCTACCAACTGAGCTAGCCAGGTGCCCCTGTATCACATTATGTTTATCCTCTCCCATATGCAGTGGCATATACAGAATGGACAGAAGGCATATACAACAAAACCAATTCATCTGTTAATGGACAGTGGCTTGCTCCAACTTTTTTTGGCTACTGTGAATGCTGCTATGAATATTAATATACAAGCTTTGGTGTGAACATGTGTTTTCTCTTGGGTATATACCTAGGAGTAGAATTGCTGGGTCATATGGTAGCTGTATGTTTAACATTTTAAGGAACTGTCAGATCAGACTGGTTTTCCAAAGTGGCTCCACCATTTTACCATGCCTCCAGCAAGGTTGAGGGTTCCAATATCTCCGCATCCTCACCAACATTTGTTACTGTCTGTCTTTTATCTTAGGCATCGTGGTGGGGATGAAGTGGTATCTCAATGTGGTTTTCATTTCTGTGATGACTAATGATGTTGAGCATCTTTTCATGTGTTTATTGGCCATTTGTAAGTTTTCTCTGGAGAAATGTCTATTCAAGTTCTTTGCCCAGTTTTTAATTGAGTTATATGTCTTTTTATCATTGAGTTGTAAGAGTTCTTTTTTTTTTAAGATTTTATTTATTTATTTGACAGAGAGAGAGACACAGCGAGCTTAACAACCGAGCCACCCAGGTGCCCCGAGTTGTAAGAGTTCTTCATATATTTTGATCAGTAATCTCTTTGCAAATATTTTTTCCCATTTTGTGGGTTGTCTTTTCTTGATGGTATCCTTTGAGGCACGAAGGTTTTTAATTTTTATGAAGCCCACCTTCTCTATTCACTTGTCACTTGTGCTTTTGGTGTCATATCTAAGAAACCATCACCCAATCCAAGATAACAAATGTTTATTCCCATGTTTTCTTCTAGAACTCAAACCTTGTAGCTCAGTTTAGCCTCTCTGGTTTCTACCTTTCTCTGTATCGACTCATTATCCTCATTCAACTCCCAAAGGGTTGGGAGTCCAACCAAGAAGTCTTCCTCTCAGAAAGAAAAGGGAGGGGAGAGGATAAACACTTGCTTTTTAATTTTGATGTAATTTAATTTATAAAAGAATTTTTAAAACTGAATTCCTCACACACTTATTTATCAGCCACTTGAATTTTTTCATTTATGTATTGCCTGTTCATGTCCTTGAGCATGTGTGACTTGCCTAGATCTTTTCGTACTCCACATGGGAAGAGCTGTGATCCTGTAATCTAAATGAGTTAAATTTTTAAAAATTGGTGGTATTAAGTATTCAACTAAATGGTGGAAAACTCAGGCATTGAGGAATTTAGATTCACAGTGGGTGGAAGGAAAATGACAAGAATAAAAAGGGAGGGAAGAGAAATGAATGAATTAGCAGAAGTTAGATAAGAGGAGTCTGAGCAAGCAAGGACTATTAGGACTTGAATTTGGTAGCACAGGAGACTAGAATTTGAGGAAGCCGTTCTGTCGCAGTCCAGCCAGCAGACCAGAGAAGCTCAGAATAGGCTCTGTGTGCTTGGGACCAGGAGACCTTGAATAGGAGAGAGCTTTACCTTAGCCTATTGGAGGAAAAACTGGGAAGAGAAGACTTTCTAGGGGACCCCCATAGTGAAAGTTCTGGACTGAAAATGGACAGAATTTGGGCACTTCAGAAGATCTGTATCCTGAACTGGACAAGAATGTATTAGGCCTATCATGTTTGCTAGGACTTCTGTGTGCCTGGGTGATACAAGAGATAGAAATAGACACCCACCCCCTCAGTGAGAAGGAAGAGGTTGGCATCACCCATACTTTTAGTCAAGTCACTCTAATGACCAACTCGGTCTCTGTATTCAAGAAGCTCCAGGACAGGGGCGCCTGGCTGGCTCAGTCGGAGCATGTGACTCTTGATCTCGGGGTTGTGAGTTCCAACCCCATGTTGGGTGCAGAGATTACTTAAAAATAAAATCTTGAAAAAAGGGAAAAAAAAAAAAAAAAAAAGAAGCAGCAGCTCCAGGACAGTAGTAGGGAGAGTGAGGATCATTAGCCCACAGCCAGCAGAGAGGGATGAGCATTCTGGGGCTCAGAGGAGAAAATGAGGTGACATGGGGGCAAACAATACAGAATAATTTAAAAATAGTTTTCTTGCAAAATTAATAGCTTATTGCTATGAGTCCATGATATAGTTCATCTTCATGATTTTCCCCTTATCTGAGAGCTTGCAAGCTAAAGCTGGGTCTAAGGCACCTCCCTGTCCTCCTCAGTGCCGAGCACCCTTTTGGTCTTCCTAGATGGTTTTTCTAAGGTACTATTCATACTTGTTTTGTACTTGGGACTAGTCATTGTTTACTGCTAAGAACTTGTCCTTGAAAGAAAAGGAGAAAGTGCTGTCCTTGAGATCCCCCAGACCTTTGTAGGTGGCATGAAAAGGAGCTTGCCTTTTATCACAAGTGGGTGCACGGCCAATGAAGGGGGCACTCAAGAGCTGGACCCGTGCAGAAAGTAGGGCAGGGTAGCCCGGCCCTGTCGGGCTGTGTTATCACGCTCCACCTTGACTCTGAGTCGTTTCTCCTCTTGGGTTCTTTTCCCTCTGAAAATGCTATGGGGAAGGGCTTGTCCCTGACTTCCAGGGAGGTGACATTAGGTTCCCTTTCTTTCCCTCTCTCTCCAGGTGCCAAGCTCTCCTGATGAAATGTGTTCTGCCCCACTGGGCTCCGGGGGCAGTGTCTGGTGCTGTTGATGCCCTTGTTCGGAATTTCCAGAATGGATAGTCCCCCAAAGCTGACTGGAGAGACCCTCATCGTCCACCACATCCCCCTGGTGCACTGCCAAGTCCCAGATAGGCAGTGCTGTGGAGGGACAGGTGGAGGTAGCGGGAGCACGAGATCCAACCCTTTCTGCCCCCCGGACCTGGGCACCAGCCAGCCTGATCAAGACCTAGGACAAGCTGACTCGCTGCTGTACAACAGTCTGCACTCTGCCCCAGGGGGATCCGCACGGCCTGCAGACAGCACAAAGAGTAGGGTTCGGGATGGAAGAGGCCCCGGGGCCCCTAAACGACACAATCCTTTCCTGCTGCAGGAGGGTGTGGCCGAGCCAGGATTTGGTGACCTCTGTGATGACAGCATTGGTGACGGTGCCACCCAGCAGTCCTTCCACCTGCACGGGGCAGGTCAGCCCACCTTCCATCTGTCCCCTTTCCAGCTGCCACCACCTGGCCCTGGGGCGGGCAGGCCGTGGGGGGCGACACGTAGTCGAGCTGGAGTAGTGGAGGGGCAGGAACAGGAGCCGAGGGCCGCCTTGCATCCCCAGCACTGCGGCACTAGCCACTGCGGCCGGCCAGACCTGGAAGCAGAGACCATGGAGCTGGACGAGTGTGGGGGACCTGGCAGTGGGGGCGGAGCCAGTGAGACGTCGGGCTTTTCCTTCGATCAGGACTGGAAGCTCAGTTCAGATGAATCGCCGAGGAACCCAGGCTGCTCGGGCTCGGGGCCTCGGCACCGCCGCTGCAGCAGCGCCTCCAGCCCGTCCGAGGCGGCTGACCAGTCCATGGGCTACGCGAGTGACTCCTCCTGCAACAGCTCGGAGGGCGTGCTGGTCACCTTCAGCACCCTCTACAGCAAGACGCACGGCAGCTCCCGCGCCAACCTCAACGCCGCCCCACAGTCGTGCAGCAGCTCTTCCTTCTGCAGCCGCTCAGACCCTGGCGCCTTCTACCTGGACCTGCAGCCCTCCCCAGCCGAGTCCAAGATGTCTTGTGAGTCCCACCACCCGGACAGCGGAGGCAGGGAAGGGAGCTACGGCTGCCCTCATGCCTCATCTCCCGAGCTCGATGCCAACTGCAACTCCTACCGCCCACACTGTGAGCCCTGCCCAGGGGTGGCCGACCTCACGGCCTGCTTCCAGAGCCAGGCGCGTCTCGTTGTGGCCACACAGAATTACTATAAACTTGTCACCTGTGACCTGTCCTCCCAGTCATCCCCAAGCCCAGCTGGCTCTTCCGTCACCAGCTGCTCTGAGGATCACACCAAGATAAGCCCTGCGCCAGGCCCCGGCCCAGACCCTGGCCCCAGCCAGCCCTCTGAGTATTACCTATTCCAGAGGCCAGAAGTCCAGCCAGAGGAACAAGGAGCGGTGGGTTCCTTGGTGGAAGCAGCGGCACCTGTGGGCCCCACCGTGATCGAGGGGCAAGTGTACACCAACACCTCGCCCCCCAACCTCAGCACTGGACGCCAGCGCTCTCGAAGCTGCGATCGCAGCCTCGCACGCAGCCCTCCTGTCCGCCTGGGCTCACTGGAGCGCATGTTGAGTTGCCCAGTGCGCCTGAGTGAGGGTCCTGCAGCCCTCGCTGGCTCTGGCTCCCCACCTCGGCGGGTCACCTCCTTTGCTGAGCTCGCCAAGGGCCGGAAGAAAGCTGCAGGCTCTGGCTCCCCGCCGCTTCGAGTGAGCGTTGGGGACTCCTCCCAGGAGTTCTCACCCATCCAAGAAGCCCAGCAAGATAGGGTGGGCCCACTGGACGAGGGCACTCGCTGTAGCCACAGCCTACCGCCCATGCCCTCGGGGCCGGGCATGGACCTATTTGGCCCAGAGCCCTGGTCCACCCAGGTCTGTCAGGGCCCCCAGGCCAGTGAGATGCCACCTGCTAGCCTCAGAGCTGCTGGGCAAGGCCCCTTGGCCCAGCTGATGGATCCAGGGCCTGCTCTCCCAGGGAGCCCAGCCAACAGCCATACCCAGAAGGATGCAAGAGCTAGAGCTGACGGTAAGGAACATAGAGGCTGGAGAATACCAGAATATATGCATGGCCTCCTCAATGATAGGGCCCTGGCAACCACCCCCTCCATAACCGCTAAAGGTTCCTCAGCCTAGATCCATCATCTTTCCAGTCCAGGTCATGTCTGACAGTTGTAATGGGGGGAAAGATAAAAAATACACTGAAATTATCAGGACTCAGAGACTGATATATCGGGAAAGGAAGTATGCAGACGGTTGTGATTATAAGCCTGGATGACTGGAAAGATGATGGTACGTGAATAGGGACCACAGACACTGATGTAAAGTGGATTTCCTGGAAAAGGGATAAAGCCCAAGTTCAGTTTGGGACATTTAGGAATTTGCAGTGCTTAAGGGATATGTCCCTTAGGCAAACCACACTGCAAGTCAGTGAAGTTCATTCTTTGATCAGTGATTGTTGCCGCTTTTCAAAGAGCCTGAAACCAGACACTTGACTTTTAAGCCTCCTGGGCCCGCTCTTTCCCTGTTTATTTTATTACATTTAAATAATTGTTTTATAAATGCTCTATGTTAAATGTTGGTGATGGAGAGATGTGAGGGACAGTCTCTAGCCTCAAGGAATTCTGACTAAGGATGAAAACAGAAAAGGAAACATAATTAAAAACACAGAGTTGGGGGAGGGGGGAGAGCGCCTGGGTGGCTCGGTTGGTTAAGCTGCCCACTCTTGATCTCAGCTCGGGTCTCAATCTCAGGATCGTGAGTTCAAGCCCTGCATTGGAGCCTACTTAAAAACAAAAACCAGAGATGACGGTGTCCAGTACTGGTCTATGAGAGGGCTCTCTAGACAGACTAAAATGTCAGAGAAGGAGTGCTAACAGAATTTATATTTAAAACCAGTCTAGGGGCGCCTGGGTGGCTCAGTCGTTAAGCGTCTGCCTTCGGCTCAGGTCATGATCCCAGGGTCCTGGGATCGAGCCCCGCATCGGGCTCCCTGCTCGGCGGGAAGCCTGCTTCTCCCTCTCCCACTCCCCGGCTTGTGTTCCTGCTCTCACTAACTCTCTTTGTCAAATAAATAAATAAAATCTTTAAAAATAAATAAATAAATAAAACCAGTCTAGAAACAGGATGAGGAACAGGCTTTGTGGACACTTGTGAGAAGAACATTCTAGGTTCATACAGTAGTCCGTATAAAACCAACAAGGTACAGAATAACTTGATGCTTTCCAGAAACTGCAAATAATTTGATATAGCCATGGTGGGGTGTGGATGGAACTATTGAAGGATTTTAATCAGGGAAGTGGCATTTTGTTTTTTAACAGCTTAGTGGCATGGTTTTTTTGCATTTTAGAAAGATCACTGGTTGTTTGGGGGAAAGGTGGATTGGAAAGGATGCCCTGGGGGTCAGGAGACCACCAAGATCAGAGTCATCAGAATAACAGAGGTAGTTAAAACTTTGAGTGGATGAGAGCACCTAGGGAGAATGTGTGGAGTTGTAAAGGGAACAAGGACAGAGAGCCCTGAGGATACAATGATTTAAGGGTGAGCAGAGCAACACTCAAAGGTTCTGAGAAGAATTAGGAAAATAGGAGGAAAACCAGGGGAGAGTGAAGGCACAGGCACTAGAGGAGGAGAAAGTTTCAAAAAAGAGTTAGGTTCAACAAAGTTTTGAAGAGAAATCACTAACATTAAGGCTGAAGAATCCCGAAAACAACATTTGGGAGTAGTGAAGGGGGGAAGCCAGATCGCAGAGGGTTTGGAAGGAGAGATAAAGCAGGGGAAAGGGAGATAAAGGAGAATCTGCTATGCTGTAGGCTCGGGTTGGTCCATATGGCTTCTCAAAAGAAGTGGGTTAAAAAACCATAAATGGTGTAATCTCTGCTATTGGGAAGATCATAGCCTCAGAAGACTTCACACTCCTAAAAGGACACAGAGGAGCTGCCCTTGGGGTGGAGGATGAAAGGGGAGGTCTCCAGGGAGGAGGGGGGTCAGAAACAGCAGAGATTGGCCAGAGTCCTTTGGAACCCACCCCCTTCTTAGACTTCACTGTCTGGTGGGTGTCTCTAGGCGCAGGGGATGCTGTGGCTGGCATTCTGAGGGCAAGAACAATACTGGTCAGAGATGGGAGAGGCATTGAAACTGTTGTGTGTTTTTTTATTGGGTAAGGCTTTTCATACAGAGATGCTATTCCGTTCCATAAGTCTCCAGTGATCTCCCACAGGGCTCTTCTCTCAATTCTATACTTTTTTTTAAATTAATGAGTGACAGTTCAATGAATTCATGAATGACAAAAGAAGCTGAGATCTCTTTGAGATCCTGAGCAGCAGAGTCAACGTTCAAAAAGATCTTACCAAATCTGGAAAGAACAAAACAAAAAAGCAGGGACCAGTGTCAGGTTTGATAGGTAAGCTATACTTGAGTTGATTTGGGATATTTAATTGATCGCACTCTCAGAATGAGTCAGCAGTTTGGAAGGGCTTCCAAATAGTTAAAATGACTGTCTTCCTTGATAGACTCCAGAAGGGAGAAGCTGATAGTCCTCTACTCCTCTAAATCAGTGCTCACCTGCAAGTTCTGGGTACCCCATTTTAAGAAGGAACTGAGGAACTGGGGCTGTGTCACCTACAGAACAGCAGACTTGGGTGAATGTGGTCTCTGATTTTCTCAAGGGCTGTCACATAGAAAAGTGAGAAACCTTACTCTTTATATTCCCTGGGGACAAAACTGAGACCCACTCCCCAGGTCAGGCCCCTCCTTCTTCTCTGATCTCATTCCTCTGCCTCAAACCCTACTCAAACCCTATCCTGGGGACTTAGGGAGGATTTTTTAAAGAGTAGAAATAAACAGTCTAATTCAAACATACTTTATATAGCGGGTATAATAAAGCTACGGTTGGGAAGGCCTAATCTGAAAGCCAGGGTCAGTTCAGCCTTGAAATTTTATATTTAAATGAATGGATAGGCAGGAGGCATTCCCAGCAGGAAAGGCTGTGTACTTAAAGATGGGAATGGGGTGGGAAGAGTGGTGTCAATGAGAATGGCAGGTGTGGGAGTTTGAGGGGAGAGCAGTCTAAATGGTGGCAGGTGTGGATACCTATTTGAGAAGATTAGACTTTATTCTGTGGGCAGTAGGGTCACAGGGTATTTTAGGAAGCAATCTGATTTATGTAAGAAGATCTGGATGCAGCGAGACTAGCCTGAACCAAGGGTGACAGTGGGGATTCATTCATTTAATATTTATTCAGTACCTACTATATACTGGGCTCTATTCTAGGCACTGGGGATACATCAATGAACAATTCAGAAACACTGCTTTTTTTGGAGCCCTTATGAGGAGTAATAGACAAAAACCAAGATAATTTCTAATAGTGATAAAATGCTAAAAAGAAGATAAAACAGGATAATGAGACAGAGTATGACTTGTCAGAGGGACTGGGGTGGTCACCAGTGAGGAGGTGATGTTTGAGCTGATGCCTGAATGATGAGTTGATTTCAGGCAGAACAGCAGGTGCAAAAGATCCTGAGATGTTAATGAACTTGGCATGTTTAAGGACAGAAGGAAGTGTGGCTGGAGCACAGTAAGCAAGGGAGAATGACAAAGGTTGCTCTCCAAGCACAGATTGGAGATGACAGGAGGGTATATTTTGAACATGTCCCCTAGGAGTGATTCTGAAACCCCTCCCTGATGGGGTTGTGATCACTATCCCCTTAAGACTCAATGAAGTAAGGGGTGCCTGGGTGGCTCAGATGGTTAAGCGTCTGCCTTCGGCTCAGGTCATGATCTCAGGGTCCTGGGATCGAGTCCCGCATCGGGTTCCCTGTTCAGTGCAGAGCCTGCTTCTCCCTCTCCCTCTGCCACTCCCTCTGCTTGTGCTCTTCTGTCTATCTCTCTGTCAAATAAATAAATAAAATCTTAAAAAAAAAAAGACTCAATGAAGTAAATAAATGGGAAAAGATGAGGGATACCATTTCCTATGTAGTGCAATGTGATAAAGAGAACATTAGCCCCTAAGTCAGACTCTGGCTTAGCAGAATTCTAGCTCTGCCACTTCCTAGTTGTGTGACCTTGGGCAAATGACTTAATGTCTCTAAATTTCCAATACCCTGAGCTGTCAGGTAAGGGTATTAATTCCTGTCTCATAGATTTGTTGAGCCGGAGTTGTGCCCAGTGAGCCACACCCAGGGTTTCTCGCTTCGTAGAAGCTCACAGCGCCACCTTGTGTCATGCAGATGTTTACAGTGTGCACAGTGTTTTGTTGTTTTTTTTTAAGAAGCGCAACTCACGCACAAAGACAATCTGGCTGTGCAGTATCCTGGAGTTTTGTTAGTTCTGAGCCCTGTGTCTTGAGAGACACTGACCTGAAGATTGGCTGAAAGAACAGGAGAGGACCAGCCTTGGGGATCACAACTCTGTGTAGAGGGAGCAAATGTGGACCCTGAGGCCCCAGTGCCAGGATCGTGAAAGAGTGGGAATGGGGTTGATAGGGGTGACAGGAGGCTGATTCCAGCTGCAAATGAAGAAATATCATGGTTAGATTTGCTTAAGAATGAAATGAGTCAGCTTTAGTGGAGACAGGCGATGATGAGTAAAACCTTGAAGTAAATAACATCTTACCCTGAATATCTGTGACCTTTACTCCAACTCTTTAGGCCTTAGAAACAAAGGAAATGGTGGTTCTGCCATTGACAGAAATGGAAGTCATCAGGGGAAAGGTGATAGATGAATTGCTTTAAAATAGCAAATTTTGGGGGCGCCTGGGTGGCTCAATCGGTCATGATCCCAGGGTCCTGAGATCAAGCCCTGCATCGGGCTCCCTGCCCGGCGGGAAGCCTGCTTCTCCCTCTCCCACTCCCCCTGCTTATATTCCCTCTCTCGCTGTCTCTGTCAAATAAATAAATAAAATCTTAAAAAAATAATAAAATAAATAAAAAGCAAATTTTTAGGGGGAAGGGGCAGACGGAGAGGATCTTTTTCTTTTTAAGATTTTATTTATTTTAGAGAGAGTGAGCGAGTGGGGGGAGGGGCAGAGGGAGAAGGAGAGAGAGAGAATCTCCAGCAGACTCCTTGCTGAGCGCAGAGCCCAACATGGGGCTTGATCTCACTACCCGTGAGATCATGACTCATGAGATCATCTGACCCAAAACCAAGAGTCAGAGGCTTAACCGACTGAGCCACCCAGGCACCCCAGATGGAGAGAGAGAATCTTAAGTAGGCTCCACGCCCAACACAGAGCCTGAGATCGTGACCCGAGCTGAAATCAAGAGTCGGATGCTTAACTGACTGAGCCACCCAGGCACCCTTAAAAGAGCAAAATTTTTTTTAAGATTTTATTTATTTATTTGACAGAGAGAGACACAGCGAGAGAGGGAACACAAGCTGGGGGAGTGGGAGAGGGAGAAGCAGGCTTCCCGTGGAGCAGGGAGCCTGATGCGGGGCTCGATCCCAGCATCCTGGGATCATGACCTGAGCCAAAGGCAGACGCTTAACGACTGAGCCACCCAGGCGCCCCAAAATAGCAAATTTTAAGTGAAAGCGGAATGATCCAGAGATTAAGGGGAAGGTGGGGGCTAAAGCTGTGGGTTCGGGAGTCATCTGTATGAATGCCTGAACTTGAACAATGCAGGGACCAAAGTGTAAAGGGAGATCTAAGAATGGAGCCTTAAGATACACCCACCCTTGAAGTCAAGAAAATGAAGATGGGGTGAATAGTCAAGAGTACAAGAGAGTTCAGCATCATAAAAACAATAGAAAAAGTTTTACAAAAGATGGGAGGCACACTGTCATATTCCCAAACTTGGATTGCCCTTACCCCATTCAGTTCCTACAAGCCAGGTCCTGCCCATCTCTTCCCCTCTCCCCAGTGAGCATCATCCGTCTGCTCCTTTGCTTCCTGTGCTGGGGGCCCCAGGGTCTGTCTGATTCTTCCTCCATCACTGTCGCCACAGGCGGCGGTGCCGAGAGCCGACCAGTCCTTCGCTACAGCAAGGAGCAGAGGCCAACCACGCTGCCCATCCAGCCCTTCGTGTTCCAGCACCACTTCCCGAAGCAGTTGGCCAAGGCCCGCGCCCTCCACAGCCTTTCCCAGCTCTACAGCCTCTCTGGCTGCAGCCGTGCACAGCAGCCTGCCCCTCTGGCTGCCCCCACTGCTCCAGTCCCAGCCTTAGCTCCCTCAGGGGAGTCACAGGCACCCACCAACAGAGGGGCCAGGAAAGCTGGGCCTGAGCCAGAAACCTCACGGCCGTCACCCCTGGGTAGCTACTCCCCGATCCGCAGTGCTGGCCCCTTTGGGCCCAGCACCGACTCCTCTGCTTCCACGTCGTGCTCCCCTCCTCCAGAGCAGGCCACAGCCACAGAAAGCCCACCCCCATGGAGCCACTCCTGTCCTCCCGTTGCCCGGCCTGCCACCTTCCAGCAGCCACAGAAGGGGGATCAGAAGATACTGACCTTGGCTGAGTACCGTCTCCATGGAACAGGAAGCTTGCCTCCTCTGGGCTCCTGGAGATCTAGCCTCAGTCGAGCAGAAAGTCTAGCCCGGGGAGGTGGTGAGGGCAGCATGGCCTCCAGGCCCAGTAACGGTATGAGCTTTACCCTCCACCGCAAGTATTTCTACCCGACCCCCCCCCACCCCGCCTTTGGATGCTTTCTTATACTCCAACCTGGGGTAAGGGGTTAAATGTTTACATCTCCTTCCCCAGCACCTACGGATAATATCCAAGCACTCCCAGCCCTCATATTGTATATGACCGCACTGGGTGGATGTGAAATGCTGTCTCCTGCTAACTCTTGCCCGTCTCTTCTGCTCATCTGTTCTGCTTTCAGCCAACCACCTATCCCCTCAAGCACTCAAGTGGCGGGAATACAGGAGGAAGAACCCACTAGGGCCACCTGGATTGTCAGGGAGCCTAGACCGAAGGCCACAGGAAGCTCGGCTGGCCCGAAGGAACCCCATCTTTGAGTTCCCTGGCTCCTTCAGTGCTGCTGGCCATCTGAACTGCCGGCCGAATGGTGTGTGGGCCGGGTGCCCAGTGGACCCAGGGCAGGCTCTACCGCAGCTGGGCAGGGCTGGAGAAGGGGCAGGCCCACAGGAACGAGTCCCAGAGGGTATGAGGCACAGAACTGAGCTGCAGCTCTTGGAAGGAGAGTTGCTTGAGATTGATTTTTCTCTTCTTTCCAGGTCAAATAGTGAAGCCATTACCACTGACCTGCCCTGACTTCCAAGACCCCTTTTCCTTGACTGAGAAGCCTCCAGCTGAGTTTTGTCTGTCCCCAGATGGCAACTCAGAGGCCATTTCCATTGACCTGCTTCAGAAAAAAGGTGAATGTTACCCCCAGCTCAGGCCAGGAATTCTGTTGTCGGTACCTATTTGTGCCTGTTGCCCTACTGTCTAGCCCTCCTAGAACTCCAAGTGCTAGGAAGGAATCAGCACAGGAATTGGGGCACGAGGTAGCAGTCCGTGCATCGTGTAGGACAAGTGTGCCTGAATGCACAAGGATCATTTATCAGATGCTTAAGAATCAGGCTTCGGTCTCTTACCTCAGGGAGCTAAGTAGAGTGAGGGAGACTGCCATGCCATAAATAAATGGCCGTGTGCTCTAATGGGGGGACTCCCAAGTACAACAGGGCCTAACAGCTTGGGTAAGCATGATGGTAACATCTACTAAGATGTTGAGCAAATAAGGGACCACTGGACCAAGAGAGAGCTGTTTCAGTGAGATGATGGGGAAAGAGTTGAGCATCATTGTGGGCTGAAGGGAAGGAGCTGTGGGGAGGGAGAAGGATGAAGCTGAAGTTCCCTGTAGAGGCAGAGTGGGGGGTTCAAAGCTGGGAAAAGGGAAGAACCTTGAGCAAGATGGAAAGAGAGTGAGGGGGGCGGGAAGGAGGGTAGACAGAATGTAGTTATGTCTTTTGGATGGACAGGGAAGTTGAATTGATGACCAGTGGCCTCGGTTCGAGGTCGAACCAAGGGCTTGAGAAGAGGGGTAAAGATTTGGCAATGTGAGAGCATAGCAGAGGACACTGCAAGGCACACGTCAAAGAGGTGCCCTTGTCGGTCACTGTTGTGAGTGGCCCTGGACTTTGTCCAGCAGCCAGTAGCCTGGTTTCTCAGAGCGGAGAAGATGGATAGTTAGCTCGATCCAGGACTGGAGTAAGAGGGTCTTGAAGATAAAATCGCTGAGATGCGTCCACTGGCGGTGACAACAGGGCTTGAGGACTGGGCAAAAACAGGGAGGGGTCAGGGCCTGGTCCTCAGTAAGACTGACACCCATGTGCAGGGACAGAGAGAGAGCGTGGACGCCCCTCCCTCTCTCCACTGAGGGCTCAGTTTCAGCTGAGTTGCCCAGGGACTTGCTAAGGAACCCATCACATGGAATTCTTACTTGCAGGGCTGGTGAAGGCAGTTAACACTGCCGTGGACCTCATTGTGGCCCATTTTGGCACAAGCCGGGATCCTGGGGTGAAGGTAGGCAAAAAACTGGGGCGAGCTGAACTCTGCCCTGCTAACCCTCACCCATTCTATGCTGCCGCCTTCTCCTGCTCTCTTGCACCTAGAACCCAGAATTGGGTACTTCGGGATGGGGATCACAAGAGAAGCATGCTGAGGCCTAAGAGAGTCAGAGAAGACCAAGGTCGGGCTTCCAGTGATTCCCTGTTCTTCTCTACTGCATCCACAGGCAAAGCTCGGGAATAGTTCTGTGAGCCCCAATGTGGGCCACCTGGTTCTGAAGTACTTGTGCCCCGCAGTCCAGGCTGTGCTGGAGGATGGGCTCAAGGCCTTCGTGCTAGATGTCATCATTGGGCAACGTAAGAACATGCCGTGGAGTGTGGTTGAGGCTTCTACACAGCTAGGTAAGTGCTGGGCGACAAGATGAGGACCCCAGGCTGAGATTCGGATTCGGGAGACTGGGCATGTGACTGCTGACTCTGGCTTCCTCTCAGGCCCGTCCACCAAGGTCCTGCACGGCCTCTACAACAAGGTCAGCCAATTCCCGGAGCTCACCAGTCACACCATGCGTTTCAACGCCTTCATTCTCGGCCTGCTCAAGTGAGTGTGTGGGGCAACAAGAGCGGCAAATCACAGCCCTCTCCCCTGGGCTCTGCCACTTCTGTGGAACCAACTCCCTAGACTGAGACAGGCCAAGGGGGATCTGCAGGCTCTATGGCCAGGGCCCAGGCTCACTTTCTCCCCATCTAGCTACAGCGTCTCTCAGTAGGTCTCTGGTTTCCCACCACACCCACAACCTCTGGCACTGATCACCAACACGGTCTTTGGCTTTTATAAATCCATAATCTGGCCTATTTGGAAATTAATCTGGTTCTCTGGATATTGTAAACCTTGATCCCCTCAATTCCAGCACTACTTCCAAATCCTGCCTGACCATAAGTCCCCCTTGAGATCCACATCATAGTATCCTTCTTTCTCAAGTTATGGGCCTGGGTCATCCCCTTTGGGATGTGTACCCTGTACTCTCACTCAGTAGCTGCCATGACTTCGGGGGCCTAGGCAAGCCAACTCCATTCTAGAGGGAAGTCACTGGCTTGTGAATTACATGTTAACCCCCTCCCATCATCCCCCACTGACTTTCCAGAACTATTTTACGTGAAATGAACCAGGTAGCATTCCTGCCATAGAAGGGAGATATTCACCTATACCTCTGCCCTATGTCTGACCCCCTGTCTGTCTCCTTTGTACTTTATCATCTGGCTATCTCCACACAAGATTCAACTCTCTCTGTTTCCCTACAGCATCCGGTCCCTGGAGTTCTGGTTTAATCACCTCTATAACCACGAAGGTAATGCCCGGAACACTGCAAAGAGAGCTTGCAAACTCAATATAGGCCAGACCTCAGAGGCTCAGAAGAGGGAGGCACGGCTCTTTACAGATGGTAGAGGTGGGGAGGGGGACCACCCAAGCTTTCGTCTTCAGAGCCTGGGCTTCCAGCCCAGTCTGTCCCCAGCTTCTACTTGTGTTAGAGCCTTGGAGTCAGCAGGATACCCGGGCAGTCTGGAAGCGAGGGTGACCAGGAACCCCCACAGCTCTCCTGTGAACTTGCGGCCGCCACTTACGGCCGCGGAGGTCACGACCTGCACAAGCGTCCGGCGGCCTCTTTGGCCCTGGCGTGCACCCAAGGGCATAGTGCCCAGCCCATGCGGTGTACGCAGCGGCTCTGCCGGGGCCGCTTCTCGGAGGGCCCTGCCCCCAGGCCAGGCTCTGCTTCTCTGTGGGCCTCAGGCCCTCCCTCTTGCTCCCCCAGATATCATCCAGACCCACTACCAGCCGTGGGGCTTCCTGAGTGCAGCGCATACCGTGTGCCCCGGCCTCTTCGAGGAGCTGCTGCTGCTGCTGCAGCCCCTGGCCCTGCTGCCCTTCAGCCTCGACTTGCTGTTCCAGCACCGGCTCCTGCAAAGCGGGCAGCAGCAGCGGCAGCACAAGGAACTGCTGCGGGTGTCCCAGGACCTGCTGCTGTCCGCCCACTCGACGCTGCAGCTGGCCCGGGCCAGGGGCCGGGAGGGGCCCGGAGACATGGACAGGGCGGTCCAGGGGGAGCGGGTGAAGGGTGTGGGCGCCCCCGAAGGCGGAGAAGACGAGGAGGAAGAGGAGACAGAAGAGGTGGCAGAGGCAGCGGGGGGCTCAGGACGTGGCAGGTGGGCCCGAGGCGGGCAGGCTGGCTGGTGGTACCAGCTCATGCAGAGCTCCCAGGTCTATATCGACGGCTCAGCTGAGGGCTCTAGGTTCCCCCGTGGTGGCAGCAATAGCAGCAGTGAGAAAAAGAAAGGGGCAGGAGGCGGGGGACCACCCCCCCGAGAGGGAGTAGTCGAGGGGGCAGAGGCCTGTCCTGCCCCTGAGGAGACCCTTGGCCGGGACAGGGGCTGGCCCTTCTGGATGGGGAGCCCCCCTGATTCTGTACTGGCTGAGCTGAGGCGCAGCCGGGAGAGGGAGGGGTCCACTGCCCCCCCAGCAGAAAATGAGGAAGGAGCCTCAGAGCCTTCACCCGGGGGCATCAAGTGGGGACACCTCTTTGGCTCCCGAAAGGCTCAGCGGGAGACCCGGCCCACAAACAGGTGAGAGGCAGCCCATGGTGTAGACACGGGGATTTGGGGAGCCTATCTAAGCCAGAGCACAGACAGAGCCGGAGCCCCGGCTGCTCTCCCCTAGGCTACCGTCCGACTGGCTGAGCCTGGACAAGTCCATGTTCCAACTAGTGGCACAGACGGTGGGTGCCCGCCGAGAGCCAGAGCCCAAGGAGAGCCTGCAGGAGCCACACTCTCCAGTCTTGCCCTCCAAGCCTCCATGGTAAGCCCTGGAAGATAGCACTGGGGGGCTGGGTTTGGCTTTGGGTGGGGTTTCTCTGACCTCCATTTGTTGTTTCCCCAGCGAGGTGAAGGCACTGTGTCATCATCTGGCCACAGGCCCCGGACAGCTGAGCTTCCGCAAGGGCGATATCCTACGGGTGCTGGGGCCAGCTGGAGGAGACTGGCTGCGCTGCAGCCGTGGCCCTGACACCGGCCTGGTGCCTCTGGCCTATGTGACCTTGACCCCATCTCCAAGTCCAACCCCCGGAAGCAGCCAAAACTGAGGCCCTGTGCATGCTGGTGGCCTCAGGGACCCTCATAACCCCTGTGTCAGAGCCTGAGAGCCCTTCCCAAGCCCTCTGGCTTGGCCACAGAGAATAGACTGAGAGCTGGGGGCCATACATCCCTGTGCTCAGTATTAATTACTCCCCATTAACTGTCCCAGTGACCTCATCCAGACCTCCACCCAGGAAAGGAGGGAAGGGATGCAGCACTGGGCTGCCAGGATTTCCCCGGCCCACGTGGGCCAGCCCTTCCATAGGTACAGATAAGCACATCCCTATGGAGGGAGGTGATCAGAGGCCCATTTGCAGGGTTCCCTAGGCCAGGTGGTGAGGAGGAGAGGTG
Source organism: Leptonychotes weddellii (assembly GCF_054177405.1). Classification (NCBI taxonomy): domain Eukaryota; kingdom Metazoa; phylum Chordata; class Mammalia; order Carnivora; family Phocidae; genus Leptonychotes; species Leptonychotes weddellii. Next base: position 48,179,752 of record NC_138382.1, read on the forward strand.
ACAGTATTGGGGCCAGCTCCCTAAGCCCCCAAATGTAAATAGGCTGTGGCCAGTGCCTGGTGGTCAGAAGAGGGATGAGGAGCCCAGGCTTGTTTATGTATTTATTTATTTATTTATTACACCTATTAATAAAAAAGGTGCTCGGCCTCCAAACCATTTCTCTTTGTGCCTCCCCCCACCCCCCTCGGGCCCACCTCTCTTCCTTCCAAAAGGCTGAGAATGGAAGACAGAGAAGAGAGAACTTGAAGTCCAGGTACCTATCTATACCAGGAGCTGCTTCTGGAGGGTGGTGAGGCCCAGTGCATCATGGGTGAGATGCCCATAGGTGTGCCCGAACTGGAACTTATATCCTGTATGGACAACAGAATCTGTCACTTGTAGCCAGTGGCAAGGAGAGCCATTTATTTCTCAGCCAGTGCCTAAGCCCTCCAAAATCTGGTCCCAACTTCCCACTGTGAGCTACCTCCATATCCTTTTCTGCCCAGTGAGAAAGCCAAACCACATGATCCAAGGCCCCCCCCTCCCCCAGCCACTTCCACCCATTCCACACACACACACACACAAATATTCCAGTCCCCTCTGGGGCTATCCTCACCTGGCACATAGCCCCCATAATTAGGTAAAAGGCACAGGTTCTGAGGATAGGTCCTAGAAAGTGGAGGGAGATGTTTGGGATCCTTCTGGGGTCTGCTCCCTGAGTACATCTGTCCAAATTCCTGCAGTGCCCGGTTGGTGAGCACAGGAAAGCTGGAGCCGAAGAGGAAGCGGGCACGGGGCACGTAACCAGTGAAGCCTGGGGGGGATACTGAGTCAGGACATCCTGGGAGCCTCCCCATGCCTTTGGTCATTAGCCACTTCCTCTCACCTGGCATGAAGAACTTGCGAGGATCTCTGTCATCCATGGAATAGGGGGAAGCCTTGTGAGGAGAAGGTGGCAGAGAAAAAGTAAGGCTATCCCGTTCAGCCCCTGTGCTCCAACAGAAGCTCCCCGGGGGGTGGAGCCAGCGGTCAAGCCCACATCCCCGGCACCCATAGCCATGCTAGTCATGGCTGCCCCGCCTAGGCCCGGCCACACAGAGGTCAGGCTCCCCACTCCCAAGCCCCCCGGGCCCCCTCCAGCCTTCTTGGTCTCACTTGTTCTGCCTCTTGCCCCAGCTCTGGCTCCTTTGCCTCCAGCTCTGGCTCTGGCTTTGGCTTTTCGTCTTTCTCATCTTTTTTACCCTTGGCCTCCTTTGGCAGCTCTTGACCCCCTTGTCCCACAGACCACTGAGTGAAATCATTCAGAGCCTCAGCCCAGACCCGGCTGCAGTTCTTGGCAAAGATGAACTGTGCCTGGGGTACAAAACCTGGGTGGGAGGGGGCAAGAAAGATCTCAGTTAGTGTTTGGGGCACATGTTCTGGGTTGGGGACACCTGTTCAGACTGTCCGTACGTACCTGTGTACCCAGGAATCATGCTGGAGCTGAGCCTTTCATGCCTCTGCCTGACAGGCAGGCTTCCCCTGGGAACCTCAGGAGATGCCGGAGGCCTGATGGGAGGCAGAAGTGTGCGATGGGTGGGGGGCCAGGCTAGGCCAGGAAACCCTCGAAGCAGCTCACCGGTCATCTGCCCATAGGTCTGGCCCATGCTGAAGCGAAGTAGTGGGCAGTGTCCAGTGTACCTGTAAGCACAGGACTCACCCTCTCACCTCTAGACTCCCCCACCACCCGCAGAGATAGAAACAGAGACCTCTGAAGCCCTGAGTTTTTTTTCTGGATTCGGCTGCGTGTGTCTTTGGAGCAGGCATTTCTCAGTTCTCTCTGGGTTTTCAACCCTTCCCCTCTGCTATTACCCTGTTACCATGGAGAAGACAACACAAAGCTTTGTGACAGGCCCAGCTACCACTATCCCCTTGCTCTTCCTTTTCCATCCAACACCATGAATATCTCAGCCTTGGGCCTACCATACCAGTTTGTCTATTGGCCCCCAAGTCCTGCGTGGCACAACTCCCATGTCCTTATAGCCCTATTCCCAGAAGCAAGCAGGGGTGTGCCCTGGGTAGAAGTCTTACCCTGGGATATAATGAGGGTTCTGAGGGTTCAGCCCTGGTATGAAGGTGCTGGCCATAGTCATGGGAATCCAGGCAGTTCCTTTTGTTTCCCTTGGAGCCGAAGCTTTAGGCTTTGTACTGTGTCCAGGGTGGTGGGGCGGGGCCAGAGGCAGGAGGCAGGGCCAAGGGAGGAGAGAGGGGAGGAGGTACTAGGGAGGTAACTGCCAGGGCCAAGGCCAGGAGCTCACTGGTTGGTCTACTCCAGAACAAATGCAGTCCACCGTGTGGAGGTAGGGAAAAAGTCTGAGTGTGGCCTCCCTGTTCCAGGGAGCAAAGGAAGCCCTAAGGTGGGAGGTGAGAGAACAAAAACTGTGAGGTCCATTCAGCTCTGTCTTAAAGAGGACCACCCTTCCTTCTTAAACCCCCTGCCTGAAGACATGTGGGTGCTACTCTTTGTGAGTGTTGACTGAAAGTGATGGAATGCCTGGGAAAAGAGGGTCTCTAAGGGGATCCCAGAAGGGAGGTGACAGGGAGAAAAAGGAACCTAGAGACCTCTAAGCAGTGACATTAAGTTTCTTTTCAATCATTTTACTTTGACAAGAATTATTTATTGAATATCCACCATCATCTGGATTATCATTCAACAAATAATGCCATGCTCTGCTAGGCATATTCTGTAGTCAGAAAAGCTAAGCTCCATATGACTTCGGGCAAGTCATTGAGTATCTCTGAACCTTTTACAAAATGTAGATACCAGGACTCACCCTGCTACTGTTGTGAGGCTCGAATTAATATATACAAATGTGTTTTGTACCAGCAAAGACCATGAAGTCAGAAAGAGGGGGTGGAGGGGAAAGATCATGGGCCTGAGGTCACACTATCATGGGCTCCTACTAGCTTGTGGCCACGAGCCATCCTTAACCTTGTCTGAGCAGGTGACTTAACTTCTGCTGAACATGAATTCCCTAAACCCAAATGTGAAAGTTAAAATAACCTAATCTACCAGGGTGCTGTTAAGATAAAGTCAGTGTGGGAAAGAATTTACCCCAGCACCTGGCACTCAGCTACTAAAAATTTTCTTCCCTATTGTCTAATATTTTCTCTAAGCTTCTAACTCACATAGGAGACCTGCAACTGGTTAGTAAATTCAGTGGATATGGGTTTTTCTACTCTGGGAGTTCAAGGAAAGGAAATATGATGGTAATGTTGGGTTTTAAGACTAGGGGACAAATTAGAATTTGTTAAGAAATTCAGAGGGTGCCTGGCTGGCTCAATTGGTAGAGCATGCAACTCTTGATCTAAGGGTTGTGAGTTCAAGCCCCACACTGGCTGCAGAGCTTATTTATAAAAGAAAGAAAGGGAATAAAGTAAGAAAAAAAGAAAGAAAGATGAGAGAGAGAAAGAAAAAAGAGGAAGGAAGGGAGGGAGGAAGGAAGGAAGGGGAAAAAAAAGAAAAAAGAATTCAGATTCTAAGAGCAGAGAAGTATGGACCAGAAAGAAGAGCTCTCAGAGACGGGGGAGCATGACTGGAAACTCAGCTCTGGGGCTGGGTCAGGGTAAGGCCAGTCCACCTTTCCAGGAGGCAGAACCTCTGCTCTTCTCCCCACCCGAGTGTGACATGCCCAGGCTAACCAAGCACGCGTCCCTAACTTGTGGATTGCACAGGAGTGCTGGGCCCCAAGGAATACATTTCACGTTTCTCACTGTTCTGCCAAGGATGGCCTTGGCATGTAGCATTTAGAGCTAGGGTTGTAGACTTGGCTCACTGTTAAGGAAATATGCTAGATGGGGATGGGAACAGAGGGGAGAAGCCAGAAAAGCAGCAGTGTGGCAAGGTTAACAACCTAGACTTTTGGATTCTGTAACAAACACTATTGGTTGCACACTGAATACCCATTCCCCTACCCCCATCTCCCTTCTTCCTAACAGAACCTTAATTTTGTTCTGTGGAGCAGCCAAGAGCTTCAGGGAAGCTTGGAGCCAGCCCTGGGAATGAGTCTTGGTTAGTCTAAGCCCATTGTAGTGGTCCTATTCCCCCTTGTCAGTGATTAGTGAGGCACGGGCTTATGGCATTCTGGACAATAAAAGGGAAGTCAGCCAGGATAAGAGACGGTCCTAAGAAAAGTAAGCAACTTAAAATGCTCTTTAAAAAGATGCATGACAGGGGTGCCTGGGTGGCTCAGTCGGTTAAGGGTCTGCCTTTGGCTCAGATCATGATCCCAGGGTCCTGGGATCGAGCCCTGCATTGGGCTCCCTGCTCTGCGGGGAGCCTGCTTCTCCCTCTCCCACTCCCCCTGCTTGTGTTTCCTCTCTCGCTGTCTCTCTCTCTCTCTCTCTGTCAAATAAATAAAATCTTAAAAAAATAAAAAGATGCATGACAGAAAAAAAAGATGCATGACAGGGATGCCTGCGTGGCTCAGTCGGTTAAGCATCCAACTCTTGATTTCAGCTCAGGTCATGATCTCAGGGTCGAGATCAAGTCCTGCATCTGGCTAGAAGTGGAACCTGCTTAAGATTCTCTCTCCCTCTCCTGCCCCTCACCCCCCTCAAATAAATAAATCTTCTTTTAAAATGCATGACAAATGAGAGAGAGAGAGATGGACAAGAAGGAAAGATGTCCTTTCCTGTCTTTAGAAGTTCTATGGACATGATGACAGAACTCTGGTAGGCATCATGAAACCTTGTGGGAAGCTAGGCTAACCTGGGGACAGAGCCTGAATACAGCAAGGATGGATAGGAGAGTAGAAAGGCCTGGGTCCTTGATGAACTACTGAGCTAACCAACCTTTTTATATGAAATAATTTCATTATTGTTAAAGCCAATTTAAGTTTTCTTTTACTTGGAGCCCAAGGCATTGTAACATAAAAATAAAAACAAACAACAACAACAAAAACTAGTTCACCTCCTAGCTTCCCTGGAGATACAGACGTTGGCCAAATTCATCTCATTGAGCCTCAGTCTCTTAGCCATAAAATGAAGACACTAATGTTACTACTCCATTGAGTAGGACAAAGTAGTAGCACAAGATGATTCATAAAGAGCCACTCACCCCAGTGTCTAGCTGATGTTAAGTGCTAACTAAATAGCAATTCCTAGTGTTTGGTTGGAATTTGCTGGGAATGGGAGAAAGGAAAAGAGCTGAGGACAGTAAGAGGTTGGGGGTTCAGGTGAAAGCAGTGAAGCTGAGAGACTGAAAGGTCAGCATGTGAAGGTGGGGTGCAGATTAGAAGGGAGAGGCTCGTACAAATTCTGCAGGACCAACAATGGCAGTTGGAATCAGTGTGTGAATTACTACAAATTAGGAAAGAGGTTACAGTGAGTCTTACATTTGTGTTTGTGAAGAAACAGTCCACTCCTCTTGGTGAATAGCCTGTTACTACTGTTTCCATCTGTGTAAACAATATTTCTAAGTCCCTGAAGATCGGAAAGGTGTTCTAACCTGGGAAGGAAGTGAAAGAACTAGCTGAGGGGCCCACAGGACTGCTCACTGCCTCTGTGCCCCCAATTCCAGGGGACGGTCGTCTGGCAACCAAACCCCAGCGTGCTCCTGGTGGGAGCTGCACAGCCAGTGCTGGTGGACAGAAGGTTTCATTGGGATCACACCCACTCACAAAACGAGGGTCCAGTTAGGAAAGAGCCACGTCAGTGCCCTGCCCGTTCCACACAGCCTGTTCGGTCTCTGAAACAGCAGTCTATAACTTGTGTCGTTCCGCCTTTGATCCTGACCAGGAATTGCTGTAAAATTTCACATAAGTACAAATATCAAATCATTATGTTGTACACCTGAAATTAATGTTATATGTCAACTATACCTCAGTTTTTAAAAATCTTACCAAAAAAAGTTTCAGATGGATCCCAGATCAGTCATTTGATTGTAAGACAATACTGGGCAAGCATAAATCCCCTCAATGAAGATGAAGAAAAAGAAAATCACGGGGCCCTTGAAAAAAATTCCTCAGATCAAGAGACCACCACAAGTGAAACAAGGTGTGAAAAGAATAAACTCCAAACGATTACATACAACACAAAACCTTTTTAAATTAAAATAAACAGATAAAATGATTCAATAATTCCACTTCTGGGTATTTACCCGAAGAAAATGAAAATATTAATTCAAAAGATATTTGCACCCCATCTATGTTCATTGCAGCATTATTTACAATAGTCAAGATATGGAAGCAACCTAGTGTCCATCGATAGATGAATGGATAAAGAAGATGTGGTGTATATACATACACAATGGAATATTACACAGCCATAAACAAAGAATGAAATCTTGTCATTTGCAAAAACCTGGATGGACCTAGAGGTATTATGCTAAGTAAAGTAAGTCAGACCAAGAATGACAAATGCCACATAATTTCCCTTATATGTAGAATCTAAAAAACAAAACAAAACGAATGAACAAACAGAAACAGACTCATAAATATAGAGAACAAAGTGGTGGCTGCCAGAGGGGAGGGGTGAAATAGGCAAAAAGAAATATACAGAGAGGGAGAGCTGCAATAAAACTACATCAAAAGGAAAGCAAGGTAATGATGAGCATGAGTTTCAGATGCTTACTTTACAGGGAGTGAGACAAAATGGGAGGAGAGACCATACAGTTAGATGTACGTGATTGCCAAGGTCTCAGGTTTTGTTTGGGATAGTGGCTTCATAAATGATTATTATTATACATTAATAATTAACGCAGGACCAATGATGAGACTATATCATAAACCAAGGATTATGATAATCCAAGTCTGGGCATTTGACATCCAAGAGGTAGGGTGGGGATGGGAGGAATCCAAGTAGAAATGACCAGAAACAGTAGTATTCACTGGTAGATTTTAATATACTCTTCTGTTTTAAGTAACTCAAGAAGTCAAAATATTAAAAAGGAATACCAGCATCTGAATAAGGATGATTTATTAGCTATACACAGGAGACTTTTTTTTTTAAGATTTTATTTTTTTGTCAGAGAGAGAGAGCACAAGCAGGGGTAAAGGCAGGCTCTCTGCCAAGCAAGGAGCCCGATGTGGGGCTCAATCCCAGGACCCTGGGATCATGACCTGAGCCGAAGGCAGACGCTTAACCGACTGAGCCACCCAGGCGTCCCTACACAGGAGACTTTTTTTTTTAATTTTGTAATTCTAAAATATATTCTTTGGTAAAATTGCCTTTTTTTAAATTTTTTAAAATTTTTATTATGTTATGTTAATCACCATACATTACATCATTGGTTTTGATGTATGTTCCATCAATAGTGCCTCCAAGACACTTATTGAGTGCCTGTTATGTGCTAGATGCTGTTCCAGGTACCTGGGACACATCAGAGAACGCAACAAAGGCCCCTGCCCTTGCAGAGCTTACAGTCTAGGCTTCCTACCCCTGCACGCTGTGCCCCCAAGCAAGCCACCGCCCCTCCCTGGGCCCGTCCTCGGCTCCACCCCAAACAGGACACCCAGCCCCAACGCCCCCCCTCTTCCCCAGAGCAGAAAGGGCTGGAAGTTGAGTTTTACTAGTAAAGTACAAGGGGGAAGGGCAGAGGGACTGGAGCCGGGCAGTCAGGTGTCCCACGGCCCCGGGGCCTGGGCTGGCTACACGAAGTGCTGCCGCTGTTGCTGCTGCTTGCTGGCCGCCTTGCTGGCCAGGTCCTTGGCCTTCTCTGTAGCTGCCAGTGCTGTCTCCTTGGCCTTCTCCTTGGCTTCCTTGGCTGTCTCAACGAGGGTTTTGGAAGGGGCCTCCCCTTACAGCTTGGCCAAGATGTACTCAAAGCCCTTCATTGTCTTGGTCACGTTGCTTTTGAACCGGGCAAGATCAAATTCCTGGACAGCTCTGGAGACATCAAATAAGCTAGAGGAGACCCAGGCTTCCTGGCAGATTTCGGTCCAGCCGCTGTTATCAGAGTTCACACAGTAAACACATCGTTCCTCCACCACCATCAGCCAGGTGTGGTTGATGTTCCAAGTGAAGGTGGTTTGTTCATTGTTTGCGTATAACACCCAGTGCTCCATGCAGAATGTGTCCTCCTTAATACCCATCACCGGCTAACCCATCCCCCCACGCCCCTCCCCTCTAGAACCCTCAGTTTGTTTTTCAGAGTCCATCGTCCCTCATGGTTCGTCTACCCCTCTGATTTCCCCCCTTCATTCTTCCCCTCCTGCTATCTTCTTCTTTTTTTTTTAACATATAATGTATTATTTGTTTCAGAGGTACAGGTCTGTGATTCATCAGTCTTACACAATTCACAGTGCTCACCACAGCACATACCCTTCCCAATGTCTATCACCCAGCCACCCCATCTCTCCCAGCCCCCACCACTCCAGCAACCCTCAGTTTGTTTCCTGAGATTAAGAATTTCTCATATCAGCTACACAGGAGACTTTTAAAAACGGGTCATATAGTGGACATTGCCACTATAAACATCGGGGTGCATGTATCCCTTCGGATCACTACATTCGTATCTTTGGGGTAAATACCCAGTAGTGCAATTGCTGGGCCGTATGGGAGCTCTATTTTCAACTTTTTGAGGAACCTCCATACTGTTTTCCAGAGTGGCTGCACCAGCTTGCATTCCCACCAACAGTGTAGGAGGGTTCCCCTTTCTCTGCATCCTCACCAACATCTGTCGTTTCCGAACTTGTTAATTTTAGCCATTCTGACTGGTGTGAGGTGATATCTCATTGAGGTTTTGATTTGGATTTCCCTGATGCCGAGGGATGTTGAGCACTTTTTCATGTGTCTGTTGGCCATTGGGAAAAAAAAAACGGGTCGTAGAGTCTAGTCCTGACTAGAGCATGGGACTAATAGTTCAGGCTTGGGCAAATCACTTCAAGTCTTTGAGCCACATCTGTAAAATGAAAGAGATGCACTGGATGGTTATTAAGATTGTTTCTAGTTCTGGGGCACCTGGTTGGCTCAGTCAGTGGAACATGCAATTCTTGATCTGAGGGTTATGAGTTTGAACCCCATGTTAAGTGTGGAGATTACTTAAAAATAAAATCTTAAAAAAAAGAAAAGACCCTTTCCAGTTCTAACTCCCTTATCTATTCGCCAGTGCAAATATTTAATGGGCTGTAAAAAAAAAAAACCAAAAGCACACATTTTCAAAAAATAAAAATAAAAGAAACTTTGACATGCTTTCAGAGTCATTTCTAAATGCAACCATCTTTGTAAAAGTTCCATACAGTTTCCATGATCTTTAAAATGTGCATTTTCCTTCTAGGATGCAGCTCCAATTGAATCTTATTCAACTATAAGTTTTCCTGAAAATAGGCCACTCTCTGGATATCACTGCTCTGAGCACAGACGATGGATCAAAGCAAAGGAAATGTCACAGTCTCCTTCTGGCCTTTTTTCATGTACAATATTCTTCAAATCCACAAGGACCAACATTAATTTATTCAGTCCACTAACTTTCATCGAACATCTCTGCCAGGCAGTTACCTTCTGGTCAATACAGAGATGAATAGATGAATTAGATGTACTCCTGACCTCAGTGATTTTACATCTTTAAAGAAGAGACAGAGGTACAGAGAAAGTCAAAACACAATAAATGCCACAATGGAGATTAAACAAAAACAAATTACCTTACGGGGCTCCTGGGTGGCTCAGTCAGTTAAGCATCTGACTTTTGATTTCAGCTCAGGTCTTGATCTCAGGGTGGTGAGTTCAAGCCCCACACTGGCCTCCATGCTGGGCATGGAGCCTACATTTAAAAAACAAACAAACAAACAAACAAACAAAACACCTTATAATAGGCCACAAAGAAAAAACTCAAAAATCCCAATAAGCACAAAATAATCAAGGCACATTTTCTCACACAAACACAATAAACCTGTAAATGAAAAATAAAAATTAGGTTAAACACTAAGACATTTTTTTAAATTTATTTTGTTTTAAGTAGGCTCCACACCCAGTGTGGGGCTTGAACTCACCACCCTGAGATCAAGGGTCACATGCTCCACCAACTGAGCCAGCCAGGTGCTCCTAAGACATGTTTTATGTTTTGTTTTGTTTTTTAAGATTTTTATTATTTATTTGACAGAGCACAAGCAGAGGGAGAGAGCGAGAGAGAAGCAGGCTCCCTGCTGAGCAAGGAGCCCGATGCGGGACTCGATCCCAGGACTCTGGGATCATGACCCGGGCCGAAGGCAGCCGCTTAACCAACTGAGCCACCCAGGCGTCCCCCTAAGATGTGTTTTAAATGCCTTCTTGGAGCACCTGGGTGGCTCAGTCAGTTAAGTATCTGCCTTCAGCTCAGGTCATGATCCTGGGATCTTGCGATCGAGCCCCGCATTGAGCTCCCTGCTTGAGGGGAGCCTACTTCTCCCTCTCCTCCCAGCTCAGTGCTCTCTCTCACTGTCTCTCTCTCTCTCTCAAATAAATAAAATCTTTTTAAAAATGTCTTCTTAAATAATTATTGGGGCAAAGAAAAAAGTATGATTACACACCATCATTCAGAGATAAATAACAAATGAGAATTCAATCAAAGCTGAATTCAGAGGCAGATTTTTTTAAAGATTTATTTATTCATTTGAGAGAGAGAGTGAGTGAGCGGGGGGAGGAGTGAAGAAAGAGGGAGAGAATCAAGCAAACTCCCTGCTGAGGGAGGAGTCGAATGCGGGGCTCAAGCCCCGGACCCTGAGATCATGACCCGAGCCGAAATCAAGAGTCGGACGCTTAACCAACTGAGCCACCCAGGTGCCCCTTCAGAGGCAATTTTTAGCCTCGAGTGCATACTGACATCATGACTAAGGACATAGGCTCAATTCTGGATCTCTCACTAGCTGTACAACCTTGGGTAAACTGGTAAACCTCTCTGGATCTCTTGTCCCCTCATCTATAAAATGAGAATAGTAATACTGTAAGCATAATACTGTAAACTTTAATGGTAATATAAAGCAGAGTGGTTGCTGGCACCTAATAAACTGTCAATAATATCACAACAAGCGTTCCAGTGGGAGCGGGGTTTGTGACAAGAAACAACTGTCCACTTTTCCCGGCCCAAGTACAGGAACAGGGTGAAGAGTGAGAAGAAGGAGAGATTATCTTAAAGATGAATCCGATTTCATGGGTACCCAAGGCACGAACTATATAGCCTGGCCTCATGGAACCTGGAATTGAGAAACCTGAAAGCTGATAAAAGTGAAGGCTGGTTTTTTTCACTCTTTTCTCCCTGGGCCATGTGCTTCTCTCTGTGAATCTGCTCACTTCTCTCTCTCTCTCTCCTCTCCTCATTCTCTCTCTCAATCTGCAAACTCTCTGTCCCTCCTCTTCCCAGATGGATTTCTATTCCCTCATAGCTTCAGTGTGCGTGTGGCTCATCGCAAAATGAGCTCCTCTTCCCCCACCATCTCTGTAACAGTGATTTCTTAAGCAGGGATGTGCTTCGGAATTACATAGAGTGGTTTTTTTAAAAATATTCATGTCTGGCCCCATCCAGGTTATTCTGGGAATTGGGTCCCTGGTGTATATATATATATTTTTTTTTTTTAACTTTTTAATTTGGAAAAAAAAATCAACCTACAGAAAAAGCACAATAAAAATATAACCTTTACCGAGATTTACCAATCGTTAACATTTTGCAGCTTGGAGGTATACGATTCCATGTGCCCAGGAAGAAAGGAGAAGCAGATATAGATGAACACTGATATCTATACCACCTCTGTCTCTCTGAAGCCTGGCCTCACAGCAGATGGGTAGGCTGCCCTGACCAACCAGCTGTGCCGAGGGAGGGAAGGACGTTGTGTGCTGCAGGCTGTGAGGATGAGGGAGGGAAGGACGTTGTGTGCTGCAGGCTATGAGGATGTCAGCAAAACAGGCTGCAGACAGCCTAGCCAGGTAAACAAGTCTAAAACCAACTAAGTTAACTAGCTAATAAATAAGCAGTCAACTCAAGAAGCTAGAAAAAGAGGAACATCATAAGCTAAGGAAAAGAGGAAAAATTTAGGAAGCTAACAATAGACACCAATAAACCAGAAACCAGAAAAACAGTAGAAATAATGTTTCTAAGAGCTGTTTAAAAAAAAAAAAAAGACAACATAGTCAGCAAACTACTGGCACAGCTAGCCAAGAGAAAAAAGACCACAAACCCCCCTGAGTGGCATGAGGAAGTGGCCAAAAACACAGGCACAAAGGAATTTTTTTTATTATAAAAGAATACTAAGTGAAACTCCATGTAACTAAACCAAAAAGTTTCAGTGCAATTAATATTGTCCAGGAAAATATAAATCAAAATCAACCCAAAATGATACAGAACATCTGAATAAAATATAGCCACAGAAGAATCTGAAAAAGTGGTCAAATAGATGCCCCCTACCAAAAGACCCACATCACAATTCATCAAATTAGTATTAACTTAATTCAAAACCTAACAGCCTCACACAAGTTATACAGATGAAAAATTACAAATAAAACATCAAATAGCAGGATGCTTGCCTGCTCTCCTCCAGTCCAATGGAAGATACCACTAAATGACCACGGCCCTCTTTCTGGGACTTCTCAAGGCTCTGCAAGACAGCGTATCTTGAGTGATTTCTGCCAAAGGCTCAGCATAAGGGAGTACTGGCAAATGTTCTCTCTTTATTACCCCTGAACTGAGAGCCCAATACGGGCAGATACTTTATCTATCTTGTTCACAAGTGTATCTCTAGCATGCAGCACAGCTATCTGGCATATAATATGAACTAAACAAAATCCAGCAATATTGTAAAGGAATAATATACACTAAGATTAGTAGGTTTCTAGGACTACAGCAATGATTGAACTAGAAAATCCATCAATGTAGTTAACATGAATAAACCAAAGGAAATAGCCATTTCATCACTCTAACAGACCCTGGGGAAATCTTTTAGAAAATTAAATATCGGGGGTCAGTCATTAAGCATCTGCCTTTGGCTCAGGTCATGATCCCAGGGTCCTGGGATCGAGCCCCGCATCGGGCTCCCTGCTCTGCAGGAAGCCTGCTTCTCTCTCTCCCACTCCCCCTGCTCGTGTTCCCTCTCTCGCTGTGTCTCTCTCTGTCAAATAAATAAAATCTTAAAAAAAAAAAGAAGAAAGAAAATTAAATATCCACTTGTGATTTTTAAAAGTCTTTTTAGTAGGGGCACCTGGGTGGCTCTGTCGTTAAGCGTCTGCCTTCGGCTCAGGTCATAATCCCAGGGTCCTGGGATCGAGCCCCACATCGGGCTCCCTGCTTGGCCGGAAGCCTGCTTCTCCCTCTCCCACTCCCCCTGCTTGTGTTCCCTCTCACGCTGTGTCTCTCTCTGTCAAATAAATAAATAAAATCTTTAAAAAAAAATAAAAATAAAAGTCTTTTTAGTAAACCAGGAACAGAAACATGAAAAAGAATATTTGAAATGAACAGCCAGTATCAAACTACTTCAAAGAGAATAGCCAGGGCCAACAGATCTCATTCACTGTACCAAAACCAATTAACTAGTCATTTAGGGGAATGTTACTGTGAGGTTTCTGAAAAAGGGTCGTGGCTTAGCAGAAAAAGTACTGAGGATTAACTATGTTGGCCATGGGCATAAGATGGATGCCAGCGTGTAGAGTTGATAGTCCTTCATTTTAGGCAGTTTTATAAAAGTCAGAACCAAGACAAGACTGATCACTATTACCTTTATTATTCAACATTACTCTAGATAGTCTAGACAGTACATGAAACAAAAGTAAGTAATAAGAACCATAAATGTTGGGAAAGAAGAAAATCTTTATCTGCTTAGCTACAAAACCCTAAGAAGCCACTGAAAAACAATGAGAATAAGAGTAGTGTAAGATAGCTTATTACATGAAAAATAAATTCAAATATGAATAGCTTTACTAGCCAGCACTACCAGTTAGATGTCATGCTGGGGACTTCAGAACATCTAAGTGTTCTCCAGAGGATTACCCAAGCAAATCAACTACATAAGGTTTAGATAACTGTGTGTTTGCCTTTCAACAATTTGACTAGATTGTAATCCCTAGAGCAACCACTAAGAAAGTAACTAAAATGTTAAAAAAAAAAACAAACAGGAAAACTAGAATTATATGCTAAAAAATATTAGTTTAAACCAAAAAAGGTAGTAAAGGAAGAACAGGGGAACAAAACACATCAAAAGGGACCTGAGGCAATGAAAACGTATGTCCACACAAAAACCCATACATGAATGCTCATAGGAGCATCATTCATAACAGCCAAAAAGTGGAAACAACCCAAACGACAACCAGCTGATGAACAGATAAACACGGTACATTCAAACAATGGAATATTATTCAGCAATAAAAAAGAATGAAGGGGCGCCTGGGTGGCTCAGATGGTTAAGCGTCTGCCTTCGGCTCAGGTCATGATCCCAGGGTCCTGGGATCGAGTCCCGCATCGGGCTCCTGACTCAGCGGGGAGTCTGCTTCTTCCTCTCCCTCTGCCTCTCCCACTGCTCATGCTTTCTCTCTCTCTGTATCTCTGTGTCTCAAATGAATAAATAAAATCTTTAAAAAAAAATTAAAAAAATAAAAATAAATAAATAAAATAAAATAAAAAAGAATGAAGTACTGATACATGCTATCACATGGATAAACCTTGAAAACACTGTGCTGAGTGAAAGCAAGATACAAGAGCCCATATATTGCATGATTCAATATATGAAATGTCCAGAAGAGGCAAAACTATGCAATGAAAAAGTTAACTAATGGTTGCCTAGGACTATCGGTGAAGGAGTCGGAGGGGGATATAGGGAGTGACTGCCAACGGACATGAGGTTTCTTCTTGGGATGATGAAAATACTCTAGAATTGATTGTGATGATAGTTGGAAACTCAGTGAATACAACAAAAACCACTGAATTTTACACTTTAAATGAGTGAATTATATGGTATTTCAATTATATTTCAATATAAAACTGATAAAAAATTAAATAAAATACCAAAAAAAGCAACCCAAATCTAATAATGTAGAAGGAGGAGGAGAGGAAGGAGGAGGGGGAAGAGGGGAAGAAAAAGAAAAAACATCAAGATCAAGTTAAGTTTGGGCGCCTGGGTGGCTCAGTTGGTTAAGCGACTGCCTTCAGCTCAGATTATGATCCTGGAGTCCCGGGATCGAGTCCCATATCGGGCTCCCTGCTCAGCGGGGGGTCTGCTTCTCCCTCTGACTCTCTTCCCTCTCGTGCTCTCTGTCTCTCATTCTCTCTCTCAAATAAATAAATAAAATCTTAAAAAAAAAAGATCAAGTTAGGTTTATTCTATAAATGCAAAGTTAGTTTAATTTTAGAAAATTAATGAATATACTATATCATTGTTTAGAAATCTTTTCTTCCTTCCTACCATCCCCACTCTAGATAGAGCATACTTTGGGCTTGGCCATATGACTTGCTTTGGCCACTGGAATGTTGACAGACATGTTATGACCCAGACATGAAAGCAGTTGCAAAACCATACTTGTCCTCTTACCTTTCTTCCATCACCATGAGAAGAACATGCCTAGGCTATCCAGCTGGTCCCAGGAAGAGAGACAGATGTCACACAGCAAAACTCTCTAGCCAATCCTAGTTTAGAATGCTGACCCCAGTCAGCCCATGGATTTAGGAGAATTAGTAATTGTTGTTTTATGCCACTGGGTTTTTCTTTTTAAGATTTATTTATTGGGGCGCCTGGGTGGCTCAGTTGGTTGAGTGTCCAACTCTTGATTTTGGCTCGGGTCATGATCTCAGGATCCTGAGATTGAGCCCCTTATTGGGCTCTGCACTGAGCATGGAGCCTGCTTGAGATTCTCTCTCTCTCTCTCCCTCTACCCTTCCCCCCTGCTTGTACTTTATCTCGCTCTTAAAAAAAAAATTGGGGGGGGGGCGCCTGGGTGGCTCAGTTGGTTAAGCGACTGCCTTTGGCTCAGGTCATGATCCCAGGGTCCTGGGATCGAGCCCCACATCAGGCTCCCTGCTCCTTGGGGAGTCTGCTTCTCCCTCTCCCTTTGCCTGTCACTCCCCCTGCTTGTACGCTCTTTCTCTGTCAAATAAATAAATAAAATCTTTAAAAAAAAAATTTTTTTTTTTTTAAGATTTATTTTCTTATTTGAGAGAGAGAGAGTGCAAGCAGGGGGAAGAGCAGAGGGAGAGAGACAAGCAGACTCCCTGCTGAGAGGGAAGCCCATCATGGGGCTCAACCTCAGGACCCTGAGATCATGACCTGAGCCGAAATTAAGATTTAGACGCTTAACTGACTGAGCCCAGGTGCCCCCTAAAACCACTGGGTTTTGATGTGATTAGCTACATGCCACTTTTGTGATAAGAGCTAACTGGTATATGTAGCTACAAAAAGAACCCACAGTAAACATGAAATTTAAAAGTGAAAAATCAAAAACATTCTTTTAAAGATCAGGAACAAGATACAAGTGTCTACTGCCATTACTTCACTCAACATTATACTGGAGGTCTCAAGCAAAAGAACAGAAATCAAAGGTATAAATATTAGAAAAAAAATAGAACTATAGTAAAGATTTTGGGGTTTTTAAAAATATTTATTTATTTATTTGTCAGAGAGAGAGAGGGAGGGAGGGAGAGAGAGAACATGAACAGGGGGAGTGGCAGGCAGAGGGAGAAACAGGTTTCCCACTGAGCAAGGAGCCTGATATGGGGCTCGATACGGGACCCTGGGATCATGACCTGAGCTGAAGGCAGACGCTTAACCCAGGGGTCCCAATAGTAAAGATTCTGATTTTGATTCTGAATGAGATAACAGAAGGTTTTGAGCAGAGAGAGAAAATGAACTTACACTTTATTTTTTTATTTTTTTTTAAAGATTTATTTATTTATTTGACAGAGAGAGAGAGATAGCGAGATCAGGACCACAAGCAGGGGGAGTGGGAGGAGAAGCAGGCTTCCCGCAGAGCGGGGAGCCCAATGTGGAACTCGATCCCAGGACCCTGAGATCACGACCTGAGCTGAAGGCAGACGCTTAACGACTGAGCCACCCAGGCGCCCCCTGACTTATAGTTTAAACAGGAGTATTCCGGCTGCTCGGTAGAGAAGAGGCTATAGGGAGACAGAGGCATAAGCAGAGAGACCAAAAAGGAGGCAGCTTAGATTGGGTCAGAGGCAGTGGAAATGTCAGAAGTGATCAAGATATGGATAGATTTCAAACATTTAGCAGACACAATTTGTTGATATGCTGAATATGGGGCAGAGAAAAAGAGAAAAGTCAAGGATAACTCTGAATTATCTTGCCTGAAGCACCTAATGGATTAGATTTATTGAGATGGATTAGATTTATTGAGATGGCAAAGCCTTAGAGAAAAGCTGGGAAAGAGGTACAAGATTCAAGAGTTCTGTTTTGTACCCATTGATTTTGAAAAGCCAATTAGATATCCAATTGGAGGGGGCACATGAGTGGCTCAGTCGGTTAAGTGTCCAACTCTTGG
The DNA here is from genome assembly GCF_054177405.1 of Leptonychotes weddellii. Lineage (NCBI taxonomy): Eukaryota > Metazoa > Chordata > Mammalia > Carnivora > Phocidae > Leptonychotes > Leptonychotes weddellii. Next base: position 48,197,155 of record NC_138382.1, read on the forward strand.
TTTCGGCTCAGGTCATGATCTCATGGGTAATAGGACTGAGAGGACTGAGTCCCATGTCCTGCTCCCATGCTCAGTGAGGAGTCGGCTGGAGATTCTCTCCCTCTGCCCCTCCCCGCCAAGCACAAGCGCACAAGCACTTTCTAAAATAAATCAATCAATCTTAACAACAAAAAAAAGATATGGGGCGCCTGGGTGACTCAGTTGGTTGAGCATCTGACTTTGACTCCAGTCATGATCTCAGGGTCCGGGGTTTGGGCCACAAGTCAGGCTCCCCACTCAGTGGAGAGTCAGCTTATCCCTCTCCCTCTGCCCCTCTCCCAGCTTGTGCATTCTCTCTCTCTCTCTCTCTGTGTCTCAAATAAATAAATAAAATCTTTAAAAAAAAAAAAGATATCCAACTGGAGCTGATGAGTAAGCAACTGAATACAGGAGCTGAGTTCAGAGGAAAAGTGGGAGAGAAAATGGGAGTTATTAGCATGTGAATAGTATTTAAAGCCTTTGAGTTAATGCCACATAAGTGTGTAGAAAGAAGAGCAGAAGTCCAATGATGGAGCCCTAGGTATGTCACTGCTTAGAGATCAGGAAGATCTAGAAGATCAGCAAAAGAGACTAGAAGAAAGAGCCAATAAAATATGAGGAGAATCAAGAAATTAAAGAAAGTAATCAAGATGTGATAATGGTATTTTGGCTACACAGAAAATGACCTTAGGAGACAATGCTAATGAAGTGCTATGATGTCTACAAGTTATTTTCAAATGGTACAATAAAAATGTATTCTATTCCGTCAGATCATATATCATATACCACATTAGAGAGAGAGACCCAAAGAGAACAGCAAAATGTTAACAATTGTTGAGCCTAGATGAAGGTACACAGGTATTCACTGTGCATTCCTTCAACTTTTCTACCTGTTTGAAATTTTTCATAATAAAGAGATGGTAGAGGGGACTGTTTTGAGAAGAACAGTTAATCGACTATATTCACGAAACTGCTCTTCCTAGGCCAAATAATCTTATATCCCTAGTAGCCAGACTGTGGTCTCTAAATACCATTTCTAACTAAAAGGAACTATGACTCATTGGAAAAAATAGCGATACAAGCTCTAGTCTAGGAGTGCACAAAATGAGCCTGGAACATTTTACCATATCAAACAGCAAGAAACCTTAAGGGTTGTGTCAAAAGGACTCATTCCCACTGGCCAAAATAGGACAATTTAAAAATGATAAAAACAGCCAACAATTGAGACACATCATACTTGTGTTAAATTATGAGTTCATAATGGTACTATTAAAAACAAAACAAAACAAAACCGGAGCACCTGGGTGGCTCAGTTGTTAAGCGTCTGCCTTTGGCTCGGGTCATGATCCTAGGGTCCTGGGATCGAGCCCCGCATCGGGCTCCCTGCTCGGCGGAGAGCCTGCTTCTCCCTCTCCCACTCCCCCTGCTTGTGTTCCCTCTCTCACCATCTCTCTCTCTGTCAGATAAAAAATAAAATCTTAAAAAAAAAAAAAAACAAAACCCTGGCTCAGTCAGTTAAGCATCCAACTCTTGATTTCAGCTCAGGTCATGATCTCAGAGTCATGAGATTGAGCCCTGCGTAAGGCTCCGCACTGGTCATGGAACCTGCTTAAGTTTCTCTCTCTCCCTCTCCCTCTGCCCCCCATCTGCTCACATGCTTTCTCTAAATAAAAAAATAAACCCTGACATTAAAAAATACCTCACTTTTCAAGGATGCAAGGGAACTAACTCACTAAAAGCTGGGAAAATAAAAGGGAAACAAGCATTTTTCTTGCCTTTCCTACATGAAATGTATCTCTGGGTAACAAACAGGTATGGATAAGTTTCTCTTTGTAGAGGAAGGAAGGAAGAATAGAATGAGTATTATTTTCTAATTCCTACATTCCCCCAGCGGACAACTGGCAATGTCTAGAGACATTTTTGATGTCACAACTAGGGGAGCTGCTACTGGCATCCAGGGATGCTGCTAAATATTCTACAATGCACAGACAGGCACCTAACAATAAAGAATTATCTGGCCCCAGGGCACCTGGTTGGCTCAGTCGTTTAAGCGTCGCCCTCTGCTCAGGTCATAATTCCAGCGTCCTGGGATGAAGCCCCTGCATCAGGCACCCTGCTCAGCTGGAGTCTGCTTCTCCCTCTCCTGCCCGCCCCCAACTGTGCTCTCTCTCTCTCTCAAATAAATAATCAAAATCTTAAAAAAAAAAAAATCCTGGCTGATGCTCCTTCTTTCCACTGAACTGACTGACTCTGGATACTAAATCAATCAGCAAGCTTTCCCTATTAGTTGAATGTTTCCTCCTCTCCTTCCCTATTATCCCTATCCTAGTTCAGTCTCTCCTCCTTTCCTGACTGAAGCATTGGCAAGTCTCCTTGCTTCCATAGGACAACCACAGTGATCTTTCTACAACAAGATCCTGGCCCCTCTGCTTGGAATTATTACCACCAACGATAGTAACTCTCAAATTGAGATAAAGGGTCAGATATATGTGAATTATCTATTATAATATTATTTTAACAAAATGAAGTATAAATTCCTAGTGTTTATAGATCTCATACAACTACAGAAATCAAACTTGCAAATTAAATAGTTGTGGATGCTAACATTAAGGTCATGAATGAGTTTGTTTTGCTGAGACCAAACAAGGCCCAGGCACATGTTGTTCTCAAGACTGGCCCGTCTCCACTGGCTCTAGGACGATAGTGAATCTCTCCCACTCTCTCCAAAGCTGTGTGAAACCTTCTGTTGCACGGTGCACGGGCACAGCCTCTGGCCTTCTCTCCACCCTAAGGCACCGTTTGTAATCTAAGATTGCTTTTTCTCTATTCATTAGCCCTGGACAATTAAACAGAACTCGGCTCCATCTCTCATAAACACCGGCCAGGACTCTGTCATTAGGTGAGCACCCACACGGATGCGGACTGTGCTTGTATAAATTTCCTTTCCATCTTACCACAAAAACAGAAATGCAGTACTTGAGAATTTTTGAAAAGAATTCAGCCTTCCTCCCTCAAGCTGTGTCGCAGCCCGTTTCCCTCCGGAGACCGGCAGCCTCCACTCCCGCCGCCCTCCACTCCGCCTCTAGGTGGCAAGCTGCTCAGTGCTGCGCACAATCGCTTGCCCCGGAGGCGCCCGTCGGATCGGGCGACGTCACTCATCCCTGGCGATAATTGGCTATTTCGCCGACGCCCGGGGGGAGGAGCCAGCGGAGAACCGGAAGCGTTGGGTACGGCGGGTGCACAGTGCGTGCGCATGCAGGGCCCAGCGCCGACTTAAAAGAGGCCAGCTGCAGCTCCTCCTCCAGCCTGAGGGGGCAGACCGGATTCCTACGAGGTGGAGGGCGGAACCTCCTCAGAGGGGTCACACTGATAAGGGCTGGGCCACACTGAGGGGAGGAGTCACGTTGAGAGGAGGGGTCACAATGACTGGTGGAGTCACTCTGAGAGGTGGGGTCTCATTGTGTGGGAGGGGTGTCGCACTGAGGGGTTCTGGTACACACTGACGGCGGCAGTATCGTACTGAGGAACGGTCCCTCTGAACGTGGCGGTCTCACTGAGGAAGAGAGGGGTCTCCGAAGGGGAGGCCTCCTGGAGGGGCGGGGTTTTGCCAAGGGGTGGGATCCCACAGGAGGAGGGGCTTCCGGACAGGTGGAGGCTTCTCTGCAGAGAGATAGGGCCGTTTGGAGGAAAGAGTAAGAGGAAGGTTCAGGCTGGGTGGTCACTGGGCGGATACTCTCTTTCTTTGTACTTTATTCGAGGGAGGCGGGATGGAGTAAGGAGGTGTAGGCCACACCAGGGACGGACTGGCCACGGGCTCACTATACAGGCCTGAGGCACCACAACCGCTGGAGAAGGGAGAAAGTGTCAGGGAATCCAGAGGTGTAGGGGTCGAGACCTGGGAAATGGTCAGGCTGGGCCAGAGCGGAGGCCGGGAAGGTAGGCAGGTTGCTGGGCTACCTCCGATTGTGGCTGACCCTGAAGGGTCTACTTTTCTGCCCTGCTGGCCCACGGAGCCCAGGAATCCGGCGGCTTCCTGAGCCCGGCTGTCCTCAGACAGTGGCCTGGGGTGGGAGGAGAGAAAGGACTCCCAGGGCAACTAAAAGACATTTGAGCTGCGCGTACGCACAATCAGCCCGTAATTCCCTTCAGTTATTCAGCTCGGGCCAGAACTTATTTGGCCCCGACGTCCCAGACGCATTCGCCTAGGGTGTCGCGGCCACCCGTTGGGGGTTGCGTACCTGAGGGGGCGTGGCCGCTGCCCGTGGGCCGGACTGGAAGGAGTTAAGCTGAGGCCCGGTTCAGCCCCGCCCCCGGCAGGCCGCGGAGCCTGAGCCCCAGCGGCGAAGCGGAGCCGCGGCCGGCCGGCCGCCCGCCAGCCAGCCCGCCTCCGCCTGCGGGGAGCCCGCCCGCCCGCCTGCCCGGCGGCGCCCAGAAGAGACACCGCCACCGCCCGGCCCAGGCCCAGACCCAGTCCCTGCGCAGAGCGAAGCGGAGCGGCGTCTACCCGGGCCCTGCAAGCCGGCGCGGCGGGGGCGGGCCCAGATCTTCAGCGGATCTTCCATTCTCCAGGGCGGGAGCAGGAGCCCCGGCGTCCCGGATCCGGCTGGGCGCACGCCCATGGCAAGCGCGGCCTGCCCGGGCCCCGGGGACCCTGCCATGTGAAGCAGGCCCGGGCTGGGGGCCCGGCCATGGCCGGGGAACGGCCCCCACTGCGGGGCCCTGGGCCAGGGCCGGGAGAGGCGCCGGGGGAGGGGCCCCCAGGACCGGGGGGCACGGGTGGAGGCCCGGGCCGGGGCCGCCCCTCCTCCTACCGGGCTCTCCGCAGCGCCGTGTCCAGCCTGGCGCGCGTGGACGATTTCCACTGCGCCGAGAAGATCGGGGCCGGATTCTTCTCTGAGGTCTACAAGGTAGGATCAGCAGAGGGGCGGGACCGAGCCTTAGACGGGAGGCTGGAACTAGGGGGCCCAGACCCGGACGACCCGCGCGACCTGGCCGGTCTGCCCTGGACTCGCCAGCCTATGCCGCCCCCAGGTTAGGCACCGACAGTCAGGGCAAGTCATGGTGCTGAAAATGAACAGACTCCCCAGTAACCGGGGAAACACGCTACGGGAGGTGCAGCTGATGAACCGGCTCCGACACCCCAACATCCTAAGGTGAGCGGCCCCAGCCGCTTGCTGAGAAGCTTGCTGGGAGAAGAGGAAAGATCCCGCGGGAAAAGTGGGAACTGTAGAGGGGCCTGGACTCTTACAACCTACCCTCCTATCTTCTCCATCCTCTTCCAGGTTCATGGGGGTCTGTGTGCACCAGGGGCAGCTGCACGCTCTTACAGAGGTGAGGATGGGCCAGGAAGGAGGGGACCCCCACCACCACCAAGGGGAGAGAGAGTGTCAGCGCCCAGTGCATCTACAGAGGAATACTGAGAGGCGGCAGGACCTCCTCCCATGAGAGGCTTCCCTGAACTTCCTTTGGGCTAATCACAAATAAAATGCCTCAGTTGGTCACATTCTCTATATGCGCTATAACAATGCTGTCCAATAGAACTTTCTGTAGTGATGAAAATGTTCTATAGCTACATGTGACTAGGGAGCAGTAGAAATATGACCAGTGTGACTGAGGAACTAAATGTTTAATTTTATTTAAACTTAATAATTTAAATAGTTGCACATGTCTTGGACAGGACAGCCCCAGAATATGAGTGGGGGACCCTAGAGCACAGACTTACCCTTCTGACCTTTGTGATCCCTCCTCCTCAGTGTCCCCTGGCTTATAAGTGGGAGACCTAGAGTACCGGCAGAAACCTTAACATTCATTCCCCTTCTTCCCTTATGCCTCAGTATATGAATGGGGGAACCCTGGAACAGCTGCTCAGCTCCCCAGAACCCCTATCCTGGCCTGTCAGGCTCCGCCTGGCTCTGGACATTGCCCGCGGCCTGCGGTACCTGCATGCCAAAGGTGTATTCCACCGAGACCTAACATCCAAGGTAGGCTGGCCAGGTGGGTGGAGGCATGAAAGGGGATTTGAGGCTATTACATTGTAACCGGCCCATAGATGTTGGAATATGGATAGTAGACCTGTTAGGATGTCGGAGTAGCAAGGCCCTGGAGAATGGGGACTGGGGTGAGGGGGAGCTCTGAGGGGCTGAGTACCACGCTATGTTTGGAGTGATAGATGATGTTGAAAGATTGGGGTGCATTGGAGAACTGGGAGATCAGAGAGGGTTGGGGTTACTGTGGAGTGACAGGGCTTTGGGGTATATACTGGGAGATCAGAGAACAGAAGGTGATGGCTATATGTATGTCAGAACTGTCTGATCCGACGGGAAGACCGAGGCTTCACGGCTGTTGTGGGTGACTTCGGGCTGGCTGAAAAGATTCCTGTGTATAGGTGAGGTGAATGCCCCTGGGCCCCCCCAAACTTTCTAGAAAGTCCCTATCTAAGTGAAGCCCCCAGAGACATTTCCTTTGGAGTGGGGAGGGGGCTGACCTCATCCCTTTTTGTTTAGGGGGGTTATCTGAGTGGGGTGTCTCTGATCACTCTGCCCCTACCCCTGCAGGGAAGGGGCAAGAAAGGAGCCATTGGCTGTGGTAGGTTCCCCGTACTGGATGGCTCCAGAGGTGTTGCGGGGTGAGCTGTATGATGAGAAGGTAAGACATCAATCCTTCAGATTCCAAGGCCTTCCAGAGACCCTTGAGATACTTTTATAAGGCCCCATCCCAAGTTCTTTAACAGCCATACTGAATATTTAGGAGACCCCCAAATTCCCCCTTGCCCCCTCATAGGCACCCCTCCAACGCATAAAACTATCAAGACTTCCCCCAAATTCTGACATATTCTGACAAAATTCTGACATGAAAACCATCAGTTACTCCCGCTGACATTGTCTCCTCCCCCCAGGCCGATGTCTTTGCCTTTGGGATTGTCCTCTGTGAGCTCATTGCACGAGTACCTGCGGACCCAGATTACCTACCCCGAACTGAGGTGAATGATGTCTCCAGGTTTGATAAGGGGGAGCTCCAGACTGGGCAGCTCATAACCAAGGAGGGTTCCCTGGAGGTTGAGGTCCTGACTGGGGGTCAGAAGGCGAACCCAAGGAAAGCTGAATTGAAGGCCCCTCCTCTCTGTCCCCACAGGACTTTGGCCTGGATGTGCCTGCTTTCCGGACCCTGGTAGGGGATGACTGCCCACTGCCCTTCCTGCTTCTGGCCATCCACTGCTGCAGTGTAAGAGCCTCTCTCTCCCTGCCCACCACCCCCATCCATCAGCTGGCAAGGCTTTCCTGTTCCAGGTGGTGGGAGGAAAACATAGGGACCCTCTTTTGGAGCACTGAGTGAAGCTGTCCCTGTCTCTACCCATCAGATGGAACCTAGAACTCGTGCTCCCTTCACCGAAATCACCCAGCATCTGGAATGGATCCTGGAGCAGCTGCCTGAGCCAGCCCCCCTCACCAGAGCTCCCCTGACACACAATCAGAGTAAGTGAGCATGACCTTGACCCAACTGAATTCCTTCTGCCTCTTCCTTAGAACTCAGGGGATTAAGACTAAGTGTATTTATTAGTTGGGGGATGTGGGGGTATGAAAGATATTTTCATAAAATAAGATATTTTCAAATTCTAGAGCCAAGGGAGGGGAAGAAGGAAAGAAGAGGTAAAGGAGGGCTAGAGGTGACATCTCCCCCTGTCCAAAGTACCCAATGGGACTCCCTTTTGTAAGCTCTAGTCCCACCAGCCTCCTGGTGAATAATGAGGCCTCAGGGAGCCATGATCAATGCTGAGAACAGTAACCACAGACTTCTCTGTCCACAGGGTCTGTTTCAAGAGGGGGTCCCTCTGCCACACTTCCTAGGCCAGACCCCCGGCTTTCCCGAAGCCGGTCAGACCTCTTCCTGCCCCCGTCACCAGAATCACCCCCCAACTGGGGGGACAATCTGACTCGTGTCAACCCCTTCTCACTCCGGGAAGACCTCCGGGGAGGCAAGATCAAGCTGTTGGACACACCCAGCAAGCCAGTCGGCCCCCTGCCCCTTGTTCCACCATCACCACTGCCCTCCACGCAGCTGCCCTTGGTGACCACTCCAGAGACCCTGATCCACCCTGGGACACCTGCCCGTCGCTGCCGCTCGCTCCCATCATCCCCTGAGCTCCCCCGACGTATGGAGACAGCACTGCCAGGTCCTGGCCCTCCCAGTATGGGCCCCTCGGCTGAAGAAAGAATGGAGTGTGAGGGCAGTAGCCCTGAGCCAGAACCCCCAGGACCAGCTCCCCAGCTGCCCCTGGCCGTGGCCACAGACAACTTCATCAGCACTTGTTCCTCAGCCTCCCAGCCCTGGTCCCCTAGATCGGGACCTGTCCTTAACAACAACCCCCCAGCTGTTGTGGTGAACTCCCCACAAGGCTGGGCTGGGGAGCCATGGAACCGGGCCCAGCATAGCCTGCCCCGGGCAGCAGCCCTGGAGCGGACAGAACCCTCGCCGCCCCCTTCAGCTCCCCGGGAGTCTGATGAGGGACTGCCCTGCCCCGGCTGCTGTCTTGGCCCTTTCAGCTTTGGCTTCCTGTCCATGTGCCCCCGCCCCACACCAGCTGTTGCCCGCTACCGCAACCTGAACTGTGAGGCGGGCAGTCTCCTCTGCCACCGAGGGCACCACGCCAAGCCTCCCACACCCGGCCTGCAGCTGCCCGGGGCGCGCTCTTAGCAGTGGGGCCTGTGGTCTCTGGCCTCCAACTTTGGCCTTCAGGAAGCCCCGTGAGGACAGAGCACACATGTTGGACAGTGCCAGCCCCAGATGGGCTGACCGGCTCTTCTCCCCGTGTAGGGGAACCTCAGCATGGATTCAAGGGACAGAACGTTTCCTATCCAGCCCCTGGGCTTGCTCTCCTGTGGGCGATCACTGAACCAGACAAAGCATTGCTGACACATGAGACTAACACGTGCAATTATTTAAAAATATTTCAATAAAACTGCCTGGCTGGCTCCGGGCTGCCCCTATCCACTCAGTCCATGCGCCCTCCTCCACCCCCCTGCAATTCCACCATAGGAAGTTCTTGGGGAGGCCAAAATCTAACGACTTCTTCACCCGTTTCCCAGGAACAGTCCAGTTTCTGGGGCAGGATTTCAAGCAGGCAGCAGGCTGGCTGGAAGTGTTGGGCATGGATCAGCCCTTGCCTGGGCACTGCCCAGGCAGAGTGACGGGACGCTGGAGGGAGATGATCTTAGGACCTGCAGACTGCAGTTAGGGGTGAGGGGTACAGGCTCTTGTTGGCAAGAGTACCTATAAGAGTAAAGCACCAGTGAGCTCTGCAGTTGACTGTTACTAAGAACATTCATCCAGCTCATCCCACCTCCCTGGACAGCCACATCACCAGCCTCCCTTCAGTTCCAGACCTTTCCTGCCTGACCCCAGGACCCCCCTTACATAAGCAGACCAAGACCTTGAAGGCTGTAGAGGTGACCGTCACTCTCAGGAATAAGTTTTACCCCTGGCTTCTGAGCCCTTGCTCTGAGTTCCTCTCCCTCCCTCGTCCCCAACTCCCATGCCTCAGTCGATTTGTCATGCTTACCCAACTCAGGGCGAAAAGTGGTCCCTATCTGGATGCTTGAAAGCTGCCATCTCACAGATGCAGGGATGAGGAGAAGTACAGTCGTCCCACAGCATTCTTAGCCACTTGCTTTGTACCTTGTAACATCCTGAGCTTTGACCATAATACATAGATTGGCGAGGTAGAACTGGGTTAAGCCCTGCCCCTCCTCTCCCACCCTCCCTTCTCTCCCCTTGCCCTGCATTAAACACAATGAAGTTCTAACTTGCCCTGCCTGCCTAAGGGCAATGTTTGGGTATGGTTCAGGGACAGATGTCTACTCTAACTCAAAGAGGCTTTAGGACCAGGGGAGGGAAAAATCACCCAAGATATTAAAGATGGAAACTCCATAGGGAACATAGGAGATGACTCCCCTCTTTCAGGGTCCCTGGAGTTGATCTTCAGAGTTATCCCACTGCTCCCTCACTTCCCTGAGGCAACTATAGTGCCCCAAGAGGCCCTGACTGAGAAAGTGCCACCTCAGTTTGGGTAGCCTTGTCAAGAGATGGGAAGTTAGAATGCCAGGGTTCATGAGCTGTGAAGTCCTAGCTAAAGCCTCAGCTTCTCCCTCTGAGAGAAAGACGACATAGGTCCCAACTCAGTAACTTAAAAAAAAAAAAAAAAAGTGCCTGGGACTGCCAGGTACTGGGAAGGGGCCAGAAAAGAAGACTGTCCTAAAGAGTTTTAAGTAAAGGGAATGGACAAGTAGGCAATTACAATATTGACTTGTGAAAGAGTTTTGAGAGCAGGACCTCCCAAAACTTTGGGAGCAGGAGGGGAATCTCATTACTATGTCTTTATGAAGGAATTATGGAGTTGAATATGTCCAGAAGTCCTAACAGACTTACCGAAAGACCTGTTTACCATCAGCCTGCTGCGACCTCTTAAAGCTGGAAAGAGCCCAAAATGAACCAGGCGGACTAATTTGTGTCAATATCTTCCTTGCACTGTTGGAGTTTGTAAGCTGAGGGGAGATTCAGAGAGACAAGAGGTATGTGGAGAACGATGAGAAATATTCCAGTGCAGGGGGGGCGGTGTAGGGAGGAGGGGATGTGGGCCGATGGAAGAAAATGAGCACTAGAGGGAGGTCTCTGAGCTTTGACAAGAGGACTGTCTGGCGCAAGACATCAGCTCATCGGTGACCTGTCCCTGCGGCCTTCGAGCGCCAGGTTGTAGATGCAGGCTCGCCCTTCAGTTCACCTCCCAGCTGGGTAAGAATTTCTGCCAGCCTTTGAAGGGGAGTCGTTCCATGGGCTGCTCTGGTCATAAGGAGCCAATCCCAACAATCCAGCCCACCAGATATGGGACCTCTCTGCCTGAGAGGCCAAGAGAGTCAAAGAAGCTGTTAAGCAGCCCTGGGAAGGTGACCAGAAAGCTGAGATGAGAAACAGTTTCAAGTAAAGATGGTTCATGAGCTTTGACTCTAGTGCCAACACCGGCCGGTTGGTAGGGGCCACCTGGAGCACTGTGCTGAGAAGCTGCATGGCCAAGGAACATGTGCCCTGTGTGCATTGCTGTTCCTGACTCGATGACATCTATCCCTTTACCTAACAGTACCCGCTACAGTCTGTGAATAAGGTATGCTTACTGAAAAAGAATAAGAAGTGTCACCGAATGCGGCCAGGTCAGAGGACAGAGATTTACAGTGGTTTTGGCTCTCCTCCCAACTTCTCTCCGTATATGAGATGTAAAAGCAGCTCCTCTGGTTCAGTATCCATCCCACGGGACAGCAGGTATCTATAAACCAGAAAGAAAGTGACAGCACAGCCCAGACCCAGGAGGGAGATCTCCTCATTTGGGATGAAAGTGACGATTCCTCAGTCTGGTTGCTAACAGTGCCCACCTTGGTCTAGTCCCGGCACCTTCACTGACATCTAGCCCTTCATCTTTGCCATCTGTCTTTGGCATCCCCTGGGAATGCCATTCCTATTCATATTTAGTAAAAGTCTTTAATATTCACAACCTCACTCCTTAACAGTCTAGGAGGTTTATTTTAATAGGGTGGTGATACTATTCCCAATTTCTGAATGATTGCAGTCTCCCCCCCACACTTTGGCTGACCTCACCTGGGCCCCCCATAAGTGTTCAATTGGCCTCTTAATCATCCCAATCGCTCCCTAAAGCATTCCTCGCTGCATATTCAAAACTTGATCACACCCTCCAAGCTGCTAGCCACCTCCTTCCCTCTCACCACTCTTCTACAAGTAATAACCTTGGTTGCTGTTCTGCTGAAATTGTCAGACTCTTGATGTGAACTCTCTCCCTTTCCTTCCCTTCCACCCCAAAACCTGCCTCTGCTCTGTTCCTCAGTTCCTATCTCTAAGCAAGAAACATCCCTCTTTCTTTCACAACCCATACCCCAATCTGTGCTCCTGATCGCAGCCCACCTCTCTCATTGCTTTATTCCAGGAGTCCTACCTGCGGCACTCAAAGATCCTTCCTTCCTTCCTTCCTTCCCCAGCTCCCTCTCTTCTGTCTACATTGTCTCTTGTCCTCACCCAGCTACCCTCTTGAATTTCTGTCCTATGGCAACTAAAAGGATACAAAGTCAGTGCGGCCAAATGGAAGAGGGTGAGAGGGTAAGTGGCATGCTGAAAGGTAGGCAGGGACCTTGGAAGCCAGGCTAAGGATTTTTTTATTTTCATATTACAAGGAAGAGTAAGTCAATGTAGGGTTTTACATAGAGAAGTTTTGTTCACTGGCTATATCCCAAGTGCTTGGGCACAGTGCTTGGACGTATGGTATGTATGCCATAACTTTTGATGTAATTAACTGGAATGACATGATCAGATTTTTGTTTTTAAAGGATTACCCTGGCTGCCACGTGACAAGTGGATGGGGGGAGGGGGAGAGCGATGTTTAGGAGAAATGATGCAGCAAGCCATTGCAGTGATCCTTGCAAAAGATGGGGGTGGGCAGAAATGAGAATGGACTCGGTGGTGGAAAATGGAGGAAATTCTGACGGAGCAGGGCACCTGCTAAAAGTGCGAGAGGATGGGAGGCTAAGGAGCTCACACGGAGAGCAAGCCAACCACTGCACAGCTGCCAGGCGGCCCTGAGGAACGGGCTGAGGTTGACACTAGAGTTTTGGTGGCACCAAGCAGAATGATAACACAATACGGCACACCTGGGTGCGGCAGGGGCAAGGGGGGAATTCATCCAGAGTTGAGATATTGCCACTCTGGTGCACCAGAAAGACAACAGAACAAAGGAGCCAGTGGCTAAAGTGATGGGCCCCAGAAGGCAAGATGGGCAGACAGAGAAGTGACAGCCGAGGCAAAGGGAGGAAACGGGAGACAGTGGGTTGGAGGCATCAATGAGGTTGAAGAAGAAGTGTGGGGAAAGCCTGGAGGAGGCAGCTGTAGTCAGAGTGGAGGTCTGAAACCAGCCTTCCAGCAGAAGAGCTGAGGTCTGGGGTGCAGCTGAGGGAATAGCCTGCGGGGGGGGGGGCGGGGACTGAGGAGTCTCCCGATGCCCCCTGAGCTAGACAGAGCCGAACCTGGACCATAGGTAACCGGTGCATGAACATTCCAGTCACCTTGGGCCTGGCTCCCTGCCTGAACCTCAGCCTGCTTCTTGCACAGCCTCTCCCCTTTTCTGTGGCCCCCTCCCTCCTCCCCACATACTGCCTGGGCTCCTGCCTTCAAAAGAGATGAACTCTCCACCCCAGCTCCCTCTCCCACCTCACCCCCACCCACCTCATTGTGAGTGCCACCCACACCTGAGAGCTTCAGCTACCTTGCCCCACCGCCACACCGCACGTCATCAATCAGTAATTCTTAACCCTTGGGGAATCTCAGATGTAGTGAGAAATAATTAAAGCTATAGACCCTCTCTTTAGAAAAATGTGCAAACAACCAATTCCACGTCCCAACTCAGGAGGTTCCCAGATCTTTGACACTGATATCAAGGGCAGAGACCCAAGCTTGGTGGTTTGGACAGTGTGATCTGCATTTCCAGCAGCCACCCTCCTTCCTCCTTCAGGATCTGCCTGAGAGTTCTGTGAGCCGCCCTAAATCCAGAAAGCAGCTTGATCCTCCTCTCTGCTGGCCACCACTCTCACTTGCTATCCCTTTCCTCAACAACTCAATGGCCCCCTGAAAGATAGACCCCTGCCACGAGTGTCTCCTCACTTCAATCCATCCCTCAGAGCAGACCCTCCCATCTCTCCTCTCCCAGAGCGGATACCTGCTGAGGGGCATGTGAATAAGGGCTTCAATGTGTCCTGCATGCTGCTCAGCCTCTGCTCCAAGGTCATCCTCTGCACCTCCTTACTTTGCAAGGCCTCCTTTGTCTTCTCCTTCTCAGACCAGCAGGCCTGTAACTGCTCTTGGGTAGCCTGGCAAACCTTCTGTTCCTCCTGTAGTGCTTCCTGACTCTGGGCTAGTTCCCTCCTGGACTCCTGCAGATCCTCTTCCTTCTTCCCCAGCTGGGTTATCTTTAGGTGGAGCTGCTGTCTCAGGCTGCTGTTAGTGGTTTCCAGAACACTGTTCGTCTGCTGGAGCTGCTGAGACACCTGCAGATCTGTTCCGCCATAATGAGAGATTTGGAGGACATCTTCTTGAGCCATGCCCTGGTGCCCTGAGACTTCAGCATCAGTCCTTTTTCTGATTCTTGCAAATTTTTGCAAAACAGGCTGAAATATAAGATCTGACTGCCTCAAGCTTAAGGAGGTACTGGATTAGGTAAAGAAAATTTAGGAAGACACCACACTCTAAAACAGACCTGGCTAGAAACTAGACGAAAAGCTAAGGATATGGTGGTAGTGACTCTGGGCCCTGCCCAGAGGAAGGGCAGCTGTTGGGGAGAGTAGGGGAAAAAATTGCTTGGGGCAAGTGGGAAATGGGGAGCAGCCATACTCACAGCGCACTCCCAGGCAGATGGCGGCCACCCCTAACAGCAGGCAGGTGAGGAGCAGGCCGAGAAAGAGGTACTGCGTACAGGCTGCGCGGCCTTCGGGAGACAGTGGGATGAAGGGCAGAGAGCCCCAGGAAAGTTTAGAGACTGAGGGGCTGGGTGGGTGGGGGATATTCATGGGAAAGAGCACCCTCAGAGGATGTGGTGCCGGCATGGTGGGTTTTGTGGGGTAGTGGATTTCCGCAGGTAGCGGAAGGAAGATGTTCCAGAATAAGGGCTGGGATCGTTACTGGTAAGGATTGAGGGGCGCTACCCGGTAGGATGGGAACTAAATCTCAGACGGTGACAGAGGACGGGGGTATGTGAATGGGGACCACCGTAAAGGGGGAGGAGGGAGGATCTGGGTCAACCTGTGGGAATGATACATATGGGTATAGGGGTCAAAGAGGCAGTCCGGAGGGCTGCTCCCGGGCTCACTCTCGGTACCGGACCCGCACACCGCCGGGCCCAGCACCAGCCCCGAGGGACCGCGCCAGCACCGTACTTGGTGTCAACCCCGCGCGGCGTAGCGGGGTCGGCGAAGTGAGAGAGGCCGCCCCGCCCGAGGCCCCGCCCGAGGCCCCGCCCCGCCCCGCTCCGCGAGCCAGAGCGCCAGCTGGGGCGCCGGGGGCGCGCGCAGGCGGGGAGGGCTGGGTACTCACCCGCGAGGAGCCTCCCGGCAGCTGGTGACGTCACGGAGCTCCAGGAAGCAGTTGGCTGCTCTGACTGGAGCCCTGAGGACCCGCAGCAAGTCCAGTTTGAAGACGGGAAGCCCCGGGAAATTCCCCTTCTTTCCACCCTCTCCCCCTCCAGTCTGGCCCGAGAAGCCTTCTGCGACATCCTGAGATGCTCTGGGACACCCTTAGCACTCACTCTCCGGAGTCCCGCATCTCCCCCAGGACTCTTGTGTTTCTCCTGGGTCTTACTACATCCTCTCCCCCGGGACCCCTTCCTCTCCCTCCTGGGTCTCCCCTTAGGTTTTACGCAGCACCCCCCCATCGGCCTGCCCCAAACCTTCTCCCGAGAAGTGCTCTCATCCCTCTCCCCTACCCTCTTTTCTCTGTCCCGTGACTCCCCATTTCCCATTCGAATTCATCTCCACAGGGGCTGCCCTGATCTCTCCTAGGAGCCCTTTTCTCCCCACTGGGACCTCCACCTTGCCCCGGGGAGCTTTATTCTTCCTTGGTTCCCATTTATCCAGGGCTCATTCTTCTCTTTCCTTTTTTTTTTTTTTTTAAAGATTTTATTTATTTATTTGAGAGAGAGAGAATGAGAGAGAGCACATGAGAGAGGGGAGGGTCAGAGGGAGAAGCAGACTCCCTGCCGAGCAGGGAGCCCGATGCGGGACTCGATCCAGGGACTCCAGGATCATGACCTGAGCCGAAGGCAGTCGCTTAACCAACTGAGCCACCCAGGCGC
>NC_138382.1:48213561-48249346 GCF_054177405.1 Leptonychotes weddellii
CTTTTTGAGGAACCTCCATACTGTTTTCCAGAGTGGCTGCACCAGCTTGCATTCCCACCAACAGTGTAGGAGGGTTCCCCTTTCTCCGCATCCCCGCCAACATCTGTCGTTTCCTGACTTGTTAATTTTAGCCATTCTGACTGGTGTGAGGTGGTATCTCATTGAGGTTTTGATTTGGATTTCCCTGATGCCAAGCGATATTGAGCACTTTTTCCCACATGATGATGATTTAAAGAAAGTACAATAGCTGCACTAATGAATAAATTCGAAGTTAAGGGTTCTGAATGAAGGAAACACACCTGAGATCTGAAGGGTGTGTAGATATTAACTGTACAGAAAGGAAATAGCAGTGGAAGGTTCCGAAGAGAGTTATAATTTCAAGTGCCTGGCTCGGAGCACCTGCTCAAGTTAAAATCACTAGGAGGTAGGCACGGTTCTAAGCACTTTACTTGGATTATCCCACTTAATCATTATAACAACTCTGTGAGGCACATATATGTATTATCATTATCTCCATTCCTCAGAGTGGAAACTGAGGCATAGAGAGAAATTAAGAACTTGCCCAAAGTCATTTAGCTTTCAAGTAGTGGAGGCAGGATTCTAGGCCGGGCAATCAGTCCATAGTCTACTGTGTGCCATGCTACACAATGAATGGTGGTATTAGAAGCATTTGCCAATTGGAGAGGGTGGGGAAGAGGAGGCCATTGTAGGAAGAGGGAACTGCAAAAAAAAAAAAAAAGACACATGAAGAATAGTTCAGGGGTGAATTAGCTCATTTACGGACGTGGAAAGCAGTTCCCCGTCTGAACGACCAACAGGACCCCGGCACAAGCCCTCCTAAGAGGAAGGCTTACTCACATCTCTAAAAGTAAGCCGCGCTGAGAATGAGCCCCGTGTGGTTGGTGCGCACAGGCGCACTGCCTGCGTAACTAGAAATGCTGACGGACGACGCCCCGCCAACACGCCGCTCAGCTCCCCGGCCGCAGACGGGAGCGCTTCTTGGCGGACATTACTGTGCGAAGCAGGGAAAGTCAACGTGCACGCGCACGCGGCACTCTCTGCCAAGGGTCCGGGGACTTTCCCCTAGGCACGAGTAAGGAACCAGTCCCTCGTGTGTAGCCTAGGAAACAGGCCTTCAGCACGAACTGCTTTTCTATCTCACGCTCCAGTCTTTTAAGGTTGGCCAAAATACTCATTTTTTGATTAGGGTGAATAGGTTGCTAGCATGAGAAATAAAGTCCATTTTCCAGCATAATCTTATGAGATTGTTGGCTTCTAGAAACATTCTGGCTAATGGGATTCTAAATAGATGGGAAATGAATTCATTTAGCAAAGTTGGGCCAAAGTCCTATGCTAATAAGCGTGCCCCGCCCACACACTAAAATGGGCGTGACCTCCCCGCGCGTCCCGGAGCGGGACCCACGCACCGCCCCTCTTGCGCATGCGCGCTGGGGCTCGCGGCTAACACTGGCGCCGACGGGGCCTTCATTCTGTGGTCGGCAATGGCGGGCTCGGTCTCGCTTGCGGGTTTGCTGGGGTTGCTACTTGTGTCTGCACTGCCCGGGGTCCTCGGAGACCGCCCCAGCCCCGACCTCCGGGCACACCCAGGTATCAGCGAGGGCTGCTGGAGGGAGGCTAGGACTGCCCACGGGTCTTAGGCCCCAGCTCTACTGACCTACCTCTGCCGTCCTCCGCAGGGGACCCCGCCCAGGTCGGCCCTGAGGCCACGGAACCCCGGCGTCGGCAGCCGCCCAAGGACCAGCGCGAGCGGGCCCGGGCGGGAGCTCTGCCTTTGGGGGCGCTGTACACCGCAGCTGTCGTGGCTTTTGTGCTGTACAAGTGTTTGCAGGTGCGGGACGACCAGGGGCGTGGATGCCCCGGGCCTGAATCTCCCATGGGGGCGCTCTGGTACCATGAAAAGACACTTCTTTCCGTCAGTCTGTAAAACGAAGACTGTAGTTCCTTAGCTTTCCAACACTAGGGGGTTATTTTGAGCATCCAGCGAGGTAGCAGATGTAAAGGGCGCTTGGTAAATTGTAAATAAATACTCCCAACAGTCCAATGAAGAGATTAAGTCATTTGCTCAAAGTCACGCAGAGCTAGTTGAAACTGGTAGGGCTGGGTTTTGAACCCAGCAAGTAAGTGTCCATACTATAAAAGTGTGGCTCCTGGTAAAATTCCAATCTTGGCACAAAGCGTTGATTGCTGTAGCCACAATATCCAAGGCACCAGTCTCATGTTCTCCTTAGAAAGGAGGCCCTGAAATGTAAACTGACAGTACATTTTAGTGTATGTAAATGGTTGAGATGGAAAGTAATACCTCCCACGGCTCTACCTTCAAACCTGGCCCGATTACTTATTTGCATTGGGAAGTAGAGGGCTGAACAAGTTTGGAGATGGTATGAAATTAAAAGGGATAGCTAATCATAATTCCAAATAGATAGGTTAGGATGAGGGACCGAATTTAATGAGGAAATTTAAAGAGAATCGATAATAAATTCTCTTTGTGGACCCAAGTACTATTTGGAAGAAACAGAACTTAGCAGTTTATTAGTTGAATAATAAAGTTGAGTCGTGTGATGTGACAACCCATTTCCCCAATCAATGCTAGGAACAAGGTATTGCACCTCATCTTCTGATCAGAACACCCCTGGAGAATTTTATTCTCTTCAGGGCACTGCTTTTAAGAACACTACATGCCCAGTAGAGCAACCAGGGAAAGCCATGTCAGATGAGCACTGACAGAATAAAATTGGCAATATTAAACCAGATAAGACATGGGGAAGGGGAGTGGGCAAGGACCATTGTCTTCAAATTCCTGAGTGGCTATCATGTTGAAAAGACATGATTTTGGAAGGCAACATGGAAAGAAGATACATGAAGGAAAAATTCTGGTTTTGTATATAAACTAACAACCAGAGCGTTCTCAAACTGGAGAGAGCTGCTCATTCCTGGGAGTTTTATTAGACTGAATGACCACGTGTGGGGACATACTGACAGGTTGCTTCAGGTCCTGGGTGGGGAGCTAGGCTAGATGTGATTCTTTGAAGTAAAAACTCCATAGCTTTCTTGACTTCAAATTATCCTCCTCTCACTGGCTTTGGAGACACAGGTGATGGAGAAGCTTGTTGCTGCAGGCTAGCCCTCTCTTTCTTCTATAGCAGGGGAAAGATGAGGCTGCAGTTCTCCAAGAAGAGGCAGGCAAGAAGGAATCATTGCAGTCAGGTGGGTTTTGCACAAGTCTGTGTTTGGTAGGGGATTAGGGGACAGCAGAAGGTATGAATAACCATTGCTCTCCTTTTCTCCCTTACCCCCAGAGCAACAGCTGGCCCAGTTGACACAACAGCTGGCCCAGACAGAGCAACACCTGAACAATCTGATGGCCCAACTGGACCCCCTTTTTGAGCGGTAAGAAGAGCAATGGCCCTGTGGCCAGGGGAGCTCTGTGATAGGTGGAAGAGGTGGGGATAGAGATCGGCTAGCCTCTGAGTGGGTATTTCTACAGTGTGACTACCCTGGCTGGAGCCCAGCAAGAGCTTCTGAATATGAAGCTTCAGACCATCCACCAGCTGTTACAAGACAGCAAGCCAAACAAGGGTGTGGACATTCCAGAACCAGGTAAAGGGTTGGGCGGTGAGAGTCTGGTGGAGGTAGAGACAGTCTCTGAGATAGGAATATGCCTGATCTTTCCCCTCGCAGAGGCCAGCATACCCTTTCCTGAGGACTTATGTATAGAGGAGGAGGCTGGTGACAGTCAGGCCTGGGAGGAGCCCTTAAACTGGAGCACAGAGACAAGAACCCTAGCTACTCCCTGGGAAGTGGAGCAGGGGCTAAGGAGAAGATGCAGCAAGGCTGTGAGAAGGGCCGCAGTCACAGCCCCCGCTGGCAAGGAGAAATGACAGCGGAAGGTTTAGTAAAACAAAGTCTGTTCTTGTGACTGGGTACTCCTGTGTGCTTTTTCCATTCCAGCTGGTCCTACACACACCCATACTAGGTGCCCAAGAGCAACCGGGCCTTCTTGGAAAGCTTTCCTTATTAGGATAAAAAGAGGCCAACTTCCAGTGTGAGAGCTGAGAGATAGAGGGAGCTCCAGCTCTTTTCCTTGTATTCCTGAGGCCACCATCATGCCAGCCTTCGGGGCACAAAAACCTTTCTTTCTCATATCGCAGAGCCGAGACAGAAAGGCCTTTCCAAAAAGGTTAAGAAAAAAAAAAAAACTTTACTGAAATCCAGTGGGAAAATAAATTATAGAAACTGCATACAACATAAAAACATCCACGTTTACAAAGCTGCAGTCTTGATAAACAACCAGCCAGAGCCCCAGCACCGAGCTTATCAGTCCTGAATCCCCTCATCTGCGTTGGAGGGGCTGGTTCAGCAGAGCTTCAGCTGGGTTGGACTTGGTTTCCTGATTCTTAAGGGCTGGTCAGATAAGCTGGCACGGCTTGGTCCCAAGCAAACCCGAAACGACCCTTCTCAAACTATGAAGGGTTCTATGTTTTGTTTAGTTAGTACTGAAGATTTCTCTGTACTGCTGACTTTGACCTATCCCTCAAGTATCCTGGGTTCTGGAATTTTAAGATTCTTCTAGTTCTTCTGGCTGCTGTGGAGAGAAGACAGTTCAGGCACTGGCCTGAGCACTCTATTCAGACAAAATCACCCAAGGCGTTGGGGGTGGGGCGGCCCAGCAGGTGTAAGACGTGAGATAGGATTAGAATTGCTCATTCCTAGCCCATGGGCCTCATCACAGCAGTCTTCTGAGCGAAGGCACATCTTACCTGATGGCCAGAGTCAAACTGTGGTGCCAGCGCAACAGCTCCTCCTGGTCTGTGCACATAAGCAGTAGCTTCTCATGGGGAAAGGACAGCTAGGGAGAAATCACCTCTTAGCTCATGGCTCAGAAAGGTCCAGGCTAAAGCTGAAAGCCTTGCTATTTCCATGGAGGTAATTCAGGGCTGAGGTGAAAACTAGGGATGAACCCCAAGCCCCCACTATCTCAATGCAGGTGGCTTAGTTCCTCTGAAGGGGGCCCAGGCCAAGGAGATAAATAGTACATAGGCATTTGAAGTCTGTTTTGAGCCTCTCCTACCTAACTAGGGCTCCCGCCCATAACTTACGCTGAGCAGTCCACCACATGGGCCTCCTGAGTGGCCAAAGACCCTGTGGAGTTGACACTGGGCCATGGGGTAGAGGGCACGGCAGGCAAAGGTGCCACTCTGCAGCAGGTGCAGTGGGGGTCGAGGTTTGGCCATGAGGAGCACATCGGAGAAGAGGAAGAACATTCGGGGCCGAGGCTCCCCATGGGGAGGCACTACCAATAGCCAGCCCTGGCGTAGGAACCAGCGACCTGGGGGGTGGGAGAGCTGTTATTCTGGTGCAGCTCCAGGACCATGATCCATGGGAGCAGAAGGAAGGGGAGGCTAAGGAAATGGGGCGTATGTGCTGGCAATACAGAAAAAGGAGGGTCAGAAAAGGGTAGTTTGAGGTCTGGGGGGGAGAAGGGGAGTGTTCAGACTACCTGAGGTAAGCCCCTTTGCCTGGCGGCCACTGAGCAAACCCTGAACACGCCGGAGGTGCTGATCATTCTTCTGTTTCTGACCAATGCTGTGGACTCTCTGGGCGGTCTCACTTATCAGCCGGGCAGCCCCTGGAAAATATCCCCCGCCCTACTCCCAGTACAGCTTTGACTTTGGGTGACTGATGGTGGGGAAAGGCTATTCGGGAGGGGACTGGGGTGAGGGTCTAACCTCTTGGAGAGCAGGCAGGGCAACAGGCACATTGTGTACATGTCAATGGAAGACAGGGACATACCGGACATTGTTGGTCAGAACCAGAGAGGGATACAGGAGAGGCAGCCTCCTGCCTGTGTTTCAGAGGAGCAAGAACATACGTGTGAGCTGTTGGTGGTCAGAGCTGTTGGGACCTGTGTTTTCAGCCAAAGCCATGACAAGATTCTCATATCTGGAATTAAGACAGCTGGAAGTCCATGAGGGGAAGTAGAGCTGGGCAGAATTCCTTCTGCCTGACATACAGATCGCTCCCGACACACACACTTCAGTTGCAAGGCCAGGAAAGATCTGCTTCTGATGATTGCATCTCCCTCTTTCATCTGGGACTCAGAACCTGGGCTCAGACCACATGGCCCTCTTCCATCCCACACTGAAGAGTCAGGAGCAGACTGACCATAATTTGGGAGTCTAGATCCCAAGATGAAAATTAATCCACCCAAGGAGGATGTTAGAGATAACCTGACTGTATCCTCTTAACAGCCCCAGGAACAGAAGTCTAAGGTAGGCAAACCTCTCATCTCAACAAACTTTTCCAGATACCTTGCTTGTCACTAGCTCTATTACAGGCCCCCTCACTTCAATGCAGAGTTCCACATTCCTAGCTAAGGGGCTGAGGCTGCAGACTCCAGCTACTCCAGTGGGTTTACACTCTTGCAAGAGGTTTTTAGGAGCAGTTTGTCCCAGGAGAGGCAGTGCGACAGAAGCCATAAACCCCACAAAGCTGACAGCAGCAATCATACAGACTCAGAAAAGAGAAGTTGGCTGAGTCCAGGTGAGTTTACTCACTGCTGGAGCCTCTGCAGAGGCAGAGGGAGCAGATCCTGAAGATGAAGGCTTCCAAACTCAGGGCGGCCTTCCTGAAGTCGCACAAACCTCCGGAAACGTTTGTTTTTCTTTAGTTGCTCCTGAAGGGATGAGGAAAGGGTTGGCAGCAGGGAGAGAAGCCACTCCTTAGATTGTATTCATCTGTGTACACACCCCCAGCCCTCTGTAAGCTGTGTGCTACTGAGAGAAGCCCTAGAGTGAACCTAGGACAGATGGGGACACCCACGGGGCTCTATAAATGTAGGAACAGTATGAATGAAGTTTGGAGCTCCAGAGGAAGAGGCAGCTTATGGGGCAAGAGGGGAAGGACTTGAGATTATCTTCAGGTTACCTGCAGGGTGGTCCGGGACACCTCTGCGTTGGCAGCAAATTGAGTGTAGAGCTCCAGGTGGGGGCAGAAGCTTTCCAGCCCCTGCCCCCAGTGCCCTCCTTCAAGGTAGGGAAGCAGCTCTCTGCGTGGGTGAGGACAGTAAATGAGCAGTCGAACAACTACCAAGCACCACCTTATTGAATTCTCATAACCTTGCCCTGGAGATAGTGGTATTACCCCATTTTACAGATGGAAGGTGGGGCACGGTAAGGCACTGGGCCAAGAGCACAGGTGAGGTAATTGGCAGACTCCGTATATGAACTTGGGTCTCCCCCCACTCCAAGCTTCGTGCACTGCCAGAGGCCAGGGCCTTCCCTCTTCTCTCTCCCCACGCCCTTCTACTCACTGGCTGGCGCCGTATATGAGTTCCCAGGGCCCAAACAGGGCCTGGCGCTCTGCTGGTCGCAGGGTGCCTGTGGCTCTCAGAATCCCCACGAAATACTGCGGAAGGAGAATACCGGTATATAGTCTGCAGGAAGAGGAGGCTAATGCCAAGCCGCTGCTAGAAACTGTAGAATTCCTGAGCTCCCTACATGCAGACGGACAGCCCAAGACCCACCATACTCGGGGTCACCGACCTCGCAGAGACCTTCCCATACCCGGGGGTCCCCGCCCCATACGGGAGGGCGTGCGCGGCCGCACCGTGGCCACCAGCCCCAGCTGTTCCTGGTAGCGCCGCTCGGTCTCCAGCAGCTCCCGGGCAGTGCAGGCGCGTTTCCGCTCCCAACGGGCACGCTGCTCTTGCACTGGGCACCGTCCGCTGGCGCCCGACCTCTCCATGCCGGGCTGAGGGGTCGGTCCTTCCGGCCGCAGCCCGCCGGAGATTCAAATCCCAACCGCTCCGGGGGCGGGGCCGGGGAGAGGAGCGCGCCTCCTGGCGCCGGGAGGCTGCACGCAGGACGGAGCCTGCCTGCCGCCCCGCATCGAGTCTCTGCCGTTACGGCCTTGCCCTACCGCCAGGGCGGCGCTGCAGGTGCGAGAAGCCAGCTCAGGCAGCAACGAGTGGGGCAGGTGGGTGGCCCTCCTCTGGAGTGGCGCTAAATTTGGGCAGCATTCTGGACCTTGAGTCAGGAGATTTGGGAGTGCAGACACCAGCGGGGCCTCAGTGTCCTATCTGTAAAATTAGGAAGGGGGCAATAATTACCGTACATATTCTGTCCTGGGCCTGTGCCAGACTCTGGGGCCCAGTCGTCCCCAGTGCTTTAACTACTAGGAAACCTCACGGGTCACACGGTTTGAAATATTTTGGCCCTTGGACAAAAGTTTTAGGTTTTGGGCGCCTGGGTGGCTCAGTTGGTTAAGCGACTGCCTTCGATCACGATCCTGGAGTCCCTGGATTGAGTCCCACATCAGGCTCCCTGCTCCGCGGGGAGTCTGCTTCTCCCTCTGACCCTCCCCCCTCTCATGTGCTCTCTGTCTCAAATAAATAAATAAAATCTTAAAAAAAAAAAAAATTTAGGTTTTAAGTTACTAACTCGTTTTCTCCTTTCATACTGATCCAAAACCTGACAGCCCATTAGCTCCTGGTCAGTAAACGTCAGTAACTAACGTGGTGGTCAGAATTGCTGTAATTCTGGCCAAAGGCTAAAGCTTGGAGTTGATTAGTCTGTGCTACCTAGTCAAAGATAAAATGGACCAGATTTTCCTTACTTCGTTAGGTCTTTCGAAAAATTGACAGTAGCCCTGGAGGGTAAATTGGCAGTACCATTTTGCCAGGATGTATAAGAAGTCTTAAAGTGTGCTTACTCTTATGACCTAGCAATTCCATTTTTAGAAATGCACCCTAAAGAACCAGATATGTGGGCGCCTGGGTGGCTCAGTTGGTTAAGCGACTGCCTTCGGCTCAGGTCATGATCCTGGAGTCCCGGGATCGAGTCCCGCATCAGGCTCCCTGCTTGGCGGGGAGTCTGCTTCTCCCTCTGACCCTCCTCCCTCTCATGCTCTCTGTCTCTCATTCTCTGTGTCTCAAATAAATAAATAAAATCTTTAAAAAAAAAAAAAAGAACCAGATATGTGGACAAAAGTATATATGCCAGAATGGGTGGTACAGTGTTGTTTGTAACAATAGAAAACTGGAAGCCATCTAAATGTCCAGTGGTAGAGAACTGACTAGGGAAAAAAAAAAAGAGAGAATTGACTAGGAAAATTATGGTACAGCTATTTGAAGGAATAATACGAAAGCATTAAAAATGTAAAAAACCTATCAATATGGAAAAACACAGAGTATATTGCCAAAACCAAAAAAAGCAGGCTAACAAAGCTGTTTGTACAATATGATCCCATATATGTATAGCATATATAGGACTGGAAGTAGTCAAGAGGTAGTTGTGGTTGTTATCTCTGGGTGATGGGATTGAAGTTAATGCACTCCACAAATATTTTTTTAAGCACCTAATCTGTGCTAGGCACTGGATCGCTGAGGTTAAAGGGGTGAATGGGACAAATAGGGTGATTTTTAAAATTCCCTTATGTTTTTCTTCTTTTCCCAAGTTTTCTGCTTGAGCATGTATGCATTACTTTTTATTTTTATTTATTTTTTTAAAGATTGTATTTATTTATTTGACAGAGAGAGAGCACAAGTAGAGGGAGCTGCAGGCAGAGGGAGAGCAAGAAGCAGGGGAGCCTATGCGGGGCTTGATCCCAGGACCCTGGGATCATGACCTGAGCCAAAGGCAGACACTTAAACTACTGAACCACCCAGGTGCCCCACATGCATTACTTTTTAACTAGGAAAAAAATACTCTTAAAGACCAAAATGTTAAGAAACCTTCAGACCCTGCATTCCTACCACTGTGGACTCCTAGGAATTTGGAACCCAAGACAAGAACCAGAGTACTGTTAGGGTTCTGAGGTCCCCTTTAGCTCACTGACATTCTAAGAATTCTAAGGAGAAATGCTGGACTTAGATCAGGGAAAAACAACTTGAAGGGTTGGATGGCGGAAAGAGAAATTTTGGGTCAGACTGTACCTTGGACTTGGGTTGTAAGGAAACTGGTGACACCATGTAGGTGAGGATTGGTTACACTGTCTCAAGTGAATGTGGGGCAGTCCACACTAAGAGTTCATGGGTGGAAGGGGACAGATAATCCCATGTAGTCAGTATCACTACGAGTCTCTTCTGCAGCCGTGGGATGAGCAGAAACATGGCCCTACATGTCTGAAGACAGAGACCCTAACCACCAAAAACTTGGCCATAAATACCACAGAGAGGCCATGCATCAGGCAGGGGGTGACCCAGTCAGTTGGTCCTGAGTACACCATGTCCCAACCTGGGAAAGCTCCCTGAATAAGACTCTGGGAGCTCAAACCTGTTTTAGAGTTTGGCAGTCTCCCAGCTGCAAAGGCATGATCCAGGGTCAGAGTCTATACTCCCCACCCAGACCAGAGACAGTCACACACAGAAACAGAGCGCTTAAGAAAGAGATAGCACCATGGAGAATGGCGTTTGGAAAATTAAAAGGCTGAAACAGAGAGAGACCTGCTCATAGACACAGATCTAGGCTCTGAAATACTGACTAAAAGCAGCTGAGACGGCAGGGAGACGTCTGGATATATAGAGTGCTGCGGAGAAGTGTACCAGGGAATCCTGACAGAGACCTAAATGGGAAAACAATGGAAATAAGAACATTTGGAAAGAGGGAAAGTGAAGTAAAGCTGGGATGGGCCTTGGAGAAAGATCTCCACACATACAGACTCCAGACTCCAGTTAGCACGGTGCTTCTGTCTTCTGTGCTTCCCATGAACTCTTCCACCTCAACTAGATTCGTCTTACCACATTCTGTCTTGTCCAGTCCATCCAATTCAGATACTACCATGTACCCTCCATGTGTCAGTGTCTAACCAAGGTGCTGACATCACAGCTGACCCAGACAATAAGCTGACCTTCAACATTGCACACTGGATCAGATTTCCATGGATGGCTCTTAATTTGGCCCCAGAGATAGCAACCCAGATTGTTAGGCTGACTGCCTCCTTGGAGGACAGCAGCTGTTCAGCTCTGTGAAAGTTTTGGTATACAGTGTGACAATCTGACAAGGCAGATAATTTGGGGTGCTGTAAAAATGTGCCGTCATGCTCTTGGAACAGCTGTGGTTTGACAAACACAAGTCATCGACTGAGCTCCCTGAGGGCAGGGAAGGCATCTTAGTCAATAGGGTTTTTCTCAAGTCGTGGCAAGGTGATCTGCAGAGAGAAAAATGCTCAATAACGGTTGGTGAATAAAATAATTAAATACTGGACCCTACCCTTATGGAACTCAAGGCTATTAGAGCAGATAAAATGTCATAAATCACCATAATATAAGTTGGATGATGGGCAAGGTTATTAGCAAGGGCAGGCAAAGAACTGTGATGGTTCAGAGGCACCAGAAATCTCTTCCTGTGGTAGAAAGTGGAAGAGGTGGCCTTTGAGCTGAGTCTTGAACCATAGAAGGGATTTAGACAGGACAGAGAGTAAAACTAACAGGGTAGAGGGTACACAAGTACTGATTCATGACAGTGGCAGGTGGCTGGGGCGTTCAAGTGGGGTCCTTGGGCCTCTGCTGTGCCAGGCATTACCTCTTTTTTTTTTTAAAGATTTTATTTATTTATTCATGAGAGACAGAGAGAGAGAGAGAGAGGCAGAGGGAGAAGCAGGCTCCCAAGGAGCAGGAAGCCTGATGCGGGACTCGATCCCAGGACCCTGAGATCATGACCTGAGCCGAAGGCAGACGCTTAACCATCTGAGCCACCCAGGCGCCCGGCATTACCTCTTTAGATAAGAGATCAGTACAGTCCCCAGAGAGGAGGGAGGTAGCCGGAGCACCCTGAAGCTAGGGACTAGTTCTCGATAGGATTAGAAATACTTCAACAAATTTCTCTAATCCATACAACCGTACTGGTGCATATCTACTGAATGTGAGCCCCAGATAGGAACTTCCTGAGATGGCCTTATTCTCTTTTGGTTTGTTGGAGCCATAGGGACCTTACTAGAATGTGAGCTACAGAACAGCAGAGGCAGGTCTCTAGTTCAGTGCTGCATCCCTAGGGCTTAGAACAGTACCTGGAGGATTGGAGGAGGCTCAATAAATGTTTCTCAAATGAATAGGCATACTGGGAACCCAAAGTCCATTCTTGGGGTCCTTTCACTCTTCATCTCCTTGCACGTGCTCTCCCCCTCAAATCCATGCTCCACACCAGCCCTCATTACAACCTAATATGAGAATTGGATTCTGTCATTCTCCTGCACAAGATATTTGATGCCTTTCCTCTGCACAAAATACCATTCTTCCCAGTGTTATTAGCAATTGAATTGCTACTTCTTCAAAGTCCCGATCAGATTTTGCCTATTTCTGTATTACTTTCTGAGGCAGAATTAATCTCTCTCCACTGAATATTGTGATAGTGTTTGCCCTCACTCACTAGACAGTAAGCTCCTTAGGACAGGGACTGTGTCTTATTCATTTCTGTACCTTTAGCCCATAGCCCAGTGCTGGACATAGTAGATGCTAAATAAATATTTGTTAAATATAAGAGTGAGTGGTATTCCCAGCAGTGAGAACTAGATGAACAAAGGTGGTCAAAGGTCTGGGGGGAAAAATGAATAGTTTAATTTGGCTGGAGTATGAGGGAGAATAGTAGGAGATAAAATGGAACGGTTTCTTGGGTAAGATTTTGAAGGGCTTGAAAGTCAACTGCAGGAAGAAGATGGGCAGATGGAAGCCAATGAAGGTTTTTGAGCAGAGGTGTAATGTGAAAAATAAATTTAGTTTAAAGCCATCACAGTCCCTCTCTTACATATACTCAGTTTTTCATTTATACTCAGATTCACCTCCCACCTATCTCTCTGTCCACCCACTCCCAGGCTTCCCCAACAGCTTGTCCTACCCCTTTATCTGCTCCCTGGCTAGGCCAGGGATATATCCATGGGCTGCTTCCCCTCTCAGCCAGAGGCTGTGGGGCCCCCAACTCCCTGTCTTTCCCCTTCTCTTCCTGGGGCTGGGAAGCAGGCCAGGGTTAGCTGAGGCTGGCTGGTGAGCAGCTGGGCAGTGCCAGGGAGAGCCTGTGTAGTGCCAGGTGGTGCCTTGGGTTCCAGGCTGAGCCTGTGACCCCGATAACCTCCTGCCTGTGCACACACCTGCCTCTCACACCACCCCCATCCAGGCTTTGGTATCGGGGAAGGGGCACAGGGCCAGGCAGACCCACAGGACTTTGGCTCCATCTCTACAAAAGGGCCCTCTGTGAGTCAGCCTGCTCCCCTCCAGGCTTGCTCCTCCCCACCCAGCTCCTGTTTCCGATGCACGTACAGCCCGTACACACCGTGTCTGGGACACCCCGCAGTCAGCCACATGGCTCCCCTGTGCCCCAGTCCCCGGCTCCCTCTGTCGATCCCAGCCCCTTCTCCGGGCCCTGCCGTGCAGCTGCTGCTGGTACTGCTGCTCCTGGTGCCTGCCCATCCCCAGAGCCTGTCCCGGATGCAGGGGTCGGCCGGGCTGGGAGGAGATTCACCTGGGGAAGATGATCAGCTGGATGAGGAAAACCTACCCAGTGAAGAGGACCCACCAGGAGAGGAGAACCCACCAGGAGAGGAGGACCCACCTGGAGAGGAGGATCCATCTGGAATGAAGACTGAACCAGGAAAAGAGGACTCTCTGAAGTTAGAGGATTTGCCTACTGTTCAGGCACCCAGGGACCCCCCCGACTCCCAGAATAATGCCCACAGGCACAACAAAGGTAAGTGGTCATCAGCCCTCCAAATCTAGCCTCCAGGAGGTTTGTCCTCCCCTCACTAAACCCCAGCCCCGGCAGGGATTTATTCAGAGAAGGAAAGGGGCCTGTACTCTGACAGTAGCCTTTCCCATCCCCAGGGAATCTCATGCCATTAGACCCTCCCCCCCCCGCCCCCCATCAGACCTCGGAGGGGATGAATGCGGAGACAAAAAAGCACAGATGGAGAGAGGTGAGCAGGAAGAGATGAGAAAGAAAAAAGGAGGAGGTTGGAGAGGAGAAAGATGTGGAAAGAGAGGACATAGGTGGAGAGAAGTAAGAATATGAGGGAAGAAAAGAGGAAAGATGGCGGGGGGGGGGTTGGGTAGCCGAGCCAGAAGGGCTTGTAGAGATCACCTCATCTTCAGTCTACAGATGAAGAAACTGAGATCTAGGAAGAAGGAATAGCAAGTAGGGGAACCTAATAATTTGACTCAGAAACAGGGAACCTTGGGAAGGGAGCTGGAGACAAGGAGAAAGGGAAGAGGGTGTATTGATTTGGGTCTGGGGACTGAGGCCCCCACCCACTTTACAGACTAAGATAGCAGTTGCAAACTGATTATCTCTGGGGCCGGTAGGATCTTTGGTCTACTAAGCTATGGTGTTATGTTTGGTTGCAATCTGTTGTGCTTTATACCTGGTCACGTTAGGCATTTCGGTTACCTGCTATGCCCCTGTAAGGTATCTGAGTTGGAGAACCCCTACTAGTGAGGGAGACCCACCTCTTTCTGGCTGCTGGGGAGGGACTAGGCTTAAAGATCAGCTTTTCATCCTTCTCATTGATGCAGGGGATGACCACGGTCATTGGCGCTATGGAGGTGAGACACCCACGCCCTGCACACCCAACCTGGTCACCCTGCTCTGCTGCTGTGAGCCCCCAGCCATCCCGAACTCTGCTCCTGGGCGTCCCACCCACTGCATCCTTGTCTGCCAGTCCCCGCACCGACGGCTCCCTGTCTCTGTCCACAACCCTGATTTCTATTTCCCGCCCTATGCCTTCTCACTCCACCCCCTCACTTTTTCCTTTTTTTTTTTTTTAAGATTTTATTTATTTATTTATTTGACAGAGACAGAGACACAGCGAGAGAGGGAAGACAAGCAGGGGGAATGGGAGAGGGAGAAGCAGGCTTTCCGCAGAGCAGGGAACCCCACGCGGGGCTCCATCCCAGGACCCTGGGATCATGACCTGAGCCGAAGGCAGACGCTTAACGACTGAGCCACCCAGGCGCCCCCCTCACTTTTTCTACCCCGCTTTCCGAACTGTTCCTGATCTTGTCACCAGATTTCCTGTCCACACTCTCTCCAGGCGACCCGCCCTGGCCCCAGGTGTCCCCAGCCTGCGCAGGCCGCTTCCAATCACCGGTAGATATCCGCCCAGAGCTCGCCGTATTTTGCCCGGCCCTGCAACCCCTGGAAATCCTGGGCTTTGAGCTCCCGCCTCTCCCAGAACTGCGCTTACGCAACAATGGCCACACGGGTGAGGCTGGGGCCGGGGGGGTGGGGGGGGTGGGGGGTGGGGAGTCGTCTCGCTGCGGAGCCTCAGGGAGGGGGCGGAGACTATCTGGGGATGGGCCCGGGTCTAGTGCGGAGGGCCGGCCAAGCCTGTGCTTGGGAGTTCGGTTGGCCCTCCCGGGTAGGTTGGCCCTCTGGGCTCAGCTGCCTCTTCCCTCGCAGTGCAGCTGATTCTGCCTCCGGGGCTGGAGATGGCCCTGGGCCCCGGGCAGGAGTACCGGGCCCTGCAGTTGCATCTGCACTGGGGGGCTGCGGGTCGCCCGGGCTCGGAGCACACGGTTGACGGTCACCGTTTCCCAGCCGAGGTGAGCGCACAGCGGAGAGGCGAAGGGGGGCGCTGGGCCGGGGGTCTTGCCCACTTCTACCCTCTGTTTCTCTCCAGATCCATGTGGTTCACCTCAGCACTGCATTTGCCAAAGTTGATGAGGCCTTGGGACGTCCGGGGGGGCTGGCCGTGTTGGCCGCTTTTCTTCAGGTACCAGCCCTGGACACCCCTATCCCCTGCTTCCCCACGCCCCAGGGCTCAGGGTAGTTTGACCCCAGATACTCCATCCTGGCACACGCAAGCTGGCACCTGGTAGTCCTCATTCACTCATTAATTCACTCAACACCCCCTGTAGGCCAGGCACTGAGCCACACAAAGGATTCCGAAACCGTGGCTCCGCCCACAGCCGGTGGGGGAGGCTGACTTGAAAGACAAAAAGGCACAGACATGGTAGAAAGTGGTCAGAGAAAACTTCACAAAGGTCAAACTTGAAGCCTTCAGTAGTGGGAAAGAAAAGGAGATATTCCAGGCAGAGCCAACAGTGTATGTGGACTAAGAATATGACCCACTCAGGGAATGGCAGGTGGAACGGAGGGGAGAAGAGTAATTTCTTGAATACTCCTATAACCCGTACTTTCCATTTTGTGAAATGCAATAAAGTCTAGAGAAATATTTAGTGACGTCTTTGGACCTGTAACAATCAGGGCTGCATACACAGTGATTAGAAGAGGCTAGGAAAATGGAGGGATGGTGAGATACTTTCTAGGCTCAGTAACTGCCTGACTTTAACGCCAGCCTCACAGCACAAAGTTCAGAGCAGTGCCTCTGAGATAGCATGTCCTTGCTCCCAAAGTCAAACACATGAATTATTAAGGTGAATGTAGAGGAAACGTGAATACAAAGGTTATTATGGCTTTCTGTGGGGAGACCATGAGTGTGTATGTGGAGGTAGGATCAGTGAGACTGGAAAAGATAGTAGGACCCAGGTCACTGAGGGCCTCCTATCCTAGGAGAGTGGCCCACCTTCCTCCTCCTCCAATTTACCCTTGAAAACCAGCCCACCAAGCAGCTTAGGTTCATTTGCAAAATAAAAGTAAATTGAGTAGTAATACACAGATTTTGTGTTCTCCCAGCATTCTCAGAGCTGAGAAAGGGGGGGAGGGGAGGTATGGGAAGCCCACCTCACCTTCAGGCCTCCAGCCATGCATGGCCTTAGATACCTGTAAGAACCTGTCTTGTACTGTCATTTCCCAGGAGGGCCCAGAAGAAAACAGTGCCTATGAGCAGCTGCTGTCACATTTGGAAGAAATCACTGAGGAAGGTCAGTTTGTTGGTTTGGCCACTACCCTCGATACCCTTGTTCATAAAGAACTCTCCTTGGGGAGCCTCAGGTGTGAGGATGGAGATGGGCTCCCTCCCAAATGCAGGGAACCAATGTGTGAACTAACTATGATCTTGACAGTAATTATAAAGCTGAGCAGAGGCCCACAGGCTTTATGGCTAAAAACAAAAACAAACAGACGAAAACCTCATCCCATCCCCCCAAAAAACCCAAACCCCACAAAACCCCAAATCAAACAAAAACCAAAAGAAGATAGAAAAAAAGAGAAAAAAAAAAAAAAGCGTTTGGAACTTCAGAGGTTGAGTCCAGGGAGCTAATATTTTTCTGAAAACTGTCTATTTCTCCTTCATAAGCATCAACTATTTTATTTATTTTTTATTTTTTTAAAGGTTTTTATTTATTTATTCATGAGAGACAGAGAGAGAGAGAGGCAGAGGGAGAAGCAGGCTCCCAAGGAGCAGAGAGCCTGATGCGGGACTCAATCCCAGGACCCTGGGATCATGACCCAAGCCGAAGGCAGACGCTCAACCATCTGAGCCACCCAGGCGCCCAGCATCAACTATTTTAAATTTGTACTTTTGCTGAAAATCTTTCCCTTCTCAGCCACTCTGAGTAATTTTGAATCTCACTGCCGGGCCTTATATTTTACTAAACTAGAGGGAACTGTGTTTATGTCTGTTTTTTATGGTTTCAAATGTTCATAGTGATTTACAAGTTATTCAGCTCATTTTCCCTTTTGATTCATTTTGGGTTTAAATCTGTAGTCCAGCATGTTATCACAGAATGCAAAGTAAGAGCTAAGACTCAGAGGGAGGACCTTGGGAGCACTTCTTTCACTCTGTGAGGCACCACAGCCCTTTACCTTCTTCTGAGTTAGGTCTTGTGCTGAGTTATGGGAAGGGACACACTTAGTGAAGAAGTGGTCTCAGGAAGTTGCACCAGCTTGGCTTCTGGGAGGTGAAACTTATCCCTGTACCCCAGAGCTTTGGAGGGAAGCAATCCAGGGGGGTTTCCAGCACAGGTCCTCTCTACAGACTCAGAGACTTGGGTCCCAGGACTGGACGTATCTGCACTGCTGCCTGCTGACCTCAGCCGCTACTTCCGCTACGAGGGGTCTCTAACCACACCCCCCTGTGCCCAGGGGGTCATCTGGACTGTGTTCAACCAGACAGTGAGGCTGAGCGCTAAGCAGGTGGGGCTGGGCATGATGGTGGCATAGGGGATGTGGGGGAAAGGGGTGTAAGGATGAGATCAGGGTGGATAAAGAGATGAAGCAGCAAAATGGGGGAAGCAGAGGACATAGCGGGTGAAGCCCTGAGGTGCTGGCTGTGAGTAGGCCTGTGACCCTTTCATTTTCTTGTCATGAGCCCACCCCCACTGTCTCCTGACCTCCCTAGCTCCACACCCTCTCTGGCTCCCTGTGGGGACCTGATGACTCTCGGCTACAGCTGAACTTCCGAGCCACGCAGCCTTTGAATGGACGAATGATCGAGGCCTCCTTCCCCACTGAAGTGGAGAGCAGCCCCAGGACTGTTGAGCCAGGTGTGGCTTTCTGGTGCCCCATATTGCTGTGTGCGGCCGCCACAGGTCCCTCATCCTCCCATGTGTCTTCATTTCTGCCTGTGTCTGTCACTGGTAGTCACAGGCCCTGGTTCTAATTTGTCCTTTTCCTCTTCAGTCCACCTGAATTCCTGCCTTGCTGCTGGTGAGTCTGTGCCCCATCTCTGGCTCCTGACCTCTTTTTTTTTTTTTTTTTAAAGATTTTATTTATTTATTTGACAGAGAGACACAGCAAGAGAGGGAACACAAGCAGGGGGAGTGGGAGAGGGAGAAGCAGGCTTCCCGCTGAGCAGGGAGCCCGATGCAGGGCTCGATCTCAGGACCCTGGGATCATGACCTGAGCTGAAAGCAGATGCTTAACGACTGAGCCACCCAGGCGCCCCTCTGGCTGCTGACCTCTTGGCATCGTTCAGCCTCAGGGGCGAGGACCACCTCTACCTCCTATCCTTTTCTGCAGAACTGACCTCCAACCCCAATAAGATAGTGTCAGATCAAGGGGGAGGGCGTTCCCCTGTCCCCAGGGCAAAAGTTGATTAGAAAGAAGCTCCAGAAATCTCCTAGCATCCTCCTTCCCAAACAACCTCTTTTAGGTAAGAAAAAGAGGTGCTCATCTTACTCCTTCTTGTGTATCCACCCCCATCCCTTTGCTGGCCTCTTCTGGATTCTGACACTGAAGGCAGCTGGAGAACCTGGGGGGCAGGGTGGGGGATACACTGCAGCAGGCTGAGGGAATCCTGCAGACTCCTCGTCACTCTGAGGCAGCCTCTCCTCTCCCTCCAGGTGACATCCTGGCCCTGGTTTTTGGCCTCCTCTTTGCAGTCACCAGCATTGCCTTCCTTGTGCAAATGAGAAGGCAGCAAAGGTATACCTACCCACTTCCTGAGCCCCTTCCTCAGGCACAGCCCCACCTCCGTGGATGGGTCCGGAACAGTTTCATGAACACTGCATGCAAACGAGCTCATCTGGAGGGGGAGTTTTCTGATTGGGCTTTTGTGTTGTGTAGACTCCGAAGTGGGACCAAAGGGAACGTTAGCTACCACCCAGCAGAGGTCACGGAGACTGTTGCCTAGAGGCCTTGGAACTGGGAGAATGTGCAGAGAAGCCAGCCAGAAGAATCTGAGGGCGAGCGGGAGATTTTGTCCTGTCCTACCCTTTATACCACTTCCTTTTTTAGGTCCAAATATTTTTTTAAATAAATGTTTCTAATAAAATATGTGGAAGGCAGCTTTGTTCCCCAAATCAGGAGGATGGTGTATTTATTTCCTATTGCTGCCTTTAACAAATCACCACAAACTTAATGGTAATGCAAATTTATCCTCTTAGGGTTCTGGAGGTCACAAGTCCAAAATGAGTCTTCTGGGCTGAAGTCAAGGTGTCAGTAAGGGCTGGTTCCTTCTGAACACTTTGAGGGGAGGGGGTTTCCTTTTTCAGGTTCTAGAAGCCAAGGATTCCTTGGCTTGTGGCCCCTTCCTCATATCTCTCCAGCCTCTCGCTTCCATTGTTGTATCTCTTATAACTGCCTTTTGACCTTGCCTCCCTCTTATAAGAGCCTTTGTGATTACATTGGGCCTACCTGGATAATTTAGGATAATCTCCCAATTTCAAAATCCTTAGCTTAATCACGAAGTTCCTTTTCCCACGTAGGGTAACATTTCACAGG
Source organism: Leptonychotes weddellii (assembly GCF_054177405.1). Classification (NCBI taxonomy): domain Eukaryota; kingdom Metazoa; phylum Chordata; class Mammalia; order Carnivora; family Phocidae; genus Leptonychotes; species Leptonychotes weddellii. Next base: position 48,233,628 of record NC_138382.1, read on the forward strand.
ATTAAGGTGTGGACAATTTGGTGGGGGGCATTACTGCCTAGCACAGATGTTTTCGGGAAGGGGCGGAAGTGACTGAGATAGTTAGAATGACCGTGGGCACACCCACAGCAGCGTATGTGTCTGGGGGTAGAGCAGGCTTAGCCTCTAGGCTTAAAATCATAGTGAGGCTTTTGGGCTTTCACCCTGCTCAAGTAAAATCTGTGTAGCTTTGCAGTTTTGCCTTCAGACTGGCGGCCTGCTGGAATGGGGCAGTGCCGAGGACAGCAGCTCCTTTGCCCTGCGGGTAGAAAGGGTCCAGATGTCCCCCCAGCCCAGCGGGGCCTCTCTGCTTCACGCAGCCTGGTCACAACCCTCCTCAGTGAACCCACCGCCCGCACCTCTTGGCTCCCTTAGCAAAGGAAGTCCTACTGTGGAGCGTGGTCACGCAGGGGCCCTTTCAGCCCCACTGCTCCCCTCGGGCATCTTCTTAGCCTTTCTACTTTGGAAAACCACCACCACCGTCACCAACACCAAAGAAAGGCTGAAAGGGCCCTGTGATGCCAGTAACATCCACTTTATTGCGTTGGGGCGGCGACGGCAGCCTGGCTGGGGGCAGAGCCACCCTCACAGGTTGTTGAGTTCCAGCAGGGTCTGGTCGAGAGTCTGGTGAATCTCCACGTTCTCCTCCTTGGCACTGGCCAAGGTCTCTGCGAGGGGAAGCAGCGAGTGAGGAGGGGCAGGGAGACATGAGGGGAGATGGGGGCTGAGGCAGACTTGGAATGGGATGGAGGCACAGGAAGACATAAGCATGAAGGAATCTGAGGATCCCGTGCCAGGGGCAAATGGACGGACTGACCAAGACAGACACAAGCCTCACTCAAGGCTTCGGGGTGATGGGGGTTGGATGGGAGGGCCTGAGTCAAAAACTACTTTACCTCCTTCCTTACAGGGTTTACGAGAGTTGGAAAGGGAAGGAAAGACAAAAGACTGAGCCAGAAAGGGGAGGGCCAGACAGACAGACAGACCTGAGGCAGAAAACAGACCTGCAGGGAAAGCCCCATGTTGTTGGCATCCAGCGTTTTCCCAAACGTCACCCCAGACCTTTCACCACCTTCTTGCCATTCCTCGGCACCTCCCCACCCGTCTCCCCTCCAGTCCTTCCTTTATCCTGGAACCGCAGCGGAGTGCTCTGAGGTCAGTGACAGGCCCGGGTCCACACAAGAGCGCGTCTCTCAGAGGCAGCAGAGGGCTCGCGGTGACGGATGGGGTGATAGGTGCCCACGTGAAGCAGTGAGACACTGACAGACTGAGAGTGCTATGTGGAGGGGGGTTCTGTGTGGGCCACGGTGTTCTGTGGGTGAGCTCAGGGCGGGGGGTCACAAGATTGGTGGTGTAAGAGCCAGGATCTCTGTGGGGGTGATGGAAGTGCTCTCTGGAGGGCAGGAAAACAGCATGGAGACCAAGTTGAGTTTATTAAGCAGCAGAAAGAGGTAGAGGCTGGAGGGTGGAGTGGTGGATAGAAGGATGAAGCAAGTGCCAAGGTGGGCGGGAGGTGCGCCGGGGGCTCTCCAAGGCCGCGCCCAGCCTGGCTGTTTGATGCTGACCGTTTTGCTCCTCCTACCTGCCCCCTCCCCACAGAGAGAGAATGGAAAGAGGAGAGAGAAGGGGCTGAGGGGGCCACACTGGTGTGGGACTCAGAGGGAGGTGATGTCATTGAGTGCGTTGTCCAGTTCCTCACTGATGGCCTTGTACTTCATCTTCTGTGCATAGACTTCGTCTGGGGGTGGGGGGAGTCCAGGGGAAGGGGGCCGGATGGGAGTGTGGGGAGAGGGAATGGAGGGAAAGAGGAAAGGAAGGAGAGAGGGTAATGGAAAGAGAAAACAAGAATCAGAGAGAGGTGGACAAAGATGGAGTGAGAGAAATAGGCCAGAGAACAGGCTGGACAGCCATGAGGGCTCCCTCCTCCCCTCTCTGTACCCCTGTCTCTTTTTTCTCTGGAGACTAAATTGGTCCTATCTCCCCCAGGGACATGGGGGCACAGTGCTTTGAATGAGCAGAGTGCTTGCTTCAAGGGGAAGGGCCTGGGGCCAGAAAGGACTACAGTCCTAAAGTTGGAGGTAAAATTGAGGCTTGCTTAAGAAGGCTACAAGCACGAGAAGTAGGAATTACGAAAGTGAAAGGGTTATTGTAGAATAAAAAGAAAATACAGTTTAGGTACGACATTCTTGCTACTAATGAGAAATAGCCACAGGGATGCCTGGGTGGCTCAGATGGTTAAGCATCTGCCTTCGGCTTGGGTCGTGATCCCAGGGTCCTGGGATCGAGCCCCACATTGGGCTCTGTGCTCAGCAGGGAGCCTGCTTCTTCCTCTGCCTGCCTGTCTGCCTACTTGTGATCTCTCTGTCTCTCTGTCAAATAAATAAATAAGATCTTTAAAAAAAAAAAAAAAAAAGAAATAGCCACAGATTAGTAAATACCTGGATGTTCATTTTCATCAAATCTAGCTTAAAATAGTATTTTCTATTAATGTCATGAATACTTAGATATTAAACCAACTCTATATTTAATAAAAAGATCTTCGTGATATAGCACTATTGTGTTGCACTTGGGGACGAACTGTCTAGGTCAGAGCTAGTCAAAGTGTGGTCTGAGGACCAGCAGCATTGCCATTACCAGGGAGCTTGTTAGACATACAAATTCTCCAGCCCGAAGTCAGCAATCACTTTGGAGTAGGACCTAGGAATCTGTGTTTTAAAAATTCTCGGAGCTGTTCTCATGCACACTCAAGTCTGAGAATCGCTGGAGTGGGCACACTGCACTGAGATGCAACTACCTGAATGGTGGGCATAGACCTGGGAGCTGGGGGAGTCCTAGGTGGTCCAACACTAATTTATCCGGGACAGACGAAATGGGAAAATAAGGGACAGACCGACAGTCATGGGGAGTGGGGACCCACTTAAAAAGGTCCCGGGGTTAGGAGGGTATCCCTTTACCTTCCAGGTCATCAATGGTCTTCTCCAACTTTGCCACAGACCTCTCAGCAAACTCTGCTCGGGTCTCAGCCTGGGAGTAAAGGTAAGATGGGGGAATGACAAAAATTAGGCCCTCCCAGATACTTTCACTTAAGTCAACCTCCTCTTCCAACCCTATTTCCAAAGTCCTTGCCACGGGCAGTCTCTGACGGGGACGGGGGGTTCAACGGGAGAGTAGGGACAGAAAGGACTCTCACCTCTTTTAGCTTCTCCTCCAGCAGTTTGATCTCCTCTTCATATTTATCTTCTTTGGTGGAATACTTTTAGGGACATACACATGCCATCAGGAGATCGCCTCCACAAATCCTTCACTCCACTGAGCCCACAGGCTACTCCTGGTCTTATCTCCAGGGAACACCCAGCCCCTCCCTGCCTGGGCCCATTGCCTCCCTTCCCTGAAGGACCCCATCCTCACTGCCCCTCTAACCCCCTCTACCTTGTCCGCTTGGGCTTCCAGGGATTTCAAGTTGTTGGTAACAATTTTCAGCTCCTCCTCTAGGTCCCCACATTTACTGCAGGGGGTGTGTGGCAGGGGGGGTGTGAGGGCACAGTGTGGGGGACAGTGGAGATGGCACAGTGAGGAAGGGGTGGAGGAGAGAAAAGAGCAAAGTTGTGAGAGTGACAGCAAGCTGAGTTTGGAAGCCCCAGGCCCTTCCCAACCCCCAGCAGGTGAGAGAGCAGCCTGAGACTGGGGGGAAGGTGAGCTGAGAGAAGGCACCGTTGCCCAGAAAGGTCCAGAGAGGTCACTACCTCCTCCTCTGAGGCCATCAGGGACTTGAGGGCCTGGTCCATGGTTCGGAGTTCCTCCTCCAGCTGCCTGGCTCGGCTGGGGGCAGCAGTTAGGGGTCAGAGAACAGGACCTGTCCCTATGGCCCCAAGCCTGGGAAACTGCCTCCCACGGTCCAGAATGCCCCAGAGCCACAGGACCAAGGCCGAGTTTCACTTGCCGCCCCAGGGTCCCCTTACCTCTCAGCCACCTCTGCTCTCTCTTCTGAGCGCTCCAGCTCTCCCTCCAGGATCACCAGCTTCCTGGCCACCTGGGCGGGGGGGGGTAAGGGACAGAAGAAGCACAGCCCTGGTGAGTGGCTGGGGGCATCTGGGGTTTGGGAGGGAGAAGGAAGTGGGGCAGGGCTGTCACCTCCTCGTATTTGCGGTCTGAATCCTCAGCAATGTGCTTGGCCTCCTTCAGCTGCATCTCCTGCAGCTCCATCTTCTCCTCATCCTTCATGGCTCGGTTTTCGATGACCTTCATTCCTCTGAGGGGCAGGGAGCAGGGTGGAAGTGGGGTCAGGACCAGCAGAGACAGGCCCCCGGCCCCTCCCTGGCCCGCCCCCTGGAAGGCCCCCTGCCCACCTCTCACTCTCGTCAGCGGCCTTCTCAGCCTCCTCCAGCTTTTGCAGGGCTGTAGCCAGGCGCTCCTGCGCCCGGTCCAACTCCTCCTCTACCAGCTGAATGCGGCGGTTCAGGGAGGCCACGTCCGCCTCGGCCTGTGCGTCAAAGGCCAGAGATCAGAGGGGCTTTGTCTGCCTTGAATGATGATCAGAGAGGCTCCAGAGGATGGTAAGATTCTTGTCATAAAGAATCTGTTTCCTGGCTTCCAGACTTTCAGTCTGGTTTGGTTTTGTTTTGTTTTCCCCCTAACCAACCATCTTCCATCCAGACTCTGTACTCCAGCCCCAAACATGCATTCCTTAACAAGCTCCACTCTGCTTCAGGGACTCTTCTAGCACCGTGCATACTTTCCCGATGGTTATCTGCAGGCCTTTCTGTACCCAGTGAAAGCGCCCCGCGCTCAGACCAGGTCTGAGGAGCCCTGACCCCTCCCCCCCAGCAAAGCCTGGCCCAGGTGAGCGAGTGAGGAAAATCAGGCCAACCAGACCTCGCCGCTGCTACAAATAGCCAATCAGAAAGTCAGGCTCCGTGATGTCACTGGATGCCGGTCAGACTCCCAGTGAGGGGCTCAGGAGGCTAGCCAGGCCTATAGGCGACATCCATGGCTGTAACAAGGGCTTCCGGCCACAGGGCTAGGGCAGTGGGAGTGACACTTATTCCGCCCCTGATCTGCGGTAGAGGCAAAACCTTGGAGGTTTTGGGGACGGTCCATGGAAAATGATGATACCTTACAAAAATGGGAGGGCAGAGCAAGAAGGGCCTCCAATAAAGGAAAACGAGAGGAGCAGTGCAGTTTAGCGTTAGGAGAATCGGCTCTGAGTCAGACTGTGGTCTGTAAGCTACAGCTCACCCACTCAACACTAGTGTGGCCTTGGGCAACTCATTTAGTCTCTCTAGGCCTCAGATTCCTCCTTTTTAAATTTTACATCTGCGTTGGTTCAAGCAGTTCGTCCTCTGTAGGCTGTTCTAAGGCAATGCAGTGCTTCTCATGATCAACAGGACCACTGGGAGGCTTATAAAACCAAACAGGCTCTCTAGCTCCATGCTAGGGCCACTCAAATGAGATCTCCAGGGCAGGAGCTTGGAAATCTTTTATTTATTTATTTTTTTTAAGCTTCCAAGTGATTCTGATGATAAGCCAAGTTTGGGAAATAGTAAAATAATATGCAGAAAGCACTTGAGCCCATTGACTGCAGTGTCCACACTCCATAAATGTTAGATTATCCCTGTCTCTCAGAGACAAAGGCCGTGAGATTTAAGATTGGAAAGGAGAAAGGGCCAGTGTAGGGGAATAAGTGAAAGAGGGAAGGGATGGGTGGCAGCCCTGAGGGCAGAGCGGGTAGAAAGCACGTCCCGGGTGGTAATCACACAGCAGGGGAAACACAGCACCATATACAGGAAGTCACAGATTGTCCTCCAGGTGCTTGAGGCCACCTAGAGTGACAAAGGCCATCATGGGCAGAGGGCCAGATGACTCAGGATTCTGGGGAAAGCACGGGGATTGGGAAGAATGACCCTGGGGGACCTTAGAGGTCTACTCTAGAGAAAGATAAGACTCTATAAAAGGACAACTCTCTTTGTGATAGTGGGGTGACAAATGACTCTGAAGAGTCTGGGAAGTCCTGGGGTCCTCATCACAGGACTGCTGTTTGCCATTTTCTTTTTTGTTTTTAAAGATTTTATTTATTTATTTGAGAGAGAGAATGAGATTAGATAGAGAGCATGAGAGGGGGGAGGGTCAGAGGGAGAAGCAGACTCCCTGCTGAGCAGGGAGCCCGATGCGGGACTCGATCCCAGGACTCCAGGATCATGACCTGAGCCGAAGGCAGTCGCTTAACCAACTGAGCCACCCAGGAGCCCTATTTGCCATTTTCTGCTTCTCAAGCTCTTTCCAGTTATGGATGCTGCTCTCCAACCACAGGACAGGCACCACTCTCCCCACTGGATAAATGTGAAGAGAGAAGGGAGAAACCGAGGCACCGTGTAAGTGAAGTGCTGTGTTCAAGGTCATGCAATAAGTCCGGGCAGTGTTTGCTATTGACTCCTGGCACTGCTGCCTTGTGTCCCTAGCTCTGTCCCTGTCCTCCCCTCCTCCCCTCCAGTCCCCACCCAGCTCCTTGGGTTTCCAGTCCTGCCTCCAGCTGCACTGGGCCTTAGTTATTTATAGAGCGTCAGATGCCCCGGGCTGTCTTTGCTAGCAGCTGCAGGTCAGTTCCCTCCCAAGTGCCAGGGCTGGTGGAGAACCAAAATCAAGCCTGGAGGTCAGAGAAACCAAACTTGGCGGGGGGGGGGGTTGTTGGGGAACATGGATAATGGTCAACATAAATAGTAATGTCATCTCAGATCTCAGATGTTCAGACCTACTTTTGCCAATCCTCCCATACCTCCAATCATAGGCTCATTTTAATCCTGGATGGAAGGCAAGTGGGGAAACTGAGGCAGAGAATGGTACAAGTATCCTAACCAAAGTCATATGGCCATTCTCCAACCTCAAGGTGGGGGTTGGGAATGGCAGAAGGCAGAGAAGTCTGGTTAGGGGATGTGGGGCGGGCAGAGAAATCTCAGAGTGAGTAGGACCTGCTAAGGTGGGTGCCTTGGCATTTGTGGCCCTGTCCCTCCGCCCTGTGGCCTGGCATGGTCGCAATGCTGACAGCTTAATGAGGGTAAATGAGGGGCCATTAGAAACTGAGCTGGGGGGCGCCTGGGTGGCTCAGTTGGTTAAGCGACTGCCTTCGGCTCAGGTCATGATCCTGGAGTCCCTGGATCGAGTCCCGCATCGGGCTCCCTGCTCGGCAGGGAGTCTGCTTCTCCCTCCGACCCTCCCCCCTCTCATGTGCTCTCTCTCAAATAAATAAATAAAATCTCGGGCGCCTGGGTGGCTCAGTTGGTTGAGCGACTGCCTTCGGCTCAGGTCATGATCCTGGAGTCCCGGGATCGAGTCCCGCATTGGGCTCCCTGCTCAGCGGGGGGTCTGCTTCTCCCTCTGCCCTCTTCCCTCTCGTGCTCTCTGTCTCTCATTCTCTCTCAAATAAATAAATAAAATCTTTAAAAAAAAAAAAAAATCTTAAAAAAAAAAAAAAAAAAGAAACTGAGCTGGGCCCCGGGTGCACAGCAGGGCTGCTGGAGCCAGAGGTCAAGGCCAGGGAATTTCTAATGGCCCCCCAGGGGTGTAACTCAAGTCAGGCCCTGTCTCTGGATTCCTCTCCCACCTCCTGCCCAGTAGTACCTACACCCACACCTCACACCCCACAAATGGAGCTGCAGCCTCTTCTCCACTTCCAGCTAGAGGATTAATTGCGGTGGAGGGTAAATTCTCTTACCACCCCTCCCCTCCTGCCCCACGGTGACTCACTGCTTGATCGCTGTACATTCTAAGAGCTGGAACCAAATGGAGTTACAAGGCTGCATCTTCTGGGGGAAGTGGTGGGTGGTTTTGATTTACCCACTGCCTTAGATTAATTGTGCAACCTTGCCCTAGCCTGGGTTTCGGAGAGGAAACCATTTCTGTCCTGGTGCTGGGGATGTCTGGGTCCCCTTCTCCCTTCATCCCCGTGTCTGGGACCCCTCCCAGTGCACTCCCCCCCATACCCCAGGTCCACACTCACGTCGGTGGCCTTCTTCTCAGCCTGCTCCAGTTTCTCCTGGGCGTCTTTCACGGACTCAGAATACTTTTCCACCTCATCCTCTGTCCCCTTGAGCTTCTTCTGGAGGGCCTGCTGCTCCTCCTCCAGCTGGGAGAGAGAGGCCTTGGTTAGTCAGGCCTGGGGTGCAGGAAGGAGGCAGGGCTGCGTGTGAGCGGGGTACCAAAGGCATTTAGAGGCTGTCCGGGAGGAAGCAGGAGAGCAGAGAAAGGACAGTGCAGCCAGAGGTGCTGAAAGGGGACTGGTGGGGCCAGAGAGAAAGCTTCCAGCCCCAAGAGGCTGGGCCCATCATTGCTCTGCAGGGACAGGTGTGGAAATTGGGGGACTGCCGCTCCCCAGGCTATGGTGGGTGAGATTAAGTGTGGCTTCGGCTAGGTCCCTGAAGGTCCTGTGAAGGTCCAGCCCCCACACTGGACGGGAGAGCCTGGGACTGCAGGCCTCGGGCTAGGGGGCACAGGGCAGGGCCTACCCCTCCCTCGTTGGGGAGGAGGGCGCTGCACTGGGTCCGGGGCCCCCACCTGCTTGCAGCGGTCCTCAGCCTGCTTCTTGTCGGCCTCGGCCTGCTCGGCACGGTCGATGGCATTCTCCTTGTCCAGCTTTAGCATCTGCATCTTCTTCTTGATCGCGTCCATGGCTGCGGTGGGGGGCGGGCCGGCCGGTGGGCAGTGCGGACTGGACGAACTGCGCTGGCTGCGCGGACTGGGCGCACGGGTGGCGGGCGAGGAGGACCAAGCGGGACTGGGATGTCCCAGCCGCGCGGGCGCCTAAAAGGCTGGGAGGGACCGGGCGGAGCCGGGGGCCGGGACCCTCCCCCACCGCGGCCCAAACCTTGTAGGGGCAGAAGCACAGCCCGATGGGGGGGCGCGGCCGCCCCCTGTGCCCACCCCTTCGGGACCGCCCCCCCCCGAGGCTCCTCCCCTCCCCCACCCCCGCAGCCGTCGGAAGGTAAAGGAGCTGGTACAGTGCGCTGGAAAAACTCTAGCCTTACGGAGGGGAGGGGACCCTCGGGCTGGGGGCTCTGCGCTTCCTGAGTGACAGCCCGGCCCAGTGGCAGCTGCGGCTGGGGCCCCTGGGGCTATTTCGGGGCGTGAGCTCACGGCAGCTGCGCGGGCGCAGGGACCCGCGTGCCCCACTCAGCTGCAGCAGCCGCTGCCCTTAATTTAGAAGTTTCCTGTAAATCCCCCTGGATTAAATGTCTCTTGGGAGGCGGGGCTCCTCCGTGGTTCGAGTACCTCAGTTTACCCTGAGTCCCAGACTCTGGGTCTACGTTGCCGACGTGGTAGTGACAGCGGTGAGTCTCACCAGGGACTTGGGGAAACTGAGGCAGGAGGGGAGCCCGGAGCCCCGGCCCAGTGAGGAGCGAGGCCCGGCCTGCTGCCCCCGAGGGCGGGCCTGACCTCTCTTCCCCTCGCTTCCCCTTCCAGCCCCTGCCCCTGGAGCCAGGGCCCCTCCTCTACGGTGGTGGGGCGGCTAGGTACCCAGCTCCGCGCCCCGCCCGCCCTGCCCCCCCCACGTGCCCCGCATATTTTCCGCGTGGCTCCGGCCCGGCAGCGATCCCCGCCCCCCCCGACGCTGCCTTCCCGCCCCCTCCTCGCCCCTTCCCCTCCCCCCGTCCGGCTTTCCCCTCGCCGCGGTGGCCCCGCGCGCCCTGCCTCCCTTCCCCTTCTCCCTGCGGACTCTCCTGTCTCCCCTGGCGGGCCAACTTTACGCCAAAAGTTCAGTTCTGCCCTTTTTTGGGCTGTTTCCCCGTGGGGAGGCGGGGCCGGGCTGGGGCGGGGCAGGCGGGGGGCGAAGGGAAGAGTTACTGAGTCGGGGGCTCCCTGAGGCCGCAGAAGCAGCTCCCGGAGCCGGTCCCGGGGTCGGGAAGTGTGAAGCGCGGGGCGCGGGGCTGTTTGTTTTCGTTTTCCCTCGGGTGGGGTGGGGGGAGAGGAAGTGGAGAGCCGGTTGGGAGGAGGGGGAGGGGGAGCCCAGGCGGAGGAAACTTGGAGGGAGCGGTTCGCCTCGCTCCCCTGAGGCCGAGCGGTGGGAGGCCTGGCTTTTGCTGGTGGGGGTGGAAGCCGTGGGAAACGTGGGCCCTGGGCCCGGGCCGCGGGGGAGGGGGTGCGGAAATGTATTTAGATCTGCTTAGCTGCCTGCTTGCTACGCGTGGAACAAACCTGACCTCGCAGTGTTCATTCCAACCATCTCCTTGTTTTCCCCAAACTCATGCAAGACACCTCCACCCCCCAGTAGCCAGTGCTAAACGCTTGGGGGTTACCAAGCGCTCCCCTGTTCTTCACTTTACGCTGCCACTTAATCCTGTGGGTTCTACTGCCTACACATGATGTTCCTCCGCCAAGGCTCTGGGGTTGTCTTGGGCAGCTCCTAATATTTCCTCCTGCCTGTGTCTGCTGTGGTCTTCCTCCTGGGTTCCCAATTCGTATGTTCTTTCAACGGAACCTTGATATTGTTAACCAAAAATCTTTTAAAAAGTTGATGCCGATAAGATCCTAGAATCCTCCAAAACCCCTCCCACCTCCCTCCCTCCCTCCTTTGAGGATAAAAATCCACATTTCTTAATATGGTATATGAAGTCTTTCGTTTTGGCCCCTGCCTACCTCCCTGCCTCATTTCCTTTCATTCCCATCCTCACCCCCAATACACAGACTTGGATTTAATGCTGCATTCATACTGAACTACATGCAGGACCTGGAAATAACTATACGTTTCTTAAAGCTTCCACCTTTTATGCATTCTGTTCCCTCTGTCTAAAATGCTCTTCCATTGGCTGATTCTGGTGGCCTTAAAAACTCAGATTAAATGATAGCTTTTCTGGGAAGCCTTCCCTGGCCACTGCCCTTCTCATTCTTGACCCTAATAGATGTGTGTTCCTGGTGTAGGCTCCTGTAGTTCTCCTCATAATTGTTTTTGTACCTACCTTTGTCTCTTCTTCATTGGCCTGTGAATCCTCTAGAACAGGGACTATCTTTTTTAAATCTGAATTTCCAATGCCTAGCATAGCATCAGGCATAAGAGTTGACAAACTTCTGCTGGGTAAATTTTTTTATGCACACAAAAATATTAATACTGTCTGGATCTAAAGGAACTCATGGTCTAGTGCAGCAGTTCTCAAACTTTTTTTTATCCCCCCCTAAACTCTTTAGTCTTAGAACCTCTTACATTCTTAAAAATTAAGAATGGGGTTTGAAGGGCGCCTGGGTGGCTCAGTTGGTTAAGCGACTGCCTTCGGCTCAGGTCATGATCCTGGAGTCCCGGGATCGAGTCCCACGTCGGGCTCCCTGCTCATCATGGAGTCTGCCTCTCTCTCTGACCCTCCCCCCTCTCATGCTCTCTCTCTCAATCTCATTCTCTCTCTCAAATAAATAAATAAAATCTTTAAAAAGAAAAAAAAGAATGGGGTTTGAAGATCCAAAAACCTTTTGGATTTTTGGATTATGTCTATCAATACTTGACATATTAAAATGGAAACTGAGAAAAATTTAAAATATTTATAAATTCATTAAAAATAACAGAAACCCATTACTCATTAACATAAATGATCTTTTATTGATGTATAATTAACATACAATGTTATATTAGTTTCAGGTGTACAACATATTGATTCAATAATTCTATACATTACATAAGTGCTCACCACGATAACTGTAGTCACCATATGTTATTACAGTATTATTGATTATATTCCCTATACTGTACTTTTCATCTCCATGACATTTATTTTATAACTGGAAGTTTGTACCTCTTAATGCCCTGTATCTATTTCGTATTTCGTCCATCCCTCCACCTCCCCTCTGGTAACCACCAGTTCTCTGTATTTAAGAGTCTGTTTTTGTTGTTGTTTAAGATTTTATTTATTTGAGAGAGAGAGAGCAAGAGAGTGCAAGCAGTGGCGGAGGCGGGGGGATGGGGCAGACTCCCTCCCGGGCAGGGAGCTTGAAGTGGGGCTCAATTCCAGGACCCCGAAATCACGACCTGAGCCAAAGGCAGATGCTCAACCTGCTGAGCCGCCCAAGTGCCCCTTGTTCGTTTGTTTTTTAGATTCCACATATATGTGAAATCAAATGGTATTTGTCTTTCTCTGACTTATTTCATTTAGCATAATATCCTCTAGGGTCCATCTATGTTGTTGCAAATGCAAGATCTCATTCTTTTTTTTATGGCTGAGTAATATTCTGTTGTGTATTATCAGTACACCTCATCTTTATTCATCTATCATTGGACACTTGGGTTGCTTCCATATCTTAGCTATTGTAAATGATGTTGCAATAAACATAGGGGTGCATATATCTTTTTGAATTAGAGTTTTCATTTTCTTTGGGTAGATAACCAGTAGTGGAAATACTGGATCATATGGTATTTCTATTTTTAATTTTTTGAGGAACCTCCGTACTGTTTTCCACAGTATTTGCACCAATTTACATTCCCACTGACAGTGCACAAGGGTCCCCTTTTCTCCACATCCTCGTCAATACTTGTTATTTCTTGTCTTTTTGATACTAGCCATTCTGACTGGTGTGAAATGATATCTCATTGTGATTTTGATTTGCATTTCCCTAATGATTTCATGTGTCTGTGGCCATCTGTGTGTCTTTTTTGGAAAAAATGTCTATCCAGGTCCTCTGCCCATTTTTTAATCATATTGTTTTTTTGGTTTGAGTTGTATAAGTTCTTTACACATATTGGATATTAACCTCTATCAGATATATCATTTGCAAATATCTTCTCCCATTCACTTTTTGTTTTGTTGATGGTTTCCTTTGCTGTGCAAAACCTTTCTATTTTTTGTTTGTTTTCTATAGGAAGGCTTTAAAAAAAAAAAAAGATTTTATTTATCTGAGAGAGAACACAAGCAGGGGGGAAGGGGCAGAGGGAGAGGGAGAAGCAGACTCCTCACTGAGCACAGAGCCTGTTGCGGGGCTCAATCCCAGGATCCTGAGATCATGACCTGAGCCGAAGGCAGATGCTTAACTGAGTCACCCAGGCGCCCCAAAACCTTTCTATTTTGAACATAAATGATTTTTAGTGAAAACTATTCACTTCCCTAAATTACTGAGAGGATGGCAGTTATTTTACATTTTTGCAACTCTCTTTAATATCTGGCTTAATAGAGGACATATGAATTCTCAAAATCTACTTGTGCTTTCTATCTATTGTTACAGGGTGGTTTGTTTTAGGTACTGTATATGAAGAAGAAAATCTAGTCTCATACAGATATATAGCTGGAAAAGAGTAATATATTTAGGGCGCCTGGGTGGCTCAGTTGGTTAAGTGACTGCCTTCGGCTCAGGTCATGATCCTGGAGTCCCAGGATCGAGTCCCGCATCGGGCTCCCTGCTCGGCAGGGGGTCTGCTTCTCCCTCTGCCCCTCCCCCCTCTCATGTGCTCTCTCTCATTCTCTCTCTCTGAAATAAAAAAAAAAGAGTAATATATTTATAGTCTTTTAAGGTAATTGTGTATATTTGGTACTACCTCAATACTTGACAAATGGTAGTTTCTTTTTTTAAAGATTTTATTTATTTGATAGAGACACAGTGAGAGAAGGAACACAAGCAGTGGGAGAGGGAGAAGCAAGTTTCCCGCTGAGCAGGGAGCCTGATGCGGGGCTCGATCCCAGGACCCCGGGATCATGACCTGAGCCAAAGGCAGACGCTTAACGACTGAGCCACCCAGGCGCCCCACTTTGGTTGGGATCTTTTACCCAGGGATAATTATGTAACATCATGCATTGGTCATTTGGAAAATATTTATTCACTGAGCTATGCAGATGTTACAAATGTTAATACATTTCATTATACATTATAAAAAGAAATCAAATTCCTTAATATGGTGATTGGTTTCAATGGAAAAGTCTAAGTTTTAAGTTTTGGGAAACTGAAGCTCATGGTAGCAGATACAAGTTTTCCAGAATTCTAATTTTTACTTGAAAGTTCAAATTGGCAACAAATACTGTTGGGTTTTGGGGAACCTGGGTGGCTCAGTCAGTTAAGTGTCTGCCTCTTGATTTTGGCTCGGGTCATGATCTCAGGATTGTGAGGTCGTGATGAGACCAGCTTCTCATTCAGCAGGGAGTTTGCTGGAGATTCCCTCTGTCACCCTCTCCTTCTGCCCCCCCCCATGCTTGTGCACACGCTCTCTCAAATAAATAAATCTTAAAAAAAAAAAATACTGTCGGGTTTTCCCCTGATATTATGGAGTTCCTTTGTTCCTTTTTGAGAAAAGTTCTGCCAGATACTAAAGTCTGATAACTATGGTTCATCCATCGTTTTCAAGCATATGTGGTATTCCATGAAAAAAGCAGCTAGTTCAGCTCACAAGTCAAATGATTGTCTAAGTGCTTTCCTTGAGACACTGTCATACTTTGGTGCGCAGCAGACGTGCTCTGTGCATACTTCCCAATTCATCACATAGAATATTGAAAAGCTGGGGCACCTGGCTGGCCCAATCAGGGGAGCATGCAACTCTTGATCTCAGGGTCATGAGTTTGAGTCCATGTTAGGTATGGAGCCTGCTTAAAAAAAATATTGAAAAGACTTGTTACCCAAGGATTTAGATTTAATACAATTAATTTTTAAAAACTGCTTCATCAAGGACATTCTTAAGTGAAGCTGGCATTTATTTTTTAAATTGCTAGTGCATGGTGGTGAAAATTACAGCCATTATTAGTACAGTTCGTTCCAGTGCCTTGTTATGTGCTAAGGCAGTTTTACCCACCGTCGTTTTTGCACGGTCAGTACAAATGTTGAGCACTGTGAAGAAGGAAAATAATGTCTTAGTGTTATGAAAATAATCTTGTTATGGACTCCTGAAAGGGTCTTGGGCACCAGTAGGTGCCTGAGGACCACATTTTAAGAACTGCTAGTCTAATGGGTAATCGAGCCTCTCCCCAGAAGGCTCCCTGAGGCAACACTAGTAAGAGGTGTGGGATTGGTCAGTTTTTGGGGACATGGCAGGGAAGTGGTGGCAGGAGTAAGCAGCTGTCCTGGGCTGCTAGCTGGAGGAGTTCAGACAGTCTGGACTACCACTTGTTGGGGAGGTTGTAGAAGGGATTTGAACTCTAGGTTCCCAACTCACGATACTAGGACATTGAATCTGGGGTGAGGGGGCCACAGTGGTATGCACTGGAGTTGCCAGGCCTCTGCGTCAGAGAGGTGATAATGCATCTCTGTTTTCCAGTGCTTAGCATGGGCATGGCTTAGCAAATATTGAATGAATTAATCACGGGAGTGATGGTAGGAAGTTGGCACCTTCCCTAATGGGCCGCTCTGGGGAGGACAAAGTAATTCCACCAATTTTTTTGTTTTTTTTAAAGATTTTATTTATTTATTTGAGAGAGAGACAGAGCATGAGAAGGGAAAGGGTCAGAGGGAGAAACAGACCCCCGCCGAGCAGGGAGCCCAATCCTGGAACGCCGGGATCATGACCTGAGCTGAAGGCAGTTGCCCAACCGAGCCACCCAGGTGTCCCAATTCCACCTACTTTTTTTTTTTTTTTAAAGATTTTATTTATTTATTTGAGAGAGAGAATGAGACAGAGAGAGAGAGCACGAGATGGGGGAGGGTCAGAGGGAGAAGCAGACTCCCTGCCGAGCAGGGAGCCCGATGCGGGACTCGATCCAGGGACTCCAGGATCATGACCTGAGCCGAAGGCAGTCGCTTAACCAACTGAGCCACCCAGG
>NC_138382.1:48249446-48322228 GCF_054177405.1 Leptonychotes weddellii
CCAATTCCACCTACTTTAAACTTACTCTACTGGGGTAGGAGTAGAAGATGCCGTGGCTTCAAGGAGGTGAAATGCACCCAAGAATAGTAGTGGGCGATGTTTGTGTTTTCCTTGGAGGGAGAGACAAGGAAATATTCTGGGCCACAGGGCTGGTTAAAGAATCACGCATGAGAATCATGGCGGACCTGAGAGGACTGCCACCTGGTCCATGCCGTGTGGGCAGAGGGGGTGAAGTCGGAAGGAAGCGGAAATAACAGCTACCTCCCTGACCGCCTCCCTCCACGTAACCTCCAGATTAGCAGGGCAACTGGGCAACTGGAACGGTGCTACCGGGACCCGCCTGGCCATGAGGGGAGCTTTGCCCCCTGATGAAGTCTTACCTCAGGGTCAAGCTTTTTCAATTCTTTTTCTTCTAGTGCTATTCTAGGCAGGAGTAACCACAAGGCCTGGGAGGGCCTACAAGAGCCCTGTCAGCAGGAGAACCCACCCGATGCGGCCTCAGGTTGGACTCTTTGCTTGTTAACAGCCTCCACCAGATCTGTGGTCATAGGTCTCTGAGGCTCAGACACTTGTAACTTACAGGCTTATTCTTTTCAGCAAAACTGCTTTTGCAAACTTTGAATTCGGCCAGGAACTGCGTTTGTTCAAATACTCTGAGCAGTGATGAAGCACAGAGTGGCCTCGGTAGCCACAAAGAGCAGTGGCAGCTGCTGTCCCAGCAGAAGAATGACACTTGGTGAGGCGTGGGCAGTGCTGGCCAGTGAGCTAGGGGACAACAGGACTTCTCAGCTTCCTAACTATGGTGACTTTGGGGATCTGGGTGCAAGGAGGAGGAAGGGGCCGCAAGGGGCAGAATGCCACAATGTGCCCCCACTCCATTTCTGAGCCAGGGGAAGTTGGTGATAGAACTGAATTGCATTCTTTCCTCCACATTCTCTTTCCCTGAGGAGAATCTCCCATCTCCTCACAAAGCCAGGCGGGGGTCGCAGGCAGAATGACCTTTATTGGGAGCACGACCTGTTTGGGGCTGACCACCCCGTGGCCCCCACAGGTAGCTGGGGGTGGGGGTAGAGACAGTATCAGGAAAGGAGGAGTAGAGCCAAGGCTGTGGGGACTGGCAGGGTGGAGCGGGCGGGAGCCCCGGCAGGTTCAGGCCGAGGCGCAGCAGCGTTACTACTACTCTTGGAGCGTGAATACGCTAGGGAGGGGCAGGCACTTAGGGGGCCCTAGGGCACGAAGGCACTTGGAGGCAGGGAGCGCACGGGGGCATGTGCAGCGGGACCCGGCAGGCCCAGGCCCGGGGTTTGGCAGGCACTCTGGGGAGTGCTGGGGCGGGGTGGGGCGGGGCGGGGCGGGGCGGGGCGGGCCGAGCCCCAGAAGGCTTTGGTAGCGGCCCCGCACAGTCTCTGGGCCGGGTCTGCATTAAATAGCGGCGGCTGCCCTAGTGCTCATCCCGAAGCTCCGAAGGCAGGAACTTGTACTGCTGTTGCCGGATCTGGGCCAGCTTCTTCCGCGCCTCTTCCAGCTCTCGCTCCTTCCGAAGCATCTCTTCCTGTGCGGCGATGATCTGCGGGGTGGAGACCAGGGGCTCAGCTCAGCGAGGGCGCGCCAGGCGCGGGGCGGCCGGGGCCAGCGCCGGCGGCGTGAGCGCCCTGAGCGCCCTGCTGGCCGTGTCCGGCGGTGTCTGGGGCGATGCTCACCTGGGCGATGCCCCCGACCATCTTCTCCTTCACCACCACTGTTTCGTTCTCCTGGTCTTCAAAGGCGGCGGCCTTCTGGGCCGCCTTCACCAGATTGTCGGAGGCTCGCTTCACCGCGTTGCCGGCGGCCTGGGCAGAGGGAAGGCAGCGGGAGGCTGGAGACTCAGCCGAGAGAGTCGCTGTACGCCCTCACGGGGACGCACGGCTGGGGGTAACGGTTTAAAGCAGCACAGCCCAAGGGGCCGTCGGATGGCCAGGGTTCCTCACCTGAAGTCGTTTCATCGCCTCAGAGTCCTGGTCAGCCTTGACCTTGCAGGCCACAAGGAGCTGGGCTGTGGAGGCGGCCACCTGCTTGGCTGATGAGATGAGCTTCTCCTGGCTGGCGTGGCCTTGTACGGCGGCATTGGCGGCTTCACACAAATTGTTGGTGGCCGCAGCCACCATCCGGGCCTGAAGTGGGGAGGGTCAGGTTAGAATATGCCTCTTGCCCTGGTCCTCCCCCCCCCCCGGCCTTCTCAAGCCGCCCTAGCCGAGGGACCTAGTGGGCACTGTGTACTCACAGCAGAAATGAGGCCCTGGGACCACTGCCCATCATCCAGTGCATTGGCTGGAATGGCGCCCACCTGTGGGGGAAAGAGGAGGGCCTACTCACACCTGTGCCCTCCGTGGGCATGTAAAAGCCCCCCATCAACTGGAGGACGGGCAGCAAAGCGGCTGCTGTGCCCGTTCTCATGCGCGTCCGAGTACGTACCTTCCCCTGGGCCACCAGTTCCCTCTGGGCTGCTGACGCCGCCTTTACCAGGGCGCTGGTGGCCGCCGCGATGGACTTGGCAGCTTCCAGGATCTGCTCCTCAAAATTTAGGGACTCATCCGCCTCCTACAAGGAACAAAGGTTGCAGAGAGAGACGCAAAGTGAAGGTGGGGGCAGTAGGAGGGGCGGGAAGAGGGACGGGGGAGGACTGACCTTGGGTTTGGCCCGAGGCTTCAGCTGCTCCAGCTTTTTGGCTGCAGCCTCAATGGCGGCCGCAGCCCCCAGGAGCTCGTTCTCAGCGATGACTGTGGGGTCCTCTGGGTCCACCCATTCTGTTCCTGGTGGGGCGAAGGGAGGAAGACAAGGGCTAAGGCAGAGCAGGGAGGTCAGGAGCACTGGGCAGCATGGTTAGCGCCCCCGGCACCTGTGGGGACTTGCGGGCAGAGGCCAGCTCTGAGCAAGCCCAACCAAGAGGCAGAGATCCCCCCCCCGCCCATGACAAAGGCTGCCCTTCCCGCCCTGCCCCTGGTCACCCCTCACCCTTCATGGCCTCAGCAGCCTGGATGAGCTCGGTGACCGAACCAGCCACACGCTTTGAGTGTCCCGTCAGCTGCTGCTTCAGTTCTGGGCTTGGCTTCTGCAGGGTCTGGGGAAGAGAGGCCAGGGAGCAGGAAGCATCAGAGCTTAGCTTCCGCCGGAGCTAAGAGACAGGCCAGCCGTGCCCCCTGCCCCCTGCCGGGACCGCTCCACGCCGCAGCCCGCAAACCCCATGCCGCCTGCGCAGGTGTGCTCCCGGCCCCGCACCGCACACATGGGGAAGACAGTGGGGCTGTGTGTCACTCACCGGCTGACAGGGAGCAAGGAGAATGATGAAATGAGGAGAAAGAAGAGACGACGAAGGTAGAGAAGGGGGCGGTCAGGTGGGAAGAGAGGAGGTAAAAGAAATGAAGAGGAAGAGGTGAGCGGGAAAACCAAAGATGCTAAGAATGATGGGGCCCCCAGTGGAAGGGAGGCTTGGGCATGAGAACAGATTTGGGACATAGAAGGTGGGGTGGGGAGGAGATGTGAACAGCCAACTGGAGAGCTGGGTGTGGAGCACATGGGGAGAGGGCCGTACGCAGGGAGGCTGGTACGAGGAGCAGACAACGGCCGCCTTCCTTACCAGCAGCACGTGGTCCAGCAGCTCCAGGTAGCCGTTGGCACACTCCCGGCCGTAGTGCAGGGCCCGAAGCCGCACATCAGGGGCCACTTCTGGGTGGTAAGCTGCTTCCTGTCCCGTGGAGTTAGCGTTAGGGTCCCACAGAGCTCCAGGCCCCCAGAGCCCCTGCACTTTCTCCGCTCCCACGTTCTGCCCTAAAGCTGCCACACCGCCTCAGACTTCCGACTCGCTATCAGGGTTTCTACCTTGCAAGCCCGAAGCATGTCTGCGATAGCGCGACGGCTCAGATTAGCCGTGGCGATGACGTCCTCCTGGCGACAGGAGTTGCCAGCGGCAACAGCCTTGGCTGTTGCCATGGTGATACCCTTGGTCATGCGAATAAAATCTTCTGGGGTGGAGGTCTTGGCAGGTGGCTCTGGGGAACAGAAGACCTGTTGGGGGTCGAACAAGAAGGAAAATTGTACAGTGAGTGAGACTTACTTTTATAATGTAGCACTCTGCTTGTAATAAACTGGTCCGTTGATCCACGGGCTCGAGAACAGCCATTCACTGAGTACTTAGTGTAGGTCAGGTCCTTGGAGGAGTTCACGTATCACAGCTAACATAAGGCTGCTGGTCATTTCTGACCGAAGTGATTGGGGAGAGTTTGTTTGAAATTTATATTGTTCGAAATTTGAGAGTTTATTTGTTTGAATTACCTTTGAGCTGGGTTTTCATTCCTAAACTATAGAGAAGCCTTGAAGGGGTGAGTGGCAGAGGTGGGGCAAGGGGCTGGCTCTTAAGAGACCTAGATAACAGGAGGTAGTTTTAGGTACACAGTGGGCCATGAATAACCAGGATGTCAAGTGAGAGAGTTATCAAGCAATGTTCTAGAATTATAGGGATGGTGGAAAAAAGGTTGTTGGGGCCTTGAGTATCAGACCAAGGTACTCAGAATTTTGCATAGTAAGTAAAAAACATTTTTTTTGATGTATGTGTTTTATCCAGCAAATTATTAAAAATCAGCAGGTGGTAGATTCTGTGTGAGGTGCTAGGAGTGCAGTGGGGAATAAAGGAGACAAGGCCTTTGTTCTCATGGAGTTTACACTATCGTTTTGGACACAGACAATAAGTAAACAAGCAGAAAAACTAAAGACTGAACTGGGCTGTGAAGGAAAAAAAGAGGGTGCCATGCTGAGAAATAAAAATGAGGTCCTTTCTCAGGTGGGTGGCTGGGGAAGCCTCTCTGAGGAGAGGACTTTTTTTTTTTTTAAGATTTTATTTATTTATTTAATTTATTTTTTCAAAGATTTTATTTATTTATTTATTTATTTTTTAAGATTTTATTTATTTATTTGAGAGAGAGAGAATGAGAGACAGAGAGCACGAGAGGGAAGAGGGTCAGAGGGAGAAGCAGACCCCCGCTGAGCAGGGAGCCCGATGTGGGACTCGATCCCAGGACTCCAGGATCATGACCTGAGCCGAAGGCAGTCGCTCAACCAACTGAGCCACCCAGGCGCCCAAAGATTATATTTATTTATTTGAGAGAGAGAGACTGAGAGAGAGAGAGCATGAGAGGGGGGAGGGTCGGGAGGGTCAGAGGGAGAAGCAGACTCCCTGCCGAGCAGGGAGCCCGATGCGGGACTCGATCCAGGGACTCCAGGATCATGACCTGAGCCGAAGGCAGTCGCTTAACCAACTGAGCCACCCAGGCGCCCTTATTTTATTTTTTAAAGTAATCTCTACACCCAAAGTGGGGCTCGAACTCATGGCCCCGAGATCAAGCGTTGCATGCTCCACCGACTGAGCCAGCCAGGCGCCTCTGAGAAGAGGACATTTAAGCTGCAGCCTGAAGGAGGGAGGTTGGCAGGGGCCCGCGGGGCTTGGAAGGTGACGGTTAAGGAGTGTGGATTTTACCACAGACGCCAGGACACTCCCTAAAGGGTTTTAAGCAGTGAAGTGACATAACATCCTTTACATTTTCTGGCTCCCGTGTACAGAGAGCACATCGGAGGGGTGAGTGAGGGGGCAGAACAGATGGAGGCTACGGCATAAATACACTGTGGGCCTGGTGACGGTTTGGACGAGGTGGAGGTGGTGGGGATGGGGAAAAGAGAAAAGGAGATCCGCTAGGAGGGAGCGCTGACACATCTTGGCAACGCGCTTAGGTGTGGGGAACGAGAGAAAGACGGACGTTACAGCTGCATTCCTGCCTTTAGGATCTGAGTTATTAAAAGGTGCCACTGACTGAGATGGGAAGGACCAGGGAATGCTCAGGTTTAGGAGGCAGAAAGTTAAAGAGTTTCAGTTTGGGCATCGCCGAGGACCATATCAGGGGAATTCAGAAATGAGCAAGATGAGAAGGAGATGAGAATGGCAGCAGTCGGAGGAGAGGAGAGTCCCAGGCGGAACACCCGCACAGCAGAGTGGAGGGAGAGCGGACGAGGATCCCAACCCGGGTGCCCACAGAGGGGCAGGAGAGGAGGGCTGAGAGGAGCAGAGAAGGGGAGGGCGGCTGGGAGGTCGAGCAATGGCCCGGATTGGGGACCAAGGCCGGGAAGTCACAGGTGACTGAGGCGGCTCCCGTCCTAAGAGGAAGTGGCTTGTTGGCCAGAAGCTGGGAGGCCTGGCATCTCAGCGGTTTGTCAAACAGGCAGCTGAGAATAACTAAACTCAGAACTGAAGTCAACTTGCTAGAAAACGGCCGGGGAAGTGGTTAAACGTGCCAAAGAAGAGGACAGAGAAAGCAGGCGATTTGCACCAGTTTGGGCCGGCCTCCGCGTTTCCTAGGCCGACGGGGGCTCGCCGACGCCACAGGAGAGGCGCTCCAGAAGCAAAGACAGAAGCCGCTGTCACGAGGGCCCAGGAAGAAAGAATTCCAGACAGGCTTGTTCACAAAGTCAAATGATTTCGAAATGTCTGAAGATGAAAGCCAAGAGGAGGCCACTGAATGTGGCAGCTCAGAGGCCACTGGTGGCGGCGGGAGTGGGGAGAAGGCAGGTGTCCAACGCTAACTCGGAAGTAGGAGAGGAGGGGAAAGACACCAGCACGGCTCACTGACGCATGTGGCAGTGAGCGAGGAGAATGAGGAGATTCACAGTCTGTCACGACCCCTCTCGGACCCATGTCCCCGGGGCGCCCAGCACCCGCTCACCGCCAGCTCCTGCCGTATGTGTTCTGTGGTTGCCTCCAGGGCCCGTGTGCCTTTGGTAGCCTCATCTTCCACGGCTTTCACGGTCTTGAGCAACGATGTCACATTGGTCACCATCACCTGGAGGCATCAGAGGAGTTGCGGGGGGTCACGTTAAGGAACAGGAGGACGTGCAGCGATCCGCCCCTCTGCTGATGCTGTGCTCGTTCCCCTCCAACCTTGGCAGAGTTCTTGAGCTGCCACACAGCAGGGTCGTCCCCGACTTTGCCAGCCGCGGCCTTCGTGGCACTGATGAGGTCTCCCAGGGCTTTGGCCACATCTTTCACTGCGTTGATCAGCACTACCTGCGTGAGGGAGCGCAAGCTCTGGTCCGTGGGAGAGACAGGGGCAACAGGTGGTGAGTGCTTCTGACCAGAAGTAGGGGTGTCGGGCGGCTACCTGTGTCTCAGGGTCCTCGGCTCCCAGGCTGGCTGCACCCAGCTTGACGACGTCAGCGAGGCGGGTGATGGTGGCCACGGAGGACTGGGCAGCCTGGGCTAGCTTCTCCTGGCTCCCGGCCGCGTTCTGCACCAGGACCTTGGTGTCTTCCACCAGCACCTTTGCGGTCTTCAGAATGCCCTCCCTGAGGGAGGGCCCGGCTTAGTCAGCCCTTCACAGGCCTGCCCCAGCCCCTGCAGCCCCTGCAGCCTCTCCCGCCACCCCCCCCCACCGGCCCTCCTCCAGGAGGCCCGTTCCCTCCTCACCGGTGGTCAGCGAAGGTCTCGGCCCCCTCGCGATTAAGGGTGCCGGCCGTGGCGAACATGATGGTGGTGTCGAGGTCAGCAATGATGCCGGACACGGCGCTGGCGGCCGTGATGCAGGCCTGGGTGCCACGATTCCCCGCCTGCAGCGCGGCCAGCACGTGCGAGACCTGGGGGAGGGAAGGCACGTGGGGACTCCGGCCGGTGCCTCGTGGAAGGGGGCGGTCACCGGTGGCCGGGAGAAGGGACGGAGGAGAGGGCTGGGAAGGCAGGAAGATGATGGGAAGGGCCGCCGCGGGGTCGGGGAGCCAGTGCCCCAGTCCACGGCGATGGGCGCAGTCACCTTCTCGGAGACTCTCCGGGCACACTCTATGAGCTCCTTCTTGGTGTAGGCGTCGCTGGGGCTGCACTGCAGGGCGCCCGCCTTGGTGACCAGAGCGGCACAGCCATGCCCCAGCTCCTGCACGCGGTGCTTGATGTGCGCACCTATCTGTGAGCGGATGGGAAAGGGAGATGGCCTTTACAAATGGCACTCGGGGACCTCCATTGTGCTTGGAGGAGTCACGAAGGACCTAACAGAACACGCATCGTAGACTAAAGGGGTGGTGAGAAAAAGTGCCCAGCACGCAGATTTCCTGTTTCACATCCTTTAGGCAGGAGGTCACCTCCTACACATGCAAAATAGCAGCATGTAGGCACCAACTGGTGAGGATTATGTTAAGCCCAGTGAGGAGGTGGGGGAGAAGCACTTTATGCTGGGGTATTTGAATCAGAGGGCCACGGATTACGATTTGGCCGGGATGTGGTTAAGGAGGGGTTTGGGGCTGGGGATTAGGTGTGTGGTGGTAAGATCCAATTACTTGCTTTCTTGGAAAGCCAGGAGCTTAGGGAAGGAAGAACTTCTCGGGTCTGCAACAAGGAAGAACTAAGAAGAGATTACAGACCTGCAGGATAGGAGAGAAGCAGCCACAGTCCCAGAGGGGTGTCGGCAGACCAGGAAATCTCTAGATTGTCGGCTGTCTCCTCTATCCCCATGACTTTGATCCTGTCCCTACACGAGCCCTGATCACTCTTTAGTGGAGTGGCCCTGAGGGGGTGTTCCCCTTCTAAAGAAGGCTAGACAGAGTAAGGGTGGGACGGCCCCAGAGGCTGACATGATGGGGACGAGGGCACGCTACTGCGATTTTCTGTGAGGGGCGGCGGGGAAGGCCTTCACGGCAGCTGCCCCCGTGTTTACCTCTTCGTTCTCAGCAGCCACAGCTGCAGGCTTGGCCTGGGAGGCCAGGCGGCCGTAGTCACTGGTCAGCTGGTTAGCAAGAGGGCCTAGCTCCTCAGGGCTGGTGTTTGACTTGGTTACCTGGGGCGACAGAAGTAAAGTTATGCCCACACTAAGCTCCCTGGGGGTGGCCTTCTTACACTCTCCCAAACTCACCATCTCTTGAACGGTGACAGCAATGGCCTTGGCTGTCCGCACCATAGTCGTCTGGTAATCCACAAAAGAACCTTCTGGTTCACCCATTGGTCCTTCATCTAGCTGAGGGAGGCGGATGGGGAAAGGAGACAGACCATCAGGGTCTCTGACACTGAGCTCAGGGACCCTGGCCCAGGGGAGCCTCTGACCACAGGCACCCAAGGACTCTAACCTGGTTGATGGCCTGGGTGATGGAGTCCACCATGCCGCCGACAACCCCAGCAGCACTGGCTGCCTCATTAAGGGTTGTCGTCAGGTCCTCTACGGCCTCTGTCATCATCTGCACAGCCTCCTCCAGGGCCTCCTGGGTGTGAGCTGCTTGCTGGGGGCAGAGCGAGTGAGTGGAGGGGGGCTCCGGTGTTCTGCTTCTCTGACCTCTTCCTGGTAGCAGCCCCTCCCTCCCACTTTCAGTACCTTGGGGTTCCCGCCAGCCTCCTTGGCTGTGTACAGCAACTGCAGGGCAGACTCTGCCAAGGTTTTGGTCTGGTCCAGGAGCGCCATCTGCTGCGGGTGGCTCAGGGTCTTGGAGGCAGCACCCACCGCAGCCAGGGTGAGTGGCTCAAAGTACTGGGCCATCTGGGACACCTGAGGCGAGGGGTTTGAGCGGAGGTCAGCTGGGCCTGGAACCCTCGCTTGCCCTGCCCCGGGACTCCCCACTTGTCTCTCCGGGTACCTTGTGTCCCAGCTGGGAGGCTTCAGCCCTTGCAGCGCTGGCCAGTGGCTCGATAAGGTGGGAGATCTCCTGCACTGCAGTGAGCATCTGAGTGTGCAAGGCCTGGGAAAGAAGCGAACTTGAGCCCTGACTGTGACCTGGAACAGGGCCTGCTACCTCCTTCCATACTGAACTCGCTCACTCCCCTGGGCATGTTCCTCCTGTACCCTTGACGTCTCCATGAGGCACACTCCTGGATCCCCCATCTTCCTCGAGTGTGCCATCTCTCTCCCCAGATGCAACCTTCCGTATAACCCATTTCCCCCTTACCTCTTGAGAGATTCCCTCCCGGGGAGCAAGCTGTTGGCTGACAGCAGCGAGGGAAGCCTGGTCTAGGTCCCGCAGACAGCTGTTCAGAGCTGCAATGGCCGCCTCGCACTCCAGCTGCCCTGGAGCCTTGTCCCTGTAGACACATCATAGGCTCCAAAACCACGAACCGCCCTTTAAAACAAGGCTAGTCTATCTTTCCCCATGCCCCCCAAATCTTGGACAACAGCCTATCCCATCTAATTGCACTACCCTCCCCCCGTTCTGCTCTGTGCTCCCTAGCCACACTGGTTCTCTGCCCCTGCAACACCTCATGCTTGTAATGAGCTTCTTGATGGAGTCTGAGACGGTCCGGGAGTGGCCAGCCAGCACCGACCAGCGCGGCGGGTCCCGGGGATTGACTGCTAGGGCCCGGGCTGTCTGGATGAGTCCCCCGGCACTCTCCAACATTGTCTTGGCGGAGACCACAATGGGCTCCATTGCAGCCCGGCCCTGGGGGGAGAGGAGGCAGGGAGGTGAATCTCAAGACTCCTGCAAACGTGAGGGGGCAGCCGGCCCATTGGTTTTCCCTTCACATCGCCTCACCTCAGGGCTGATCTGGGCAGGAATGCTGGCGAACTCGGGGTTGGATGCAAAGGCACTCAGATTGTCCACGGCCTCCAGCAGAGGGGCCGTTGCTGCTCGGCACTGGGCACGGTTCTCTTCTGTGAAAGCTCCGTCAAGTGCCTGCAAGGGGGAGGGACAGAACCTCAGGACTGACTGCAGGCAAGGGAGGCGGAACGCCGGCGTCCTCTCCTGGGCTGAGGGGGTGGGGAGGGGCTGGTGGTGACCTGTACGGACACGGAAGGGCCTGGGCTCAGGCAGACGGGCTGTGGTAGAAGGCCCCAGGGACGGATGCAGGGACTGGGGGAGAGGAGACTGGACGGTCAGAGGGAGGCTGGGAATCTCAAACACTGACAACCTTGATAGTTTTGACAAGATTGGCTGTGCTGTTGGCCACCTCCTTGGCCGACTGTACAAACTGGCGCTTGGCGGTGGGATTGGCCGTGCGAGCGGAGGCCAGGCGGCAGCTGTTACACAGCGCGGAGGTGTGCTTGGCCACGATGGTGGCTGCAGAGAGCACCTGCGGAGACAGACGTGCGGGAGAGCCACGATGAGGGCAGGGGCCCTGCGCGATGGGGGAAGGAGAGCAAGACCTCTGCAAGTCTCATTAGGAAAGACGGAGTCACCTGGAAAGTGAAGATTTGGGAGACAGAGATACCCAAAGATGAACAGGGTGTGGGAAGGGGGAGATGGAAGACGGCCACCCTGATGGAGAAACTGTAGTAGGGTAAGTAGGAGAGTGAACTCAAACTGTCTACAGAGAAGTTCTGAACTTAGCAGTAACTAAGAGTGACAAGAAACATGGCAGGAGAAGACAGTTACCCCCAGAGAAACCATGTGTGGAAGGTCAGCGATACGCCCCCACATCTCCCACATCTCCCTCTTGGGCCAGTCCATCTTGGCCGGGCACCACTTCCCAGACTTGCCCATAGCACCTGCTCTCTTAAGTTACCTGGGCCTGCGTACAGCCAGGCTCCCCCAAACTCTGACAGGCCATCTGAATTGCCTGGTTTGCACGGGCGAACTGCGTGGGCTCCACCAGTCCTTGCTGCCCAGCTTGGCTGTTGGGATCAGAGACCCCCACCAGATATGCAGCCTGGGGAGAGAGAGGGGTGGGGGTGGGGTGAGGAAGAAAGACCATCTCTCAGGTGGGACCGACTAGTGACAGCGGGGACAAAGGGGAGTAGGGGTAAGTTTAGTAGCCAGGGTCCTATGTGAGCAGAGGTATATTAACAAATGATAGTAGCACTATAAAAAAAGAAAAAACCTCTCCTGTTTTGTTAAATGTGTTTAAACATTTCAGAAGGTCGAAAAGGTAAAAAAAATAAAAAATAAAAAATAAAAGGATAACCACATGGTAAGGGTTTCATCAAACTTCTGTGTAGATGTGTATCTGGGGGATTGTAAGGTAAAAAGTACTGCTTACTCTAAGTAGAAGTCAAAAAGGTTTGAAAACCACCCCGGCACGCACACACACGTGCGTGCATGCAAAGCCCCTATGCATGAGTCCGAAAACTCTGCAGGTTGTTACGACCACTGATATTTACAACACCTCCACGCTTTAGAGATTTGGAGAGAGGGAAGGGATGGGTGTAACGGATGCCAACGATTTTTTATGATTAGATGACCAGCAGAAGGTTTGATTTATACTTCGACACATGGTCGCTCTACTTGTTCCTCTCTCTGCTTTTCCAGAAATAAGTCATACCATCTAGAATAGGCCACCCAACAGAACAGGGCAAAGGGAGGTAGGGGAGACTGAGGGAGCAGGCTAGTAGGCTTTCAGGGAAACAGTCTGAGATGAACTCTCAAGCCAGCCTGCCTTAAGGGTTCATGTACTAAAGCAAAATACTCTCACAGCGAACATTGTTTTAATCTTCGTAACTGCATAAAAAGGCAAAGCGGTGACTCAATTAACTGGAACTGTAGTCACTGGTACTATTTTAATAAAGTGATAGTTATGTGAAAAAGAACTTGCATATGCCAGTCAGCATATACCAAGAAAGCCAGGGCTGGAAAAGGGCCACTGATTGGACAGTGTCATCCTAACCCAAGGTGCCAGGGGCTCAGGGGTGACAGCGACCAGAACTGTTGGTATTCTATGGTTGCTGACAAACATCTCCACCGAGGAGGGGAAAGAAACCCAGCTTCCATAGAGTTGGTTTTGCAAACATCACTTCTTGGTTATCTACCGGAGCGTCAGGCTGTTGAGGAGGCGGGGGAGGGAAAGCAGGGGAGCGTGTGGGGACCGTCGCAGGGGAATAACCTGTGCGGCTGCCTCGGTGAAGCCACAGAGGGCCTTGGAGGCTGTGGCGATGGCCTCCCCGAACTCAGGCAGGTTCCCATTCTTGGCGTTTTGGGAGATGCCAGTCATGGCCTCACCCAGTACCTGAGAAAGAGAGGGTATCGGGAGAGCCCGTCCCTGTCCTGAGAGGGGCGGAGGAGCCCCTGGTTTGTCCCATCTTCCTGCCACCAGCCCTCCTGGGCCCCTTGCCGCACTTACCTTTGAGTTCTCCATCACACTGTCTAGGCAGCCGAAGTAGGACATGTCATTGATGGGCTGGACCGGGTTCTCTAGGAGTTCCCGGACAGTCTGGACAGGGGGAGGACAAAGTAGGACTCAAGACACCTCCTTCACCCCCAGACCCAGAATACCGTCCTCAGCCTCCACACCACTCAGCCTGCTGAGTGCCCACCTCCAATTCCCGCAGGGCATTGTCACACTCTTTCTGGCCTGGTGCCTGCTGGGTACACATGGTGATGAGCTGGTTGATGCTGTCAGTCACCGCCCTGGGAGGAAGAGAAAGTTGAGTGGATGCACACACAGGCCATAATTCTTGGGTCCTCTATACACGGGAAGTGTCTGTTTCTCTTTCGTGTGTAACCACTCCTAAGCTGGGACTTCTCATGGAATGTCCCCTCCCCAGTCTCTTCAACACTGCTGGGCTGGGCTTCCCAGCTCCTACATACCGGGCAGCTGCAGCCAGCTGACTCTTGAGGTTGGGGGCAGCAGGGTCTGTGGACAGGGCCTTGGCAGCCAGAAGGAGTTTGCTCGAAGACATAGAGATGCCCTTCAAGTTGGACACAACCTGGGCCCGGTCCTCCTGGCTCTGTTGAAGGCGAAAAGGTCAACACATTGTCCAGTCAGTCCTTTCTTATCTGTCTCTAAAAGGGCTCTTCCGTCCCAGACACTCAAATGTTGCTAGAGACTGGGGAGGGGGAGGGAGGAAGGGAGGGAGGAAGGGAGGGAGGCAGGCAAAGGTCAGGACTGAGCAGTCACACGGGTACCTCTCGCCTAACCCCTGAGCCGGACCCTGTGCCTTTTCATACCGGGGCCTGTCCTGCCATCTCCACACCAGCTTCCAGGAAGGTGCTGAAGTCCTGTCCAAATCGACCTGAGGCTCGAGCCAGGTCCTGGGGGGTTCCCCGAGAAGCCTGTACCAGTTCTGTGGCTGCCTGATTCAGCCCAGCAGCAGCCTCATTCAACCGGCTCTGAGCCTCTTGAAATGTCCCGGTGCTGGGGGGAAGCTGCAGGGTCAGAGAGAAAGTCAGAAGCGAGCATGGGGAGCGGTGCGAGGGAGAGTTTGGTCAAGGAGCGCTGGGAGGTGGGCACAGAGCCTGGGAGTAATGAAAGGGGGTAAATCTGGGAAGTCAAGGTCAAGGAGAGGTCCAGAGGTGGAAGGAGAAGCTTGGAGTTCTTCAGCTCCTACGTGCCTCCCCTGGTCTTCCTACCGAGTCACTCAGGAGTCGCTTGCTGGCGTCTCCCACTGCTCGCAGGGCATTGTCCACATCTCGCTGGCCAGGCAGGCAGCTGACACAGCGGTTCAGGGCCTGGGTCACTGCTTTAGCCACCTGAGGTGGAAAAGGAGACAGGCGTTGCCAAAATGTAAACAGTTTGGGAGAGCCCCTCCTCCGCTCATGGGAACATGGGAAACAACCGATCTACTGCCTCCGAAAGTGAAGAGGAAAGGGGGTGTGTAGCTGAAGGGGCTGAAGTTAGGGTATCAAGTGATAGTGATCAAACTGTCTCGAAGCTGGTGTTCAGCTAGGCCCCTGCCTCAGGCTAACTGAGACACTCCTACCAAGACTGAGAGAAAGGGTGGAATCCAGACAGGAGCTGTCAAGAGCAGACCTGGGAAGGTGCCTATCAGTGTGGATGAGATTTTGCTCCAGGCAGGTTGGGCCGTAGGGGGAAGTGGCCTCTTCCCCAAACTTGACCTGGGCAAGCCGCTGCTGGCTTTCAGGGTCCCCTGGATGGCCAGCTGCCTTTTTTGCTTCCTCGATGAGGCTGCTGGCTTTGTCCAGAACGTCGCTGGCTGTGTCAAGCACAATGGCCTGCACTGCAGGATCTGACGTCAGGGCAGCTACACCCCGAGCGGCCTGGGCCAGTGACCGCAGCCCACCTGCCACATCCCGAGCTGCGATCCCTGGGGAGATGAAGGGAAAAGGTGCCTTTACTGCCCGGCCCTGATCCCCGTGGCATCCTCTGTCAGCTCCATCCCTCCTTCAGCTCCTTTTCCCCAGCCCCTCCACATACCTGCGTAATTCTCATTGCCCTGGGCAACCTCCCCCAGCAGCTGGGCAATGGCGGAGCTCACTGCTTTGGTGCTGTTACCCAGGTCCTGGGCACATTTCTCCATCTAGGGATGAAGTGGGAGACTCAGGGGCAGAAAGAACCGGGAAATGGGAACTTGAGAAGCGAGTTGGGATCAGCTGGCAGTTTAAATGAAGGTTTTGGGCAGCTCTGGAGTGCAGGTGGGAAAGAAAACCTCAGGGTTTGATTAAGAATGAGGTGAGTTTTTTTTGTTTTTTTTTAAGATTTTATTTATTTAGAGAGAGAGCAGGGGGAGCGGCAGGCAGAGGGAGAAGCAGGCTCGCCGCTGAGCAGGGAGCTCTATGCAGGACTCGATCTAGGACTCTGGGGTCATGACCTGAGCCGAAGGCAGATGTTTAACCGACTAAGCCACGCAGGCATCCGAGTTTTTTTTTACATAAGATTTTATTTACTTATTTGACAGAGAGAGAGCGAGAGAGCACAAGCAGGGGGGAGCGGCAGGCAGAGGGAGCAGCAGCTTCCCGCTGAGCAAGGAGCCCGATGTGGGGCTCAATCCCATGATCGTGACCTGAGCCGAAGGCAGATGCTTAACCGACTGAGCCACCCAGGTGCCCAAGAATGAGGTCTTAAGAATACTTACGGTCTCCCCAGGTAAGGGTTTAAGCTTGCCATCTCGAGCTGCTGCCTTCACTTCCTGCAGGTCTCTCTCTAGATTCTGTACCACACTCAGTGCAGAATCCATCTCCAAAGGCCCACACGCTTCCTGAGCCTACAGTGATAAGGGGGCTTGGGTACCGGAGGTACTGCTGTTTCCCACTGATGCCCCAGGTTATACAATTATCCCTGTTTTAGGTTATTTTGCAGAGTCCCCATCATCCCAGAACTCCACCCTCATTTTCTTCCTTTCATTTTTTAAAAAAATATTTATTTATTTAAGAGAGCGTGTGCATGTGCCTGCACACACAGCAGAGAGGGAGAGAGAAACTTAAGCAGGCTCTGCGCTGAGCGTGGAGCCTGACACGGGGCCCAATCTCATGAGCCTGAGACCATGACCTGAGCCGAAGTCAAGAGTCGGATGCTTAACCGACTGCGCCATCCAGGCGCTCCTACCCTCACTTTCCAAAGCCAGCCAGCTCCCATACCTTCTGGGCAGCGGTACGAAGTTCGGCCAATGCGGTACCAAGGTTTTTAGCACACTGACTCAGCTGCATGGCCGAAGCCTGGTCCTGAATTGTTGGCACGGACGCCTTTGCAGCAGCCACCATCTTCCCACCTGGCTGTTGGGGAACAGGCGGGCAGACGAATGTACCATCTGCTTGGGTACAGGGACTGATGATGGTTAGGACACGGTGAGCGCTGTGGCTCTGTCTGGGAAGGAGGCTGTTGGTGGAGCTTTAAACTGTGGGCAATCTCGGGGACTCAGAGGGTGGGAAGAGTCTTGTCTGAGAGGCGGGAGAGGGTGCCTTGCCTGCAGGAAGCTCTGGCTTGCGGCAATGAGGGCCAGCTGAGCACTGGGACTGTCAGGCTGAGCCTGGCTCCCTCGGACGCCCTGCACCAGCAGTGGAATTTGTTCTGCCACAGCCTGTGGGGGGAAAAGGTCATGAGAGCCACCTCGCCACAGACCGGGGGAAAGTGTCCCCTGTCCCACACTTCCTCCCGAGTCTCACCTTGCAGCTCTGCACCAGCAGCGGCTGGGGGCCGGCAGAGGCCTTGGGGGTGGAGGCTGCGTGCTGGGCCGCGGCGATGGTCTGTGTGGCTGAGGCCGCAGCCTGTTTGGCTGCGTGCTGTGAGGACAGAGTGGTTAGGACAAGCCCCGGGCGGTCCCCCACCCAGTCCCTGCCCACCCTGGCCGTGCTACGCCATGAGGAAACGCCGATCGAGTCTCTCTCTGCATATCATTCCTCCCACAGCGCCCACACTCTTGCTCCCAGTTCACTCGCCAGCCTCACCTCCAGGCGCTGCACCAGCTTCTTCTTGATGGCGTTCTGCGCAGCTGCATTGGTCGCCATGCGCAGACCCTCGGCCGCCTCCCGCAGCCGCTGCTGCTGCTCCTCACTGTCAGGGTGGGCGGCGGCTCCCTGCAAGAAGTGGGGAGACACGCGTCTCAGCATCCCTGCGGCCCCCAGCTAAGCTCCGCTCCGGCCCCTCCAGACTCCAGCATTTTCCCAAGTCATTTCTAACTACCCGCACTCAAGGTGATCACAGCTGAGATGAGCTGCCTCGGGCAGGCGCAAGGGAAGTGCAGGGGGGCCCTGGATTCCCTTTGGACCCTCTTCAGGTGGAACTATGTCTTCTTTCCCTCTCGGGGGGAGGAGAGCCATGTGTCTTTCCCTACTCCCCACACAAAATGCCACTGGCAAGTGAGGGGTGAGGAGGGCTCTCTGGGACCGGGAGGACACAGTTCAGAGCAGGGATCTCAAAAACCCCATCCGGGGACCTGGTTATTCCTGCAAACTGAGGAGCCCCAGAGCTCAGGGAGTATGAGAGCCTCTTGGCTTCTTCTGGACAGTATTCTGCACCTTGCGTCCCTATGTCCCCCTGCCTTGTCTCTCTCTGCACTGTTGACTGTGCATTCCCAGGAGAGACCAGGAAGCAGGCAGCAAAGTAGGGGAAAGTAAGGACAGCAGACCTTGGACTTGGGGGAGGAAAAGGGGCACGGTTGCCTTGTCAGTTAGCAAGCACTCCAGCAGGCCACATTGGCTCGAAGCCTGGGCCGCCATCCACCTGAAGCCTGGGGCGCATTTACCTCCTGAGTGCTTCTATTTGTTCTCATGTATTTCCTGCTTTTCCTGGGTCCCTCCCATCAGGACAGGGTGACCTTCCGGACCTTTCTACTTCCCTTCAGGTCTCAGTCTGGGAGTGTGCACAGGCCTCGTACCTTGGCAGCCTCCACCATCTTGGCTGTGGCATCAGCCAGGATCTTAGCGGCGCTTAATAGCTTGCGAGAATTCTCCAGATCACTCTCCCCCTCGGCATCAGCCTTGATGGCATTGACCAGGTCAGAGGTGGCTTGGGCTAGGATGCGGGCCTGTCGTACCATCTCACCTGAGAGGACAGGCCACGATCAGGTAAGGAAGCCAGAGATACTGCGAGGGTGCCAGGGGTGGGGCAAAAGGGTGCAGACAAGGTAGACAGTGCTCTTGAGGACAGTTAAAGAGACACAAAGGTTCTCGAAGGGATTCCCCTGGAGTTACTGTTTCTTGAGTTTAGGATCTTGGAGAGGGATAATTTCCTGGTGGGCTTTCATGGGAAGGAAGACAGTCTCTAATGGGTATTTTCAGCAAATCATCTTGAGAAGGTAAGATACTCCTTGTGAAGGCTTTTAGGGGTGAGTGGGTAGGGGGGAGTGGGGAAGGCTCTCTCTTAATAATGCCGCCTTCCAACCTCCAGCTGTGTTTGTGTACGCTTCTGTATATTCTCCAAACGCACCAGAGAAGGCAGAACAGGGATCATATTCCCGCTTTACAGAGGAGAAACTAGAGGTTTCAGAGACTGAACACCTAGCCTACCGTGCTGAGTCCTAAGGGGGAGGTGGCGGGTCTGCAAGGACTGAATGTCCACTGGGCTCAGGGAGCCTCACTGGGGTTCGTTGTCTTCCCAGGAGTGGTGTCCTTACCAGCGTCACCCATGGAACTGAAGATGTTCTCGGTGACGGTGAGGATGGTGTCAGTGGCCTGGTCATAACGGCCAGCAGGCCCAGCGCCCGTGGCGTGGGCCTTCACGTGCTGCAGCAGCTCATTCAGGGCCTGGGTGACAGCCGTGGCCGCTGCCCCTACCCCCCGCAGCAGCTGCCCGTCCTCTGTGGCTGCCTGGGAGGCGGACACACAGCCCTCCACGGCTCTGGCCACCAGGCGTCCGGCCTCCACCAGCTGCTCCTGGCAGACAGGTGAGCTGATCGTAGGTGCCACCACCTGCAGGCAAACTGCGAGTAAGAGACGAAGGCCATGGAAAGGAGTCGCGAGGTGGGGTGTTTGTGGTGTTTGTGACAGTCACTGGGAGAGGTAAGGAGGAGCCGAAGAGGTGCAACGACAGGCTCTTGTGTGCGGCAGCATCACCCTCGGCACAGGCTAGTGCAACCGTTGGGGCTCACCTTGGTGCAGGCCACCAGCTGGGAGGTGGACAAGGCACACTGTGTTGCTGCAGCAATGACCTGGGTCTGGAGGCCCGAGTCCTCTGTCCGCTGGGCCACACTCTTGGCCTTGAGGACCAAGGCAGCTGCAGCACTTGCCACGGCCTTGGCTAGCTGCATTAGTACGTCCTGTGAGGAAAGGGCTGTCAGCAGGGCCTGAGATCGGGCTTGGAATCCACGGACCCTTCTCAGAGGCATAAGCTGTTTCATTCTTCCCACTGACTCCAATCATAGGACAGTGTATGCAGAAGCAACCAGAAGCTACCCCAAGCCCCTGCCTTGAGCACCCAGTAGGACAGATCCCCCACCGAGGAACAAACCTACACCGAAAGAAACAAGAGCCTACACCAAAGGGAGAAATGCATGAGGCGGATACACTCGGACGGCGATGGGGAGGGAGGGGCGGTGCTGTTACAATGGGATGGAGAGAGATACCTCTTGGGGTCCCTCCCACCCCCAGCTTCTTTCCTCCATTTCTTCTCAATCTTGGTTGGAAGCAGTCACCCTGGAGTACGAGACCCTGTACAACCCTCCCTGGTCCCGTTTCCCCAAGCCCTGCCTGTGGCATGCCTACCCATCTCCCATCATGTTCTGCTCCCCCAGGAGGCTGGCGGGGGAGAGGTGCAGAGCGAGTGTATGCGGCTCAGAGAGGACAAAGCTGGGAAGGCCCAGGCCAGAGGCCGTTACCGTGGGGGAATCGGGGGGAGATCGAGCCCCAGCCCCTCTGGGTGCACATATCTGCGTGGGAAATCCAGGATGACAAGTCAGCTGAAGAAACTGGCATGGGGTGGGGAAGGGGACAGCTAGAGGGACAGTGTCCTCAGGGTGGCATGGAGGGGGCTTCAAGATGTTAAGCTGGGACAAAGGCTATATATGGGGAAGACAAGGAAAAGATGACAGGCGGCTACAAAATATCAGTCAGCCAAGGGTGAACTAGTAGATTTAGTCTTGACTCAGGGGTTCTGAATTCTCATCCCCCAAAAAAGGGATTGGAGGTTCCCAGTGTCATTCCCTGCAAACAAGAGGTCCAGATTGGCTCTCAGAAGTCAATTTGTAGTAACAGGACTAGGAGCTAGATTCAGGGTCGGAGATTACCTCCGAGAAGCTTATGTTCTAGGGGCTGGGTAAGTCACCAACCTGGAAGTGGGGGTCAGTATCACTTTCCCCAATTTGCTGCAACAGCTCCCCACTGGCCTGGCCCACGTTCCCAGCTGCTTGCAGCAGGTTCTGACGGGGCTGTGGAGAGCGGACACCGGTCAGAAGCTGCCCAGTCCCTGCCCACGCACCCCTGGGTCCTACACGCCCACGGGCCCCACGCCTCCACCCCGCAGCCTGGACCGCCCCCGTCTCCTCTGGGCTTCCTCCCTAGTGCCAGCCCGGGGCCCCGACCTCAGCACTGGCTGGCTGGGCACTGCGCAGCAGCTCCGACACGGCCCCGGCGAGGCCCTTGGCGGCCTGCAGCAGGGGCCGGCCGCTGCCGCCTTCGTCCTCCAGCAGGGCAGCGAGCAGCTTCACGCCGCGGGACATCTCCGTGAGGTTGGAGGAGATGGTGGTGACCGCACAGCCCACCGCTGTATAGTCTGTCTCCGCGGGGTCCCCTGAGGGAGGGGGAGGAAGAGGAGCACGAGTGAGAGGGGGGCAGGCCAGACGATGGGCCGGGGAGGCGCACAGAGGCGTCAGTCACACACCCATCCTGACACAGTCTCTTCCATGAGTCAAGGTGCGGTCCCTCCCGGAGCCCGCCACGCTCGTGCTCCCCCGCGCTCCTTCTCCCCCTCCCCGTCACACAGAGAACTTGGAGTCCGGCTTACCCGCTGTCAGGTTCACCACGGAGGCAGTACCAGCTGTGATGGCATCGACCTGGGAGTGGATCTCGTGCTTTGATTCATCCATCTTGTTTTTACGCCAGGCCTTAGAGGCCTGCGAGAGAGAGAGTGAGAGAGAGAGAGGAGAAGCAAAGCTCAGGATCTGCCCTGGTTTGGTTAACCCCAATCCCTCCCGGGAGTCCCAGCCTTAGCGCGGCTGGCCTGTCCTCCCTCCCATACTCACAGCATCCTGGCCCAGAGGGGGCAAAGTGTCAAAGTCATCCAGAGTGGCCTGGGCAGCTTGCACAGCCTGCATGCTGGAGTTAATGGTCCCAGTGAGTGCCTGCTGGGCTGACGTCTACAAGACAAGGGGAGGAGAAATAGGGAATGCTTAGAGGCAAGAGTAGGTAAAGGAGAACTCGAGGCTAGGGACAGGAATACAAACAGGGACGTGGGAAAAGACTGCCTAGCTCCTGGCTGGGCCCAGCTGACGGGCGGGGACGGGGGGAGTGGGGGAGAAAGGCCTGGTACCCTGGTGGCCGCGGATGCACTCTTACCAAAGGGGGCATGTGTCCTCGGTGCATCTGGCCACTGGTAATCTGCTGCTGGGCCGGCGGCATGCTGCCCACCTGGAAATTCTCAGGACCAGAGGCTCCGGAGCGCATGATAGCGGGCAGGGCCACAGAGCCGTGCTCCACTTTGCCCACCCGGTTATACTGCTGCTGCAGGACTGTCGACCTAGACAGGGGACACCCTGGGCAGCACTCAGAGGACTTTGTGGTCTCACCCCCTTCCCACCCAGCTCTAGAACCTTTGCAGGTCCTGTGGTCTAGGGGGCGTGTGAGGTCTCATGAGAGCCTGTGACTGGTTCAAGAACCGTCCTAGGGATTCCCCACCCCTCAGCAATCATTGGAGGCAGGCCTTGCCGTCCCTGCCCCTGATGGATGGGATCAGCCCAGCTCCCTTCGTACTTTTTGGGGGACACGGAGTCCTCCAGCATAGTAGACTCCTCGTCTCCCTCCAGCCCAAAGTGATCCTTGCTTTTTTTCTGTAGGAAGGAAAAAGGAACAATTAAGAGAGGCAGGGAAACGGCAGCCTCTTCTTTCCCCTAGTCAGCCTTTTTCCAGAACCTGGGTTCCCACTTTGAAAGGACCGGCTTGGGTAGAAGGTGGGGTTAGATAAGGAGAAGGCTGGGGTGGGCACCTTCTTAAGGATGATATCAATGTAGCCGGCGATGAGCTGGGCAATCTGCTCCCCTTCCGTCGTCTGTACTGAGTAGTAGCCATCTTGGTAGTCCCCGAAATCCTAGGGTGACAAGGTGGGAGCTTGGTGGGAGGGGCGCCATCTACCCAGGATGGAAAAGGGTAGGATGGGAGCCCCACGGATGAGCTGGTGAGCGCATCCCCTGCCAACAGCCCTCTAGGGAGAAGCCCACCCTTCTTCAATTTCCTCTTTATTTTCCTCCCTGCAGGGCAACACTTTATTTCTGAGAAGCAGTCTTTATGCTACATAGTTTCACATGCATGCCATCCATGAAATCTCTGTTCTCTCCCGGTGACAATAAAGTTGGAAAGACATAAACATTTATCATTGAAATGACCACAACTGAGGGTTAGCACTAGTACCCAAAATGGAAAGACAGCCTTTATGAAGTTCTCATCCCCTCACTGGGGCACTTCATCAAGGTGGTATCAGTTTCCAATCCAGCACACCAAAATATAAAGCTGGGCGGGGGGGGGGGGGGAAACTATTATATAGTTGCTGCTGAAAGAGAGGAGGCTTATTTTTTTCTTTCTATCACCTTTTTCTTCCCTCTCCCCAAGTTTCCTGCGAGCTCAGCTTGCTGGTGACAGTTCTGTCCTGTTGATTTTAAAGACTGTTTCATTTAAGCATCACTTACTCTCCAGGAAATCTCCTCTACTCTGACCTCCATGGTCCTGTAATCGTTACAAAGTTCTCCCTTTTTCTGGAGTCACACTCAGTGCCCTATTCCAAGGAAGGGGAGAGACCTCTGCAGCTGCCCCCCCTGGAAATTCCAAGGCCCCTTCCCCTCTGGGCGCCCAGACTCACCAGGGTGAAGCTCTTGGGAGAGGCAGCCCAGCGTTTGATGTTGGTGAGGCTCCATTCCTGGATCACCTCTTTGGTCTTCTCATCCACTCGCATGACACACTCCTTAGTGATGCCCAGAAGCCTGGGCACCAGCTTGTTCTTTCCTTTCATCTTTTCCTGTGAGGCAGAGGTTGTCATTGGTGCTGTGGCCAGAGGTCACAGAGAGGCGTGAATGAGCACATCAGATCTCGACCACAAGGGGGTGCTGAGGAGCACGGGAGAGCCTATCTGGGGGTCTGGATGGAGCCTGAACAAGCTCCGAGAGGGAAAACACAGGGTCTGGAGCGAAGTGGTGGCAGAGGGCTGACAACAGGGCAAGTTTTCACAAGGTCAGAGCAAGGCAGAGAATGGGACTTGTAGGGATGATGGAAAATGTGAACAAGGGCAGGGCCAGACTTTGAGGGGAAAGGATAAGAGCGGGAATAAGGAAGGCAATGAGAAGGGTCTGTAGCCCACCTTAACCAGAAAGAAGGAGACACCATATGTCTTGAGGGAACGGGCTAGCTTCACGTAGCGCACCTTGGCCTCAATCTCACTCATCTGCCCACAATTCTTGTGTGCCTTAGAGTAGGAAATGGGAAAAAATGCTTACCAAATGCAGGAAGATAGTGTCACAGACAAGGAGTTGTGACGTTTACTACAATGGGAGCGTACTGTGGGGGACACAGGAAAGGTTAGGGGGTGCAGGATATGAGAAACGAGAGGGTGACAGGCTGGGGGCTGACAAAGGATACGCAGAAGCGACAATTCAGGGAATATAGTTAAAGAACTCGCAGATGTTCTGGAGACGTGAACAGGTAAGAAGCAGAAGGTCAAATAGAAGACTTTTTGGGCTGAGTATCCAAGAAGTGGGGATAACACATTTGTACAAAGATACACTTTTCAGTGTAATTTCAGGCATACTGTCTCATTTGATTCTCCTACCAATCCTACCCAGGGCAGGTACTGTCATCCCACGTTAGAGGCAAAGAAAAGAAAACAAGAATATTGAATTCCACAGCAAATGCAGTGATGGAGCTGAGATGAAAGGTCTTCTGCTTTCTTGGCCCAGGAGAGGTGGGAGGGCAGCTTGGTGGGTGGAAGCAGGGTGGGAGGAGACAAGGAAGGGGTGGGGGTCCATTCAGTCAGTTAGGATTAAGCAGCAAAGCTCCCAGGGCATCCCCAACACTTTCCCCTACCCCCATTCACCTGGAAGATCTTACGCTCTCCCTTCTGCTTCACATACTCCTTGGGCAGGAAGTCCTTCAGGCTACACCAGAAAAGGGAGGGTCAGCATGTAGTGGACAACATCAGGGATATGTGGGCCATGGACTGTGGGCCTGGGGGTGTGAAGAAATGTCTAGGACAGTGTTATCTTTGGGGAGAAGGAAGGCTCGAGGGAACGGAGTCGGGATTATCCACGAAATCGAGACGACCTAGCATGAGCTCTTGAGCGCAGCCTGTGTCTCTCCCTACGGGAAAAAGGGACCGAGGGAACCTGAGTTGCAGGCTCAGTCCCTGAGGAAAAGAGGGTCCAGGGCACTACTGCAGGGAACCAAGAGCAGAAGGAGCTCAGTAGAAGGATGACCATGCATGTAGGAAGCTAAGCAAGACACGCTGAACTCTACACATTCTGAGGAGAATCAGTGGATGAAACTTGTGAAGCTTTCTAAGTCTATGTTCCCTATGAGGAGAAATGTACTGTTTTCCTCTGGCTACTGCATTAAAATTCTTCAGAGAATCTCAAAAAGGTTCCATGCTTGCTTGAGAGGTATGGGGCAGAGGCAAGAGATTCTGGGCTACATTCATGTTCCACATGGGGCCCGTGAGGAGACAAATAGCTGACAGCAGCAAAAAAGGTACCCATGTGGGTCAAACCCTGGTGCATCAGAAGAGGAACAGAGAGAGAAGGCCTGGGAGGGGGGGCAGGGCTGTTGGG
Source organism: Leptonychotes weddellii (assembly GCF_054177405.1). NCBI lineage: Eukaryota > Metazoa > Chordata > Mammalia > Carnivora > Phocidae > Leptonychotes > Leptonychotes weddellii. The sequence goes on from NC_138382.1 coordinate 48,274,496, forward strand.
GTCACAATGGCATTGAGTCCTGGGCCCTGACAGGGTGTGGGATGTGGGTCACTCACTCGAGGAAGCCAGCCTTGTGCTTCTGCTCATTGTGGGGCCCAAACTGGATCTGGCACTGGAAGCCAGCAAACTCACAGGCCTTGTCAAAGGAGACAGGGTGGGAGCCATTGAGGATGTCATCTCGTGCCTGGAGAACACAAGGCGGTGGATGTTGTGTGTGGGTGCAGGGATACCCTTCGCTGTGCTTCTGCCCCCTCTCCCCACCTCCCCTACCCTGGGCAAATCCTCTCCACACCTGCACATAAAGAAGGTTCAGCTGTACGGGGTCCCGGGAGTCCACATTCTGGTCTGAGTAGAAGAACTTCCTCCGCAGCAGAAGCGTCTCGTGCTCCTCCACTCCCTGTTCCCTCAGCGTGCGGCCATGGTCCAGCCAGTTCACTGGGACAGAGAGTCCCCTCAATGCCAAGCCCTTAGGGCGCCTGTCTTGTCTGCTCTTTGCCTTTTGTTTATTCTTCATCTCCTACCTTCTCTCACCGCTAAGTTCCATGAGTAAGACTTTGTTTTATTACTGTATGCATCCTGCATCTAAAACAGTGTCTTGCAAAAGCAGAGTTTCCATAACTAATGAATATAGAGCTGTCCCCTGCTCCCCCCACCCGACCATTTCCAGGGCCCTCTTTTTTTCTATTTCCGCTTACACTCATCATCCGTGTGCAACTTCTGCTTTAGTTTTTCCATCTTCTTTTCATCTCGCAGCAGTGTCTTGTCCTTGCGTAAGGTCCCTGTCACCTCCTCCTTCTTCTCTTCCATCAGCTCTCGAACCAGTGAATATTCATCATGGTTGGTGATGCCTGGGGGAGGGGGAGGGGTGGTAGCATCCCAGGCAATGCATCCGTGTTTTCCGGCAGAGTTGGAGCCTCCATTCCCCAGCCCTCAGTCCCACCGAGACCCCTTACCAATGCGGGCACAGATGGTCATGAGCATGTCGGTGACAGTCTTAGAGTCATCCACCATGATAGTCTTCACAGTTCCATCGAGCATACGGATTTTCAGGGGCCTCTGTTTCTTCCTGTATTCCATAGTATCCTGTTCGGGCAGGAATAGGAGGAGGGGCCCACTTGAAGCTAGAGGTATTACTTCCTTTTTCCATGGCCAGAGGGGAGGAAAGTAGATTACTAACAGCAAGACTGTGGTGGCTCACTCAAAAAGCAGGTTATTTTGACTGCCTGTGATAGAAAGCCTGGAGAGGGTCAGGGACAACAGATATGGGTGCTGAAAAGAGGAGGTGGAGTAGGGGATGTTGGTGGTCCTTGATGAAGTGATACTCACCCCATTTCGGAGCATGTAGTAATCCAAAGCTTTCCCGGCCTCCAGCCATATACCTTTTTTGGGGTCATCATCTGACAGGAACAGCCCAAAGTCGCTGGCTAAAAGAGAGGACGGACGGATCACCTCAGACTCACGAGGACCCCAGTGAGGCTGGATGGCTGCGCGGTTGCCCCTTACTATTTCCCCAGGGACCGGGGGCCTAAAGGGGAGAGAGGGAACCACGGAGCACAGGCCTGAGGGGTTAGTAGCCTTGAGGGACGATGGGGTCATCCCTTAAAGCCAAGAGCCTGGGCACAAGGAGGGATCGAAGACTCCCACCCCCGCCACCGGGGTGCTCAGACTCACGAGGGCCAGCCAGGGCCTCTGGGATGCGTTCACGAATGATGCGACAGGCATCGTACACCATGGTGGACGGCTCGAACTGCATCGTCTTCACGACATTCCCAATGCTGATCTTCAGTGAGAGCGCAACCATGGTGGCAGCTTCTCCTCTCCAGCCTGGCTCGACCTGGCCCGTGGCACCAGGGCATTAGCGCACATCCTCATCAGAGGAGAGATGGGGCCCCGGGAGGGGTGTTTTTGAAAGGGACCCACCAGAGCAAATAGTAACATAGTTGTTTTTATTTAAGAATTTTAAAGACTTAAAGATTATTTATACCAAAGGAACCAATCTTAACCACCTAAGATATGTGAAGGAGTCTGGTCTGCAATGCAGTGTTCCCTGAGGACACCGTCCTGTCCCTACCACTAGAATCTGTGCCTCCCTTCTGTCTGCCAAGTATCTCCCTCTTGGCCCTTACCCTGCTCCTTTCCCAGCCCTGCCTCTGCCTTGTTTTCATCTTTTCTTGGTCCAGTCTTCTTCTCTCTTTGTCTCTCGCTAGGTCTTGCTGGCTTTTTCCTGTCTGGGATTTTCAGAGCTCTGCCCTGACTCATCCTGTGACCTCCCCTCTGACAGCTTTAGCCTCCTTCTCTGCAAAATGAGGACGTTATGTTAGGTAATTCCCAAGAGATCCTGAAGGCTGCAAACACCCACTCTAGCTAGCCCAGCAGGGAGACCAAACACGACTGCTTGAGTGTCTAACTGGAGAGGGAGGTGCCTTCCCAGGGAGCCCGGCCCCATATTTGGCTTCCCTGGCAGTCAAGCCAGAATGATGATTCTCTAATCCAAAAGGATCTCAGAAACTAGTCAACTCCTCAGTTTTGCAGCATGCATATCAGACCATGGTGGGGCAGGTGGGGTAGTTTCAAGGCAGGTCAGAAGAAGAGCCCAGTCCCTCTAACTTGGTTCTTGCTTCAAGTCACCAAGTGAATACCCAGTCCTCACGACAGCTCCTCGCATACTCTCCCGTCTTCAGTAAGTCCTTCTCAAACTCTGCCCTCCGCCTCACTACCTCCCTTGATGGTGTTTTCACTGCAGCTCAAGATCAGTCCCACCCTGACCTCTCCCGCCCTCCTTGGCACCACATCTCAGCAGGCTGGAGGAAGCCTTGCAGGTGGCAGGTGGCACCCAGGGCACAATTTGCCTGGCAGCTGGTGATGTGACCCAGTTTGGTATAGGGATTGGTTCCTCTCAACTAAGAGAATGAGCAAATCCGGGCTGCCCATTCCCCTCCTGGCAAACCCTCCTTGGCTAGCCCCAAGTGGGGAAACGCAGGACCGGGGGAAGGCTGGAAACAGGTGGGGGTGCTGGGACACAGTAGCCAGTAGAGAACCAGGGAAGTTGGGAAGGGATAGGTTTTTGGAGGGTGAAGAGGTTAGGAAGGATGAGGTGAAAGAGACTGATAATTTAGAAACAGGAGACAGGTCTATGTGGGAAAGGTGTGGATCAGGGATCTGATAGACCGTTTCTGACCTTATAGAACAGTCCAGAGTCTCCCACGAAACCACAGCTCGCTCTCTATCTTTATTTCCAAACAAATGAGGATTCTTCCAGTCTCCCCAGCTCTCTGCCCACCTCCCCATTCCTCGGTCACTTTTCCCAGTAGCTTGACAGACCTGGCTGTGGGGTTGCTGGAGGGCTGGAGGGTCAGTAGAGTCGTCAGAGGAACTGAGAGCAGGACTGAAAGGACCCCCCACCCTAAGTTGAAATTGCATGTCTCCCCCATTTCCTCCGGACATATGAACACCCCCTTCTTCTTCAAGCACGGAAACCTCTGGTGAGACCCCGATAAGGGAGATGAGTCATGCCTACCCTCACTCCCAGGGTGGTGCTGAGTGGACACCCACAGAGCTACAAGACGATGAGGGAGGAAAGGGAACTGAGAAGTGAACTGAGGGTGATGAGGGCAGAGAACAAGGTCCTTGGAAGTATGGGGAGAAGCTATCCAGGTCCTACTCTGGCCTGAGAACTTTGCTCCCTTTTCCACCATGTTTCATGAAACAGCAACAATGCCCCCCCCATCCCCTTCCCAGGGAACTCCTCCTCCCTCAAGGCATTCCTGAGATGCATTCCAGAGGAGTTGGGCAATTGGGGGGGGTGGGATGGAGGACAAGAGGTCAAATCCCAGCAAGGAATGGAATGTAAGTATACTGGGGGGTAAAGAATTTGGGGTACATGGGGAATATAGTCAGAACAGATACCCACAAAGGGAGCTGCAGAAAGACAGGGAGCTACAGAAAGGGACAAGGGAGAGAGAAAGCTGAAAACAAAGTCAGAACGTATGAGGGCTGGGGGAGTTAACACTCAGTCTGTTACCAAATTTGGCCTCTGAGGCCGCAACCGCGGGGGGCGGGGAGGGGGGGGGAGGTTGGTGGTTGTGGGTGAGACTGACATATCCGGCCTCAGGCTGCTGGAGGCTCACTTCGGGCTGGACTGGGCAGCTGAAGGGCTGGACCTGATCTCCCTCGACATAGCCCCTCACCACCTACACCTATTTATGCATATTCATTCTCCCTAACTGCACCCCAGTCTATGCACAGAGCTCTTTACCACAAACCTACTTATACTGTCTCCACATACACGTTATCTCAAACATGCAGTCCCTTACACAGACCCCATCACAACCACATTATCTTCCCGTAAAGACCGAATCCCACGCACACAGCTTCTCCACAAACACACCTCTATCCGTAAGGGAACAACTTGCCCCAACATCTCTCCTCCCATTACACATTCTCCCTCCATTCATCCAACAGGCATTTCTGAGGGTCTGTTGTGAAAAAGGCCCCGGGCCAAACTCTCAGTGACTGGGAAGCAAGAAGAGCAAGCCCTCGCCTTCACTTTCAAGGGGCTCCCAGTTAGTTGAGTGGGTAAGCTAAATACAGAATTATAATACAGGGCAGGATGTGGTCAGAGTCAAGAGGTGCGTGCTCAGGGGAGAGATCGATCCCTTTAGGTTAGAGAAGAGGGACCAAAAAGTCTCTGTGAAAAGTGTCATTTGAAGTTAGGACTTTAAATAAAGATAATAAAAATCATAAGGATCTACCTTTTATTGACGATTATGTCAATTTCTCTGTATACATAATTTCATTTAATCTTTACAACAACCCGGCAAGATACCATTATATCCATTTTTACAGATTAGGAAACTGAGGTGCAAAGACGTTAAACACTTGTTCAAGGAACTTCTCCAAAGTCATACAGCTAGTAAGTTGTGAAGTTGTGAAGCCATGATCCGAACCCACATCTCTCTGACTCCAAAGCCCAAGCTGTCTCCACTACGCCAGCCGGAGGTGAGTCAGGGGTAGCATTCCAGGCAGAGAGAAGAGCATAAGCAAAGGTGGAGGAGCAGGAAATCACGGAGGAGCATTCAGGGAAGTGAGCAGGCAGGCTGGCTGAAGCACAGGGTACCTGCAAGGGAGCAGCGATGGGGAAATCTGGGTCAGGGTGGAAAGGCAGGGGAGGATTAGAGAGGAAGGAGTATTTTACCTACTGGAGGGCACCAGGAGGCCACGGGAGGCTTTGAGCAGAGAAGGGACAGAACCAGAACTAGATTTTGGAAAATAATTCTGGCAGTTACCTTGGAGACTGGTCAGAAAGACAGTGCATTAGCACAAGTCAGAAGTGATGACAGCAGTTAGAATGGTAGAGAGGAGGATGTCACTCATTTGTAGTTTTAAGAGGTGGAACTGTCAGGACCTGATGGCAGTCTGTCCTGTCAACCTTCAGGGACCTGGGCCCAAAGTCAGACTGGAGTCCCACAGCTTCTGTCATCAGTAGCCACTCAGTGGCTGGGGTGGCATGAGTTTACACAAGGAATTGGGAAGGGGAGAAGGAAAGATCAGGTCAAGCTGGGTATAGGAAGATGAGGCTCTGGGGCACAGCAGATGGAGATGTGGGTTGCACCAGGTAGGGGCAGAAGGGATGAGGTCAGTGACTGTATCGGAGTAGAAATGGGGAAGACAAGGTGTAGAGAAAGGCTGGAGAAGATGGTGGTAGGAAAAATACATACATGATCAGTCACTGGATCAGGCTAGGGGAAGGGGAAAAACAATTATAAGTCAGGGAATGACAGAGTGAGGTCAGAGGTCAGATCAGGCTGCAGGAGGCTGAGAAGAGATGGGGCTGTGGTCAGTGGCTATATAAGGCTGGGATGGGGAGGAGGGGGAGAGCGGAGGGACACTGGCAGTCTACAAGCAGAGCTGGAGCTGGTGGCGGTGGGTGGGTACAGGGCACGACCAGTCACACTGGGTAGGGGATAGTGCTGTGGTCAGTGGCAGGGTCAGGCTGGGAGTGAAATGGGGGTGTGGTCAGTGGCCTGGCTGGGCGTGGGATCAGCAAGACCCAGTTTCCTCTTTGGGTCTCATTTCCTCTTTTCTGTTTGGGGAGTGGGGGAAGGGGATCTACAACTGGACCAAGAACTTAAGGAGGCTTAGCACCAGGGGCTGGCATGTAGCAGGGCCTGGGGGTACTTGACAGTTATGCTGGGCTGAAGGGAGTGGTATTCAGCAGATGACCAGGAGGTATGCAGGTGGGTGAGTGGGGGAAAGTGTGGGAGAGTGCTTTAAGATGATGGGAAAGCTCAGATTTGGGAGGGCAAAATATGGTAGGAGGTGCAGAATCGGATAGGAAGGGAGGAAGAACTGCAGCTGGGAACCGTTGGTAAGATGAACAAGTATGGGAGAGTTACAGATGAGGGGAGAATTCTGTATGCAGGACTGTGCTTGCAGAAAGGGGGTATGCAGGGAGGGTGTGAACTGCAGGGCCAGGGAGGACTCAATAACTAGAGAATGAGGGAATTGGGAGGCAGTGGGGCTGAACTTTCAGACGATTCAGTCATCTCTTTCTCCCGTGGCAACAGTGTTTCCATGGTCAGCCTTCCCTTAATCATAGTCCCCTCTCCCTAAGTAATCCCCCACTTATGTCTAGGCCTTGTACATCTCCTGGGTCCCAGTCCCATTCCCTCCTCCTATGTTGTAAACAACCCCTGTCCCTCAACTGTGGTGACCACAGCAAGAGCATTGGATTTAGAGAGCAGAATAAAGAAGCTGGAATCCCAGAAATCTGCAATTGTAGCTGAAGCCCAGAACCCTACCTGAAATTAGTTTATCCTATCTCTGGGCTAGAGAACCCCTGAAACTACGGAGGAATGAGACCTCCCCGCAAAACGAATGCATGTATCTACTGCCAATCTCTTAAATTTTATCTATCCGAGGTCAACTGCCCTAATCTCAACCATAACCCCCCTAAAACTAACCCTAATTCCTGACATTAACCCTGACCCTTATTTGCTTCCTGTTTCCTAATATTGGCTTTAACATTCATCCCTTTCCTAATAGACACCCGTACCCAATCCCTGATCCCCAATATTGATCTAATTTTTACCCCTAGCACCAAATTCCCCGACCTTAACCCCAAATGTTGATCTCTAAGCCTAAAACTCCTTTGTCACTTGACTGCTGACCCATCCCTTCGCTATTTATCCCTGGTACCATGCTAATGTTCTCTAATCCCTAAAACTGGATTTCTAATTTAATTCCTGTGTTGACCCTTAACCCGGTCCTGAATCTTAACTTTGACTTAACGTTGGCCAGAAAACAAAATAATGACCTAATCCAAACTTTACCTATATAAAACGGACCTGACTCACACTAGTAACTCTAAATTTCCAACTCCGGTTTTATAACTCCTTAAGCTAACCTTAATTCCCAAATTCACCCGAGGCTTTCCTACCCATATACCCGCTATCAGCTAACCTCAAAGCCGGTCCCCGCCCTGCGCCTCAATGCCACCCCACTCCTCTCCCTCTTCAAAACTTATTCCAGACAGAGGACCGATCCCAGGAAGGGCCTGGCTCCCTTAAAACGGCCTACTTAACTCCGATCCCAAGCCGAGATACACTGGACGGTGACCCCTCCAACAGGACCCGAAATAGGAGACGCAGGAGAGTCAAGGGACCCCGCCCGCCTGCCCGCCAGCCCGCTTCCCGGGCCTGGCCTTGCGGCCCCACCCTGAACCTCCGGCTCGGCCCGTCCGGCCCGGCCTACCTGCGCTGCCCGGCTCGTACCCCGCCCGCCGGCCCGCTAACCCGCTCGTTCTCCCGGTGGCAATCGGGCTCCGGCCTCGCCCTCCCTTCGACACTCTCTCGGCCACTTCCGTCCCCGGAACGTCCCCCACCCGCGGGCGGCGCCCTGGGCCCGCGCTCTATGGTTGTGGGGACAGGAGGAAGCTGCTCTGGCCCCAGCTCTCGATGCTCGGGAGCGGGTCTTAGACCGGCGGCCCCTCCCCGGCCGGAAGCAAGGGTGCGGCACAATTCGGAGAAAACGCTCTAACTGCGCCCGAGTTCCCTTTTAGTCTCGAACCCTTCCCTTTTTCAGCCGGGGGCCAAGGCGGAGCCCGTCCCCCAGAATGCCCGCCCTCAGGGTGTGAGGAGGCAGCAGGGACGGCCCCTCTATTTGCATAGCTCCTGGGACGTGGCGCGCAGCTGCTGGGCCACTTCCGCGTCAGAGGGAACTCCAAGTCCCGGAATGCCTCGGGGGTAGGCGCGTCACGTCCGTGGTGTTGGAAGCTGCGGAGGAGCGAGTCTAGGGAGCTGGTGCGATTTGAGAGCGACTGGTTCGGGTTTGCGGTTGGGTGGTGGGGTGAGCGTCTGTGTTTCTGCCCATCCTTCCCGCTGATATCCATTATGGAACTGGCGTTGGACTTGGGTGACCAGGACCTGCTGGACTTTCTGCTAGAGGAAAGCGGAGATTTGGGGGCCGAGCAGCCCCTTTCCGAGGTGGGTGGGGGCTGTGAGTCGGGGAGGCGCGGGGTTGCGGGGACGGCATTCATGAGGCAGTGGGTAGTAATAGGTCAAGGCTTATTAAGTTGAACCCTGTGCAGACGCTGAGTGAATGGGAGGCAGAGGATTTCCTGAGTTCCGTGCTGAGTCCTCCAGCATCGTTGAACGTCCTTAGCTCCTCTGATTCCTGTCTTGTTCACCATGATCACACCTACTCTCTCTCACAACATGTCTCCATAGATCTAGGTGAGTGTGAAATAAGTGAGGTTGGGCGGAAGACAGGACTCGTGGGCCTGGCTATTTATACTTTCCCTTTTGCAGATGGTGGGAACTATGGAAAAGAGGGGGCCCAGACGACTCCACTGCGTGTGGAGGAGCCAGCAGAGCAGGTACTTGATTTATGGCGGGATTATTCACACATTGCACAGGTGGGGGCGGATTCCCCATTCCTTTCTGACATCCCCTTGCAACTCTGCTGCCCACCTACTGGTAACCCTAGGAAATTGCTAGGCTGATACTGACAGATGAGGAGAAGAGGCTGTTGGAGAAGGAGGGGCTTACTCTGCATGGGACACTTCCTCTTACTAAGGTAAGACTCCCATTGATAGGAGTGAAAGCTGGAGGGGGTTTGTGAGTCCCAAGTACCCACTTCTGTTAATTTTATATCAGGAAGGACTGAGGTTAGAGAACTTAGCAAATTTGTTGCTAATGGGAAGCTGGAACATGTAGTTAATATGGTGGATGCAGAGGTAGATCCTGGTTTTGTGGGGCTTTTACAAATTTTTGGTGTTCTAAGAAAGAAGAATTCAAAATCATCAGTGCAACATTGGTATAGGGACTTGGAAAGGACTGTGCAAGCAAAGGGCCCTGATGCTTAGATTTCACTAAGGGCCTCATCATAATCCACCTATAGTTGAATGGTAGAATTAAGTTTTAGAATTCATCAAGGCTGGACTAATAGCAAGAATAATTGTAAAATCCCAAGTTTTAAAATTTTAAGTTTGAAGCAGTGAGTGGCAGCTTTACAAGCATGGTATTGTACTGTTGTGAAATCAACAGTACAGAAAAGTTGAGAGAATTTTAAGATTTTTTTCTTTTTTTTTGAGAGAGCGAGAATGAGAGAGAGAGAGAGAGAACACATGAGAGGGGGAAGGGTCAGAGGGAGAAGCAGACTCCCTGCTGAGCAGGGAGCCCGATGTGGGACTCGATCCCGGGACTCCAGGATCATGACCTGAGCTGAAGGTGGTTGCTTAACCGACTGAGCCACCCAGGTGCCCTGAGAGAATTTTAATTTCTTAAAACTACAAGATGAGTTAGCAGTTTGAGATGACTAAGGAAGTGAGTGGGGTTTGAAGGCTGTATCAATGGAGGTGTTGCCTCTAGAAGGGCAGTGACCATCTTATTCTCCTTTATACTGGCCAGAGCACATTTTAGTGTCTAGTTTTGAACCCAGATCTTTGACAGATATTAAGAGGATGCAGTCCATCCCGAGGAGAGAAGATAAAGTGAGGAGTTAAAATTTTTGCCCAGATTATTTAACTCTGAAGAAATGTTAAGTGCCTTAAAATAGTTAAAGACTGTTCATTCTATATGACCTCAGAGATAGGTACTAGGTAAGTCCAATTGATAGAAATCATATGTTGGCTCAGGATAAGGAAGATTTTTTTTGAAAAGATTTATTTATTTTAATAGATTGCGCTTGTGCGCACAAGCAGGGCAGGGTGGGGGGCAGAGGGAGAGGGAGAAGGAATAAGAATCTCAAGCAGACTCCCCACTGAGCACCATCCCACGACCCTGAGATCATGACCTGAGCTGAAATCAAGAGTCAGACTCCCAACCAACTGAGGTACCCAGGCAAGGGTTGTTTTCTTCTTCTTTTTTTTTAATTAATAAAACTGTTAAAAATGGTCTGGCTTGTGAGGATGTTAACCCCTGGCCTTCAGAGGCATTCAGAGAGAAGCCAAGTGCCTTTTGGTCTGGGAAGCTGTAGAAGGGATTCCTGCCTTGAGAAGATTGAACTTAGTTGCCTTCCAATTCTTTGGTCCAGTGTTCCTCTGATGAAGATCTCTTTTCTGTCTTCTCTTAGATGGAGGAACAAGTTCTGACACGAGTGCGGAGGAAAATTAGAAACAAAAAGTCTGCTCAGGAGAGCCGCAGGAAGAAGAAGGTGTATTTGGGAGGTTTAGAGAGCAGGTACACAAGGGAGAGGGATGGGGTGGGGGGGAGGGGCGCAGAGATAGTTGGAAGTGTTGGGTTTTGAAGGGGGGATACAGGCCATATCCCCATATCCTATTATTATTCCCCCAGGGTCTTGAAATACACAGCCCAGAATCTGGAGCTACAGAACAAAGTACAGCTCCTGGAGGAACAGAATTTGTAAGTAACTCTCTAACATCAGTCCCTCCTCCCTCCTGTTTTATGCTGTCTCATTCTTTCCCCTGCTCCACACTGGGCAGCTCCTACATGCAAGGTCTGGTGCTTGGCCTTTAGTGGATCTGATTTCAAGAAGCTTACAGTAGTGGGGAACAAATTCACAAGTAATTAAGTAAGTTAAATATTCAGAAAGAGTGAGGAGGGAGTAAGAAAGACCCCATGGAACCCTCCTACACTGTTGGTGGGAATGCAAGCTGGTGTAGCCACTCTGGGAAGACAGTATGGAGGTTCCTCAAAAAGTTGAAAATAGAGCTACCCTACGACCCAGCAATTGCCCTACTGGGTAGTTACCCCAAAGATACAAATGTAGTAATCTGAAGGGGCATGAATCACAGACCTGTACCCCTGAAACAAATGAAACAATACATTATATGTTAATTTAAAAAAAAAAGGGGGGCGCCTGGGTGGCTCAGTCGTTGAGCGTCTGCCTTCGGCTCAGGTCATGATCCCAGCGTTCTGGGATCGAGCCCCGCATCGGGCTCCCCGCTCAGCGGGAGGCCTGCCTCTCTCCCCTCCACTCCCCGTGCCTGTGCTCCTCTCTCACTGTGTCTCTCTCTGTCAAATAAATAAATAAAATCTTTAAAAAGAAAAAAAAAAAAAGACCCCACGGGGCTGATGACGTTTGATAGTAGATAGGATTCTGGGGTGGGGGTCGGGATAGGGAGCACTCTAGGCAGAAAGAACATGGCATAGTGCAGTCTGGCTGGAACCTTAACATAGGTGAGTTGAGTCAGAGAGAGAACATCGAATGCCCGGTGAAGATTATGTGCATAGCTGATCACGCAGTGTAGAACCACTGAAGGTATTTGCAAAGGAGTTTAAATCAGGTCAGGACAGAAAGGTGTTTGTTTTAATGAGGAACTTCAGGCATTTTGTCCACGGAGAGGAAGAATCCATTTAAAAATAGGACGAAAAGCAAGAGATAATTCAGTGCACAGATGGAGGGGTGGCCTTAACAGGAAGGTTTCATTGTATCTCAGGGTGCCAGGCCAGGGGCTGCTCACTGTCCTCCTTCTTCTTCCAGGTCCCTTCTGGACCAGCTGAGGAGACTCCAGGCCATGGTGATTCAGGTATCAGACAAAACGAGCAGCACCAGCACCTGCGTCTTGGTGAGGATGGTGATGGAAGGAGAGATCCTTTTCTCAGGTGGCAGGGACAGGGCTGCAACCTAGAGCCCTTCTTCATTTTCTTTTTCCCCGTTCTCCAGGTCCTACTTTTCTCCTTCTGTCTGCTCATCGTACCTGCTATGTACTCCTCTGACACAAGGGGGAGCCTGCCAGCTGAGCACGGAGGTGAGAGGCTTGAGAATACCATTAAGGAAGGGCTAGGGGGGAAGCCTGGCCGGTCCTTGAGGAGTCTGTTTCCTTAGTGTTGTCCCGCCAGCTTCGTGCCCTCCCCAGTGAGGACCCTCACCAGCTGGAGCTGCCTGCCCTGCAGTCAGAGGTACCAAAGGACAGTTCAGACCAAGAGATCCAGGCTCTTGGCAACTCTTGCTGCCTGCTCTACCACATGCCTCAGGCTCCTGGTGCTGAGCCTCCCCTGAAGTTGCCACTTCCTATCCCTTCCTCAAAGTCCCCCTGCCCAGGTCCGGCCCTTCCCCTGCATGCAAATTTCACAAGAGATGGGGAATGGTTCCCTACTCACAGCCCCACATCTGTTATCTTACAGGGCAGATATTCAGGCTAGATTGGGGGGGGGGGGGCGCTAAGCCAGAGTCTGCGGTTCCTAGCCTGTGTCCAAATGAAAGGAATGGGAGAGGGCTAGCCTGAGCTCATGCGTCCTGTGTCAGGAAGCCTGAGAGTTCAAACACACCACACTTAACTGGCTCTTTGGGTCTTTTATTTGTACCCACATAAATCTATCACCCCATGAATGGGCCTGGGGGAATCAACCGACCTCGTTAAACATTTCATGCAGTGAGGGGATTGGGTGAGGAGAGAAATAAATAAGTGATTCTGATGCTTGGATCACCTTCAGCCCCTCTTTACTGGCACGACTGGGTGGGGAGAAGGGAAGGGGCATGATTGTCTCGGTGGCTCAGGGTTGCAGGAGACTGGGGCGGGGGGGGGCGGGGAGCAGTGAAGAGGAAGAGGAAAGGCCAGGCTGGAGGCTGGGCTGTTAGAGCCTCCCTCCCACAGTTCAGAGGGCTCACTTTGGGTTTGCTGTGGCTTCCTTTGGTCTAGGGTTAGGTCCTGTGCTTAGTCCTGTGCCCTGTTCGGCTACTGGCTTGGAGGCCTTTCTGTGCTGCTGCTGCAGGGCCAGCTGCATGGCCCAGATGCTCAGCGGCCTCATGTAGGCCAGCGAGCGGAACACCCGCTGCTGGCAGTATGCTTCAGGGGTCTGGAAGGCCAGGCCCAGACGCTCCCACACGGTTCGGTAGCAGCCTTCAGCTGTCTGGAAGCCTTCCCAAGTCAGGCCCTGGAGGAAGAGATGTCAGGCACATTACTTGGCAGTCCCTGAATAGCTACTTCAGCTGGACAGATAGAGACAATAGGGCCTCTGCCCTCAGGGAGTTCCCAGCCTGTGGTAGAAATAAGCTTGACCCATAGACAGAACCCGAAGGCAGGAAATGGAAGGCATGCCTGGAAAAAGGGAGGGGCTTTCCAGATGGGTAGGGCCCTACAGAGGTTCGATGGCTGAGGAAGTTTGCCAGCCCAGGGTACAGATGGTGGAGGAGAGATGGAAAGGGAGTGCATTACCTCCTGGATCATGGTGGCTGCCAACCCGTAGACTACACCCACCCAGACTTCATCAGACTGGACACTGGATCTGTCAGGGACACCATGGGGCTGCATCCCATTCACAGCCCCCATGGCTCCTCCTGCAAAGGCCCGGACATTGAACTCGAAGATAGTCTGGAGAGCACAGACCACGTGGGGGGTAGGAAATACCTAGACGGGCAAAGGCAGAATCACGGTTTCCTAAACGTGCTTCCCACCTCCAGGGGAAACCCACCTTTCTCTCTGGCTCCTCCTCCTCGTCTTTCTCACCTCAGTGTCTCCTTCTCCTAGACCACTGGCCCTCAGGAACCACTGGCCAGCGCACTGGTCAGACATGATGCTACAGGACTGAGGCTGAGGGCTGCAGTCATAGTTGTAATAGCGGCCTGGCGCAGAGGAAGACAAAATAAGGTTCCTTGTGGCCCCACAGCTGCCTTAAGACTCCTTAGGATCCTCCAACTCACCATTCCACAGCAGTCGCTCATAGGCTTCTTGGCCCCGTCTAAGGATGGAAGAAAACTTATCCTGGACGTCCTGTGCCCCACACAGACCCGCCATCTGGACCATCACAGCCACGGCTGCCAGCCACAGTCCTCCACAGTAAGCACTGATCAGGGACACGGGTGTGGGGGTCAGACTGGCAGCTCCAGCCACTCCCATACAACATCACAAGCAATGACTCATTCTTCCTGGAGCCCACAATTCCTTGGTGCCCAGTTCCCCACCTCAGGCACCCTGGAAATCCCTACTCCCCTACCTGGGGCCTGTGGTGATCCATCCATCATAGGTCTGGTCTGCATAGCCTCCATTCTCAATGAGTCCATCTTGGTCCTTGTCAAACTTCATTTCAGACTCCATCACAACCTAGAGAGGAACCAAGACACTGAAGACCTAGGTAGATGCTAAAGAAAGACAACAACAGACCGCTGGGCTTTCCCCAAACACCAGTCGTGCCCTTGGCACAGTGGCCACTGCACATGCATGTCTTACCAGGCACACAGGCCACATGTCTCTCAGGAAGCCCTGGTCCCCCGTCAGGTAATAGTCTCGATAAACCTGCAGCACAAACTTCAGGTTTAAGTCCTTCCAGTCCGCGGTATCGTGGACCACATATGCATTGACTCGGAGCCATGGCTCGTCATCTGTGGGAGGGGAGGAAACCTGACTGATTTGCATTGGTGGGTAGAGGGTGCAAAAGTTGAGGGAGGGAAGTGAACCCTGGGGTGGAGGTACTTTTACCTGGGTCCCCAATATCATGGGGGATGACGTTCCTCCTTTTCACAGGTGCCATTACCCCACTCATCAGGTACTGTCGCCGTGTCAGGTCCTCCCTGAGTGTGGCCAGAGCTGGGGGAGCAGACACACAAGTGGGGGGGCAGGGAATGGGCAGACTTGAGGTGGGGCTCAGAACTGTGTTTACGACCCTGGAGGGGAGCCAGTAAGCAGGACGAGTGGAGAGGAGGGTGGAGACAATCTGAGGGGCCACAAAGATTCAGGGCCGGGGTGGGGGGAGACGGCAGAAGGGGCACAAAAGGGACCCTCACCCATGTCATACTGCAGGCTGAGCTCGAGTTTGGGCCAGAGCATGACGAGGGCAAAGGAAGCGTAAAAGTGGACGTCATATGTGTTGTACATGCGATATTCCTGGCCTGGGGGAAGGAGGGAGACACAGTTGCCAGAATTCCTGCTTCCCCTGGAATTGGGGATGGGGTACTGGCCTACCCCACACCTGCCGCTTACCCCTTCATCCCAACCAATCCCCCGGGGTAGGCAAAACCCACTGTCCTGCCTTGTGGTAGGGCACTAACTGGCCTCGTGGATACTGTGGCCCACCAGCTGCCCGTACCTTCCAGGTAGCCAAATCGACCGTATTCCTGGAGGATGGGGCGGAGCTGACACATGCTCCCCACCAGCTCCTCTGGTAGGGAGTCCTCAGGAACTTCCAGCCATACTGTGCCTCCATCAGCCAGGAAGTATAGTTCATTGAAGAGCGCAGATTTGTACCAGGCAGGCAAGGATCTGGGGAGTCAGGAGGAAGGAACGGTCTGATGAGTGTGGATCTCCCAGGAAGGGAAGGATTCTGGAGTTCTGCAGAGCAGGGGGCACCAAATGAATCCCAGCCCAACTCTGCTGACTGTGGTTGAGTGGAGACTGAACCAAGGAGTCCCAACTGGAGTGTGAGTGCCCAGGAGAAAGGCAAGAGATCAGCCCCATTGGCACCTGTCGTCCAATATTGGGCTCTGCCAAGCTGAGATCTTCTCTTCCCAGTCCACATACCGGCACAGGGCATAGTGGCTAAGGGCAGGTGCTGCATTACCATCGCGGCCAAAGAACCTCGTGTACCGCCTGGGATGGAAAGAAAGGGGAGGAATGAGAACTCGGGTTCCAGGTCAGAGCTCCAGCACCTTGGATCCCTGTACTCTCTTGGTCCCTTCACCTGTAGTAGACCTGGCCCTTAGCTCCAAACATGATTCTGGGCATATCCCAAGCCAGTGAGAACTCCAGGCGGCACTGGCCTCGAGGTGGCAGCTTGCCTGTAACACACACAGCCCCAGCGATGCCTACTCCTTTCTGCGAGGGGGTGCTTCGGCCTGAGAGAAGCACAAGAGAAATCGGCATAGGCACCCCCTTCAGCCCCAGGGGTCCCTAATATGGGAAAATAAGGCCTGTTCGTTACCAGTGCTCTCACCCCTCCTCCCAAGACGGGAACAACCTCTCTTCCCACCACCTCCCTATCAAATCCCCCCATCACCAGCAGGGGAGTCCAGCTGTCCATCTTGAAGTAGATCTTGCCACACCTGCTGCCCAGTGCTGTCAGGGTCAAAGGCTGTGATGTGGGTTACCGTGGTAGCCGCCTGTTAAGGGGCCAAAGACTCTTTGAGGGGAGGCTCCCCAAGTAGGCTGGCTTTGGACTACTCTCCAGTGCCCATTATAATTCCCACCAGAGGCTTAAGGGCTGTAGTGAGGATGGGACTCAGGAACTGAGGAAAGGAAGAGCCCGTGGTGGGATGCAGTGCACTTGGGGGTCAGGCTGAGGGGAGGCGTTCGGGGGCTAAGGTCTAGGGGAGGCTCTAATGTACCGTGAGTCGTGCGGCCACAGCCATCGTGTAGGGATTCGGACGGGTTGGATGATGCAGCAGCAGCCCCTGTGTAGTCTCCCCATCACGCTCCAGACAGAAGGGCTCATTCCACAATCCCCCTGGGGCATCATCTCCAACCCCCAGTCCATTCCGCATGGAGAACATGATGGACACATCCAGCGCTTCGTCCCCTTCATTTTCCACATCCCATACAAAGACTCCTACAGGCAGGCTGCTGTCCTGGGAGCAAAAGATCAGACTCAGATGGTCCCAGTGTAGCCCCTCCTGGCCCCACTCCTCCAAACCGAGGACCTGGCTCAAACACTATCCCCTGCCCCCAGTATACTCTCTTTAGTTTCCACTTGCATCTCCCCATATTCCCAGGCAGGGGGTCTTACCACTGAATGGAGGTCCTGGAAAACCAGCATGTCATGTTCCAGTCCTCTCTCTTTCAAGGATTGTGGAATTTACAGCAGAGACAGATCTCAGGGAGGGGAGGGCAATGGAGCAAACACAGTGGGAGCCTCACCTGGTAGTCATGGGGCAAGATGGGTGTGATCTGGCGACAGGTGAGGGTGACATTCTGGCCAGGAAGCTGATAGACAGTCCAGGCTCGGGGATAGAGGGCGTGGTAGAATGCAAAGTACCCACACAGGCCCCAGTTCCAGCTGCGCAGGACACTTGGGCGCTCCACGGACAGGACTTGCTGGTACACGGTCTTCCCCTCCCGACGCAAGCACACTGTGAACTACACCAAGAAGGCAGATAGGCTGGGATGGGGTAACCACAGCCACCTCAAACTCGTCTCCCCTCCCCTTTCCGAGCCTACAGGGGTTATCACTGCACCACAGCCTCGCTCATCCGCAAGGCCCCTCTCCCACACTGTGAGTCACCACCAGGTCCTACCTCCTCCTCCTCTCTCCCCCGTTTCCTCTCCTTTCTTACTGTGGTGGTCTTTGTGCCCTCACCATTTCTTCCTTTATGCTCTGCCTCTTCCCATCTGTTATCAGTGATCTTCTTACAGACAAATCAAGATGTGCTAGTCTGTGTTTATGTTTCAGTGACTCCCCATGGCCCTCAGGCTAAAGTCTAAACTCTTCTACCTGGCTTTCAAGGCCCTTCTTGATCTGGCCTCTCCCTGCCCATCAGACTGATTACCTGTTGAAGCACTTACATTCTGGTCATGTCAAATACTCACTGTTTCTTGAACACACTACATTTCCTCCTCCATGCCTTTGCTCCTGCTCATTCTCCATCTGATGAAACTGCTCATCCTTCAAAGCCTAGGTCAAATGCCATCTCCTCTCCTCAAGCAGTGAGTCATTGTCCTGTATGTCCCCCTACCTCTGTAGTCTAGCATAATGTTTTTGTTTACATTCTGACTCCCTGATTGCTCTATGGGTTCATTGAGGGCAGGGCCCTCTCCAGTTCACTGAGGCCCCCCCCACCTCCACTACAACTCCACCACCAGAAACAGGCACAGTTGGCATGTATAGGGAGAGAATGGGCAAAGTATCCATTTTTTCTCAGTGTACTATCTATCCCTCTCATTTTGGTTCTTATGTGGTCTCACGGTCTCCATTTTCTCAAAGTCCTATTTGCCTAATAAAAATTTAAGCTTCTGGAGGATAGGGGATATGAGGGGTTAATATCTCTTCCCTTGCTTCAACGTATGCCTGATATTTTTATGTATGTATACAATAATTTTTAATATTGCTGGAATGGTAGAGAATGGTTAAGACCACATCGAGAGCTGGTTCTGAATCCCAACGTGCTTCCATTTGCCAACGACATGACCTTGGGGGTGTTTACTAAATCTCTTTGGATCTTAGTTTCCTCATCTATAAAGGGGGCATAATAATGGTACTTACCTTGCAGGACTGTCTTTAAATATTAAATATCCTACAAAATGCATAGCACAATCTCTAGCACACGTTAAGCATGCAATAATTACTTTAACTCTAGAGTCATGATTCTGGCAGGCACGTCCCCTCAGGATACCTAATGGATGAGCCAGAGAGGAAGCTTGGGACACTGGGCAGGGCTGGTAAACCTGAACTAGGAAGGGCATTGTCATTAATTGGACTCAAGGTCTGCTAGTCATTTTTTTCTTTGAAGATGAGCTGAAAGCTGGAGGCATCCCTCAGACAGGAAATGGGAACATGGTGGACAGCTCTACCTGTGAGGTCACTAGAGAGATATGACGAAAGGTAGACCATATGACTCTGGCAATTGAAGGCCCAGATGTGATGAAGGAACAGAGGGAAAAGAAGTGAAGCTTCAGAAAAGGGAAAAAGGCCAGAGAACTATGCCTGGGAGAGGAGGGGCTTCCCAGGCTCTTAGCCAAGGAGACCTCCAGAGGAGTGATCAGCAGAGGAGCTGACCTCTAGCTGAAGGCTGGCCAATCAGGGTGAACAGTGGGTGTTCTATACATCTTTTTTCTCCATGCATTTATAGACTTTTGGTTTGTTTTCCCTTCTGGTCCTACTACATGTTCTTTCAACTAGGTTAAGTGATCTGGGAATTCCCTGCACCCTCTGTGCAGGTACTGGCTGAGCTAGTGGAGCTGGGGCAGTATGAAGGATGTTAAGAGGCATTTACTAGAGAATTGGAGGGCACAGAGGTGCTGGGGCTGTTTACGCTTTTCAGAAATGTGTAGCCTTGGAGTATCTCATTCCTAGTACATCCTAGCACAAGGCTGGGCACAAGGAAAGCATCCTAAAATACTTATTGGAGTGAACCAGGTGCACATGTGCACATCGAACGTCCACATCCTACACGGGCCAAGAGGTTCTTCCTGACCCGGGATATTGTTCTGGACCTCTCTTCCACCTGCTGGTTCTTACTTGGTCAGCGATGACTGTTCGGTGCTTGTACATTCCAGGATCAAGCTGCCAGCGACAGAACTGGCCTCTCCAGCCTCGGGTGATAGTGCCTCCCCCGATGCCGCCCAGAGGACAACCTAGAGCGAGATCAGGATAGTCACTAGTGAAGCTCGGTGAGAGGAAACGAAGCCCATTTCTTACTTCTAGACCATAGAGATGAGTTCCTCTAAAAACCACGGAAATATCAAGTCAATACATTGTACACTTTATTTTTTCTTTTTAAAGATTTTTTTTTTTTTTTTTAATTTGACAGAGAGAGAGACAGCAAGAGAGGGAACACTAGCAGGGGGCGTGGGAGAGGGAGAAGCAGGCTCCCCGCCAAGCAGGGAGCCCGATGCGGGGCTCGATCCCAGGACTCTGGGATCATGACCTGAGCTGAAGGCAGACGCTTAACCAACTGAGCCACCCAGGCATCCCTACATTGTACACTTTAAACTAACATGATGTTTTATGTCAACTATAGCTCAATAAGGTTGGGGAAAGAAAACCCCAGGGGATGGGGCAGTGCAACGTGCTTAAGCTGGAAGCCTCTTTGCCTAGCTCTGCAGTAGACCCGGAGGCTGGGCCCTCTCTGTGCAGAGCAGAGCTGGGGTGAGGCTCACCATAGATCTGTCTCAGGGGCACACAATTGATGAGGTCAATGAAAGGTGTCTTCTTCTCCACCTGGGTCTTCCGGTACCACCACTGCAGGTACCTGAGGAGCAAGAGGCAGTGTGAGTGGAAGGGGCAGGGGGTGGTACCTCCTGGGCTGCCTCTCTCCAGATACCCAGTTGTAACTTCCCATCAAATGGGTCTGCAGAGGACCCATTCCCTTCACTTCCAAATCTCTCCTCCTCTCTATTTCTCAACAGTTCTATTTCTCTTCCCAGTCACCCCAGCTCACAGCATGGGACTGTCTTTGTTTCTCCTCTCTCAGGAGCTTTCTGACCTTGCCTCACCTCTGACTCTATTATCACTGCTTGAGTTAGCTTAGGAGGTTTTGTTTGAGGTACTGAAAGGGCCAGTTTTGGTTTCCCGACTATACCCCCCTCCCCCAATAGGCACAGTCTGCTGGGATAAATTTCTTCTTTTCAAAATGATTATTTTTTCTTCCTGATTGTGAAAGGTGAAAATCTGTAGAATATACCAGATGGAAGGGAAAAAAATCCCACCCATAGACAACCAGTATTTACTTTTTGGGGCATATCCTTTTACGTCTTTTTTAAAAGTTCATCTAAACTGTAAGCTTTCTGAGTCTGCTCTCTCATAATATCCTAGTAAAACCTAAAAAAATCCCTACATTTTTCTGGTCTTGTCACAGCTCTGTGTCCAACAGACAGATGATTCTGTTTGGGATTCAAGGCTCTGACATCTGTTTCAGCCTAACTTCTAATCTTAAGTCCTACAAATCCCCACTAAGCAACCCTTGCCCCACCAGACTCTCCCAATTCCACTATCCTCCCTACCCAGCTATTTTATACCCATTGTTCAAGCATGCCACTTGTAACCATGTAATTGGGGTAAGTAACTCCTCTGACCCTCAGTTTCCTCATTTGCAAAATGGGGTACCTCCTGTCCTCCCTACTTCATGGAATGGTTGAAAGAGCAAATGGCATAATAGAGAGGAAAGCCATCAAGTGGAATATGTGTGTCAGGTATGGTTGTTACCTGTACATACACTATCTGAACGCCCAATCAGACGCTTGTTATTTCTAAGTGTTCCTCATGTGAGTCTGACATACTTTTAAATTCCTTGGGGAAAGGGTTATTGACAAAGACTAGTTGATTACCCACAGCTTCAAGCACAGGCAGGGCACGTGGTCTACAGTTGATAAACACTTGCTGAATTTACCAATGATTGTACAACCAGTGGGGCACTAGACAGATGAACACAAAGAGAAGCAAGGGGAGGAGAAATGAGAATAGGAAAGGTACATTCTGGGAGTAGGGGGAGGAGGAGGGAGGGCAAAGGATGAGAGGATGGTAAGGCACAAGGTCTTCTCTGCCATTTTAGAGTAAACTGGACTTTGAAACTAGAGGCCAGAAAGAATTGGGGAAGGGAGGGTGGGTGCAGCGGGGATTAGGGCAGTGAGGGAGAAATGCAAGATATGGAGATAGGCAGAACAAAGGAGCATCTCGCATAGAACAAGCACTCAATAAATACTTATTGAATGAATGGACTCTAGCTGGAAGGGAGAGCAATCAAAATTGAGATCTTCCCACAATGAGGCCAAGAGAATGTTGACTTGCTGCAACTCCTGATTAGAGTACCCCAGTCTGGCTTCCTCTTAGGGTTCACCTCTCATTCCCTTAACTTAGCAGCTGGCCATTCGTGATCTATTTGGCCTTCTCCATAATGTCAGCCCAAATTTAAGGATTATCATTCAGAATTGTTCCTTGTCTCACCCCTGCTTTCTCCTCAATGCAGGACTGCATCCTGTTCCAAAAGCCTTGTGTCGGTGATCTCCACCCTATCCTGGCATGTGGAGCCAAGGTCCAGGGGGCTGAGCACAGCTTCAGGCCTCTGACTCAGCTCATACTTAGGGACCGAAGGGCTAAGATGCCCACTTGTTCTTGATTTCAGGGTCCCTATCACATGCACCCCAGTGTGCTTCTCTCAGCACTCTAGCCCTCGATCTTATTTTGACCCAGAAGCTTTTGGGTCAAAGTTAGGCAGAGTCAGTTTCTGCAGTAGCCTGTAGGGATGATTGTTCTCTGGTACAGGCCACCCACAGGACCTAGCAAAGGAGCCAGATACCCAGGCAGTGCCAGACCCTTCCCACTGCTGAGAGCTGGGGTTAGGTAAATGGGCTACCCAACCCAGCCCTACAGCACTGACTGAGAGGGAAGGATCCCCTAGTTTAGAGGCTGTTAGGGCTGGGTTTTCCAACCTTTATGCTTCCATCCCCAGCTGTGTTTACAGTGTGGGTTGACTCAGGATGACCTCAGGGTGATGCTTTCTGTCTTCATATCCACCTGTTCCTGTTCATAGGTCTTGGCTCCTCATCACTAGCTTTTGAACTCAGAGGGGATCTGTAGGGATCTAAAGGAGTTCTACAGCTCAGGGTAAGTGCTTGGGGTGTCTGTAACCCTTGGGGGAAAGCACATCTGTGCAGGCTCTGGAAGGCTGTTATTACTGAGAGCTCTGGGGACACTTATGGCAGTGCCTCTCTGGCCAGAGGTCTTCTTTGCTTTTTATATCAGGGATTGTCTATCCCAGAAGAAAGTGAACAGCACCTCTCACACCCTCTCCTTGGGGTGAGAGCAGGCAGGCTGTCATCCACTCCCTGGAGCTAAAGCTTGAAGAAGGAAACGTAATGTGGTATGCCTAAATGAGGCAAGGAGAGTACCCCAGCTGCTCAGGGGAATCAGGGTTGAGAACTTCCCCCTCCTGAATATAACAACATTGTGTCAGTAAGCAGCCGCCACCAGACTATCCTTTCCCACCTTGCCACAAAGTATAGCAAATGCCAAAGGGTGGTCTTTGGGAAAGAGGGAGTATGTGAGAGGGAGCTTAAATGGGAAAGGCTGACTACAGGCCCAGATGTTCCTGTTCTTTCCTACTAGGAAGTAAGTTACTGGGAGGAAGGGGGTTGCAGAGATGTGATCCGGTCTCACCCCGCAAAACCACAGGCTTAGAATATGTTGGGGGTGGGGGGCCAGTTGACTGGGACAAAGCATCCACCTGCTTTCTCACCTGGAACAAAGTGAAACCTAAGGTACTCTAGGCAATGGGATCTACTCACCGCAAGCCCATGCCCAGATGCTTTATCAGGTTGCTTAGGGAGACGTTGTTGGCATTAAAGGGTTTCCTCTTCTCTGCAAATTCATGAGCCAGGCAGATGCGCCAGCCAAAGGGAGGCACCTGGTAGCCCTTAGCTTTACCTTCATAAGATGCCATCAGTTGCCCAGAATCCTCCGGATTGCTGTAGCCTGGCTCACTTTGGGGTCGATTGTCCTCAGAGCTCTCGAAGTCTGTAACCTGCCCAGCCTCAGTGCCTCCAGCATTTTCAGGGCAATAAATCTGTGGCTCCCCTTTGGCACACCTAGTCTGCTCCGAGGCTGGGACTCCAGTTCCCATGTTTCCTGGATCCTGGGTCCCCACGACCTCGATGGTCCCGGGTCCCAAGTCTTTTGGTACAAAATACCTCGCCAGCCAAGTCGAGATGCGGGCGGCTGTGGTGGTTAGGTGTCGTCTCGGAGGGCCGGGCGCTGGGGAAAGCCGCGGTGAGCTAGCGTCTCTGTGGAGCCTGGAAGCTGTTGCTGCAGCGGCGTCGGCGGCGACAGCAATGAAGCCGCTTCGGACTCCCCCTCGGTCGTCTCTCTGGGTCCTGGGAGGGAAGGGTCGGGCCTCGTCGTCATTGGGCCGCGGTGATTAGTTTGCCCGGCCAAAGAGCTACCGAGTCCGCGGAAAGGGGAGGAGCCCCGGGGGCCAGCCCGCAAGGAACCGCCCCCGGGACCGTCCTAGGAGCTCGCGGCAGCCTCAGCCCGGTCCAAGGGCCGTGGCGCCAGGCCCCTCCCTGGGTAGGGCGCCGGGTCCCGCCGGTTGGTGTCTGGGACAGCCCCTGCGCCCAGGTGCCAGCCCGTGGGAAGTTGACCCCAGGCGGCAGGACGACCGGAGCCCCTTCCGGTCCGGCTAGGCGGGCGTTTCCGGCCGGAAGGCGCTCGGTCGGGAAGGGGGCTGAAGGGAAGTCCCGCCTCTGCCGCGGACGCCGCCACGTACTTGGCCGGGTCCTGCAGGGGCGGGCAGGTGAGGGCCTCGGTGTGCCGAGACCCCGTTTTCGACCGTGCGAGGTGCCCGGGGTTGGGGCACGAGGTGACGGGGGGCTGTGGCCTTGGGCTGGGACCTGGAATCTGGCGGGAGGGGGGCGGAGGCCGGTTTGGAGGTTCCGGGAGAGGGGGTAAGGGGACTAAGTGGGCGTTAAGAGGGGCGGGGGACTGGGAGCCCGAGCGACGACCTCCCCCTACTGAGTCAGCTGCCACCCCTACTTCCCATCCACCTCCCGCACCCCAAATCCAGGAGCTTCCCTCAGACACCGTGGTGGTGACCGCCCGTCTCCTCTGTCCTCGCCCCCAGGCTCGCCGCAGACGCCCCTCCCTGCCATGGTACTGACCTCTGACCAGCCCTGTTTCCTTCTAGATTTGATTCCGGAGCTGCCATGATTGAAGTGGTAGCAGAGCTGAGCCGAGGTCCTGTGTTTCTGGCGGGGGAGGCGCTGGAGTGTGTAGTGACGGTCACCAACCCCCTGCCCCCCACGGCCACTTCTGCATCCAGGTGGGGATGGAGATACTGAAGAAGGTGGTTCTTTTGGGAGGAAGTCTGGTATCTGTAGTGCTAAGCCAGAGCTCAGGTTGTCCTGTAGCTGCGCCACTACCTTCTTGCTTATTGTGTTCTCATGGTAGGAAAGAAAGGGCTGTTTAACAAAAGATGTGGTTGACAGAACCCTCTACACTCCCTTCCTCCCTCCTCCCCCATTCCCACTTTTACCCATAGTATACTTCTCTTTGTTTAATGGATTCTCTTTGGGATTCTAGATTCCCTGATTCCTAGGACAGCCACCTCACCGTGTTGGTCTCCTCAGGGGGGGTTAGGGAGCTTGGGAGAGCATTTATGAGGTCAGCAACTCCCCTCTGATGCCTTCTTTTCCTCCTCCCATAGTGAGGCTCTGGCCTGGGCCAGTGCCCAAATCCACTGCCAGTTCCATGCAAGTGAGAGTCGAGTAGCACTACCTCCCCCTGACTCCAGTCAGCCAGACGTCCAGCCGGAGAGCCAGACTGTCTTTCTACCGCACCGAGGTTAGAGAAGGGCATTTGCCTTTAGAAGGGGGAGTCATTGTCACCTGAGAGTAAATTTGTAAAATTGTTCTAGTGGGTCCTTCCTGTCTTTGTCATATTGGAGATGAGGGGGAATGTAATTGTTACTTTGGGGGTTTAAGACTGGTCCTATCTTAAAACAAGAAAAGGGGGGTGGCTTAGTTTGGGCTGCCCTTTGTTGGCAGTGCTTACTGCCCCTACTTGCTGTGCTAGCTTCATTCGGTACTGGACAGTGGGGTCATTAAATTGCAGTCTTTTGGGTGGCTGCAGCCTAAGTGGCTCAGATGGTTAAGCGTCTGCCTTCAGCTCAGGTCGTGATCCCAGGGTCCTGGGATCAAGGCCCACATTAGGCTCCTGGCTCAGCAGAGAGGCTGCTTCTCCCTCTCCCTCTGCCTCTCCCGCCTGCTCATGCTGTCTCTCTCTGTATTTCTGTGTCCCAAATGAATAAATAAAATCTTTAAAAGAAAATAAAAATAAATTGCAGTCTTTTTAATCTCTTTTAGGTGAGAGAGGTCAGTGTATCCTTTCCACTCCACCAAAAATCCTTTTCTGTGATCTGAGGCTAGATCCCGGAGAGTCCAAATCATGTGAGTGACTGCCTCCTCCCCACCCCTGGATTGCCTTCTAAGGCTCCTGGAGGGAGGACTTCTCTGGCTGTCTCTGGCTGCCCTGACTACTACTTCCCAACCAGACTCCTACAGTGAAGTGCTGCCCATAGAGGGACCACCCTCCTTTCGGGGTCAGTCAGTCAAGTATGTCTACAAACTGACCATTGGCTGCCAGCGTGTCAACTCACCCATCACTTTACTCAGGGTTCCTCTGAGGGTTCTTGTGCTGACAGGTAAGTAAGGATTTCTGGAAATGATCTGTAGAGGGCTTGTGAGGGGGGCTGGAGGGAAGCTTCCTGGTCTTAGTAAAGGTGCGAAGGGGTTGGAGAGGGAGGGTTCTAGACAATAGGTTAAGATGGGTACCTGGGGCATGGCTCCCATTACCTTCAGCTTTCACAGGTTGGAGTCTAAAACCCTAACCTCTACTGTCTATTCCCTCCTAGCACTGCTTTCCACTTATTCTCTCTGTAGGCCTTCAAGATGTCCGGTTTCCCCAGGATGAGGCTGTAGCCCCATCTAGTCCATTCTTGGAGGAGGATGAAGGTGGGAAGAAGGATTCATGGCTAGCTGAGCTGGCTGGGGAGCGCCTCATGGCTGCCACATCCTGCCGCAGCCTCCGTGAGAATCCTTTCACAATTGCCACCCCCCCACCCCACCCCCACCCCATAGTATTACAGATTTTCCTAATTGACACGTACTTCTGAGGATTCACTTACATATCCCACATTATAAAGAAAAGCCCCATCTTGGGCCTCTGGTTCCCAGCCCAAGGTACTCCCCAGTGTGGACTCCAGGCTTACAGTGTCCCATTCTCCCCAGATCTATACAATATCAGTGATGGCCGAGGAAAAGTTGGGACATTTGGCATCTTCAAATCTGTATACAGACTCGGCGAGGATGTGGTGGGGACCTTAAACTTAGGGGAAGGAACTGTAGCTTGTTTGCAGGTGAGAAGGAAAGGGGCTTTTGGGATGCTGGGCTTGGAGGGCTAGGGAGGAAGAAGGGCCTGCATAGAGGGGTGGTATATAGAAGTGAATAGTGTGGTCACCCAGGGTCCTTTTGGTAAAACAGCTTGAGGTTGGGCTCAAGCCTCTCATCTAAAGTCTGCACTTCTCAGTGCCTGCTACCACCCACTTCTCTCCTTGCTCCCAGTTTTCAGTAAGCTTACAGACTGAGGAGCGTGTACAGCCCGAGTACCAGAGGCACCGCAGGACGGGTGGTGTCCCCTCTGTGTCTCATGTGACTCATGCCCGGCACCAGGAGTCCTGCCTGCATACAACCAGAACCAGCTTCTCTCTCCCCATCCCTCTCAGCTCCACCCCAGGCTTCTGCACAGCTGTTGGTGAGATCCTGACCCTTATCGGAGGGGGGAAGAGAGTAAAATGCCGTATTTCCATAGAGTGTAATGGGTCCTGATTCCTAACAAACTCCTGGCCATATCCACACCCAGCCTCTGACCCTTAACACTTTCTCAGACCTTCAACCTGTGTCCTAGATGCACCAACACTTAAACTCTTAAGAGCTTTGCAGGTATCCTTCCTTCCCCTACCCACTGAGACCCTATGATACACCGATCTCTGATTCCCCAGCATGTTTACTTCAAGCTACCAAGTCTACGCTATGGTTATCAGATGCTTGACCTTGCTATCCTGATTGTCACATTTCTAGTTGACAGATTTCTAGCCCTGTGACTTTTCCCTCTCTTCCTGAATACCGCTTTTTTTCCTCATTCACTGACCACATCCTGCATTGGTTTTTACTCCTGGCTTCTAATGCCTCTGCCTTTTATCTTTTTCTTTTCCACAGTGTCCCTGAAGTGGCGATTGCATTTTGAATTCGTAACATCGCGAGAACCAGGTTTAGTGCTCCTACCTCCCTTGGAACAGCCTGAGCCTGTCACCTGGACTGGGCCTGAGCAAGTGCCTGTAGACACCTTCAGCTGGGACCTCCCCATCAAGGTGCTGCCCACAAGCCCTACCCTGGCCTCATATGCAGCCCCAGGCCCCAGCACCAGCACCATAACCATCTGAAACTGGCTCACCGTGACACTTTCTTCAGGATACTAAGAACTCAGCACCTGGACTCTAGTAGGGCCCATTTTCCCCACATGGGGTCCAATGGCACGGACAATGAGAGGCAGGCTTTCAGCTGTAGCATTAATTTATTTATTCAGAATAAATTGGCAGCTGCTAGTGGTTTCCCTGGAAGTGGCAGCAGCAGTGGGCAGTCAGCAGAAGGGTGATCAGTTGAGTTTAGCTGGAGTGGGGAGCAGGAGCCCCAGGAGCAGGGGTGTTAGCTGAGCCCCATTCTGGGTCGGGCCCTCCCCCTTTGCAGGGCAGCCGAGGGTCAGATTTTTGCACCAGGGAGAATTGGCAGGTTCCTGCCTCCTGACGTACCTCACAGCCCGCGGGGAAGTCGATGGGATGCTGGGACCTGGGGAACCAAAGGATGGGAAAGGAGTCAGCACAGTGAAGGGCCATCTTTATCCCTGCCCCACACTTGCTCTCTGCCAGCATTCCTCCCATATCTTTAGTGCCCTCTTGGTCCCCCTAACTAAGCTCTCGCCTACCATATATGGATTTTTTCATTTCGTAGCAGAAATATTTTCCCTCCGGACCCACCCCTACATCCCCTCACTTTGTAGCCTGCAGCCTTATCTTTCAAACTCTTGTTGGTACCTTCAGGTTCGGCCAGCCTCATACCTCTGTTCTGTTCATTCTCACATCACAGCAATATGGTTACACCCTGGCCAGCCCTCAGTAACTCATGTCAGAGCCATTCTCT
Source organism: Leptonychotes weddellii (assembly GCF_054177405.1). Lineage (NCBI taxonomy): Eukaryota > Metazoa > Chordata > Mammalia > Carnivora > Phocidae > Leptonychotes > Leptonychotes weddellii. Next base: position 48,303,285 of record NC_138382.1, read on the forward strand.
CTGGCCATCTTCGGTCACTCACGTGTCACAGCAGCCCACACCGACGGGATGCAGACAGGTACAATGGAAACAGTCCTTGCGGAGCCAAGATTCACCCAGGGTAAAATACTTTCCTTCATAGTGGCAGGGGGCTAGGGAAGAATAGGAAATATTAGGGTGTTTGGGAGTGGTGGTGGCAGACAGGATTGCTTGTGGTCTGGAGTGGGAGAAAGTAAGTGCATATCACCCCCATTTTTAGTCTCTCCTGTTTCCGAGCTGGGGGGAGTCTGGGTATTCCGATAGAGGATCATCTCTAAACCCCAGCTCCCTCTGTCCCTGTCCTTTCCTAATGCCTCCCCCAGCTTTACCTTGAGCTTGGAAGTAGCACTTGCTGTGGACTCCTGGCTGCTGGAGGAGCAGAGAGATCACCAAGCAGATGATCCCCCAACTTCCCAGGACCCCCTTCGCCTGTCCAGTCCAGCGCATCCTTAGGGTCATTCCTGCGCACAGCCCTCGCGATCCCTTCTTGGTCTCTGTTCAGGCTACTCTGGCTTGTCTCTGGCTTTTCTTTGTTTTTCTCCTTGGGTCTTAGTTTCTCTCTTTCTCCCCTGGGCTCCTGTCTCACACCATCTCCGTGCCCTCTGCTCTCGCAGGCTTGGGGATGTTTATAAAGTGAGGACCCTGGCCCCCTGCTGAGTAGAGCTGGAAAAGCTGTAAGTCTGTTTCCTGAGGTGAGGGCATGAAAACAAGAGGTCTAGCTTTAACAAGCTGTGAGAGCTGATTCATGCCCCGGCACAGCTGGGGAGGGAGGTGGCCATGGAAGGGGCACTGGATTGGGCACTTCCCCAGCAAGGAGGTGGGAGGGGTGAGGGCCCCCAGGTGGTCCCTACATCTCTTCCCTGACCTGGAGAGAAGGAAGCATTCCCCCCCCCAACACACACACTCCAGGGGTGTGTGTGCTGGGATCCTTGCCTGGACCGGAGGGAGGCATTTCCTGGGGATGGCTAATCCTGTGCCCCAGCCAAACCAAGGAGCTGCAGTAGGGTGCGACAGCCAGAGGCTCCAGGAGAGCGAACAGGCACCTGGAGTGCAGAATGTTTCTCAGACCCTAGGGCAGAGTCTCCCGGAAGTATCCTAGAGACATGGCTGCCCCACAGAGATGGGGAGGTAGGTGTCTCTTTTCCACAGGCATACTGAGGATGCATTGTTCCATACCTCCAAACATACAGCAGATATAAGATCTTCCCATATCTGGGGATGGTTCTTTCAAAGAGGAACATCTTTAAATGCCCTGATGGTGTGAGTCAGTGCAGTTTCACAGAGGTACCCCTCTTTCCTATTGTACATTATGGAATGAGAATTGAGGAATCCTCTGACATCCTCTTTTGGGTTTCCTGCAGGTTCTAGAGACCCCCAAGGTGGGTGATTAAGAGCATAGGTTATAGAGTCAGACTAGTTGAATTCAGATCCTGATTCTACTTAAGACTGTGTGACTTTGGGCAAGCCACTTCACCTCTCTAAGTCTGTTTCCTTATCTTTACATTGGGATAGTAATATTAACTCATAGGATTGTTAAGAGGCTTTCAATGAGGTAATGCATGTAATGCTGTTAGTAGTGTCCCTGGCACATGGCCCTCAGAAAATATTAGCTCCTGTGATTGGTGCTAGAGCTCAGAGACAAAATAGGTATGTTCGTTGTTTGAATCACTTCGAACAGCTCTGCATTGCTGAGGGCTTTTGTTGGGGGCTGCTATCTCCTACCACAGACTTCCGCCCTTTTCACATTTATGTTCCATGTTGTCCTTACCACCTCCAGTTTGAGAAACAGTGTTGCTGGTAAACCCACTTTTCCTAGGTCAGTACCCTCACTTTTGCCCTGGGAAGAGGTGTCATTTTCTCATCCTTCCAGCTAACTTTGGGACTCCTGCTTTTCACATTAGGATTCTGATCCATTGTGTCCCATCCCCACTCATGTGAACTCTCAAGTTCTTTTTTTCTGACCACTCCAAAATGCTGGCCATCTCTTTGCTACTAATGGCTCCTTTCCTTCAGTTTGCCACACTCCAAAGACCCTATCCTAGCTGTTCCCCTCCTATGCAGAGGGCCGATCACTCTGACATTCTGTTTTTCCTTCTAAGTCTCCAGTCCCTTTTACTTCAAGACTCCCATTCCGTCACCCAGTGGATCAGCTACAACTACTTCTGGCTGAGCTTTTTAGAGGGCTACCCTGCCTCAGCTCTTGACCATTCAGAAACAACTTCATCCATCCACCTCAGACTCCCTATCTGTTCTCTTCCCAGTAGAGAGCTTAAGTGGATGGAGATGCCGACTGTACCACATGGTCACCCTAGTCAGGTCTGATACCCTTTCTGTTTCAGAGGAGTACCAAGAGAAAAAAGGAAACTCATGGTTGAAGCAGGGTGCCCTGATACAGGCTTGTGTGTGGGATACATGGCTGGAGGAGGTGGAGGAGAAGGCCTTTCTAGCACAAGGGCCCAGACCTCTTGTCAGTGGTCAGTAGCTCTGCTGCTACCTTTCTGGGGAAGGGGGTCCTGCTGACACCCTGAAAGTCTGGACCAGTCTTCTGCTCCTGCAACCTGGAGCCAACCCAGTAGGGGGCAGACACGACTGGGAAGCTGGGAAGCTTGAAGTTGATGATGCTGGAAGGCAAAGGGGGCCCAGTGGGAATTGGTTTGTGTGAGATAATGGGGACCGAAGTGAGAGACGCCTGTAATGAAGATAAGGTAGGCATATGGGCAGGAGTAGGGGGCTTCTGGAAAGAAAGGCTGGGGCTGAGCCAGGATCCCTCTCTCAGAAGTTGTGGGGCGGTGGGTGTCGGGAAGGTGTTGGTTGAACCCACTTGCATTCCTGCTGGTGTGTGTGCTCCAGCGTGCGTCTCCAGCCATTTGGGGTCGGAGTCCACGCTTGTGGTTGCTATGTGTGTGTGCTTGTGTGTTGGGGATGTCAGTAGTTAGGGCCCAATTCTGTGATTCTTGGGGCAGCGGTCGTTGGGGATGCCAGTTGGGGGGGGGGCGCGGCCGGGAGGGGGCGGTTGGCGCTCACTGCCCGCGCGCGCGCGCGCGCGCGGGGACAGAAAAAACATCCGCCGGAGGCCCAGCCGGGCGGCGCTCCAGCGGCGCCGGGCAGGTGCGCGTGGTGAGGAAGTGAGCGCATTCCGGCCCCCCCGGCCGCCGGCCCTCCGGTGAGTCACCGCCGACCCCCGCTGCCCGCCACCGGATGGAGGGACCGGCCGCGGCGGGGAGATTTGGGTGGCCGGAGCCCCCGAGGGTGGCTGGGCCGGGGTAGCCCGGCGAGGGAGTTAAGGGGGAGGGGCCCTGCGGGGTCCAGGTCCTGCTTTTACCCCAGGCGCGAACCCCCTAATAGACACCGAATACAGTCTGTGACTGGAGGCAGGCGGGGAATGTCCCTTGGGAGAATTTTGGGGTGGGAGGGCAGGGAGAAGGCCCCAGAGAGCTGGCCCAGGGGAGGGAAAGGGGCCCCAGGGCAAAACGGCAAGTGGGTGAGGTGGTGCAGGCGCCCCAGGGAGGGGCGGAGTGCGGGGCTGCGGAGCGAGAGCGCAGCGGACTGGAGTGCGGGAGGACGGCAGCGCCAGTGTAGGCCTTGGTGAGCCAGAACCTGTAGATGGAAGGAGACTTCCACACCAGGTAGGAAGGTGGAAATGGCCAGACCCCAGAGATAAGGTCTGTCCAGAGGTCTGTGCGCTCGGACAGTGGAGGCTAGGTTTTGGGGGTAGCGGGATTTAGGGTTAGATAGGTATCGTTGTGGCTATGTCATTAAAGGCTTTGAATGCTGGCCTGAGGATTTGGGATCTGGCCTTGCAGGTGCAATCCACGGCCTCTGAGAAAGAAGAGCAGTGAGTGACTTAAGGGCGAGGTTATATGTGTCTAACATTACTGCCTGCCATTTGGCCTTTGCCAAAGAATTAGGCATTGATGTGCTAATTTTAATAGTAATTTAAAATCATATAACTGCATTTATCAAACGATTAAATGTTGATGTTTTAAAAATAGAAAAGTTGAAAAATCTGGTTCAATATTTGATTTGGAACCCTCAGTGAGGCTATCAAGATTAGTTGTATGGCATTGTCATGCTTTTGTGCCATTTTCCCCTTGCTGACTTGAGTGAATTGTGTTTCTAATGCCCCATTTCTGTTATCAGCACAACACATCTCATTTCCCCCTCCCTCATCTTATGGTCTTTATTTTTAACCTTAGCTTTTTTCTGTGTAGCCCTTTAACCTGTCCTATGAATCGTGAACCAAGTAAAACATTTCTTGGGGTGGGGCAATAGGCTACAGTATATAAAGACAAATAACTCGGTTTTAAGTATATATTAAGTTACTTATTATTTTCTGTGGACATACATGTAACTACAAAGTTTCTGTTTTTACCCCGTAGCTGATAAAAAGAGAAAGCTAAAGGTGTTTTATTCACAGTAGCATTACTGTAACAGCATTTATTAGTCTGATTGCTAAAATTAACTCTACAATGGTATTTTGTACTTTCTCAGAAACTGACACTAATTCTGTCATGATCTTTATAGTTTATTTTATTTTGGGCCAAAGGCAATTGCAGGGAGTAGGATCTTTATAATTTATTTTAAAGATCTTTAAATCCTGCAGTTGCCTTTGGCCCCAGACAAGAAAATCTGGGTCAGTTAATTTTAAAAAAAAAAAAAAGAAAATAATTTCCTACTTTGGGCCCTGTTGCTTTCTCCTGTGCTGTTTCAGGCCCAGCTCTACCTTATTCCCAGTGGCTTTTGCCTTCATTCCTTCTTTGCTCTGCTGGGCATCTTTAGAGGAAAACTTCACACCAACTTCCTCTACCATAAATTCTCTCCCTTCCCTTAACTCTACACTTCTCTTTGCCAACATACACCACTACTTCTTCATTGATTTTTTTTTTTTTTTTAAGCCTACAGCCCTCTCTGGCTCTTTTCCATCTTTAACACTCTTGTTGAAATCTTCCTTTTTCTGCCTTTCTCTTTGATAAGACCTTTTTTTTTTTTTTTAAAGGTTGGATTTTATTTATTCTGCATGATCTTCTTCTGTCTTCCTTCCTCTTCTGTCACCTTTTTCTGATTCTGGACTGTTTGTAAACCCTGTTATGCTTGCTTTCACCAAGGCTTCAACCTTCCCCTTAGGATTAAGCTCTTCTTCCTCTAAGATGCTTATGTTTCCACTGTTTTTCCTACAACAATAAGAGTTTTCAAATTTACATCTACTTCAGTCTCTTCTTCCAGTATTTTGCATCCAGAAGTGTGACATGGTCAATTGTAGAGTCCATTGAATGACCCCACTTAAGCTTGGTGTTGTGCTAGCCACTAAAGAGTGAATTTCACAATTCTGGTGCCAGATTCCTCAGTGCTTACCAACAATGGATGTTACTGCATGTGTGTGCGTGAATTCTCTCACGTACACATATACACTAAAATGCACAAATAATATAACAAGTCAGTACATGTATATGAATATATATTCAGTATGTTTCATTATAATCAAGCCAAGTACATTTTGGGGTGCAAGATGAGGATGGGTTAAGTTCATAGACAGAATAGAAAGTTAAGAGACCTCATCCTTTGGCATTCTCTATTGAGATGAGAAGGATGAGAGGAGCTGTTCCTGTGCAGATGATGAGATCACATGAAGGAGACTGAGTTTCAGGAGTTGAGAGAGATGACAAATAAGACTGTGGTGAATGGCAGGAGAATGGGATGAGGGGCCAGAGTCCCAAGAACATTCAATTGCTATGCTTAGCCTGGTGTTCTCTCTGGCAGAGAATATAAAAGATCCTCTGGTTCTAGTACTGATTTCAACTCTGGTTGAGTTTCCATTAATAACCTATGTTGAAGTTTTCCTACCTTGTCTCTGAACCATTGGTACCATTCTTAACAAGTTCGTGTAATTCATGATAAGCCCATACCACCAATAATTAACCCTTAACTAACCACCATTAATTTTGACTAAATTCCCTGTCCACTTATATGTTTTCATTGTTCCTGCCTGCTCTACGATCTGCTTGTGGCAGGAGTGACTTTTGAAATTCTATTTATGACTCTACTTTTATCTTATTTGGAAATTGCTCTCTTAAAATTACAGACTCAGAACTAGATACTTAGAAGGCGTCTAGTTCTTCGTTACTTCTGAAAGATGATCAAGTAGGTCTTTGCTTGACTATCTCTACTGAATGAAATGGGTTACTTCCTCTTGTGGTCAGAGGCTGCCCATTCTACTGTTATCTGGCTTTAGCTACTAGAGGGTTGTTAAGCAGAAATCTGTCATGTTATGGCATCTCATTTTCCCCCCTTAATTCTACTTTTTGAAACAACATGGAAAAAAATCTACTTGTTTTTCAATGTGGCAGCTCTTTAAAGATTTTAAAAGGTTCGTTTTTTGTTAGCTATTTGTCTAAGCTTTCTTCTTTACTACAGCACTGTCCAATAGAACTTTCTGTGATGATGGAAATGTTCTCTACCTGTCCTGTCTAATCCCTAGCCACTAGCCACATGTGGCTTTTGAGCACTTGAAATATAGCTAGTGTGACTGAGAAATGAAATTTTAAATTTTAGTTAATTTAAATTTAAATAGCCCCATGAGGTGAGTGACTTGTGTTAGTACAGCTCTAAACCCTGGGAGTTAGTTTATTGTCATATGGCTGTCTTTTGGCTGCTCCAGAAATCTTCTGGTCATGTCAAACATGGTAAAAATGTGTGTAACTGGGCTCTTGATCTGTCTAAAGGCCAGTACCTATTGTCACAACTGAGAAAAGATGCAGACCCAATCCCCAAAGCCCTGATGAATAATGTCAGATTTTACTGAAGATTCCTTGGAAGGTGTAGAAGATGAAGGCTGTATCTCATCTCTCATATCCCAAAAGCAGTGCTTAAAAAAAAAAAAAAGTTCTCCTTTAATTTCTCTTTCCTAAAGAGAAAGAGTCCCTAAAGTCCCTCTCCCTCAAGTGGCTACCAGATCTCTCCCTCATCTTTTCTCTTCCTTCCCCAAAACATCTTTTCTCCCTCTCTTTGAGCCTTACTTCTCTATTCTCTTTGAGCACCACCCTCTTTTCCTTTGAGAAGAGTTCTCAGGTGTGCTCCTCTTTCTTCAGCTTCCCTTCCCTTTCATTATGTCTGCTCAGTAAAAGCAAAGAACTTTTTTCGGACCTATCTTTCTTGGGGTGAAGGTGGGTGGGGGGAAATTAGGGCTAGAAGATCATAATAATTTTTTTTTTTTTTCCTTTCTCACATAATTCCTGACCTCCTTCTAGGAGTCCTCTGTTTTCTTATCATTGCTGAAGAATCTTTAGTATTCTTTTACAGAAGAATCTCCATTGTCTTCTTTCACTCCAGATCTATGCTTGATGTATCCTAAAGCTCCTTCTTCACATTTCCTTTATCCATTTTCCTTTCCTTTTTGTTTTTTTGCTTATGTTATTTTTAATAGATTTCTCTTTACCAATCTTCTGCGTGTGGAGAGAGGCTGCATCCATTGAGGGAATGGCATTCATTGCCCACTGTTGTCACCCAATGCCTTGTCCTCCCTTGATTTCCTTCTTGGCTTACCATCATTGTCCATACCTACTTCCCTTCATTGTCTGTTGTTCTAATTTTTGTTTGTTTGTTCTTGTTTTTAAGTAGGCTCCATGCCCAACGTGGGGGTTGAACTTAGGACCCTGAGATCAAGAGTCACATGCTCTACCAACTGAGCCAGCCAGGCGCCCCTAGTGTCTGTTGTTCTAGTCTCCTCCTTATCCATATCTTTAATAACATTCACTATTTTTTTTTAAAGTGATTTTTGGGGTCTCATTTTTTTCCAGGGGACCTCACATAATTCTCTGTACTATGACCAAAACTGTGTATGTAGCATTAATTTCTGTGGAATGGGCATGTTGGTGTTGAGGGGCAGAATATCCTTAACCATGGCACTGATGTTTTGGGCTAGATAATCCTTTGTTGTTGGGGGCCAGTCTTGTGAACTATGGGATGTTTAGGAGCATCCTGACCTCCACTGTGACAATCAAAAATGTCTCCAGGCATTGCCAAATACCTACCTGGAAGGCAAAATCTATCATCCCCTCCACCCCGCCCCTGCTCATGTTGAGAACTGTGCTAGAATATGGGCTTTCTGAAGTTGACAGATGTTTATACTTTTTCTCTCTGACTCCTGATTTGTTTGCTTAGCCTCGGTTTTCAAAAGTGTGGTCTTTGTCTTACTTGGTAGGAGGTAGCTTCTTAAAATTGCAGGTTTTTGAGCTCATCCTAGACCTGTTGAATCAGAAACATTGCAAGTGGAATCTGGAAATCTGATTTTTACAAGACACTACTCCCTCTTCTCCCCTAACCAGGTAATTCTTATGCCCTAGGCTTGACCCTCCTGTGGCATAACTGCTGCATTACCCACATTTTTTTCCTGCAAATCTTGCTGGTGCTCCAGCTTTGCTTCCGCTCTTGGCCCCATGATGCCAACAAAAATAGGGAGGCCTCAGGTTACCAGGACAACTGGAGCACAGGAAACCATAAAAGCTCTACGCTCCCATAAGCATCATGGACTGTGGCTATACTGGCTTGATTTCTCCTTAGGCACTCTGTCATACTTTCTACTTCCCATCCCCAAACTACCCTGACTGGCAGATACCCAGGCCCAAGCCACAGACCTGTGGTGGAACATGCAGTGGGTGGCATGGAGAATGGCGAATGAAGTTTTCTTATTAACATTGATGATATTCTGTGTCACCTTGGTGATAATTGAATTTTATACTGGTGAGAATTATATTCCCCTGAGAGATGATGAGATTACAGGTTTTGAAGTCAGGATACTTAATTTATTTCTATTATCTATAGTTGCCTCAGTGGACCTTGAGTCTTAGATCTTTTTGGATCCCTGGATAGATATTTTCACAATTAGCTTTGGGTCAAAAGACTTAGCAATCTACTTCTGATAAACTGGGAGCAGCTAATGTTTAGCAAGAAAAGAATAGTTACCAGATAATGAGTTTGAGTTCTATTTACCTTTCACCATAAAGCTAGTGATTTGTTTTAAGGAAGATCATCTGGTTTGATTAAGTCTTTAAAGCCATGAGTAAATAAAAATCTACTTGCACATCTAAGCACTTAGATGCTTAGAAAATGTTGAATTGAACCAGAACTAGAGCAGGCTACCTCCGTGGAGCATCTTGGCAGGTCAGAGCAAGAGAGAATAAAGGGTGATAAGGGAGACTTGATAGCTCTTTTCAAACAGCTGAAGGATTCTCCTATGGAGGAGGGGCTAGATTTACTTGCTTTAGGTCCAGAAGGTAGAATAAGCACCTTTATTTCAGATGACAGTGATAGAGGGACAGACTTCGGTTCAGTAAGAAAGAATCTTTGATTAGTTGGTGGATCTCAAGTTGGAATGAACTGTATTGTTAGGCAGTGAAATATTTGTGACTGTATTGTTTATATGGAGTTTAGATTACTGCTTGCACAAGGTTTGGATGAGATTTGGGACATTAAATTGAGTTTGGCCTGGAAAGAAAAGCAGGCAAATTTATTGGAGGTCAATTTACCCTTTCTATTATATGATTTTGTGGCAACTCTTAAAGTCATTACTGTTTTCCTAGGCACATCTGCCAAGTTTACCCCCTTGAGTCATTGAATATTAGAGTCGGTAGTAGAATCTTTAGAAATTTCTCAAATGTTGTTCCCTAGTCCTTTGGAGATTCCTCAAGAATGCCTCAGAGGTGGCTGAGAGAAGTGAAATGGAGGCTAGCTGAGGCTCTAAGCCCTTTACCTATGCTTCAGCCAAAACAATCTTGCCTTGTTTTTACCCCAGAAAAAAAGGGTTCCACTGGGGGAAAAAAACTGTAAAAGCCCTGATATTCTAAGTTCTTCATTTTACTGACAGAGTAACTGAGATAAGGAGCAGGGAAGTGTCTTGCCAGAAGCCACACAGCTAATAAATTTCAGAGTTGGAATTCAAATTTAGCCCTTCTAATCCTAGTCTTTGCTCTACTAGTCTAACTTCTTGTAATTCGGTAAAGTTTCTCTCCATTTCTCTGGCCCCACTGTAATTCCGAATTTTATTTCTTCAGATCTATCCTCCAGGTTAGCCCCTGAACTATCAGTCTCCCTGCTCTCTAATCTCTTCTTCTGGTCTATGTTATATACATGGTTGCCATGTTATTCTTCTTGAAACATTGTCTTTATCACGGGATTTCCCTGCTTAAGAACCTTCTCTAGGGATGCCTGGGTGGCTCAGTCGTCTCAGGTCATGATCCCAGGATCCTGGGATCGAGTCCCGCATCAGGCTCCCTGCTCAGCGGGGAGCCTGCTTCTCCCTCTGCCTGCCATTCCCCCTGCTTGTACTCTTCTCTCTCTCTGACAAATAAATAAAATATTAAAAAAAAAAAAAAAAGAACCTTCTCTATATTGCCTAGAAGAACTTTTCAGCTTGACACATTGTTAGTATTCTTTAGGATTCTCATTGTTCAACTAGCTGAACTTTTGCCCAAATCCATCATATTATGGGTAATTAAGGGGCTATATAGAATAGTGAGATTAACTGAGTCCCACCCTACTTCTAAACACCAATTTTGGCAGAATTTTTGTGTGTACAGTTTTAATCAGGTGATGAGAAGATACAAAAGAGACAGAAGATTATAGCTCATAAACAGCAAGTTGCACAACAATATGGATCATGTCCAGTTTTTATGACACATACATGCATTTGTTTAAAAACAAGAATGGGATGTGTAGAACTTTTCTGGAAGAAAATATACCAAACTGATAACAGACGTTAACTCTAAGGAGGGGGATTGAAGAACAGTGGGGGATAGTGGAGGAAGGGGGGCGACTTAAAATATTTATTTCTCCACTGAGGAGAGCCTCACAGGGTGGAAGGGAAACCTGAGGAAGCAAGCTTAGAGATGACAGAGAAGGAACTGCTAAACTGTCTTGCCTAGATCCACTGCCAACCATTTCTTTGCTTCTTGCATCACTCTGCTAAAGAAGTCAAGTGCCAAGAGATCATTTGATTGGCTAAGCTTAAATCAAGGGCCCAATGGCTCTATCAGATATAGAGAGAAAGGGTCTGGGAGAAGGAGCACCCCCCACCCCCAGAGAAAGTCCTTGGTTTTGGTGGAGGGAGGGAAAACTTCTGATTTTCCTCTCCCAACAAAGGTGTACACAGGGGAGTTAATTACTTGAAATGACATCAGAGTACTCTTAGGAAGGGGGCATGGATGCTGGGAACTAGAAAGGATAAACATCCACTGAATTCATCATCCCTCCCCTCACTTCTTACCTATACCTCCATCCTAGATCTTTTTTTACTTTTGGCTTAACCCAAGTCCTCTGGTGTGGTTTTAGCATTTACTGGAGATTGAGGTGCAGTGATTTAAGGGGATGAGGGAGAGAAGTGCAAGACAGGGCAGGTAGAGAGGGCAGGTGGCAGGTTTTACTTTGCTTTCTGCCCTTCCTGTGTTTACACAAAAGCTTTTTCAGTGCCCAGCCATTTAAAAAAATGATCATAATAAACACTTATAAGTCAAGTTACAAATAAAAACTATCCATCTGGCTCTTCTAACAACCTGCCTCTCTGATGGTGGAGCTGTTCTTCCCCTATGCCATATAGAGTGGCCAAGGAGGCATTTCTGCCCATTTCGTGTGTGTGTGTGTGTGTGTGTGTGTGTGTTCCTGCCAACACACATACCAGCTGATTCTTCACCCTCTTTGGAAGGTCCAGACCCCAGTCAGAGTATGTATTAGAAGTGTTTTGTTTTGCTACAGTGGGGATTCTTTATTTTTGAAGCATTAACCTTCTGATAAAAAATAGCTTTCTTCAACTGTTATCATTGTTTAGGCCTGATATTTTAAAAGTTTGACTTGGGTAAGGGGCACCTGGGTAGCTCAGTTGGTTAAAGGTCTGACTCTTGGTTTCAGCTCAGGTCATGATCTCAAGGTAGTAGGATCAGGCTCTGCATCGGGCTCTGCATTCAACACAGACTCTGCTTCAGATGCTCTCTCCCTCCCGCTCACTCTCAATCTCTCTCAAATAAATAAATAAATAAATAAATAAATAAATCCTTTAAAAATCGACTTGATTGGGTTAATCACAAGAGGGTGTGCAAATTCACACTCTAACTTTTATGAATTGGAAAACAAATTCCCTAAGGCATTCCTTTCCACTGGACAGAGAATCCATTCCTCTAGTATGCTGCAGAAGACTATGATGGATCAAGGATAATTCTATACTACCCATGGGCTGCTTAACTTCTGTAATGATTTGCTGGCCAGCCACTATTGGTAACAAAAAAGACATAACTTCTTAACTGTTGCAAAATAATTGTTTTTTCAACTTTATGGAAATATAACTTACAAACAAGATGATGTATGTGTTTTAAGTGTACAATGTAGTGAGTTTTGGCAGATATTGGCACCTATATATCATCTTCCCAGATTGTAGAAATTTCTCTTACCCTCCCCCATGAATTCCCTTGTTATCCTTTGCAGTCTCCCATCACCCCGCTGCAGACATCCACTGATCAGATTTCTATCACCGTAGTTTCGCCTATTGTAGAGCTTCATATAAATGGAATCATACAGTGTGTGTCCTGTTCTTGGCTTCTTTAACTCAGCATTATGTTTTTCATTTCCATTCATGTTTTTGTGTATATCAGTAGTCCATCCCTTTTTATTGCTAAGCCTTATTTCATTGTTGTATATACCACGGTTACTTCCCCAGTGATTAATGATGCTGAGTTTATCCATTCATCTGCTGATGGACATTTAGATTGTTTTCCACTTTTTGGAAGCTGCTGTGAACATTCATATGCAAGTCTTTTTGTAGACATATGTTTGCATTCTTCTTGGATAGATACTTAGGAGTGAAATTTTAGGACTTGTATTAAGTGAATATTTAACCTACTGTAGAAAAAAGTGTCAAACTGTTTTCTAAAATGCCTGTACACTTTACACTTACCAGCATCTTGTGAGAGTTCCAGTTGCTCTGCATCCCCATCAGCATTCGGTATTGTCAGTTTTTAAAATCATTCTAGTAGGTGTGAAGTGATATCTCATTGTGGCTTCCATTTGCGTTTCCCCAGCGATTAATGGTACTGAACATCTTTTCATGTCCTAATTTGTCACCAGTATCTCATATTTGGTGAAGTCAATTTAAATCTTTTTGCCCATTTAAAAAATTGGCATGTGGTCTGTTGCTATAAGAGTTCTTTATATATTCTGGATACAAGTGAGTCTATGAATTGTGAGTATATGTGAGTATGTGAATTGAAAATATTCCCTCTAGTCAGTGGCTTGCCTTTTTTTCTTTATGGTGTCTTTTGAAAAGCAAACGTTTTAAATTTTGGTGAAGTTTAATTTCTTACTTTTTTTTTCTTGTACAGTTAATGCTTTTTGTGCCCTTCATAAGAAATCTTTGCTTACACCAAAGTCACAGATTTTCTCCTGTGTTTTCTTCTGTATCTAGAAATATTATAGTTTTGCCTTTTGTTAGGTCTTTTTACGTTTATTATCCATTTTGATCATTTCCTTTGCCTTTCCTCACTGTATGACAGACACAGTAAGAAGGAAAGAATCTGAAATAAAGGTGATCCTCTTAAAAAAGGATATACTGTAGAATAGAAATATTAAACTTTTGCTCTCTGTATTGTTGTCTTCATCTAATATTTATTAACTATTCATTAGTAAAATAGGTATCAGTCATGTACTGCATGTCAGGCACTGGGGATACAGTAATGAGCACACTAGACAGTGTCCTTGCGCCGTGGAGTTTACATTTCAGTGGAGAGGTGGTGTTTTAGTGAGCATCCATTGTATGCATGGAACAGTCAAGGAAATGTTACTGCCTTTCTCTCTGATTCCTCATTTGAAAGGATTATTTCAGATCCTTGTCAATCTTTTTAATCTCACTGTATTAGGGCACCTGGGTGGCTCAGTTGGTTAAGCGACTGCCTTCAGCTCAGGTCATGATCCTGGAGTCCCTGGATCGAGTCCCGCATCAGGCTCCCTGCTCGGCAGGGAGTCTGCTTCTCCCTCTGACCCTCCCTCCTCTCACGCTCTCTCTCTATCTCATTCTCTCTCTCAAATAAATAAATAAAATTTAAAAAAAAATTTTAAAAAATTAAAAAAAAAAAGAAAACATTTAATCTCACTGTATGATAGAGCAGCAACCACTTTCCACAAAGGGCCACTGATCTATAGAGAAAAGGGAATCGGCTTCATATGGCCAGCTATTGTGCAATAAAGTGCTATAACTGTACAGATAGAAAACCGTAGTAAGTGATCTCATGCTCCTGTTACTATTGAGATACAGTGACCAGACTTTGGTTTTAAAAAAAAACAACAGTTTGTTTTTTGTCTCCAATCCTATATTTGATTATATCTTTTTTTTTTTTTAAAGATTGTATTTATTTATTTGACAGAGAGAGACACAGCGAGAGAGGGAACACAAGCAGGGGGAGTGGGAGAGAGAGAGAAGCAGGCTTCCCGTGGAGCAGGGAGCCCGATGCGGGGCTCGATCTCAGGACCCTGGGATCATGACCTGAGCCGAAGGCAGCCGCTTAACGACTGAGCCACCCAGGCGCCCCGATAATATCTTTTTGCTAAAAGAGTTCACTGTTAGTATCTTTACAGAACTCCTAGATCTCTTTCCTGGTAGCCGGAGAACCAGGTATCTCCTATAACTAACCAATTATATTCCCTAAAGCCAGTCATACTTTGTTTGTGTTAATGATACCACCATTCTTCAAGCCACCTTAAGTATCAGTAATAAGTGTTGTTTACTATTAACATTTATAAACTAATACAATTATTAATAACCAGATAATAAGTGGTGTTAATTTATAGCAGAATGAGATCACTATGACTGAGGTTGACCTTCGTGGAAGAAATAAAGATTGAACTAGTTCTGAAAGATGAGTAAGATTTTGATGGATGCAAAGAGGGCAGATTAATTTGGATTAACCGATGTGAGGAAGAAGAGATTAAGGACTGGTACATATAGCATTCATGGTGTGACTCCCCTATCTTCTATCTGTAGCAGACATCATTAATGCATCATGGTACTCGTTCTTGCTGGTAAGACTGGAACTAGATAATCGGGAAAGAAATGTAGACATCAAGTGGAGAGATATTTTGAAAGGCATCAGTGAGACTTTGTGAAAATGTCTGACGTAGGAGGTCAAGCTCTGGGGCTTTTCCTGGGGGGAGTAGGAAAGCCCTTGGTGCAGAGGCTATGAAGGGTTTCTGCTGCAGCTGTACCAAATGTACAAGCATCTGAGGGCTGTGATAGGCATCATAACCAGACTCAGAAAAATAGTGCCAGGGGAAGACAGTGCAATTTATTCTGTCAGGGGGCACCACTCAGGCTATTTTGGGCTGAGAGAGACCGTAGAATTATACCAGCCACAGAGTTGGGCCACGATTGCGGAGTAAGCAGCAAAGGCAAAAGAACATTGCTCTAGAGATCTGGGAAGTCAGAGGACCACTTGCTCAAGGAGTCCAACTTTTTCTTGCTACTACAAAGTCCCCTTCCCCTCATACAACCAGATCCATTTCAGATAGAAAAGCAGGGGAGAGGTGGCTCTCTAAGAGATCAAGCAATTTTTATTCAAGAGTTTAAAGTCATTTAAAGACTTTAAATGATCAGATCTGGCTATGTTAAACTGGTTGGGAACTTCTGAAGGATGTGGTATCAGCAACTGTGAAGATGTACAAGACCTTCATGTGAGTAAAGGGTACCAGTCAGCTCATCTCCCAACTTTGATGACGTAAGGCAGGACTGAATGTGGAATGCTGCAGGCCTGTGCACCTGTTGCCAAGAGGAGCTGATTGGGCCCATCTAGGCAGGTTAGGATAGGTGCCAGTGGAGTCTGCTTGAGACTCTCCCTCTCCTTCTCCCCCCACTCACACACATACTCTCTCTGTCTAAAATAAATCTTTAAAGAAGTAGCTATGTTTACATGGTGATCTTAATGATTTTGAGGTGATCATGTGGAAGGTCAGAAGAATGTTTCAGGCAGAGGGAACAGATCACGGAGCACCTTGAAATCCATGATAAGGTGTTTATAGTTCATCCTATAAAGGGGAGGCCAGTCTAGGGTTTTACGAAGAGGAGTGAGTTGGCCAGTGCTGCATTTTGGCTGTTTTATAGACATACTGGAGAGGATCAACACTAGACTCTGGGAGACAAGTTAAAGGGCAGTTACATTGGTTCAGATGAAAGATGATGGTGGTTTGCCCTGTGTAGTGTAGAGTAGTGGAGAAGTGGATGGATTTGAGGGAATATTTTGGAGGTCTATCCAGCAAGACTTAGATGTGGACAGTGAGGGAGATGAGAATTCAAGGATGGCTTTGAGGTTTTGGCTTGAGCATGTAAGTGGATGATGGTGCCAGTTACCAGTAAGAGAACTTTGGGGTGGGAAAATCATGTGTCTAATTTTGGACATTGAGTTTGAAGTGCTAGCAAGTCCATCAAGTGAAGAGATCCAGTAGGCGACTGGATATATTAATGTAGAGGTGACAGAATCCATGCTTGGCACATGGAGATAGTTACTGGAGTTATGCATGGGTGTAGATAGAATTATTGAGAGTTGAGTGGAGAAAAAAAAGAAAATTAGGAATAAAGCCTCCAGGAATACCAATGAACCCACGGGACAGGCAGAGGAGGAAAAGCCAGTAAGAGACTGAGAGAGCTGCCAGGTGTTTGGAAGAAACCTACAGTATGGTGGTGTCACAGAAGGTGTCCCACTGCAGTCTGTTGTAGAGAAATGTCAGAGTGTGTGGCTGGACTCCTGGTGCTGCTGAAGTTACCTATAATATTTGATAGGGTGGGTGGGCTGCAGAGGACCAGAGGAGTAGACCCAGAGTTCCCAGGCACCTTAAGTGTCTCCTTAATAACATGGCAGCCTTCTGCCTGTCAAATCTGAAGAAACCTGGACTCCGGGAGGTAGCAGAGGCTCAGAGGAAGGAGAAGGCTCCCACGCGGCTGTATTACCTTCAAAACTCCACCTTTAACCTGGTCAAGTTCAGCAGGATCCAGGGGAATCCCAGTCTAGGGACCTGAACCATCCCACAAATTTTGTTACAACCTTACCACTTCCCCAGAGCTGATCCTCACCCTTTTTTCTGTCTTTGCCACTCTGATTCTGATGCCTAATTCATTCGCCTTGGTTCTTGATCTTTGGTTTAGTTTGGCTAGCTCTCCCTTTCTGAGTAGTAACTTCCATATATACATACTTCTTTTTTAAAAATAATTTTATTTATTTATGAGAGAGAGAGAGGGCATGAGCATGAGCAGGGGGAGGAGCAGAGGAAGAAGGAGAAGCAGACTCCCCACTGAGCAGGAAGCCTGACCCCAGGACTCTGGGATCATGACCTGAGCCAAAGGCAGACGCTTAACTGACAGGCGCCCCACCATATATACATACTTCTAATAACCCCTATGCATGGCTGGCAAGCCCCAGATGCTGCCTCTTTACATACCGCCCTAATAAGCAGTCACCACAGAGTATGGCCCAAAACTACAGATATCTAGGGTGTTAGTGGCTCTGACCCTTAGAAGTTTTGTTTTCTTCAACCATCTCCTTTTCTCCTGTTTTGCTTGTCTGAAGCTTATTTATTTATTTTTATTTTTTTTAAAGATTTTTTGTTTATTTATTGACAGAGAGAGGGAGAGAGAGAACAAGCACAAGCAGGGGGAGGGTGAAGTAGGCTCCCCACCAAGCAGGGAGCCCGACATGGGGCTCGATCCCAGGACCCTGGGATCATGACCTGAGCTGAAGGCAGATGCTTAACCAACTGAGCCACCCAGGCACCCCATTGAAGCTTATTTATTAGCTAGATGTTAAAGGCTTATTCTACCCTTCAACAAATCTTGGCTTTTATTGCTATTCCTAGCTACTATCTGGGCCTAGTCTTGCTCATGGCCATAAGGGTTTTGATAACCTTTTCTATGGAGTAATATTCTGTGGAGCTTGCTAACATGTGCTTTCTTTCCTGCTGGGATTAGTCAAAAATTAATAAAAAGTTCTATCTTCCTATTCCAAAAATCTATAACCTCTTTGTTCTGTGTATTGGGTCTGAGGAATGCCTATAGCCCTTAAATTATTTCAGGACCTATGATTAATATACTGTAGGTCTAAATAATAAATTTGCATGTCCCCTGTAGCTTGCAGATTCATATATGAAAAAGTTTAAGGGCAGAAATCTGATTGGAAGGGGAGGGAGGGAGTTAGAAGGTTTGTCTTGAAACTGAGTCCACAAGAGTAATGTGATCAGCTGACTAGGACTGACTACCAGCAAAATAATAAGACAAAGGTGTGATTAATAAAAATGTGTGCTTTCTTCATTTAAGTGAGTTTTATAAATGTAGAATCTAGAGCCTTAAAAAAAAAAATCTTCTGTTGGCCAATTAATTCATTTACTTAGTTTTTTCCTTCCTGCAAACAAGGTATACCATTACTTGAGAATTTCAAAGACATGCTTTGCTCACTTTTCTAGTATTTATGTATTTTTATTTGGTTTACTTTATGAAGAGGGGGAAGGAATTCATTGCCACTGATGCCAACAACTCTTCCTCAGATCCTCCAGGCAATCTTTTCCTTGGGGAGCTGTGTAAAATTCTGATCGTTACCGTTGCACAACACCAAAATACCTTTTATATGTAGCAGTGACAGCACACACGCCCACACCCAGTGGAACAAGGTCATGTTCCACCCGAAATTATCTACATTGAGTGACGGGTGATGATGCCATGACTACAGGTGAACTCACCAAGGAAATGAGCATGGAAAGAAGAATGCAGAGAGCTGAGCACCAGGTTGGTGGCGGGGGCTGGGGGGAAGCTCACAGTTCAGAGGAGGAAGAGGATCTTCACCACAGTAAGAGATTAGTGGACACTGAGATGGGAGGGTAACTAGGCGAAGGCGCTGTGGTAGAAGTCTTGAGAGTTT
>NC_138382.1:48322728-48436737 GCF_054177405.1 Leptonychotes weddellii
TCTCTCATGGTTCATCTCTCCCTCTGATTTCCCCCCCTTCATTTTTCCCTTCCTTCTCCTAATGTCCTCCATGCTATTCCTTATGTTCCACAAATAAATGAAACCATATGATAATTGACTTTCTCTGCTTGACTTATTTCACTTAGCATAATCTCCTCCAGTCCCATCCATGTTGATAATAAAAGTTGGGTACTCATCCTTTCTGATGGCTGCGTAATATTCCATTGTATATATATATATACCACATCTTCTTTATCCATTCATCTGTTGAAGGACATCTCAGCTCTTTCCACAGTTTGGCTATTGCGGACATTGCTGCTATGAACATTGGGGTGCATATGGCCCTTCTTTTCACTACATCTATGTCTTTGGGGTAAATACGCAGTAGTGCAATTACTTTTCTTAAAAAAAAAATCTTTTGGTATCCTTTCATCTCTGATACCTTTTTAAAAAATCTTGTAATTTTGGGGCACCTGGGTGGCTCAGTCATTAAGCGTCTGCCTTCGGCTCAGGTCATGATCCCAGGGTCCTGGGATCGAGCCACACATCGGGCTCCCTGCTCGGCGGGAAGCCTGCTTCTCCCTCTCCCACTCCCCCCTGCTTGTGTTCCCTCTCTCACTGTCTCTCTCTCTGTCAAATAAATAAAATCTTAAAAAAAAAAAGAAATTAAAAAATCTTGTAATTTTTTCTTATTACAAGAGTAATATACATATCATTGAAAATAGAGTTATATAGGGGTGCCTGGGTGGCTCAGTCAGTTGAGCATCTGTCTTCGGCTCAGGTCATGATCTCAGGGTCCTGGGATCAAGCCCCATGTTGGGCTTCCTGCTTATGGGAGAGTCTACTTCTGTCCCTCTCCCTCTGCCCTTCCCCCTGCTCATGCTCACTCTCTCTCATTCTCTCTCTCTCAAATAAATAAATAAAATCTTTAAAACACATCTTAAAAAAGAAAAAATTCAATTATTTTTTTTAAAGATTTTATTTATTTGACAGAGAGAGAGACAGCGAGAGAGGGAACACAAGCAGGGGGAGTGGGAGAGGGAGAAGCAGGCTTCCCGCCGAGCAGGGAGCCCGATGAGGGGCTTGATCCCAGGACCCTGAGATCATGACCTGAGCCAAAGGCAGACACTTAACAACTGAGCCACCCAGGTGCCCCCTAAAATACAGTTATATATAAAAGTCTAAACCATACTATCCCCAAGAGATAGCCATTCTCAGCACTTGGATTTATACTGTTCCAGATGTCTACTCTGTGTGTGTGTATTTTTAATGAAACTTGGCTTGTTCCATACATGTTTCAACTTTCTGTTTTCACTTAGTGATGTGTGGTGAACAATCTTTGATATCATATATATCTGAAACAATGTTTAATGGGCTGCTCAGATTAATTATGTATGAATATAACAGTTTAATTATACAGTGCCCTATTATTAGAAATTTAGATCTTTCCTGATTTTTTTTTATTAGTATGAACAATGCTGTGTTGGGGATCTTTGAGGCTAAATCTATGATTGGTTTCTTTAGCTAAATTCTTGAAGTGGAATCGATGGATTAATGGTAAACATTTTTTTATTTTATATTTATTTATTTCGGTACAAATATTTTAAAGATGTTTGATGGAAATTGTCAGGTTGCTCTCTAAAGTTGTATCAGATTTAGGGGCGCCTCTCTGGCTCAGTCAGTAGAGCATGTGACTTTTGATCTTAGGGTAATGAGTTCAAGCCCCACATTGGATATGGAGCCTACTTTAAAAAAAAAAGAAGGGGCCCACCTGGGTGGCTCAGTCATTTGGGCATCGGACTCTTGGTTTCGGCTCGGTTCATGATCTTGTGGTTGTGGGATTGAGCCCCAGGTTGGGCTCTGTGCTCAGCGTGGAGTCTGCTTTCGGTTCTTTCTCCTTCTCCCTCCCACTCATTCTCTCTCTAATAAATAAATAAATCTTTAAAAATAAAATAAGAATGAAAAATTATCCTCATTATTGAAGTTGTACCAGATTGTACTCCCACAGGCTGTGTATGAGAGTACCATTTTCCTGCACGCTTGCTAATATTAGGTATCATTACAAAAATTTTTTCTATAGGTAAAAAAAGTAGTCCTTCATTGTTATTTCAATTTTAAAGCCACTCTAAAAAATATATGTATATGGTAAATATACTAGTGGTAAATACTTATCCTTTGAAGATAAATTTTATTTAAAAAGCTAAAAATTATTCTGAATTGATTTAATGAAGTGAATGAACAGTCTGCATGCTATTGTTTTTGACTGAATGTGGATGTTACTCTAAAGTGATCATATCCTAGTTCTGTCACTTCCTGGGTAGTCTTTGGGTAACATCTCTAAGCCTCAATGTCTTTACCAGATGGGGACTATAATAGTACCTGTCTTAGAGGATTGTTAGGCAGATTAAATGAGATACTAGATGCAAAGTTCATGGCCCAATAGTTGACATATGGCAAAAATAAATATTAGCAATAATTATTGGTGAGACTGATTTTCTTGTGTGACTCTTAAGCTGAAAGGAGCATCAAAAGTGGAGTTGCAGGAACACTTTTTATTTTTTTTTTAAATATTTTGTTTATTTTTATTTTAGAGAGAGAAAGAGCGCACAAACAGGAGAGGAACAGAGGGAGAGGGGGATAATCTGCAACAGACTCCATGCCGAATGCATAGCCCAATGCAGGGCTTGATCCCAGGACCCTGAGATCATGACTTGAGCCAAAACCAAGAGTCAGTCGCTCAAACGACTGAACCACCCAGACTGCCCCTCAGGAACAGTTTTTAAAGACATCATCTTAGGAGTAATCATCTAGACTCTGAAGGATAGTGTTCTTCCCATTAACAAATACTGCAGGTGCTAAGGGGGTCCAAAGATGAATAAAAAGTGTCTTCTGTTTTCAAGTAGCTTACTGCCTAGCAGGAAGAATGAGATATACCCATATTGCTCTTATATGAGGCCAAAAGTTAAAGCCTCCATGGAAGAGAGGCAGATAAAACACTGTGAAGGTTCAAGTAAAAGACAATTCTCTACAGAAGGCGGCACTTGAACCAGACTTTGAAGCATTAGGATTTGAATATGCAAAACGTGGGATGGGAGTGGGGAGGGTATTCTTGGCAGAAGGAATCACCTGAGCAAGAAGGCAAAGTAAAGTTGGACATGGAAATGTAGGCATTATTAACCTCTGGCACTAGCTAAAATCATGGAAGTGGGTAAATACGTAATTGCAGAGTCACAGACTTGGACATGCAGAGATTTTAACTTTTGTTTTTAGAACTGATGTCCTCCACCCCACCCCACCCCCGCCCCCCAACTGATAGAAGAAAACTTAGTGTTGTATGTTTCCGGTATATTTGGTTCAATTCAGTGGGGTGTGTGTGTGTGTGTGTGTGTGTGCGCGTGCATGCGCGCGTGTGTATGGAAACTAAGATTCATGATTTATAACTCCCAGTCCAATTCAAAGCTCCATCTCTGGGCTTTCTGCCTGTTCCCTGCCTATTTGGTTCTATCTGTCAGAACTTGTACACAGCCAGGTCCTTATAGGGGAGGCTTATACTCTTGTTATTGGTCTCTTCTTAGTTGTTTCCTTTCTCTCTGCAACAGCTTGTCATGCCCTCCCCTCTGCCACAGTTGGTTCTAAGATGATGGCCAGTGGTGGTTTTGATGGATGATGATTTTGATGGATGGTGCTTTAGCTTTTTCCATATATGGATAACCCTTTGGAAATATATCCACTGTAAACCTTACCACCAGCAGGTGACCCCTGCACATCCTCTTGCTCTTTCAGAGACCCTTAAGGTTGGCACACCAGCTGACCTTCCCTTCTAAAGCCCACAACTCCCTCTGGGCCCATGTGAACTTTTCCCTTTTCTCCACTCCTGGGTCCTCAGATGACTCAGCCTCCAACCCCCTGCACCCCATAGAAACCTGTGATGCACCATCCCCGAGAAGCTGGCCACTGGAGCTGTGGACAAGGCAGGCTACACAGAGTCATCACTGGATGACCCAATGGGCAGACTAAGTGTGTGCTTAGGATACCAGCAAAGCAGGGCTATCAAATAGATTTAGAGGATAAGATTTGATATATTTTTTAAAATGTGAAAGTAATTACTTTGGAAAGAAACCAATTTATTGTACTTCGTGTAAAGGATTGATTTTATTTATTTGAGGGGGGGAGGGAATGGAGTACTATAATATTTCAGTGCTTTGGGTTTCTAAAGGCCTTCTAAAGACCCTGTGCAGGTCCACTCTTTGACTCATCCCAGATTTTAAGGAGAGATTCAGTTATGTCCTTCAGCCCCTTCCCCATATTATCCTGAGGACCAGAAGTAGGAAACCCATAATGCTCCCATCTCTCTCATTTCCCCAAACTCTTTTTCTCTCCTGTGTTCTTTTGGGAAAAGAGGAAAATCAGTTCTTTCTCTGCACCTCTCTGCATAACTCATCTGGACTCACACTGATAGCAGTCAACTTTGAATTTAGCAGATTTTGGAATCAGGGTCTTTGCTCTCCATACCAGTAAATTCATTTTTGATTTAGTTGCCACATTTAGGGTCCAGCCGGGAAAACAGAAATCACTCTAAGTGTTTAAACCCCAGAGGGAACTTCATCCAGAGAAACAGCTATAAAAGTGAAGGAAGAGTTGAGAAGCCGTTCAAGGGAAGGTGAGGCAACCCAGAGAATTGCAAGAGCAAGAATCTTCTGTCATCCCTAGGCGGAAGGAACAAGAGGAGGAAGCCCAGAGGCCAGGGTGGGTGAGAAGCTGGAACTTTGGAGGGCCACCTAGGGCCGCTGGAGCCATCCACGTCATACAGCTTCTGTCAGAGCTGCTGGCCAAGACGCAGGGAGGAGGGGAACAGAAGTTTGGCTTCTGGCTTCCTCCCAACTCCAGTCTTCTGCCAGTGCCTCTCATGGACTGAATTTGGCATGGACTCAGTCTGTGAGTGCCGGCCTCACTGGAGAGGGAGACGAGTGGATCGGGTAAGAAACAGACCAAGGACTGACCGGGGTGGGTTGGACATAATCATGTAATCACTTTGCCACATAAATGGGCTTTTGTCTCTTCCTAGTTAGTACACTTCTTAAGGGTGGGTGAGGCAGGGAACTGCATTCTTACTTAACTTTGTATCTTCTGAAGGCCCCTCAACAAATATTTGTTCTATTGAACTGAACTTCACAGTTTCTAAACTCTTCTGGTCACGTGTCACTGACCAGCTCCTCTTTTCAGACTTTGCAACGAAGAGATGAAAAGTTGAAAACCTTGTGCACTGTTACAAAAACAAACACATTCTTTTAAAATACTTCACCTTCCAGAAGATGACCTCAAACTGCTGATGGTGGGGTCTAGTTCATTTTTGGGTAGGAAATATCCCTGAGAATTACCATCATAATTAACACGTATACAATGCTTGACAATTTACAAAGTACATTTACATTTGTTTTCTTTATGAGGAGGTTTTAGTCTGGAGATCCTGGAATCTGTTTATTTGACCCCTGTCAGGTTAGTGTAAAGCTTAGATTTGAAAGAAAAACTTTAGGGTTCTTTTCTTCTGAACCTCACATGATGGACAACCTTCTATGCCCTTTTTGTTAGACAGTTTAGTTCCTCTCAGTAGCTGATGAGGGCTGTTCTCAGCTGTCATTTGGCTGGAGACGCCCGCATCAGATTACCACTCCATTTTTCTCTTTCAGGGACCTAGCAGGTGTTTGAGGACGATGACTGACTCATCTACTCACATGGAGTAGTCATGTAGTCATACACATCACACTTGTTGTTTTTAGCGCCCTGTTCTCATCTGACTGTCCATGAATGTACTTACGTGTTTTTTTTTCTTTTTCTTTTTTTTAAGATTTTATTTATTTATTTGCGAGAGAGACAATGAGAGACAGAGAGCATGAGAGGGAGGAGGGTCAGAGGGAGAAGCAGACTCCCTGCTGAGCAGGGAGCCCGATGCGGGACTCGATCCCGGGACTCCAGGATCATGACCTGAGCCGAAGGCAGTCGCTTAACCAACTGAGCCACCCAGGTGCCCCGTACTTATGTGTTTTAATAATCAGGCTCAGTCCTCAAGAAAGAGTCTAAATCAGCCTTACAGTTCGTGTCCGGTGTTTGGTCAAGATTTGGTCTGTGGAAAAGCAGACTGCTTTCATGACTTTATTCTTGGGCCAGAGATACCCCAACCAATCTTAACTTTGTTTTTATCACATTATACATGAAGTTATCTAAATCATGTTTGGAGAGTTTAAGTACCCATTTCTTGTAAAACATTCTAGTCCTAATTCCAAAGATCTGCTAATATTGGATTATACTTATTTATTTACACTTATTGGATTACACTTACTTATTACTTTATTTTATTTTATTTTATTATTTATTTATTTATTTATTTATTTTTAAAGATTTTATTTATTTGAGACAGAGAGAATGAGAGAGACAGAGAGCACATGAGAGGGGGGAGGGTCAGAGGGAGAAGCAGGCTCCCTGCTGAGCAGGGAACCCGATGCGGACCTCGATCCCTGGACTCCGGGATCATGACCTGAGCCGAAGGCAGTTGCTTAACCAACTGAGCCACCCAGGCGCCCTACTTATTACTTTATTATCTTTTTGCCCCTAGTTACTGGTTTTCAGAAAAAGCCTCTTAGCTCTTGTCTTAGTGCATTCAGGCTGCTTTAACAAACCACCACAGACTGAGTGGCTTATAAACAACAAACATTTATTTATCACAGTTCTAGAGGCTGGGAAGTCCAAGACCAAGGTGCCGGCAGATTCTGTGTCTGGTGAGGACCTGCTTCCTCATAGACAGTGATCTTTTTTTTTTTTGTCAGTGATCTTTTTGTTGTGTCCGCACATGGGTGAAGGAGCTCTTTGGGGTCTATTTTTTTTTTTAAAGATTTTATTTATTTATTTGACAGAGAAAGACACAGTGAGAGAGGGAACACAAGCTGGGGGAGTGGGAGAGAGAGAAGCAGGCTTCCCGCCGAGCAGGGAGCCCGATGCGGGGCTCGATCCCAGGACCCTGGGATCATGACCTGAGCCGAAGGCAGACGCCTAACCATCTGAGCCACCCAGGCGCCCCTAGGGTCTATTTTATAAAGGCACTAATCCCACTCATGAGGACTCACTCTCATGACCTAATCACCTGCCAGAGGTCCCACTTCCTAATACCATCACCTTGGAGGTTAGGATTTCAACATAGGGATTTGGGAGGACACAAACATTTAATCTACAACAGCTCTGATGTCACCATTCCACCCTCTAATAATTTAAATATTCCTAGTGCAGTTATGAGGAACTCATACGTGGATTTACCTATTTAAGGAAATGCCATCTTTCTCTTTGATGTCCCATTACCTTCCTGTAAAACATTTAAAGTACCGAGTACCCTATATCAACATTATATTTTTTACATTTTTTGTTTATGATTAATATTAATTTTCAACTGAAGTTTTTGAGTAATACTTGCACATGTTACAAAATTAAAGAAATACAAAATGATATATAATAAAAAAAAAATCTGTCCCTTCTTGCCCCTTAGATTCATGGAGGCAATCAGTGTTACTGATTTCTAGTCTAACAACTATATTTAATTTTTTAAAAATTTTTAATTTTTTTAAAGATTTTATTTATTCATTTGAGACACAGAGATACAGAGAGAGAGAGACAGCATGAGCAGGGAGAGAGGCAGAGGGAGAAGGAGAAGCAGGCTCCCCGCTGAGCCAGGAGCCTGATGTGGGGCTCGATCCCAGGACCCTGGGATCATGACCTGAGCCAAAGGCAGATGCTTAACATTCTGAGCCACCCAGGCGCCCCTAACAACTATATTTTAAGGCATAATCAAATACTTGGTCCTTTTTCTGAAGTCCCTCAATTATTTGTTATATTTACTATATAGAAGGATGCATCATGGCATGATACTGAAAAGTAAGTTGAATAGTGTTAAGCAATCAGAATAGTTTGGATTAAACATTGCATTTAGAAAACTGGCATCTGGCATGGACTGCTTCTGGGTGTATGCATGTCCCTAAATGTCTGACCTTCTAGCATTACTTTACCTGCATAAATACCACTCCTTCCTCCTACATATACAAACAATCAACTGTTACCTTCCTGCTTGCTTTCTCTTAGCCTAAAATTTGTTTATCTGGGGTCCTTTGGCCCCTTCGGATGTTTTAGAGATCCTGGATCTATGTGCCCCTGAAATGATATGCAAAATTTTGTGTGTAATATGTATATGTGCCTTTATTTTTTTAATTGGGGCACCTGGGTGGCTCAGATGGTTAAGCACCTGCCTTTGGCCCAGGTCATGATCCCGGGGTCCTGGGATCGAACCCTGCGTCGGGCTCCTGACTCAGCGGGGAGCCTGCTTCTCCCTCTCCCTCTGCCTCTCCCCGTGCTCATGCTCTCTCTCTCTCTGTATCTCTGTGTCTCAAATGAATAAATAAAATCTTTAAAAAAAATTGGGGGAAAATTATCCATGGCTTTTTTTTTTTTCTTTTTTAGATTTTGTTTATTTGACAGAGAAAGACACAGCGAGAGAGGGAACACAGGGAGAGTGGGAGGGGGAGAAGCAGGCTTCCCGCGGAGCAGGGAGCCCGATGTGGGGCTCGATCCCAGGACCCCGGGATCATGACCCGAGCCGAAGGCAGACGCTTAACGACTGAGCCACCCAGGTGCCCCTATCCATGGCTTTTATCTGATGTTCTGTCCACAGTCTGTGTCTGTCTTCTTTATTCTGCCTGAACTTTTTTTTTTCTTAAAGATTTTATTTATTTATTTGAGAGACAGAGAGAGAGAGCTAGAGAGCACAAGTGGGGGAGACAGAGAAGCAGAGAGCCTGCAGGGAGCCTGATTCGGGGTTCGATCCCAGGAGGGATCTGAGCCGAAGGCAGGTGCGTAACCAACTGAGCCACCCGGGCACCCCATATTCTGCCTGAACTTTTAACTCCTGGTTCTTTCTCTCACTCAGAAGATGACCTTGCCTCCTTATTTAGGAATGCAGCTGAGCTGCTTATTTCATACAACCTTTCATTCAGTTCGGCATATTGTAGCAGATATTGAGTTGAGTCCTTCCTTTTGCCCTGTAATTGGTGACTAGGGTCCAAAGATGGGGACAAAGAAACACTAAGTAACACACATTCTAGAGAGAGTTGCTAGTAATTGGGATCAGTCACCCTCTCGAGGGCTTACAAAGAAGTATCAGAACTGGCCCTGGTACCTCCAACCACTAGCCCCACCCATTCCTCATTACCCCACCTCATTCTCAGTCTATATAAGATATAAGATGACTCAAGGGGGAGGGAGTCATGACCCTAGCAGGGAATACTTTCCCCTCCTTTAGCCCCCAGACCAAGCAAGAAGCTGTCAAAGAGAGTCTGCATAAAGGAGAGACTGATTTCTCATTTCCTGGTTAGATTGTTTGGACAGTGGATTTGTTCAGCTCTGCATTTATCTGAGAAGAGGAAAGGCAATTAGAGGTGGAAGGACAGGGAGGGGGGTTAGCAGTGGAATAACCTTTATTCCTTCTGTTTGGCTTAGCAAGGTTATTTGTGTTTCTTGTGGTCAAATGGACCTGAGAAGGATAGCTCACTTCATCCATCTTGCTGGTAGCCCATACAAGAGGCTGCCTACTGGACAGAAGTTAGGAGGGTTAAGGGAAATGACTTGGAACAGGATTGTCTACATTAGGGCACAACTCAGTGGAGAGTCCTCATGGGACTTTATAAAGAACTCACTGTATGAGAGATCTGGTATTTTGATATCTGCCAAGCAACAGGCTGGAATGGCCTGTCATCCACGGCCGGGAGTGGTTTGCAATAACTACCTCGTTTAGTAAAGAGACAGTTACTTCTTTCCTTTCTGCTCTCCTCCTGGTTCCCAACCCCTGAAGAGCTAGAACCTTCCTAGAGAACCTTCTAGAGAACTAGAAGAAGAGGAGAAGCCATAGAAGGGACCATACTCCCCTTCCAACTTCAGGTTCCATAAGCCACAGCTCAAGCTTGGGCTGGAAGAAGGGAGGAGATGAGTTCTCACTGGACCTGAGATGGGCTTTTAAACCAGTCGGATTGGATTGAGTTTTTACAAAACCTAAAAGGGAACAGAGAGTTATAGAATCTGTCCATGCAGGTGAGTGAGAAGGAGAGACATTTGTCATGGCACAGATCAAGACTGTGATAGGGTGGGAGGTTATGTTTATGCCCAACTGAGTTCAATGCTCAACAAAGAAGTTAAATTTACCTGCCTATCACTAATTCCATCCTTGAATCCATTGTCCCATCTTTCCCTGCCATCTCAGAGGAAATAACTCCTTTTCTTGTAAAGCGAATCCCTTTATCTGTACTCTTGTTTATTCATTGATAAAACATTTCTATGAGATCTAAAATGTCTTGCTCATGTTGAGGTACAAAGATTAACCATGACAGAATTATTTCCCTCATGGAATTCACAGTCTAGCGGGGTAGGTAGAAAGTAACTACCTACTTTAAAGACAATGTAGGCAGTGTTACAAAAAGTGGCCTGAAAGGCCTCAAAAGATGAGCGGTTAGTCAGAAGGCAAGGAAAGAGAAGACCTTTTAGGCTGTTGGAAAAACCGTGGGCATGGACTAGTGTGGCCCACTCAGGGAACTACAGATAGTTCTGTATGTTTCGAAGGCATTTTCGCTGCAGAGGAGGCTGGAAAGAAAAGCAGGCACCAGACAATGATGGGCTAATGAGCTTGTTCTTTATCCTGTAGGCCAGCAGTTTGTAACAGCAGTGCTACTGCTCGTGGAGGGGCATTTTGGACATTGGTGGGACATTTTTCGTTGCTATAGTGATGGGAGGTGGGTGCTACAGGCCTTTTAGTAGTTGGGGCCACAGATGCTAGACCTCAATGGGAGAGCAAATCCACCTAAGTAAGAATATTGTTTTTTTTGTTTTGTTTTAAGATTTTATTTATTTATTCATGAGAGACAGAGAGAGAGAGAGAAGCAGAGGGAGAAGCAGGCTCCCAAGGAGCAGAGAGTCCGATGCAGGACTCGATCCTAGGACCCTGGGATCATGACCTGAGCCGAAGGCAGACGCTTAACCATCTTAGCCACCCAGGCGCCCAGTAAGAATATTGTTTTAAAGCAGGTATTTCCTTTTCTAGCTATGCTACTAGGTCATGCATTCCACAAGAGAAGGAATTTTGTCTTGTCAATCTTTGTACTTCAACACTGGCAATATATTTTGGTTGTCAAAAGCCCTGGATTCTTCATGATTTAGATCTTCTGAGTTCTGTATGATTCGCAATTGTTCCACCAAACATTTGTGTAGGGTATCATATATAAATAAATTTGGTCTGTTATTAGTTATCCTAACACTGGTGTTTAATCTAGGTTTTTTTTTTTTTTTTTTTTAATGGGTTGGCTTCTGATCTTCTCTTAAATCCTTATTTACTCATTCCTTATAATTAGGTGCAAACATATGAGTGCTTCCTTGAGTGTTCTATCATAGTCCTGTCCAACCACTTATGTATTGAAATACCTATTATTTTACCACCAGTTATTGTCTTTTATTTGTTTTCTGTTACAGCTAGGACATTTTATTGGTGTTTGAAATTATGTGTATAGATAGCTTATATTATCTATGAATTTCATTTTAGGTTAGTAAGTTGCTGTTATTTAAAATATTTATTAGCAGAAGAGAGACTAACATCTGATAGGATCAAGAGTCACTATGTAGCTGTTGATTTTCAAAGTGTTGTTTTATTTTATTTTTTAAAGTGGGCTCCATGCCCAATGTGGGGCTTGACCTCACGAGTCACATGCTCTTCTGACTGAGCCAGCCAGGTGCCCTTCAAAGTGATATTTTGAGCCACAGACCTCCATCTTGTTTGCTTGTAGCTCCCTAAAATAATAACCCCCTTACACATTTTAAAGTTGAAATCTCACATTTATAATCCAAGCTTACCTTTATATATTGTTAATAGGCGATGGAAAACGTCATTTTACAAGTTGGAATGAACTGAGGATTGACTAATTGTAACAGATATCTCATGGCAATTCGATAAAGTAGACTTTTAACTATCTTATAAATAAAGCACACTAAATACTAAATAAGTTAACTGTTTACCCGTGGTTTTTATTTAATGTATCTGAATTTTTTGATGACCTGCAGAACTTTCCAGTTACAATTTTTTGGCTTATTTAAGTTAAGTTACTGGGGTATAATTTATATATAGTAATATCCAATTATTTTAGTGTATTTCAGTTACTTTTAAGACAAAATATGTCACTAATGTATCCTCTTTTGGCTAATGAATCCCAGCCTGGGCTAAACATGCCATTTCCTTTCTCTTTCCTTTTTTTTTTTAAGATTTATTTATTTGGAGGGGGAGGGGCAGAGGGAGATAGAGAGAGTCTTAAGCAGACTCTGCACTGAGTGCGGAGCCCAACGTAGGGCTTGATCTCAATCATGACTCTGACTGAGATCACGAACTGACCTGAAACCAAGAGTTGGACACTTACCCAACTGTACCACCCAGGCGCCCCTAAACATGCCATTTCCAATGCTTTTTTACCCTTTACAGAATTATGTGTATGGAGGGAAAAGGCAGGAAGCCCTATCAACTTAAGGCACCTTGATTCATCTTTAAAAGTTTTCCTAGATCAATGTCTTCATTTATATATCCCTTTGCTTGGTGTCCCAGCATTTTTCACACCCCAGAACAACTCCTCATAATTAGCTTTGGCATGAGCGAGGGACATGGCTTTCTTTTGTAAAGTGGGAGGTCTCTGTGAGCGCAAGGTCATTCTTTGGCAGATCAGTTTTAGGAAAGAGTACATATGGAAGACGAGGATCTGGAAGTGGATTCCTTGAAACCATCTTACATACATACACTTTGGAAAATCTGTGCTCCGCCCGTTTGAAGGGTAGAGGCCCAGAGGCTTGGGGGCTGTGTGTGAAAAGGCACTAAGGGCAGGCGGGAGGGAGTCTGGGCCTGCTATTGCATCTGGAACAGCTGTGCTTCATTTCTGTTTTACATTTAAGTTTGCGTTTGAAGGAAGAGTTTTGATGCTAAAAATAACAGTTTGAAAAACACATCTTCCATGGAGAACCATTTAAGGATTTTGAGCAGGGAAGCGACATACTTGGGTTTTTGTTGCAAAAGGTCACTTTGGCATCTGAGCACATTGTGGAGGATGGCTTGGAGGGAGGTGAGACTGGAGGCCCAGAGAGTTGTCCCAGAGGCTGTCGAAACAGTCCTAAGGAAAAATTATAACAGCTGACAACTCTGGGCTCCATCCCAGAGTGGGGGCATCCACATTAGATGGAGCAGGGGCTTCACGGTTTGCAAACCCCTACTCAGCTGCTTCTCACATTTACATTTTCTGCCTGGCCTTTGCCTGTGTGCCCCCGACCTTAGAGTAGTCTTTGACTCCTTCCTCTTCATCCTGTGGATCTAGTGTGCCACCAAGTCCTGTTGTTTCTTCCTTCATATTATCTCATATTTGATTCTCTCTCTCCATTACTCTTCCATTTTCCTAAATCAGGCACTTAGCAGTTCATGCTCAGATTTCTCCAGGAGCCTCAGAATGGTCTTCCTGCTTTTAGTCTGTCTCCCAACCAATTCTATGTTGCCACAGCTAGCTACTCTTTTTGTTTTTCATGACATATTGTAGCCATGCAAAAAGAGTACAGTTTTGTCAGATCCTGTTTCAGATTTCTCCTCCTCTTCCCAGTCTTTGGTTTCTCTAGGAAATTCTAAGTAGAGCAAAAGATTTAAAAAGTGATTAATACATTTCCATTCTCTAGAAGCTGTTGTGGTCATGTTTCCTTTGCTGCTTCTTTTTTTTTTTTTAGGATTTATTTATTCATGAGAGACAGAGAGAAAGAGAGAGAGAGTGAGTGGTGGGAGGGGGAGGGACAGAAGGAGAAGGAGAGAGAGAGAATCTCAAGCAGACTCCCCACAGAGCACGGAGCCCGATATAGGGCTCCTTCCCAGGACCCTGAGATCATAACCTGAGCTGAAACCAAGAGTTGGATGCTTAACCGACTGAGCCACCCAGGCGCCCCTCCATTACTTCTTTTTATGTGACGTATTTGTGGTGCAGGGAACATATGCCTCTTTTTCTCAGTGAAAGACTTTGTGAAGAAAGTAGACTTTTAAGTGGAGTGGAGAAAGAAATATAACAGAGAATATTATATCTGAAGCTTTATGTTAGCAGGTGCTCCCAGCGGGTGCTAAGTAATTACTGGGGTTGGTAATAATGGTGAAGGGTGGTATTAGGAACATAGAGAAGCAGTATATGTACCTGGGAAAACAGGCCATGTGTGGAAGAACAATGGAAACCACTGGGAATGCGTAGAGGTGGTGATCCAGGCTTTGATGGAGTAGATGGGTAAAAAATAGGGTTCACCTGGAGCTTGAATTATCATGAAGATAAACATATACAGTTGCTTCTCCTGACAATTCTTAAACTTCTCAGGAATTCCTTGAAAAACTACCCATGTGGACTGTCTTTTCACAAAACCAGTATTTCTGGCCCTCAGAGTATGGTACCAGTTCAACTTCCAGCATACATATTGGGACAGGTACCTTAGAAGCTGGGATCTGATTTGAAAATATTTTAAATTTAAAACCTTTTCGACTTATAAAAGAAAAAATGATGTGTGAATTCAAAGTAAAAACCCTTGATCCTTTAAACAATAATAGCTGCTCTTGGAGGATATTGAATATTATGAGAAGGTGAACTGGACCCAGGGTCTAGAGCCATCTTGTACACTGCTGTATAGAGCATGAGGGAAGTAAGGAGGTGGAGGGGAGTGGGCTACATGAGCAATAATGGGGTTTGACCTGTTTTCAGGATTCTGTCTCTCCTTTACTGGGGCTAAAAGAAACAATGCAGAATTTTTGTAAAGTCTCTCTTTGCCGGGCGCCTGGGTGGCTCAGTTGGTTAAGCCACTGCCTTCGGCTCAGGTCATGATCCTGGAGTCCCGGGATCGAGTCCGGCATCGGGCTCCCTGCTCAGCAGGGAGTCTGCTTCTCCCTCTGACCCTCCTCCCTCTCATGCTCTCTGTCTCTCATTCTCTCTCTCTCTCAAATAAATAAATAAAATCTTTAAAAAGAAAAAAAAAGTCTCTCTTTGCCTTCCGTATGTTTCACTTGTATGTATTTCTCTTTTTACACTGCCTCCTCCCCTCCCTTTATTGAAATGCTGCATTTGAAATGTATCTTTTCTCCTTTACTTTATCCTACTTTCCATGGCTGTTCTCTGCCCTCTGTTGGCAGGTTCCTTTGGACCTGTCTGTCTTGTGTGCAGGAGAAAGTTCACAAATAGTTAAAGCCCTTTTCTGCAGATCGGGTCAGTCAAGCAGAGAGAAGACTGGAAGGTGTGTGGTTTTTGTTTTTTGTTTGTTTTGTTTTTGTTCTTGTTTTGCTGGAATCCTTCAGGTCTGGAGGCATGGTCTGGTGTAGAGCAAACCTGGTGTGGTCCAGAGTTAGCTGTGAAATCAGGTAAGTTGTAAAACTGTTCGGTGCTGAACTGGGAGTCAGTTTGGGGCCTCAGGCCCTGCCATGGAGGGGATTAGCATGAGCCCAAATCCCATGGTGGTCCCAGAACTCAGCAAGGGTCTTGAGCCTCCTTTGGCCTGAGTGTGACTGGAGGTAGGATTTTTTTTTTTTTTTTTTTTTTCCTGCTAAGGAACTGGGCATTTTGGAAAACACAGCAGCTTCTAGCAGCTAGCTGATTTGATGCTCGGCAGTTTAGTTCTGAATGAGAAAAGAGGTGTTTGGGCTGGTCCTATCCTAGAAGAAATTATAGGTGGTGTCTGCGAAGTAGTGGAAGGCCATACCAACCCTATAGAGAGAAAGGTGGAGCCTGGCTGGGTGCTGCTCAGGCTAGCAGTGTCTTTAGATTTCTCAGGTTTTCTATGAATTACAGTGGGGTCACCAAATATTACAGCCAAAATCTTTTTGTCCACATCAATGAGAGCAGTGATCACTTAGATAATGGGAACTTAGATAATGGGAATATATAGATAACCGAAGTTCTCATTTATATAATATTTTCAGCCTGTCCTCAAAAATGAAAAAACAAAAACCTTTCACTGGATGTTAATAAGAAGCTGCATTAAGCAATTAACTTTTATTTCCCTGCCCTTTCCCACTTTCTAGTATTAGTGGCCAGTTGGAAAGAAGAGGGCAAGATGATTGAAAGTTTAATCCCTAACATAATCAAGAGTTGTTCTTAATATTCAGAATAATGACCTATCATGTACTTGAACTTGTGTGGGAATCTAGGCAACAGAGGTGTTGGTGCTCACTAGGGTCTGCAGGTGTTCCAGAGAGACTTGTCTGGGTCTTTGGTGGCCATTATCCTAAAAGCATGGCTTCATACCGTAAGTTCATGAGTTAGCACAGTATCTATACAGAGCCCCACCTTAGAGAATATCTATATAGAGCCTTGCCTGGATTCCAGTCTCTCCTGTTAAAAAGCCATGTAGGGTTGGGGGAGGAGTGGTTTCCCTCTCTGGGACTTAGTTTTCTGTTAACTTCTTTTTTTTTTTTTTTTTAGTAGGTTCTATGGCCAACCTGGGGCTTGAACTCATAACTCCTAGATCGAGAGTCACATGCTCTACCAATTGAGCCAGCCTGGGATCCCAGTTTTCAGTTATCTTTAAATAAGGGAATTGAACGATGTATTTATAAGACTCCTCCTAGCCCTGAAATTCAGTGATTCTGGCAAAGATTGTTTTACAGATTTGCTTCTCTTATTAAGCTGTGTATAGTTGCTTAAAACATATTTGGTTGATGTGATCTGAAGTTAGAACCTTGTCTTTTTCAGGTTGTCCCATCCCCTTTTGACTGTTTTGTCCTTCTCTTCCTTGCTCAGATAGGATGAAATTCCTTTTTACTAACAGTGTCAGGAGCTGGAATTGGAGTTATCATCCCTCTGTGTTAAAGAAGTCCTAAGGCTTCCATTTCTACTGCACTTGGGGCAAGTTGTTGCTGGGGGCTTGCCTTTGGCCTCTGTGCCCCATGGATTCCAACTACATGCTCCTCCAAGGTAAGGGCTGTGTTATTCAGCTTTTCTTGTATTCATCCCTACAGCTTGTGCAAGTCAGCCAGTGTTCAATAAAGAAATAATCACACCTAAGAATAAAATGTCATTGTCCTTCATTTCCCCCCCAAACCACTAGGTGTCGCCTTCATCTCAGAGAAACTAGGCCCCTCCTCTCTCCCTGCACACCTACACCCCTCCCTCTACTTTTGGAGCTCTCAGCTTCTTGGCACTGTGATTTCTGGAGGAGAGGCTTGAAGGGGGGAGACAAACTGTGGCGCTCAGGAGGGGGAGGAGAATGGATTTATATGCATCTCCTTTATGACCGTTTGAGAGAAACTCCCCAAGGTCCCATAGCAGTCCCTCCCAGCAACCATGATATCATCCCTCATAAGCTGTTCTCAGGATCAGATTGGCATGCCAGATATGGGGTATCTGGGGAGAGCCTTCTAGGTTGGAGGCTTGGGAGCAGGGTGGAACCCAAGGGGGATACAATGGGCTTCCATTGCCAGGGGGGAATGTTCTGCTTAGTCAGTCCATGAGCTGTTATCAGGTGCAAGCCTGGGCTGGGCAGGGAGACAAAAGAGGAGAGGCTGTTCCTGGCCTGGGTCCCTGGAGCAGATGGTGTGGTAGAGGCCTAGCAGGCTATGGAGGGCCTCTGAGGACTTGGGAGACTACAGAAGGGAGCATGGGGAAGGAAGAGGGAGGTTGGAGAGTTGAGTTCTAAGGAAGAAGGAGACCCACCCATGGACTTTGTAAGGACTCAGGAAAAATCAGTCATCGGAGTCCCTTGGTCCCGGAGGGGTCAATCTTCCAGGTAGCAGGCATGTCTTCCTGGTGAGGGAGTGAGAGGTTCCTGCAATGGGAAGTGTGCTATGGTTTACTAGGTGGAGGACTAGTGAGGATACCAAATATGTGGGGATTCCTGACTGCTTCCTGGAGACTGGAGTGTTGGAGGGACTCAGGGGAGTAGAGAGGGGACCCTAAGAACAACGGGATACGCGAGTGGGGAGAAGTTCTGGGCTCGTGGCACTGTGCAAGATGGGCAGAGAGTGGTGGAGTGGGCCAGGGGCTTGGGGGAGATAGGGGTAGGCCCTTAAAGTGAGAGGACGCCCAGGAACCTCGCCGGCCTGAGAGGCCCTTGCGCGGAGCCCCCGAGTTGTCACTGGGTGGGTATGAGACCTGGGATGTCCCTGGGCGCCAGGCAAGGGGGTGGGGGGAGACAGCAGGCGCCGGAGGGTGGGGCCGGAGGGGGAGGAGGAGGGGCCGCGGGGGCGGGGAAGGCGCGGGGCGGGGGCGGGCGCGGGCGGCCTGCCCGGGGAGTCACACTCGGCCGCCGCCGCCGGCGCAGCGAGCGGAGACGGGCCCGGCCGCGGCGACCTGACCTGGACGAGCGGCGCGCCTGGGGGCCCAGGCGGGGGGCGGGAGGAAGCGCCGGGCAGCGCCGGCCGCGCGGGCCCAGGAGGAGCGGAGCAGAGAGGAGCTGGGACACGGGCGGGGCCGCCGCAGCTCCGGATGGGACCAGCGCCCTGGGCCCGTTAGTCCAAGCAGGAGCTTCAGGAGAAGCCTTCACAGGGAGATTCACCCCTGCCTTTCCTTCTCCTCCGGCCCAGGCCTCGCTTCGCTCCCCGCCCGCCCATGGTCCCAGTCCTTCCGCGGCGCGGGCCCCCTCCCACCTTACCCCCTTGGTCCTCCTTTTTGCGGCTCTCAGCCCTCCTAGTCCCTTCAGCGGCGAGGTGCCCCCGGGCCTTTTCTTTGTACCAGCCTCCCCCCCACCCCCACCCCATCCCAGCCTCGGATCCCCCTTTCCTCCTCAGCTTTATCAGGCTCCTTCACCTCTCACTGTCCCCATCCCAGGCGCAGGCCCCCTTGGTCCCTCCCTTTTCCTGCCACCCTACTCAGCCCTCAGTCCTCGCCCCAGGCTGGTAGACCCACCCCCTGCCTCTACCGCTGGGGCTTCCTCCCATCGCCTCCTCTCCCGTCCCCAGCACTTTCTGTACCCCAGCCTACCTAGCTGCTCCGCACCTCCCTTCCTGGCCATCTTCCCCCCAGGTTCCAGGCTGGGCGGCGCTCGTGCCTCCCCCGGAGGCCAGAGTGGCGCCGGGGCCTGGGGGTGGCGGGGCTGCTGCTTCCTCCCCATGGCACTGCCATCCCTGCTGCTGGTGGTGGCGGCCCTGGCAGGTGGGGTGCGTCCTCCCGGGGCGCGGAACCTGACCCTGGCGGTGGTGCTGCCAGAACACAACCTGAGCTACGCCTGGGCCTGGCCCCGGGTGGGTCCTGCCGTGGCCCTGGCGGTGGAGGCGCTGGGCCGGGCACTGCCCGTGGACCTCCGGTTTGTCAGCTCCGAACTCGACGGCGCCTGCTCTGAGTACCTGGCACCGCTGCGCGCCGTGGACCTCAAGCTGTACCATGACCCCGATCTTCTGTTGGGCCCCGGCTGCGTGTACCCCGCTGCCTCCGTGGCCCGCTTCGCCTCACACTGGCGTCTTCCCCTGCTGACTGCGGGTGCCGTGGCGTCTGGTTTCGCGGCTAAGAGTGAGCATTATCGTACCCTGGTGCGCACTGGCCCCTCGGCTCCCAAGCTGGGGGAGTTTGTGGTGACCTTACATGGGCACTTCAACTGGACCGCCCGCGCTGCCTTGCTGTATCTGGACGCTCGCACGGATGACCGGCCTCACTACTTCACCATCGAGGGCGTCTTTGAGGCCCTGCAGGGCAGCAACCTCAGTGTGCAGCACCAGGTGTATGCCCGTGAGCCGGGGGGCCCGGAGCAGGCCACCCACTTCATCCGGGCCAACGGGCGCAGTGAGTGTGGCCCGGGCTATCTTAGGGTCAGGGGGAGGAGGGTCGCCGCATCCCTGGAGCTCAGCACTGGGAAATAAATGGTGCATGGACGTGGTGGTTGGGGTCAAGAGGCACCTGTGGACAGAGCACCTGGGACGAAGGTGAGGGCGTTGGATTGGGGGAGCCCGTGGATGGCACAGGCAGATGGAAACCAGGGATGAGATTTCAGGTAGAATGAGAAGCGACTCCTGTGTCAGGGAAGAATGTGGGATTGGGCAGAAATTGAATTTGGGGAGCAATATGAAACGAGTGCCCTGGCGTAGTGAATGTGTATCCATCTGTGAGCAGAGACTTCTTAGACTGGGGCACCAAGAGCCCTTGGCCGCAGAAAAATCGTGAGGACTCCATAAATGAACTTTCGGGTTCAGCAGATTTGTTTGGGAAAGACGGGGTAAAGCTGACACTGAGAGAAATTCTGAGCAGTCAGTGCCTTTGAGCCTAGGGAAAGGCAGGGCAGAGTGGGGCAGTGAGGAGGGCTGGGTGGGGGGCAACAAGCAGAGCTCTGGGAAGAGGAGGGGCTTGAAGCTGATAGCTCCCTTCCTCTGGGGTCTGGTGTCAGACTCTGACCTCTGCCAGATGGTCCATAAGGCCCCAGGGTACTTACGACATAGACTCCAAGGGGGAGGGTTGGGGAGCATATGTTGGGTGGTTGATAGGTTAGGGCACTCTCTTCCTTGCTAAAGATGGAAATGCAGATGGTTCAGAGAGGGGGCTGTGTGGGGACCGGATCCTTTCTCAGAATGCCCCTCTGTCTTGTACCTGTTCCCAGTCGTGTATATCTGTGGCCCTCTGGAGATGCTGCATGAGATCCTTCTTCAGGCCCAGAGGGAGAACCTGACCAATGGGGATTATGTCTTCTTTTACCTGGACGTCTTTGGGGAGAGTCTCCGTGCCGGCCCCACACGCTCAACAGGCCGGCCCTGGCA
This sequence comes from Leptonychotes weddellii, assembly GCF_054177405.1. Taxonomy (NCBI): domain Eukaryota; kingdom Metazoa; phylum Chordata; class Mammalia; order Carnivora; family Phocidae; genus Leptonychotes; species Leptonychotes weddellii. The sequence continues at coordinate 48,343,517 of NC_138382.1, forward strand.
AGACAATCGCACCTGGGAACAGGCCCAGGCCCTCAGAGAGGCCTTTCAGGTATCAGTTGAGCCAAACTTGGAGGAGGGGGGAAGAGGAGCTTCTTTGAAGATTCTCTGTCTCTCATAAGACCCACAGAAACCCCGGGAACAGGGCAGGAATTATGAGCTACAAGGAGGGAAACGAACAGAGGCTTTTTGAGTTTCATATCGTTCTTTCTTACTTCTCCACTTTTGTGACTGTCCTGAGTGTCAGCGCTACCTCCCAAGATCCTGGAACACCCTCCTAAAGTCCCATTAGTAGACTATACTGTGAGGGAGAAAAGTTCTAGAAAAGACCTGGTCCCAGACCCCGAGAGGACTTCCATCCTTTCTGGATAAGCGAGGCATGATTGCGGTGCAGTTAACTACAAGTCTGCGAAAGAAAATGATTATGTGTCCTGGAACAGATACTAAGAACTTCAGGGGGTTCAGAGGAGGGAGAATCAATGTCAGCTGGGTTTAGGAAAGCCTTTTTATAAAGGAATAAGAATCTGCTGTGACTTGAAAGGTAGATGTCATATTCCTAGTCTGAATGGGAGACAGGATCCAGGCCGCCTGAGCAAAGAGAAAAAGATAGGAATGGGCATATTTGGGGGACCAAGAAGATACTGACCTGCCAAGAAAGAAGGGTTGGCTTGAGGCAGATATAGGAAATAATGTTGCAGAGGTATAATCAAATTAAGGAGAGCTCTGAACCTAAGATTAAGGTACTTGGACTTGAATGTGAGGTACTTGAGATTTTTTTGCAAAGAGAAATAGAGACAGAATTCAGGTTGGATTAGGAGAGGAGTACTTGGGTCTCGAATGGGGTGAGGTGATGCGGGCTCCCATGCCAGTGGCAGTGGTAGGAATGCAAAGAAATGAATTTACGAAACAATTTGTAGGGGTAATTGACATGACTCTGTTCATTTCACTCCTCTGCTCAAAACTGTCAATGACTTACTTTCTACAGAATAAAGTCCTGACTCCTTAACATGACATTTCAGACCTTCTACGGTCTGTGTTCAGCTCAGTTTTTCAGTCTTGCCTCCTGGTGCCCCTCATACCCTGTACTCCAGCCAACCAGACCTCTCTCAGTTCCCCAACCCCTGGGCCTCCCCGTCCTCTTGCCTTTGTGCTCTTTGCTCCTTTTTTTCTGGAACGCTCTTCCTTCCTCGTCCCAAATCTCTGCCTCTTCAAATCACACCCATGAACTGTTCCCTGATTCTCTCACCAATTTTTCACTAATTTATGTATATGTGTTTCTTTCTTTCTTTCTTTCTTTTAAGATTTTATTTATTTGACAGAGAGAGACACAGCGAAGAGAGGGAACACAAGCAGGGGAAGTGGGAGAGGGAGAAGCAGGCTTCCCGCTGAGCAGGGAGCCCGACGCGGGGCTCGATCCCGGGACCCTGGGATCATGACCTGAGCCAAAGGCAGCCGCTTAACAACTGAGCCACCCAGGCGCTCCTATATGTGTTTCTTATTTATTTATCCATATCTCTCCTTTTCCTGAAAAGGATTTGAGGTGGCCTATGGGATAACTTTAAGGTCTTTTCACCTGGGATTCTTTGAGTCTGAAATTCAGTAGATGTGTATAAGGGCTGGACTTTGGTGGTCATCATCTCCAGTGAGTAAAGTTTTATGTGGCTGTCATTATATATTTGGTTGTATCTGACTGTGAATGACATGTCTGGGTCTGAGTCCGTGACTGTCACACTTGAACATGGGCAGTGGCAGGACAGGTTTCGTTTATGCTGTAACTTTTGCCTGAAACGACCTTCTCACCTTTGTCTGTCTGGATAATGTGTGCGTATTCTCTAAGACTCAGATGAGTTATTTTCCCTTTGAGGAAACAATCCTCGAATCCCCAGGTTGGACTGAATTTCCTGTTCTTGTGCTTAACTCTGTCTCCTGTAGAATTTACCACATCATTCGGTCGATATTTGATTCATTTGAAGATTGACTCATTCTATTAGTATCTATCGAGTACCTCTTATGTCCCAGTCACTCTGCTAGGTGCTGGTATACAGTGGAGAACGTAACAGATGTAGTCCTTGCCTGGAACTTACATTTAATAGGATGGACAGACACTAAATAAGCAAATAAATACAAACATAGGGCAACTTGCGATGAGTGTTACTTAAAAAACCCACAAAAAACGAAGATCAAAACAAAACCAAGGCCTCTCACGTGAAGGGAATAACGAGGGAATTGTACTTTAGCTAGTGTGGTCGAGGAAGATCTCTATGGTGCTCCTAAATGGGATGACTCCAGAGCCTTTTGGGCTGTATTTTTTTTGGTGGAAGGAATACCTTTCTTTCTCATCTGGGAATTCCTACCAGTCAAGGGGCCCCAGCACTTCGGGTGGGGGAAATGAGATCTAGTCAGCTGACAGTTAGATAAATTAATTCTCAGTTTTCACACTCACTACAGGCATTATTCAGATAGAAAAACATAGGGAGATTTTGCTAGGACACAAGAGAAGGGGGGAATCAGCAATCAAGAATATGCTGAGGGGGGAATCAAGGCTTTGGGGTGGGGTGAAGGTTAGGGGGTAACGAGGTGTTCTCTGGAAAAGCTACTTATCCTGTTCCAATGCTGGAGCAGGGCAGGGGGTGAGGGAAGGTGGGTGGTCAGCTACAACCAAGGGTGAAAGAGCAGAGAGCCCTTACCCCAGAGATACCTGGCCTACTGGGGGGAGAGGGCTCTGAAATTAAGTATATTGATATGACTTTTCTCTCATTAAGCCATAGCTGCGTGATCATGCTCAGTTTTGTATTCTACGTGCCTAGCATGGACTTACTAAACTGCATTAAGGTGCGTGTTGGGGAGAAGTGGGGAGAGGACTAGGAATTCATTTACCGAGGAGTAGGGCTAGCAGGTACCGTAAACCAAGGTGATCAACCAGGATAGGGAAGAATAAGTGGATACAATAGAACTAAGTAAGCAAACGATGGCTAAACACGTTTTTGGCAGCCTTTGCTTGTTTTTCTTCTCACCTGGGGTCCACTGTGAAAAGGGCCACCATTACTTACCTTTACCTTCTTCTCTCTATGTAGCCCTGAGCAAGCACAGAAATTCTTTGGAGGTTCTTCTTTTTTCTTTTCTTTTCCTTTTTTTACATAGCTAGTAACCACAGCAAAAACAGTCTAGCATAGCAGTTTTCAAAATGTGGTCTTGGAACCCTGGGGGCCTCTGAAATCCTTTCAGAAGGACCGTGAGGTCAAAACTATTTAAAACATAATACTAAGATGTTTATTTGCCTCCTCACTCTTATCCCTCCGCGATTGTACAGTGGAGTTTTCCAGAGGCTACATGACATGTGATGCTCTTGTCAGCCTGGCAGCTGGAGAAGGTGTACTTGTGTATTCTTGTGTTCTAAATATTTGTAAGTTTTAATTTCCAAAATGTAAATATTGATAGATATAATCCGTGTAATCAAAAGCTCTTTGTGGTCCTCAGTAATTTTTAGTAGTGTAAAGGGGGTCATGAAATCAAAAAGTTTGAGAACTGCTAGTCTAGCAAACAGAGAAGCCTAGAGAATTATGAAGTGTCTAAAAAGCATTAAAAACCTGTTATCAGCCTTTATATTGAGATATAAATTGTGTTAAGCACGATCTTTTTGGGCTCTTTTACTGATTTTTTAACATTGTCAACAATATCCTACCCTTCTATTTTTCTTTTATTCTTGAAATAAGTGTTACTGAACAAACCCTTCCAACCCCATCCTCAGCCCCCTTCTCCTTTTAAATTTTACCTGAGGGTGGGAGAGTATTACAAGCGCGTGATCAAGGACCCAAATGCTCCAGGAAGAATAATTACATTATGAAGCAAACGCTAGTCTAATGTAATGACTACATATTAGAGATTAACTTTATTATTTCCTACCTAGAATGAGTTAATACAAAGTAAATCACATATATGTGATTTATCTAGTATCTCCATGTCCATACGTACTTTCAGTGACAGGAATGAACAAAACTGGTAGAAGTGAGTAGATTTTAATCTATCATTTCACAAAATGCATTGATCTGAATGAAGTCTTGCCCTGAAGTTGCGACGCCAGTTTCCCATCCAAGGCAAAGGCTGGTCTCAGTCACTGTGCAGGCCTGAGGTGTAGACAGAGGCCAATATGTCCATCAGCAAAGCAAGGGGAAATGTGTGAGGTCAGTGGGCGCCAGGAGGGCATCCCAGAGAGAGACAGAGATGCGCTGACCCAAGGCCAGTGATGTGGGCCTGGCTGAGATCACGTGTGTCATTTGCGTAGCTATGAAATGTGTGTGGGCATGTGTCTATGTGTTTTCTCTGTGACACATGTCTATTACTTAGTGACGTATAGGACCATGCCCGTATGCAGGACAGTGCTGCTTAGGGTGGGTATTCCACACGCGTTCAGTGAATGGGCCCCACAACTTTTCACTGATGGACTCATTGTCTCCAAGTGTTTCCCTCAGGTGTCCTGAAATCTGTTTAATTCACTGGGTGGAGGCACTGTGTCCAAGTGGCCCAGAGGAAAATATCAATACTTTACTGATCACCTTAACAGTAATTAACACCTCAGAGAGGAGCTGTTGATCCGTGTTGTCCTTGATAGTGAGTATGTCCCCAGAAAGGATGGGACAGAGCAGCTGTGAGTGCCGTGGCCGCCTGGAAGGGGGAGGGGACAGGGAAGACAAGGGCACAGGTTTGGGGGATGGAGCGGGTATCTCTATTTCCCAGGCTCCACCTTCCCAGAACCGTGCACTTTTCATGGTGGGTGCCACTCCCCTCTTCCCAGATGTAGTAAACGTGCACTGCACGGACCCCTCACACACACAGGTGCATGCACAACACAGAGCTTAGTGTCCTTTCAGCCTTCAGACTCATCTGTGTATATTTTGTATCATGAATATTTCACCGAGCTTCCCTGTCCTGCTTCCTCTCTTCCCCAATGCCTATCTTGAATCCTGTTCACTCTCCCCATGTGCTGTTGGTGCAGACAGTATTGGTGATCACTTACCGAGAACCCCCAAATCCCGAGTATCAGGAATTCCAGAATCGTCTGCTGATAAGAGCCCGGGAAGATTTTGGTGTGGAGCTGGCCCCCTCCCTGGTAAGTAGATCTCTCTTTCCTGAGAGTCGGGCCAGGCTTTGAGGAAAGGCTCTTCTCCCTAACTCAGCATCAAGCCTTGGCCTCGGAGCCAGCCCAATTTGGGGACTGTCTGCTGTCATCCAGGCTTTTTCCTTCTGCTCTTCTGTCCAGTGGAAGTAGGGATGGCATGTTAGGAATGACAGGAGGGAAGGAAGCAAACCAGAAGAGAGAGAAGAGGTAGAAGGAGACCCCAGAGACGGGAAAGGGGGCTGGGGAGGGGCCTGGCAGGACATTTGGAGACCCCTACTGAAGTTGCCACCCCTAGATGAACCTCATTGCTGGCTGCTTCTACGATGGGATCCTGCTGTATGCTGAAGTCCTGAACGAGACAATCCAGGAGGGAGGCACCCGGGAAGACGGACTTCGAATTGTGGAGAAGATGCAGGGACGAAGATACCATGGTAATGGAGAGGGTCAGGCAGGGGCCAGAGCGCAGCTGATGGGCCTGCGAGCGGAGTAGGCAGAAGAAAATACAGATGCCAGGGGCAGAGGAAGAGTTAGGAGGGGTCAGAGAACATGGTGGAGGTGGATGTGTATTAAGAACAGGGGCAGGAGGGATCTGAGGTAATCGGAGGAATCGGGGCACAGGAGAGGGGCCGAGGGTAGATCTCAAAGTAAGGGCTGCTCTTTTCTATCTTAGGTGTAACTGGACTGGTTGTTATGGACAAGAACAATGACCGAGAGACTGACTTTGTCCTGTGGGCCATGGGAGACCTGGATTCTGGGGACTTCCAGGTAATGGGGGAGGAGGCAGGGAAGAGACTGTGGGCCCTGAATATCCAGCTTTCAAGGGTTTGGTGGGGCAGAATCAAAGGTACTAGAGGCAGGGACTTATTTGCTGGACCTCTATCCTGGGTGGGTGGTAGGCTGGGGAGAAAAGCAGCCAAATAGCGGGGGTCTGGGGGAGAGGCTGGTGGGAGCAGGCCCGCGGGCCCAGTTTTCTCCTTCCTCACAGCCTGCAGCCCACTACTCAGGAGCTGAGAAGCAGATTTGGTGGACAGGACGGCCTATTCCCTGGGTGAAGGGGGCGCCCCCCTTGGACAATCCCCCCTGTGCCTTTGACTTGGACGACCCATCCTGTGATAAAAGTGGGTGTGTGCGGGGGCTGGGAGTCACCCTTCCTCCCCTAACTTCCATCCTTTCATCTCCTCTCCCTGACTCCCCACCCTTAGCTCTGTTTCCTCCTCTACTTGCAGACCCCCTCCTCACTCCTTTCCCTCAAGATATCTGTCTGCTCCCTGCACCCTGAGCACTGCCCCCTCCCGGTCCACAACTCCACACAGTCTTTCTCAGGGTCCCCTCTCTCCTTCAGCTCCACTTTCAACTCTGGCCATTGTGGCACTGGGAACAGGAATCACCTTCATCATGTTTGGTGTTTCCAGCTTCCTCATTTTCCGGTGAGTCCTGGGCTTCCCACTGACCTACCCCCTTCCCTCCCACTGCTCAGGCCTTCTGGGGGTTAGCGGGATTCTTAGTTTGATGGTTGTCTCTTAGGCCTAACACCTTCCTCTCTAGCCTTTCTCGTTAAGCTTTTAGCCTAGGTGTAGTTTTCCCACTTTTGGTCCAAGCCTGGGTGTCCTAACGACAGGTTTCACGTGGGGTCTTCTAAGGGCAAAGGTGAATTTTCCATGAATGCTACCATTTTAAGAAAGAACTTCTGCCTTCAGCCTCTGTGTTTTCAAATGAGCACAGGGCACGTATCCCACGTGTAGAGAATGCATCCTCCTCAGGCAGTCCTGCACCGAGTCCCACCTCGAGTGTAATGGTTGCAGCTTCTGGCGCTGCAGGGAAGCCCCCCACAACCCCACTGTTGGCTCCCGGGGTGGTAGGATCGGGCTTGCCAGTCAACTGAGGTGTGCAGTCCTTACAGAAAGCTGATGCTGGAGAAGGAGCTGGCTAGCATGTTGTGGCGCATTCGCTGGGAAGAACTGCAATTTGGCAATTCAGAACGATATCATAAAGGTGCAGGCAGTCGCCTCACACTGTCTCTGGTGAGCTCTGGTCTCAGCTGTCCCTCTGCTTCCCTCTGAGTGCCTGTCCTTTCGTGCCCTGGACCTTTCCCAGCACATTGGCTTGTAATGATAGCCCTTGCACTGCCACCATCATCTAATGTTCCTTTCATCCTTCCGCCTCCATGTTGCCCTTGGCCCCAGCGGGGATCCAGTTACGGCTCGCTCATGACAGCCCATGGGAAATACCAGATCTTTGCCAACACCGGTCACTTCAAGGTGAACAGTCATCCGCTTGTTCTGGTCCCCACCATTTCATCCTCTCATCCCCATATGTCACCCCTTGCCATGAACCTCTGCCCCTCATAACCTTCCTTTCTGTGTCTAGCTGAGCTCCTGGATGTTCCCATGCTTCTCCAGGATTTCCTAGCACCTGGGAACTCCTGATACTAACTTCCCTTTTCCTCTTTCACTCCCACCATCAGGGAAATGTTGTTGCCATCAAACATGTGAATAAGAAGCGCATTGAGCTGACCCGGCAGGTTCTGTTTGAGCTCAAACACGTATGTAATGTTGTATGGATTAAGGGTGAGGGGTAGATAGGGATGGAGAAGAGGAGAGGGGAATAGTAAAATTGGCTAGGGAGGCAAGGGGCCTATTTATAAGGGATTTTAAGTTGTAGGTACAATTAAGAGAAAGGTCCTGTCATGCAGTGCGTTATTTCTGTATCTGATTTTTAATCTCCTTAAATTCTTTTTTCCTTTCCCACCTTTTGTTGTTGTTCTTAGATGAGAGATGTTCAGTTCAACCATCTCACTCGCTTCATCGGTGCCTGCATTGACCCCCCCAACATTTGCATCGTGACTGAGTATTGTCCTCGGGGGAGTTTACAGGTAAGGGAAAGGTGGAGATTCTAGGGATAGGGCAGATAAGCATGTGATAGCTAGTGGGACTAGAATAGTCATATAATCTATTCCATGTCACTACCAGGATATTCTGGAAAATGACAGCATCAACTTGGACTGGATGTTTCGTTATTCCCTCATTAATGACCTTGTTAAGGTGAGTCTTCCCTGCTCTTCCATAAGAGTTCATTTGCTTTAAAATGCCTTTCTTTTTTTTTTTTTTTAAGGTTTTTATTTATTAGAGAGAGAGTGCACATGTGCACGAACGGGGCGGGGAGGGGCAGAGGGAGAAAGACTTCTCGCTGAGCAGGGAGCCCGATGTGGGGCTCCATCCCAGGACCCTGGGATCATGACCTGAGCTGACGGCAGATGCTTAACTGACCTAGCCACCCAGGCACCCCTAAAATGCCTTTGTTTCTTGATCTTTGCTTTCAATTTCTCCTTCTAGTCCTGTGAAAGTCCTGTTCTCTCCAGTTCCCCTTATTCCTATGGTTGGATAATAATGGGTAAAGGGTCTGGAGTTTTTAACTGGGGGAGATTTATCTGCCACAAAGAGTCCTGACAAAGAATTTTTGTCATCCTGCCCTAGATATCTCAGATCTCTCACCATCATCTTTTTTTTTTTTAAATCTCTAAGAGTTTATATTAAGATTTCTCAGCAGGAAAAAGATGAATGGGGTCTCCAAACAAACTGAAATTTAAAAAAAGAACATTTACTAGTAAAACTAAGAGAAATGAAGGAAAATTATACTAGACCTTTGGTATCTTCCCATATATTAGTTTTTAGCTATTTTCAGGTGACCCAGTGGTGCATGGATTTGCAGAGGTATGAGTTTGAATCTTGGAAGGATTGGGCAAGTGTTTAGAGCAATTCTTATAGCCAGTGAGCTAGCCTAGTGGATCACTTGTACCACACCTGAAGCTGGCTTTGGTTTTTCTGTGTAATTCTCATGAGGTTATTTAAAAAATTTTGTGTGTGTGTGCGTGAAAATTTGCCATCAAGTGAGAGATAAAATATTAGGTAAAGTTGATGTGGTGGCTGACTGTGATGATAAATATAAGAAAAACAGGACTCTTGAGAGTACCATGATTTGATGGAAAAGTGATTTAGGAAAAAGCCAGAAGCCTAATCCTTTCTGTATTCACAAATTTGGTGATTCCCAAATTTGTTGATATCAAAAGGAATAAAAAGGAGGAGTTCACAGAGACTAGAGTTATGATTTTTTAGGTCCAGAGCTAAATATTTAGACAGAGGTGTTTTGGTTAGCATACAGATCACTGCATCCTTTTTCTGTTCCACCTGAATTGACTGGGGCGGGCGCCCAGGGTTTCATTTTGGGAAGCACCACTCTGCCTTCTTGGGACCTGCCTGATAGTCCCTCATAGGCAAAGGTTTTTCTCTTCTGGCTCTGCATTGGCTTGGCAGCTGTCTCCCATTTTTTCCATTGTCCAGGGCTTTACTAATTTACTATTTTTTCCACTTTCTCTCTGGCCTAGCATTTTCTCTAGTAGATTGCTTTCCTCCTCCATGCTGACTCGCCTGCCTACACATGGCTATATGTTAAAGTTTACAGCTGGCTAGTCTTCCTTGGTGCATCTAGGTACTCTTGATACCTGGGTCTCTAGCCATGTCTTCCTAAGTAGTGGCCATACATTTGAGGCCATCATGGATGTCAGACATATAATTTTTGGAGTTCACCCTCATAGTTCTGTTTACTACTCAGAAGACTGACTGCCCTTTCCGGTCCTCCCCTTGTCCCTCCCCTTAAACATTTCTCCTGTCCCTGGTGCCATGGTGCCAATATACTGTTTATGGTACCAAGAAGGGATGACTCTCCTATTCTGCCTGCTTCTTTGGGTAGGAACTTACTGTAAAGGATGCCTTCCAAAAGTAGCTTATTGTTTTTATGGTCCCGAGATCTTTAGACAGCTAGCTAATGCCCATCTCATGGAGAGGGGGGTATCTTAAGCTGGATATAATCCAAACCCATGACTTGATCTGTATCCTGCAGGGCATGGCCTTTCTCCATAACAGCATTATTGCATCCCATGGGAGTCTCAAGTCCTCCAACTGTGTGGTGGATAGTCGTTTTGTGCTCAAAATCACAGACTATGGCCTGGCCAGCTTCCGTTCAGCTGCTGAACCCGATGACAGCCACGCCCTCTATGCCAGTGAGGCCTTCCCCCACAACCCCCTTTTATATTTCGCCTCTGGCCTTGATCATTTCCACCTAGGGAGGGTGGGAGAGGGAGATGGAATGACAGTAATATGGGGAGCATTATGGGCTTGGGGATACTCTTTTTGAGGACTTGGCCAGCCTTTTCCCTTTTCAGAGAAGCTGTGGACTGCCCCAGAACTGCTTGGTGGGAACCCACTGCCAACCACAGGCATGCAGAAGGCTGATGTCTATAGCTTTGGGATCATCTTACAGGAGATAGCACTTCGCAGTGGCCCTTTCTACTTGGAGGGCCTGGACCTCAGCCCCAAAGGTAAGAGTCAATCTACTGCCCATAGACTCCTCTACCTGGGGGACCCTGTTCTTCATCCAAAGCCTTTATCACCCTCAGAGATTGTCCAAAAGGTCCGAAATGGTCAGCGGCCATATTTCCGGCCAAGCATTGACCGGACCCAACTGAATGAAGAGTTAGTATTGCTGATGGAGCGATGTTGGGCCCAGGAACCAGCTGAGCGGCCAGACTTTGGACAAATTAAGGGCTTCATTCGCCGCTTTAACAAGTGAGAGGGCACTAAGGGGCGAGGGCTCCCCAGGGATAGAAGCCTCATCAGTGTTGGTGGATGAGGTGGGGCTGGTGGGGCCAAGAGGGTGGGTTGGGTAGGAAGCCCTGGGAGTCTTGAGAGTCTGGGAGCAGGTACCATATCCTGGCCTCCCTCCAGGGAGGGCGGCACAAGCATATTGGACAACCTGCTGTTGCGCATGGAGCAGTATGCCAATAACCTGGAGAAGCTGGTGGAGGAGCGCACACAGGCCTATCTGGAGGAGAAGCGCAAGGCTGAAGCTCTGCTCTACCAAATTCTACCCCAGTGAGACTTTGGTCACCTTCCCAAATTTTCCTTTAGTATTCTACTCTATTGGGTTCTCCCAGATCAAGCTCCTGAGAACTCACTTTCCAACTCTTAGAACCCTGTTTTGTTTCACCTTGACACAGTGAGCCTTTCTGGCTATAGACCGTGTGTTTTCATTCTGTCTCCAAATGAGCTATGCTGCCTTCTTCCTGGCTTCCCAACCCTTCCTTTTAGGACACGGCTCTACCGTGCCTTTGCTCTAGCAAGTGGATGTAGAACACTCCCAACTTGAGACATTTAGCCCCCATCCCTACGGGTCCCCTTGCAACCCCCCACCACTTAAATACTTTACCTTGAGCTAGTCCCAGTCACCTTCCTTCTCTTCTACCCGGCTTAGCTTTCATGTTACAACGCATCTCTGCTCCAGCCATGCACTCCTTGCCTCTCTCTCCTCCACCCATCCTCTCTCTCTGAGTTTGGCCCTTGCTTCCTAGTTCAGTGGCAGAGCAGTTAAAACGGGGAGAGACTGTACAGGCTGAGGCCTTTGACAGTGTTACCATCTACTTCAGTGACATTGTTGGCTTCACAGCTTTGTCAGCAGAGAGCACCCCCATGCAGGTGAGAACCAGAAGTGAGAAGTAGGGGGTGGGATAGGGATCTGGGGGAGCTTCGTTGGGGCATAGGGAGCCTTGATAGTAGGGGAGATTCATTTGTTCTGGAGTTCCCATATTTTGTTAGGGCTTATGGGTTAAGAATTCTTAGAAAGTTAGGCTCAAGTCTCAGGGGCTCTACTTTCCCATCCTTGTTAGGTGGTGACACTTCTCAATGACCTGTATACCTGCTTTGATGCCATAATTGACAACTTTGACGTCTACAAGGTGAGAGCTGGGGCTACCCTTCTCCTGAGACCACCTTGAAAACCCAGTCTCCCTGAACCCTACATGCCTTACCCCGCTCAATGGTCAGTTTGCCCTCCTGGGGGCCCTTTGTAGACAAATGAGGCTCTGGCACTCTTATTGTATCTTTCAGTCTGATTTCTTGTGAATCTGAGGCTGCCCTAATCAGAACCATTACAGAATTTAGCCCCTATCCGCCACTTTTTGCCTAGGAGTATAAACACAGCCTATCCATTTTTTCTCATCTCTCCATCCCTTCTAGACGTGGAAGAATCATATGGGATGTCGGTACAGAATAATTTATTAGGGTGAGGGACATGCTACCTTGTAAAAGATTTTGTTACGTCATTGAGTTGGCACAGAGTGGGCTTTATTGCACTTCAGAGTAAAAACCATTGGGATTTAGGTGTTGATTTTGTGACTAATTGTGTGGCCTTGGGCAAGTAACTGGAAAGCTCCTTGAGCCTCAGATATTTTACCTGTAAGTTGGGAATAATAGATTTATTGTGGAAAGTGCACATTGCACAGATAATACTATTCCTGTCTCTTTCCTTTGGACTTACTCTATCATGTCTGTTGTTACTATAACATAGAACTACCGTAAACCCTTTACCAGATTCACCAGTTATTTATATTCACCCCACTTGCTTTATTTAAAAAAAATCTATATATCTATGTAATTATTTTCTGGACTATTTGAGAGTAAGTTGCAGGCACGGTGCCCCTTTATCCCTAAAGGGTTCAGTGTCTGATTCCTAAAAATAGGCCATTCTTTTGTATAGCTTCAGCACAATTAACAAAGCCAACCGGCTGCTTTCTTACCTTGCACAGTTCAGGCTGTCTGAGGCCTAGTTCAGTGGGCCTGCCTGCCCTCCTCACTAGCCTCTGTGCTCTTCAGGTCAGCCCTGTTTTCTTGCTTCCCATTTCCTGACAGCAGAACCTATTTGTCCATGTGTTGTTGTAGACAGGGTATCCATTCATTCAGCAAACGTTTACTGGGTGTTCGCCAGGTACAGGGGTGGGGTAGGAGGATTTAAAGATTCCCTTAATTGCACCTCTCCCCCCTCCCCCCTCCGCCAATTCTCAGGACCATGGCACTTACCTTCTAGTCAGTGTTCTGGCCTCCCAGGCTGTTAGGATGACTCATAGTGGTGTTCAGCTTATCTCCTTCTACGCTTCCCCATTCCCACTGATCCACATAGAGGTGACATTTTCATCCCCATCTCAATCAGGTAGAAACAATTGGAGATGCCTACATGGTGGTGTCTGGCCTCCCAGGCCGAAATGGTCAACGCCATGCCCCAGAAATTGCTCGTATGGCCCTAGCATTACTGGATGCAGTTTCTTCCTTCCGCATCCGCCACCGACCCCATGACCAGCTGAGGCTACGCATAGGGGTCCACACGGGTAAGGCTGACTCTCACTCCAGCCCTTGTGTCTGCTTTTCCCAGGCTCTCCCAACCTGTTTCTTCTCCTAGGGCCCGTCTGTGCTGGGGTTGTCGGCCTGAAGATGCCCCGCTATTGTCTTTTCGGAGACACGGTGAACACTGCTTCCCGCATGGAGTCTAATGGTCAAGGTAAAACATTAGCCCTCAACCCCAGCCTCAGCCTCAATGTGTGTTGTCCTTTTCTTCTTTTCAGAGTTCCTCCAAATCTCTCAGTCTGAGAGATCACAGTTCCTGACTGCCCCATCCTTGGACATATTTTGGTTCTAGTGCATGCCCTGGGAAGACTGAGAGCCTCCTGAGGGGTGGTGGTTTGGTAAAGCTCTCTCCGATACCGCCAATTCTTCTATTGTCTTTTCTTTGATTCATCTTCCCACCATCCCTGCAACCTCATCCCACCCCCAGCCCTGAAGATCCATGTCTCCTCTACCACCAAGGATGCCCTGGATGAGCTAGGATGCTTCCAGCTAGAGCTTCGGGGGGATGTGGAGATGAAGGTGATGGCAGGCCATGGGGAGGGGTCATGGAAAGGGAGGATGAAAGCAATTATGGGAACCATGGGGAAAAGAGAGAGATAAAGAGAATAACATCAAAGAATTTGAATTATTTTCACTCCCCCACTTCTAGGGAAAAGGAAAGATGCGAACATACTGGCTCCTAGGAGAGCAGAAAGGACCCCCTGGACTCCTGTAAACCCTACTTCTTCCCAAATCAGACAGTCTCCTGCTGCTGGGACCTGGGTGGGCAGTGGTCACCATCTCTCCACACACCAGAAATGGACATTGTCGTGTAAGATGGAAACCAACGTGCACAAAAACCCGACCTTATATGGAAATTGTTGCTCTTTGCAGCTCAGCCTTGTACATATACCTGCTTCGCTCTGGCCTGGTCCCCTTCTTCCTTATCTTCTGTAAATATCTGTATCTAAACCAGAATATTTTGGCCAAATATAAAACAACAAAAAATTTCATGGTGTCAGAGTCTGGGTTAGGGGCAAGTCCAAGGAAAGGTGATGGGGTGTGAACATGGTAACGCCTAGAATAACTGAAATCGCAATCTCAGGACAAGAGAGAACCCTTTATGGAAAGCCCCTTCACCAAGTACAGACAGAATGTACTTCCTTCCCACCTCTCCAGTACAGACGGAAATAGATTCCATATTCCACATCCCTCTTCCCTCCTCAACCCTTAGATAGTGGTTCTACGCATTTCACCACCCTGTTCTCCCTGACAGGCAAGGGAAGATCTTTCTCCCAGTTGGTGGGAATAATTCTCAGGTTCATAGGGCAAAGGCTGCCCCAGAGACAAAGGCACTGGTGTTGAGAAACTGCAGTTCTTCCGGAATGGCGTGTCCAGTGTCTTGATGTTACTGACACCCTGGAGGAGGGCCAGAATGAGGACAGATCCTGCTCTGCGCCAAGCTGGAACAGAAGAGCCTCTTCCCCTCCTTCTTCTCCCGCACTCCCAACACCCTCACACACCGGTAGCTGTGGGGCCCTCTGCATCCAGAAGGTTTCAGGCTGCTCCTGACGGTAGTCATGAGGCTGTAAGGGAGAAAACCTGAAAAGTGCTTGGTTTGAATCTACCTCTCTTAACCTCTGCTACTTTCCCACAGTCCATTAGAGCCCAGCTGTACAAGTGGGATGGGATAAGCTCTCACCTTGGTTGGGGCAGGAGGCCCGGCATGTACCAGCTCCTTTCGGTAGTCACGGTGTGTCACAGACTCGACCTCAAAGTGCTTCCTTGTGGGTTCCTGCTCTGCCTGCACCTCTTTACTATACAGTTCTGGGGGGCATCAGAGCCATTCTTCCCAGATTTGTCTTCCCCCTCCCCTTTACCCTTCCCCCAGCCTCTCACCAGATCTGATGGTGCAGGAGCATCTCCATCATGGCTTCACGCTTTCCTGTGGGAGGGCAGGGAGGGAACAGAATGGGGGAGTCTGGTTAAAAAGCAGGCCCAGAAGAAACAAATGTGAGAAAAGGAAGAAAAATCATGGGGTTTTACCCTTTTACCCATTGGACAATCCATAGTCCTACTAGAAATTCCTTCCTCTCTCTTTTCTCTAATGGGCTCATGCTGGCCCGTTCTCTCATGCTTCCCACCTCGAATTGGCTGATAGTAGTTTCGTGGGGGCTGGTATGAGTCTTTCTGGGTGGTGCTGAAGGACATGGGTGACTGTGGCTGCAGGGTCAGCAGTCCCTGGTGTCCATGTCGGAAGAAGAAACTCTCAGAGCCATCCTGCATACTTGGAACTTGATCCAGGTGGTTGGTGGCTCTCTGTGGGCCCCAAGTTGAGTGACCATGATATCCTTTATGGTACCCACCCTCATCATAAACTACTGCCTCCCCCAAGAAACTGGGGGCAGTCTTCAGGAAAAGGGAGCAGGTCAAAACAATACCTCCTCCTCCCAGTTGTAGAGAAGGCAGTGGCCCCGTGGCAATGTTTCACTGAGAACCTTACAGTTCCCTTCAACCTGGGGGGTCTTCCATTGCCCTCGGGCACCAGGTTCTGAGACTTGCAAAAATTTCCAGGGTTGTTTCCGAGGTTCCCAGTGGCAGTAGTGATTCCAGGAGGCATAATTAGGGACCAGCTCTGCCCTGAGGTTTCTGAAGCTTGGGAGATTGGAGGGGCTGAGCTCAGGGTCATGGCCACCGTCTGGACTAGGCCCAGAGTCAGTGGCAGGACCAGGGCCAGAACCAGGACCAGTGCCTTGACCAGAGTCACAGCCAGGGCCAGAGCCATGGCCAGGACCAGAACCGGAGCCAGGAGCAGGGCCAGGACTAGAGCTAAGGTCATTTGTAGTACAGGGATCCTGGGTGAAACGGGAAACATAGACAGGCTCAAAGCCAAGTCTCCTATGGCCTGTCTTGTGGGTAAAGCTGGCTCCAGTGCAGGGCTCCCCAGGAAGACTGTCAGAGGAGCGGTCCAGGAGAACGCTCGGCTCAGAGTAGCGCGCTAGGGTCTTCGAAGATAACGCATCAGTTTTGGCGGTGGAGGCGGCTGCAGCTGCAGTGATGGCGGCTGCCAAGACCGACCCAGGACGGCCATCCGAAGGAAACGGTTCTGAAGCAGACCTGAGCCCTCCAGCACCAGGCTGTATGTCCAAAGATCTAAAAGAAAGCGAATGCGTCAAAGTCCTCAAAAGCGCAGCCCAGTAAGTCCTCTGACCCTTCTTGTTTACACCTGCAGCCAAAGCTGCCGCTCTCACCGAGACCGCGATCCCTTGGTAGACTCGGTGGTCTCCATCTTCAGGCACCAGCTACCGGGTTGCCATAGAGACGGCAAATAATTCCAGGAGACTGCGCAGAACTAGAGTTGGGCGGAAGTGTTGGGTGGGGGTGGAGGCAGATTCTCTGCGGGGCGGAAGTCTTCAACCTGCCGCTCTCTGGGAGGTTTGCTTTCCGTTCAGACTCCGTTCCGCCTCAGCCCAGCTTTTAAGGTTCCGCTGGCCTAGGGCCCTGCCTTCTACGCGTAAGCATGGTTCTTTTTTTTTAAAGATTTTATTTATTTATTTGACAGGGAGAGACAGCGAGAGAGGGAACACAAGCAGGGGGAGCGGGAGAGGGAGAAGCAGGCTTCCGGCTGAGCAGGGAGCCCGACGTGGGGCTCGATCCCAGGATCCTGGGATCATGACCTGAGCCAAAGGCAGACGCTTAACAACTGAACCTCCCAGGCGCCCCAAGCATGGTTCTTTTGAGGCTTTCTAAGGTGGTTCTTTGTGTTGGAGACAAGCACAGGGCTGGGGTATCAGAGTAAAGCATACCTGGTGTGCTTGTGTAGGGGCAACAGTAACTTCCCCTTAGTTCATTCTCAAAAGTGGAGGGAGTCTTTTTAAAATGTTTAAGGTTGAAAATACATCAAACAACTCAAAAGCAAAATGGTGAGACATGGGGATCTGTCAAAGGGTAGAGGCCTTTTTTGGTGTGATTAGTTCTCCTTCAGTAAAAGGCCCTCACATTGACCATCCTCCTCTCAGACTCCCTTAGCACTTGGCTTGGCATCTGAGTGAGTGCGAGGATTGAGCAAGGCTCACTCCTGGGTTTCAGCCTCTTCCTACTCACACAAGCTTATTCCTACTGCTACTTTTCTAGAAGCTTGATCCAGGTGGACCATTAGTCATGAGGACTCACAGATCTATAGGCAAATGCTTCTTTAACTGCAGGATGGGCCTCCTTAATGTCTCTCACTGACCATAGTCAAGAGAGATGATTATCTTTAATCAGTTTTCTTTCCTATTTGTGGTATCTTTATATATTTAAGACAGTGATCCAAAATCGAGGGAGAGTAAGTTTATTAGCATCATAGGGTCCCTTTCCCCCCACCCTCCAAGCATCCAGGTCTGAGGTTCTTGGTCAGTTGGTAGGTTCAACCTGGAGGCCACTGGAGCTGTCGGCCCCCAAGTACATGAATGTGCAGATGATACACAGACTGTGCGCCCAGCTTCCCGTCATTGATCACTGAAACAGAACTTGGGGTTAGGAGGTCAGGATCATGGAAAAGGTCAAAGATTAAAGATCATATTGAGGGGCTCAAGATCATTTATACGTGAGGGGCTCAAGGTCCAAAAGTCACTCACCAAGTCGGTATCCATCTCCCAGGCCCTCAGCCTTTGCTGTCTTCTTGGCCACAAGGAGAAGGTGTCCTAGAAGCTACAGGGAAAGGGGTTGGAGACAGGTGGCTTCATTCACAGGAAGCAAAACCTCTAGCTCCACCCCCCGAAGCCAAACCTTGGCCCTGCTCTTCCCACCTGCTGGTCCTCTTCTTCAGCCTGGCTAATCCGAGGAATGGGCTTCTTAGGAATGACCAGGAAATGCACAGGAGCTTGAGGGGCCACATCACGGAATACGAGACACTGGGAGTAGTGACAGGCCAGAGGCCACCATGTTACTTCAACAGGCTGATGGTATCTCAGCAGTTCCTAAGGGGATGAGTCCTAAGGGCACCCCACCTGCTGGTCCTCATATAGAATGTCAGCTGGGAGACTTCGATCCAGGATCCGGGAGAAGACAGTTGGGGCTGCTCCCCTAGGAGCTTTCTGCTGGGCCTTGGCCACTTCATTTCCGTCAGTCACACCTGCAGCTCCTCGGACCTGAAGGTGGGTCAGACATACCCAAGGGAGGGGGCTGACACTACCTATCCCATATAGTGAGTCGGGGCTGGCAGAGGCTGGGCTCTGTTAGTCATTAACTTCATCCTTCTAAGAACCTATTTGTGGTTCTCATCCAAAAGAAAAGTTCCTCAATTTCAGAGCATCAGTAGCGGAGAGTAGGGTCAGATAGTGCTGAGCTTGGTTAGATAAAGGCTGTATTACAGTGCAGGACTCAGCAGTGCAAATGATTCCTGTTCCTAATGTGTCTAGTAAATTTAGTTGCTGTTCAGAGGAAAGGACACAGGATGAGAACTGGAAACTTAGGTCCCAGTTCTCCTTTTACCACTGAATTACCTTAGATAAATCCCTCCTCTTGGCTTCAAATATAAAATAAAGGGAGTGGTCTGTATCACCTTTGAGAAGACTGGAGCTCTTCCCATTTACTCATACCTTGTTACTAAGTTTCCACTAATTTCCATTACTTGTTGCCTGATCTTTAAGCTATGTTACCCGTTTTATTCAGGTTTGACACAGCACGTCTAGGTGTCACATCCGACCTCTTACTGTGAATTTTACCTCCAGTCCCTTAAACCAGTGAAGGGAAGAATTAAGTGAACTCAGCACCCCCAGCCCCAGGGGATTGTGGGTAGGGAAGCCCCAGTTTCCCAGGGGCTCAGAGAAGGCTGAAGTCAGTGCTGTCACACTGTGGGAGAAAGAGCTGGGATGAACCTGACCCCTCTGACAAGTGGGGAAGATGAGAGGTTAACACTTGTGCTCAGAAGGCCAGGGGCCTGACAGAGGCTGGAGACTGGCTCCGAGAAGACAAACCTCACTTCCTGCAGGGGGCGCTGAGGAGGCTGCCCGGAGCAGGCGTTCGGTCAGCTGGGCTTCAGGTAGGCTTAGAAGGCAGCAGCCAATGCACTGACCCCGCGGCGACCTCGGCGCCCGAGACGGTGCACGGTGCTGCCGCCGCCCACCAGCCCGATCTCACCGCACAGCCCCGGAGCTTGCACCTCGGGAGGGGCGGCGTTCCCTGCCCGGCGTTCGGGCTCCGTCCCCGCGAGGCCGCAGGGCCGCGCGCGCCTGGGGGAGGAACGCCGATCCCCCGGCCCGGAGGGGCGGCCGAGCCCGCGGGACGCCCTCCGCGCGCCTACGGCCGCTTCTCACCTGTGCCCCCCGCGGCCCCGCCACCGCCACCGCCACCGCCCTGCGCGCCACGCGCACCCCGGCAGCCAGCACCGGGGCTGCCGCCATCTTGCCCCTCAGCCGCCGAACCTCTCCCCGGGCCAGTACGCCGGCCCCGCCGCCAGGCCGAGGTGGGGCTGCCACGGAGCCCGCTTGCTGCCCTTTAGCCCAGAGGGTGGCGCCGTTCACTGCTCTGGCTCCGCCGCCACCGTGGAGGTGGAATCTTTTCAGCCCATTGGCTTCTTCTGCCAGCTGGAGGGCGAGCGTTCCACTCCATTGGCTTAGACTTCTGGTCAGAGTGACGGTTCCTTCGCCATTGGGCCCCCTAAGTAGTTTCGCCAAGAGAGTGTCTCACTCCATTGGAAGGATTAAGAGACCCAGAGGTGGGGTTTTCCTCCAGTTGGCTCCGCTGCAGCACACTGGTGTGGCACCGAGTCCCGAAGGTCGTAGACCGTCTCCCGGCATTGGCCGGGGGGAGGGCGGGTTCTGAGGGCGCTCGGCGCTGGCTGGCTCCGGGAAGCGCCGCAAGCTGGGGAGGCCAAGGCCACAGAGGGGGGGGCCGGGCGGGGGCGCCAGGCGGGTGGGCTGAAGGTGAACTGGGACGGGGTCCTTTCTTTAACTGGTGGGACGGATACCCAACTTCTTCCCTACAAGGGCATTTCAGCCCCTTGAGCATTTCAGAGATTTTTAACTTACTCATCTAAGGGCAGTTCCTCCTTAGTTTATGTTCTTGTGTACATACTCCAAGATTGAAGATTCTGCAGTTTGTTTTCAGGGCATTTTTTCCCTTTCTTTTTAAACGGGGGTGCGGCGGGAGTGTCCTGTCTTTGCCACACGACTAATAAGCAAAGTAATAGGTATCCAGTGTTTTTTCCTTATCAGAAATGGTGTGTGATGCAGTTAGCCTGGCACCTGGCATTTTTAGGTAGACCTGTTTGAAGGTCCAGGGAAATGCATCATGGCTAGGTCAGAAGTATATTTCGTTTTGCTGGAATGTATATTTTTGACAGAGGAACGGGGGTCACAAAATGCTAATATTCTCACACAGCTAAGTTTTAGTACGACATTTAACACTTAGGACAGAAGCCACCACTGTATCTTTAGGGTTTTTTGGTTGTTTTTTTTTTTTTAGCACAGGTCCTTGACATAGATAGGTGCTCAATGATTGTGGAATGAATAACATTTGGTGTTTCATTTGCTTTCATAATATGTAATACATATGTATTGCATATATATTCTTATTCTGCCCCTTACAATCAATTTTCCACATTATTACATAGCCTATGTAAATATATTTGTAATGTCTGCATTTTATTTATTTACTTATTTTTAAGATTTTATTTATTTGAGAGAGAGAGAGAGAATGAGTGGTGGGATGGGGTAGAGGGAGAGAGGGAGAGAGAGAAGCCGACTCCCCACTGAGCAGAAAGCCCTGATGCCATGCAGGGCTCCATCCCAAGACCTGGAGGTCACAACCTGAGCCCAAGGTAGATGCCCACTGACTAAGCCACCCAGGCACCCTCTGCATATTATTTATTTGAATGAGTTTATCACAGTAACCATTCCTTTATTGTTGACTATTGAATTAGTTTTAATGAATGGTCATTATGGCGCTCATTGCGTATCACCCGTCAAGAACAACTCTACTTCCAGAGATAGTAACAATCTTTGCTATAGCCATGTTATTGTTAGAAAGTCCTTTTTCCCTCCAAAGGGCAGACATTTGACCCTGTGATTTCCCCCTAGGAGTTCTAGCAGTCCAGATTGCATCCCTTCCTTTGGAAGTATAGACAGCTTCCCCAAATGTGGGGAAATGTAGACTGGCCTTTTCTGTGCCCCAGAGGCTACATGCAGTTCTCTGTGGTGTCTCTGAGACCACATGGAGCTGCTCTGGAGAAGCGCAAGAGATAAGAGGAGCTGGCATCTAGGAAGGGGAAGGAAACCGGCCAGGCACGGTAGACCACGACAAAGCACTTTGAAACTGGTTATTTCTTTGGGTTCTCAGGGAGAGCAGGTAGCACAGAGATTATTCTTTTACAGAGCCAGAAACTGAGGCCCAGAGAGTGACTTGCCTAGGATCACAGAGCCCATTAGTGCCAGAATCTCCTACTCCTCAAAAAATAACTGATTTTGATTTTGGCCACAGTCACTGATTTTGGCTGCTCGCCCACAGTTCTTTACTCCAAGCCTTTGTGATACCTGGCAGCTGCTCTCTGAGCTGCAGCTCTCTGGAGGCTCTGACCACTGTCTCCAGTACTGATCCCCACTGCTACATTGGCTGCTGGACCTCATTAGAGACTTCTGTTCCTTTGTTCTTTTTTTTTCAATTTGTCAGTTGCTTCCTGGCTTTACTTTCTTTCCGTTTGTATGGTCAACTCTCTCCACATTCTCAAGCCTTCTTTGTGCTTTCTTTTCCTGATCATCCTCCCTGACACCCTCCCATCATCAACCATCAATCTAACTATTGTGTTTCTTTTCCTCTTTAGGTTCCTGCTTCCAGCTGTACCCGAATCCTCAACTACCCACTGATTAGGTTTTTCTGTGATTCCCCACATTAGCCTTCCCAAACCTTCTCCTCTCTCTTTCTATCTCCTACTCCCCACTCTTACCCCTTTCCTTCACAACCAGCAACTGACCTTGTCTCCTATTTCACAGGGGAACTTCCACAAGATCCTGCTTCCTGCAGCTCCGTGAAGGCCCATCATTTTCTTTCTCTCTTCCTCTTGGTCTTAGGGGGTGGTACTTCTCCTGTCCAGAGCAAATCCCTTCACCTCTGCCCTGATCTCATTCCTTCCCTCCATCTCTGGGATGTCTCACCAGGCATCTCTCTCTCTTCTGCATCCTTCAAGATCTTTTTCTCTACTGGTTCCTCCTAAAAAATGCTTCCTTGACTCCACATCTCCCTCTGGATATTGTCTGACTTCTCTCCTGCTCTTTTCATCCAAGCTTCCTAAACAAACTCTTTCAAACTTACTGCTGTTTGGTTTCTGCCTCCACTGCACCACTGAAACCACATTATCTGAAGTACCCAAAGACCTAATTATAAAATCCAATGGACATTTTCCAGTCTTTATTACTGACATCCCCCCCTGCATCTAACATCAGTGTTCACTCTATCCTTCTGGAAACCCCCTCCCTCCTTGGCTTGCTTGAAGCCACTCTGTCCTTCTGATGCCAGAGCTAGCATCTTGAATGTGGGTTTGGTGGAGGCAGGTGGCTTGATCCAGCCTGTCTCCTGTGTGGTGCTCTCTCTTGGCCCCATTAGGTGCCAACTCTAAGGTCCTAGGGTGTCTATCCCTGGGCTGGGATCTATCTGCCCCATACAGAACCAGGCCAGATTCCAGAGGCTTCCTTTTTATTGCTGATTTGAGCCAGGTTCAAAGAGGCCTGCGCCAGGTGTTGACACTGTCTGTCCCTGGAGGAGGGAAAAGCAGAGGTGAAAGGGTCAGGTATGGGGGTCAGACACAGGGTCAGGCCAGAGGCTGTGTGGGCCAGGAGGCCCAGGGGGTCTGGGGTGGGAGCCAGGACGGCCAGAGGGCCCCTGCTCCTGTAGAGCCTCAGAGTCAGAGTTGCTGACAATGGCTTCTCGGAGGGTAGGCATCTCTGCAAAAGGCACATAGTCTGCTCCTGAAGGTGGAAACCAGGGCAAGTATGGGGTGCAGCAGGTGAGAGGGTGAGATAGTCCTGGATGGGATGGTTGAGGGTGGGAGCACCTTCCTGCCCAGCCTTCTGACTATGACCGCCCCCGTTCTAGGTTGCCCCCTCACCATGAGGCCTCCCTCCTCGTCGCCGGGTCTCCTCAGTCTCAAAGAAAGTCTCGTGTTCCTCCCAGCGCCGGTCACAGGCCGCACAGAGGAAATTAGACTCAAAGCAGTTGCAGCAACAGCCTAGGGCGAGGAGGAAGCCAAGACAAGTATAGGGAATTGGGGCTTCCTCATGGGCTGACTGTATTCTCATCTCTTCCGTACCAACCACAAACCCGAGTTTCTTCTACCAGTTCCCCTATCCTTATCCCCAAACTATTTGCATCCTACCCATGCCCACCCCTGTACTCCCCTCACCCTAGAAATTACCTTTCACCCTGCAGGGATGGGACCCAGTAGCTGCATGGTCTTCATGGCTGTGTTTGCAGCGACATTGGGCCCTCCAGGCCTTGGGGTCAAAGGTAGTTCGTCTTTTGAGCCAGAACTCACCCACCTCCTCTGGGCGTGATGGGATAAAGCAGAACATGAGGCAGCGACACTGGCCCACATTGCAGGGCACAGATATGTCTGGGGTAGTGGGGAAAGATGGAGGATTAGAATGGCACCTAGTAGGGCCTGGCCTTCCTGTGCCAACCCCCTCCCTCATACCAACACGCACACTTTCTCTCATATGGCCAGAGTATAGTTATCCCTCCCTGCTGGCAGGGGCTGGTCAGTTCTCCCTACCTGAGATGATCTGGTGCTCTTTCAGCAAGTGTCCACAAAAGCATTTGGACTCATCTCCAATCCGGAAACAGTCCCATAGGTAATGGGGGCAGCGCCAGCCAATGTAGAGACCTGAGTGTGGAGGGATTAACAAGGAAAAGTGAGAAGGAAAAATAGCCTACGCCTCCTACCCAAGGCGTTCTCACCTCTCCCCCTAGGTGTATTCACCTCCACCCATGAGTTCTCATCCCCACCCCTTTAGACATTTTCTCGCCAGGTTTTCTCAGGGTTCCACAAGTGTTTCAGTTCCTTTTCCACCCCAGGATCCACTCCATCTCTGTTAGCCTGTCAGAAATGACTGAGGACAGTCTTCAAGATTATAAATGAAATTTTATTTGAAGATAAACACGAATCTCGCCAAGTTCTCTGTGACTGTGAAGATTCCCATCTCCTCCCCTTCCCACATTAGAAGCCAACTTTGTTTTGTTTCCTTGAAGTGTCTAAGGTGAGGGAAGGGAAGATGATTGGCCAGGGGTAGAAGAGATGGTGAGGACTGGCACCTAAGAAGCATGGTTGTTGACGGGACCAGAGGCAGAGGAGGAGGAGGTTGGGCAGCTCTGGGACCAGGAGGAGGGCTTTCCTCACTTTTCAAGGTTCGCACCTTCATATTTCCTTTCTTTGTTCCTGGTGTTACTGAACGAACGCTATCTATGAATTTGAGAAGGGCTGCCTATGGTTCTCTTAAGAATCAGGAGAAAGAGGTAGGCCGGAAGTCATGAGTGGTGAAGGTCAAGAAATCGAAGCTTGTGAGGCTAAGAAGTATCCCTGAGAGCAGGCACCAGCAAAACACCACAACCCTTAAGAGCCTGGTTTCAGCCATGGGATCTGAAACTGGCTTCATGGTCAGCCTTACTAAAAGGCAAGGGTGGAGCCATGTAAATGTGGGAGGAGAACCAGAGAGCACATCCCACTCAAATTTTCTCACCCTTCAGGAGACCTGAGAGTACTCCAACTTCTAGGCAAGAATCCTAGATGAGTCCTCATGGAGTGGGACCTTCGCCGTAGGACCCATTCCCATTTAAAGGCTACAGTGAAGTGTTACCTCCACCAAAAAGTTGTCCCTGACTTCCTCTGTCTGTTTAGGGGCCTCTTCTCTTTCTTTGACTCCTTGTGCTACTCCTGTCACAGTACTATACATGAGAATGGACTTTCCACTTGTATTCCTCTTAAACTGTAAGTTCCTCCAAGGAAGGGTCTGTCTTTTCGCCTATATCTCTAGCCCTAGCTTAGGGCCTGGCCAAAATAGGTGCCCAGAGAGCACAGACTCCTTGACTGACGAAATGAAGGAGCAAGTTCCTTCAGGAGGGAAGACAGACCCAGTATTCCAGGCATAGCCCTGAAGTTAGTGTCCTCTGGTCTTTGACTCTGGTCAGGGCCACAATTCACAATTTTGTGCCTAATTGTCAGTCTAGGTTTTCTTGCCTCACCCATGGTCTTTCAGGGTCTAAAGCCTGTCCAGATGTGGCTTTTGGCTTTGCTACTTCTGTCTTGATACTGACAGCCTATAGTACGACTGCCCCATCACACCAGCGAGTCTTGGTCAAAGGGGCAGAGTACAGGCAGAGTCATAATGGAGGTGAGTGGGGGCCAGAATTCCACTAGAGGAATTCTGAACTCTGTCCAGAGCAGCAGGACAGGCTGAGCAGATGAGGTGTGGAGGTGAACGAGGGTCAGTGCCCATAGATCAAGGTCCTGCCTGAGGGCCTGGGAGAGTCAAGTCCAAGCACTGATATGGGAGTCAGTGTCCAGCTCTCAGATGAAGACTAGAGTTTAAACAGACTAGCAACTATACCTCAGATTCCATTATAGGTGTCAGTGGTCTTGAAGTGGGACAACTGACATCAGGCCATGTAGTCCAGAGTGGGACCCTCTTCTCTCTGCTCTGATTCCAAACACTCTTAGGACCGGCAGGGTGAGGAGACATTACCTGGGATGCCATTTTGACTCTGTATAAGGTGATTCTACGTAGTTAAGCCTTAAGAATCTTTGCCTCAAGCATTTTCACTGCAAACGTTTTCACTGCATGATTAACTGGCCATAGGCAATTTTGCCACAAAAGAAAAAATTATGAAAAATAAAAGGGCATTCATTAAAAAGGACATAATGAAAAATGGAAAATGAATATCAAAATTAAAAATGGCTTTATTGCAAAATGCAATATATTTGAATTTAAAATGTATAGAATAGTTTCATGGCAACACTGTACAAATAACTGATTTTATTTTGTGGATTGTACCTAAGCACTTGTCTTCAAAGTCTTTCATTCATAGTATTACACGTTTTTGGTTTTTGTTTTGTTTTGCTTGTTGATTCATCTCCTTGTTTGGCATCACTCTTTCTCTTTTTTTGCTAAAATTTCTTCCTTCATTAAGAGAGGTATCAGTGTCCAAATACTAGGATACATATTTGTAACTGACCTTTGTATTGTGTTGTGAAAGCTTTTCTACACTACTGTTTTTTCTTGGCAGATTGTCACATGTCCATCGATAGACATTCCAAAGTTGTATGGGAAGTTGTGTGGGTTCAAAACTCTGTGTCACTGTGTAGACAATTATGAAGGCTAAGATCTGTGTAATATACAAATGGGAGTACTGTGTCAACAGAGAAATGAAACCAAACTGTCAACCAGTTGATGAAACCAACCGTCAGACCAAACTATCAACTAGTTTATCTTTTTTTAAAATCTTTTAAAAAATATTTTATGGCAAATTGCCTTATGGTTAATTAATTTTGTGGCTCCCTATTTGTGGCAAAGGTGTCTACAGCACAGATGCTTACTCTGAAAATACCAGACAGGGTACAACACAGTCGATTCCATGGTCATATAATCACATTTGCATGATAACATCTATTTGTGCTTAGAACATCTCCATACAACATACAGTTGTCTTTACATGAAGGGTGTCTCCAGTCCAGACCTCTCTCCTGAGCTTCAGACCCATATAGCCAGCTGTGTCCAGACTCTTTCACCAGCATGTTCCACCAGCACGTCTGATGTGGTACAGCCAATTATTCCTTTCAAACCTGGCCCTCATCCTTTGTCCTCTGTTCATCCAACACATACTTATCATGAATCTACTCTGTTTTAGGCATTCATTAATGGTATCATCATCAAATCAGTCTCTAAGCCAAAAACCTAGAGGTCATTCCAGGCATGCCCTTCTCTCTTATCCCATACATCCAAAGATCCAAAAGTCAGTTTTACCTTCTTAACATTTCTTGAACGTCCTGTTTCTCTCCACCTCCACCCATCTACTTCTTACCTGGATTATTATTACCAGTGACCAATGTAGTCTTCCTATGTCCAGTCTTATCTTTCTCCAGTGTACGATACTGCCAGAGCAGTCTTTCAAAAACACAAATTTGTTCATGTTATTGTCCCACTTAAAATCTTTTAGTGACTCTCAGCTACCCTTAGATATAATCCCAACTCTTGAGCTTTGCACAGAAATGCCTGTACGGTTCTGCCCTTCCAGAGCTGAGCCCTGTCCAACATTTCTTGCACTTTCCTACTGATGCCTTGCCCTGTCAGATCTCACCTGGATATATCCCACTTTTTACCTGGCCACCTCTTTTTACTCATCTTTTTTTTTTTTTTTTAAGATTTTGTTTATTTATTGAGAGAGAGAGAGAACGAGTGGGGGGGGGGTAGAGGGAGAGGCAGACTCCCTGCAGAGCAGGGAGCCCGATGTGGGGCTTGATCCCAGGACCCTGGGATCATGACCTGAGCTGAAGGCAGACACTTAACTGACTGAGCCACACAGGTGCCCCTCTTTTTACTCATCTTATAGATTTCAGCTGAGGAGTCATCCCTTCCTAGGCTTATTCCCTGAGCCCCCAAGATTGGGTGCCCTTTTTTTCTGCTCGTGCAGCACTGTGGGCTGACCTCAATCATAGCAATTAGAATGAATTATAATTATCCTTTTACTTATTGGTGTCTCTCATTAGAGTACAAATTACTTGAGAGATTTTGTTTTTGACATCCCACCAGCCACTGCCTCCACATCTGGCTCAATGACTGGCACACAGTTGATGCTCAGTAAATGCTGAATAAATAAAAGAAAAGCTTACACTTGATCCTTCTCTACACAGCACACATTCTGATTCTGGGGACCCAAGATCCCCAATATTAGGGAACCCTAAATACCTTTTTCAGGATTGAATGACACTTAAATTACTACATAAAACTGCCCGTTTAAACAGGAAAATGAACAAGTTCCATGTGAAGAAGTATAGCAGCCTTGAAGAGTGGGGAGCAGGCAGGAGGTTCTGAGAAGGAGATCAGGGACTGAATGACCCTGTATTTGCAGGAAGAATAAGAGTGACAGAAGATGTTAAAATAAGCAAACAAAGCCATTTAAATGCCTGAATTGAGACTGAGAAACAAATGAGATCATTATGACTTTCTTGGCCAGGGGTGGAGGGGAAGGGTCCCAGCATGAGGATGAGGAAAGTAAATTGCATGGAGAAGGGAGGACATAGGATTGCCTGGTTGTCTTTATATCTTAGGCCCATCTAGTTTCAACATAACTCTCTTCCTATCATAAGGGGAAAAGGAAGTATAAAAGACAAAAGTAAATGCACTGATGTCTATTGAATTCAGTTTAGAAGCCCCCAGAATCTGCAGAGCAGGTCAGGGTGGCCTGCTTTCTGAAGGTATTCGCTATAGACACGAAGTTCAGCAACACAGGTACACATGCTCGCACCGGACGGCACGGGTTTACATAGTACATCTGCACACCTTTTATATGCAGGCCCAGATAAGCATAGCGTGCCACTAATGGGGCCGGCAAGGGTACTAATTCTGGGCTGAGACTTGGAATCAGTAGGGCTTGAAGATATGACGCTTCTCTTTGGCGAAGAGACCATAGCTTTTGGGTACCCACGTGATAATGGTCTGGCATGCAGGGTGACAGCCTTTTAGTGGCGTTCCACCAAGGGGACCAGGGCCTTTTGCCATGTCAGAGCCACAAGTCTCCTGGACTGTCTAGGGTCCTGGGCCATCTCTGCCTTAAGGTCGGTTTGGTGCAGGCTCTCAGAGCCCTAGATGTGGGGCTGGCCTATGACCCTTCTTTTTTTTTTTTTTCCTTTTAACAACTTTAGTTTAGCTGCCTGTCCCTACCTGGGCTTTATATGAATATCCCCACTTTTTTCTGTACTCATGCTGTCCACTTTGGCCCACCTGGTTTCTCCCCTCCTAGATTACAGGCAGTTAGCATTGCCATTTCCACAAGGGGCAGTGATCCATTGATCAGGTCAGGATCCCCGATCCCGTCAGATTGGAGGATGGCCACCGGCCTGTCACAGGCTTCTGAAGGGCTTTCTGGGCTCACCTGTCTGGATGGTACTTAGGGCTGCATTCTTCTCCCATTGGAAAAGATAATTCACCTGAGCACCAAACTTCTCTCTGGGCATTGTCTTAGCCACTTCCACCAGCTCTGCTCGCTTGGCAGGGACCACTGGGTGGACTGTGTAATCTGGGAAGGGAAAAGCTGAGTAACCAAGGGGAAGTGAGGAGGAGGCCCTAAAACTAAGAGAAGAGGCCAGGTTAAAGAGTAACCCAATCCCCTCCTCCTGGGGCAGGTGTAAGACAGTGATGGGAACGGGGAAAAGCACAGGCACAATTACGGCTAACTCCTTTCTCCTTCGTCTTGCTCCACTGTTGTCCAGGCTGCGCCATGGCTGCGGTGCTGTCCGTGGCATCCACCCGCTCTTTGTCTTCTCCTTCCTCTTCCTTTTCCTTTGCAGATGTGTCCAGGTGGACTGGGGCTGAAGGGCTTGAAAGGGAGTGCTTTTGAAGGATCTCAGACTCAGAGATCTGGATGGACCTCCTTGACCATGAGACCTCACTGGGAGAATACTTAGAGAGGTCTTCCTTCAGAGTATCAGGGGAGGATACAGGGACATAATCTTGTGATGAGGTAGGAGAAGAAAGGTGTTTCTCTGGGACCTTAAAGATGTGAGTTTCCAACAGGGTCTCAGAGATAAGGGTTTCTAAAGGGATCTCAGAGTATCCTATAGGTATCTCAGAGATGGAGGGCTCCAAAAGGGATTCAGAGGTGTAGTTCTCTAAAGGAGCCAGGGAAGTGGATGGAAGCATATGAGATTCAGAGGTGTGGGCCTCTAAAGGGGTCTCAGAGATGGAAGGTTCCAAAGGGGTTTTAGAGGTGTGGGTCTCTAAAGGGGCCTGGGAAGTGGATGGAACCAGATGAGATTCAGAGGTGTGGGCCTCTAAAGGGGTCTCAGAGATGGAAGGTTCCAAAGAGGTTTCAGAGGCATGGTTCTCTAAAGGGGCCTGGGAAGTGGATGGAACTAGATGAGATTCAGAGGTGTGGGCCTCTAAAGGGGTCTCAGAGATGGAAGGTTTCAAAGAGGTGTCAGAGCCATGGTTCTCTAAAGGGGCCTGGGAAGTGGATGGAACTAGATGAGATTCAGAGGTGTGGGGCTCTAAAGGGGTCTCAGAGATGGAAGGCTCCAAAAGGGTTTCAGAGGTAAGGGGCTCTAAAGGGGTCTTAGAGATGGAAGGCTCAAAGCCTGTTTCAGGGATAGGGGGCTCCTGTGAGTCCTCGGCGGAGGGGTCCTTTGAAGAGGGGTGCTTCTCTGTTTCCATGGTGGTATGAGGCGCTTCTGTGACCTTGTCTGCTTCCATCTAGTGGTAGAAGAGGGTACAGTCTTCATTAGGTTGGGACTGGAGGGTCTGCAAGTCAGAGTTCGCTGGGGGTTATGGAATTAGGATAAGGTTTTCAGTGCACCTGAGATATAAGGAGGAAGCAAAATGAACTTTGGGTCAGGGTATGGTGCCAGGAGGTTCACCTGTGTGCCTAGACCCCATGTGACATGTGGCTACAGATTGTGAGGGAGCTGGAACTTAAAGACAGAAAGGCTGAAGCAGTCAGAATCCCATCAGTAGATGGTAGCAGAGGACCGTGACCCAGGAGGGAGCCTGAACATAGCAACTTGACTAGTCCAAGAGCAGGGTCCTGGGCCTTAGGACCATGGAGGTCAGGCAGTGGAGTTCTAGAGACTGGGATACCAAGCTAAAGTGGGGGTTTGCTCCTAAGAGTGCAGGACAATGCCATGATGCATTAGGCAGGGCCCTGACTGCAGTCTGGTTTTGTCTAGGGACCACATACACCCTCCCTTGATGATGTCACTCATGTTCAAGGCTTCAGTTACTTCCAGCTGGTATGCGGATGATTCCTAAATCCATATTTCCAGTTCAGACCTCTTTAAATCCCTGTGTTTAACAGTCATACCCAACTGCTTGCTGGACATTGCTAAATGGATGTCCCCCAGGGCATGAAAGCTGAACTCTGGGAATTATTTTGGCCTTCCCTTTCCCCTCAAACCTCATCTTCAAATAGGCACCAAGGACTATATTTCCTATCTTCTAAATAATCCCGAAATCCATTCTCTTCTTTCTTTCCTCTCTAATTTTGTTTAAGTTCTCATCATTTTCTACCTGGATTATGTAGTAACTTCACCCCTCTGCCTCCTCCAGCATATTAATCCATTCAGCCATTCTTTCATTGATTTATGTAACTTATACTTTTATAAACAACCGAATCTTACACTTTTGCCCAGGCACCGTGCTAAGCACTGGACTCAGTTGAAAGAATCTGGGAAGGAGACCAGGCTAACCAAAATGACAATACAGTTGAGTTGGTGGTGTGCTGGGGTAAGCTTAGGATGCTGTGGAGTAGGGTGTGACAAATTTGTCTTGGAAGGATGTCCAAAAGAAGTCAGTCCTCCATAATGACCCAATGGAGATCTTTCTTTAAAAATGTAAACCTAACAATGGCGTTCCTTTGCTTAAAAACACTCAATTGTGTCAGCCTAAGGATTAAGTCTAAATTTCTTGGCCCTGACATTCAAGGCTTGTCATTATTTGCAACACTGCCTAAGGATTCCAGCTTTAGCCTTCTGTGCTCCCTACTTTCTTCCCATGCTCCAGAGATGCTAAACACATCACTTAACATTCATTAGAGTCTTTGCAAAGGGGAAGTTTGGGACAAGAAGTAGGGAGAGAGGTAGGATGATAGGAATCTGACCAGACATTCAGCAAGAGGAAAAAGATACTTGAAGGTGGAGAACCAAGGATGGGAGGAGAAGAAGGATAAAAAGAAGGGGAAGAGGGAACTGGGCGGAGAAGCGTGGTGGAGGGGGAGTGTAAGGATGAAAAGTAGAGAATGGGAGGGGTTTCGACTGAGGTGGGAAGGGGCAGAAGGTGTTAGGAGCGAAATGAGATGAGAGTTTGGAGGAGGAACCTTTGGAGAAACCACATACCTCTGGGCTTTGGCTTGGCTATTACAAGTCCTTAGGTCACGATCTCGTCTGAAGCTGGGAAGGGGAAATGTTAGGGAAGGATGGAAGGCTCTTGGATGAGACTCGCCTTGCAGTTGTTATGTAATGAGAGGCCTTGCCTTCAAGTCTACCACTTGGGGAGGGAAGTTGGACACCTGCAGAAATTCGCAAAGGAACTCTGGCCAGATCTGGGGGAGGGTGGGAGGGGAAGGGACGAGGGGTTCCGCGGCGGATGAGGGAGGAGCTTGACTGAAACCTCTGGAACCCCAGCCGGGAGAGGAGGGATCCGTCACCAGGGCAACCAGACGCCCAGGAGTCTCCGTGGCAACAGCACTGGTCTCCAGATGAGGCTGCATTGGACCCAGAGGGGACGAGCCTAGAGGGCTCACTTTTAAAGGGGTTTTGCGGGATCTCTGTGAGAGTGTTCGGGTAGTCTGCGGACGTCTGTGGGGACGTCCGTAGGTGTCTGGGTTTGTGAGGGTTCCTATGAGATGTGTGTGGCTCTATCAGTGGGGGCTGTGAGCATCTGAGGTTGGCATCGGGGCTCCGAGGTTGGGGTGAGAAAGGCAGGGGATCAAGGAGCTGGGGCTGGGGCGGAGTCTGTCCTCGGAGGCCCGCAGAATCAAGTTGGAGACCAATAGCATAGGGCAGAGGGTGGGCTCTACTGACAAGAACCAATCGAGGTGATAGATGGGCGGAGCGTCATAACTACGTCAGACAGAGGCCGCAGCCGCGGGGCCTGGTTATCGCCGGTCCAGCGCAGCCCGGAGTCGCCCAGGCCTGAACTCCTACCCAGGTCCCCGGCCCGGCCTTAGCCGGCCGGACCCCGGCCCCGGGCCCACGAGGACACCGAAAGCCACCCCCTTGGGGGTGGGGAGCGGAGCCGTGGGTCAGCTCTGAGCGCACCCCGCGCTGGCCTGTCCGGCCCCGCCCCCGCCCCGGGCCATGGCCCAGCCCTGGTCCCGGCCCCTCGTCCTATCCTCACCCAGCCCTTGGCCCCCAGCCCCGCCCTCGCCCCGCTTCCCAAATCGGCCCCTGCCCCGGCCTGGGTCCCAGCTAATGCCCAGATCCGAGTCCCAACCCAGGCCCCCCCTCCAGTCCCAGTCCCAGTCCCTGTGCCTGTCCTGGCCCCCAACCCCTCCTCTGCCCTTGTTCCACCTCCTGTCACAAATCCCAGCCGAAACCCTGTCCCAACCCCATTCCCAGTGTTTGCTTAAACCCGGTGCCCAAACCCTGCCCTTGCCCCAGTCCCCATTACAGCCCCTCCTTCAATCCCATTCCCTGCCCTTGTTCAAGCCCCAGTGCCCAGCACAGCCCAATCCATTATCTCAGCCTTTGCCCTCATCTCTGTGTTTACCCAAGTCTCTCCCACTATCCACCCCCCTCTCTCATACCCTGCCCCTCTCCCAGCCTCGACTCAGGTCTGGGCTCCAGCTGCCGCCAGCCTTATTGCTGCTGTTGCTGTTCTCGGTCCTTGGCCCGGGGGCTGGTGAGTGCAGAAGCAGGAAGCACTGAGGCAGGGAGGGGTGGACTGGAGGGATTCAGGAGAGGTGGGTCCTGGGCAACTAGATCACTGGGGAAGAAGTCCGGAGAAATAGGGAGGAGAGAGGTCTTACACAACTGAGAGAAATTGGGAGGGTCAGAAGAGAGGAAACCGAGGGCTTGAGGCTCAGCAGGTGCCTAATAATCCCCAGGACAGAGACTCCAAGGTTTTCTTTCCTAGTGGCCATCCTGACCACGCTTTGACTCTTGCTTTTCCAAGGAAGGAAACTTGGAACTTCTGCAAGGGAAGTTTGATGGGGGAGACATAATCCTATATCAGAGAGCCTCTAGTCCAGTGTGGGAAGTTCTAGCCTAAACTTTGAGATATTGGGCATGCATTAAAACAGGGTTAAGAAAACAGTTTTTTTTTTTTTTAATATTTTATTTATTTATTTGAGAGAGAGAGCACATGAGATGGGGGAGGGTCAGAGGGAGAAGCAGACTCCCTGCTGAGCAGGGAGCCTGATGCGGGACTCGATCCAGGGACTCCAGGATCATGACCTGAGCTGAAGGCAGTCGCTTAACCAACTGAGCCACCCAGGCGCCCAAGAAAACAGTTTTGAGAACAATGTAGCAAACAGTTGGACATGGGTTAGTTTTCTTCTTGTAATGAGTCTTGTTCCAGATAAGTTTGTTTTGCTTAGGAATAATTCCTGACACTTTTAGAGCAATCTTGAAATATAGAGGGCCATTTTATAGATGGGGAAACTGAGGCTCAGTTGGGGGGCAGTTTTCCCAAGGTCATACAGCTTGTAAATGGCAGTACTGGGGCTAAAAAAAGTTTCCTAGTTCCTGTTTTATACTAGTTTTTTTTTTTTTCACTGCAACATATGCCTAATAGGAAAATAGACCCAGTTGAGAGAAGACTCAAAGCACAACCTATCCTCTCCCATGTCTGCCCACAGTGGGGCTTCCACATTTGCCAGTTGTCAGCCTAGGACCACCATCCAGGGAGGAAGTGATTCGGAGAGGGGGCGGTCCAACTTCTTTTTTTTTTTTTTTTTTTAAGATTTTATTTATTTATTTGAGAGAGAGAATGAGAGACAGAGGGCACGAGAGGGAAGAGGGTCAGAGGGAGAAGCAGACCCCCTGCTGAGCAGGGAGCCCAATGCGGGACTCGATCCTGGGACTCCAGGATCATGACCTGAGCCGAAGGCAGTCGCTTAACCAACTGAGCCACCCAGGCGCCCGAGGTCCAACTTCTTAATGGGTGGAATGTGGGAGCAGGCGGGGTTCCTGGCTGTAGGAGATATGCCATAAAGTTGGCCCCATCTTAAGGAGATGACTGTGGTCTTCACAGCCTCAGCCCCCAGTTCCCTCTGGCACTCTAGATAAGATGGAGATATACCTAAGGGAGTCTTTGGCAATAATAACAGAGCAACTGGGGTGGGAGTTGGGTTTCAGTGAGCTTTGGGGGCCTAGTTCAGTGTATAAACTTGAGGAGATCGGTACATGCCAAAGGTCATGCCACTGCAGAGGTGTCCAAGCTCTATATGTATGTTCACTGGCATCTGGGTACCTATGTGTTTGTGTACCTGAGGGGTCTGGGGGAATGCTTGTCATGTGCAGTGCGTATACATGCTTATGTGTTAGTATGTTCTGTGGCATGCATGGGAGCCCCTGCGTGTCCTCTGAGTGCCTATGTGATTACGTGAGGGGGAGAGTACATGTTGTGGCCACACATGTTCCTCTTCAGCAATTCTTGCTCCTCCTATAGACAGATCACCGAAGTGTCACCTTCCAAATGGATTTCTTAGTTGGAGGCAGTGTTTGCTGCCTCCCACAACATATAGGATAATCCATGTGCCCCTAGCCTGACTCTTTGAAGGAAGGAGCTATAGAGGGGCTCAGTGTTGATGAATGCTGCTGGCAAATTAGGCAATAGCCTAATTTGGTAATAGCCAGGCCAGTTTTTCAGTTTAGGTGAGGGAGAATCTACTGTTGAGCCCAATTTGTAGCATCCATCCCTGCCACCATGGCTTCTTTGTTCACGAGCCCATTGAGCAAGCCTGGGCTGGCTAGGGGAGGAGGGTGGCTGATAGCCACAGAACTGTAGGAAGCTGAAAGATGTGGATTAAAAGATGATTGTCCAGAAGCGGGTTCAGGTGCTTTGGGGAGAATTGTAATGAAGTTGGAAAAGAGCTCTGAATGGGCTCTACTAAGGGCTGCCCTTGGTGTTGTTAATAATCCCTGCCTTGGTGGCTGTGGCCTGGCCCGCAGGGGTGCTCTGTGACCTGGTGGTGGTGACAGGTTTCACCTGAGAAGAGGCTGGCAGTGTCACAGGACCATCAGAGCATATCAGAGCGCATAGCGTAGTCTTAATGAATGCTTATTGTTGGCTTTAGTCTCATTTCAGGAATGGAAGGTACCTCCTGGGTCTCCTGGTCTACCCCAATCCTTGGGTCTTTTCCTTGGGCTCAGCTGACTATAGTTGCATAGCCCAGGGGTGCCTTGCCATCACAGGAAGTCGCCTTTTGTTCCACCTAGTGCTATCACTAGCAGGGCCAGCCTCTGCCTGTATGTGTATTTGCGTGTGTGCATGTGCGTGTGCGTGTGTGTTTCAGACGGTGGTGGAAAATCACCCTAGCTTCATGTGGAAGTATGGAGCATCCAGGACGGGTTCCTCTGGGCTTGACTAGGGCTTTACTCATGCTTCCTTTGGGACACAGCTCTGTAGGCCGTTGTGAAATGCCAAACCAAAGCTTGGAGTGAATGGGGCTGTAGACACTTTCTCAAGCATCTGCCCTTAGAACTTCTAGGCTCCTCCCACCATGTCAGTTGCTGCTCACTCGCTTTCCCACCAGCCCATTCTGTGACCTCTGTAGCCCCTGGCCACTTTTCGGGTGGCTTAACCAGTTTCCCAGTTCTCCAGGCCATGCCATGTTCCTTTGAATCACAAGGGTTTTTTGTACTTGTACTTTTGTACTTTGTACTTACCCATTTTTTTCCAAAAGTCATTAGCTGCTTTTCACCACCAGTTCTCGGAGGGTCTGCACTGGGGGACTGGCCAACATTTCTTCCTCACAATAGCAGTGGCCCTTCCGATGACCTGGTACCAGCTTTGGGGAGGAGAAGCTCTCCCCTAACCCCAGTAGAGGGTGCTCCAGAGCTCCACTTTCTTGTAAACAATAGCAGCCAAGCTATTCCGCTCTTGGCTTTCTGCCTCCATTATCAGTGCTCAGCTCGCAAAGGTGGTAGGTTTTCCTTGCTGACTGTTGAGGCTCATCATGTGGTCTGAACTGGACTGACTAGTCCTTGGGTCTAGCCATGGCTTTGAAGATGAGCATAGGCCAGTCTAGGGCCCGTGGCCTCTACATACTTAGGGCAGCTCCCTGCAGGGTGACCTTGAAGTTCAGTGGTGCCTTCCTTACCTGTGTTCCCTCCTTCAGCAGGCTCCCTTTCCCAGATGCCTCTTTCTCTCTTATTTCAAATACCTCATCTTGAGTTATAGCTCCCATTTCTGGAAGGGAGATTGTCAGACTAGGTAAGCCCTGTGTGTATTTCCTGTTTGGCTGAAAGCTCCCCTCCACGGTCTTCCCTCTACCCCCTGCTCTGTCCTGAAGCTGCTGGAGTTCCCAGCCTTCTTGTCTGTCCTGGGGGCATCCTTCTGTGCTTCTCTAGGGCTGATCTTAGGTCTCCAGAGCAGTCAGATTCTCCAGAACTTTGCCTGCCATCGGGGACACTCTTCTATGCAGCTGAGCTACTGGGTTATTTTCACTGTCACGGCAGTCCTAGTGCCCATGCATTTGCCTGGAGAGCTGCTGACACCAGACTTTTTTGCTCACCTTGGCTCTGCTCTGAACAACCATGATCAGGTACTTGTATCTTGGCGCTTCAGTTAGAGATAACCAGTGCCCCCAACCCCAAGTGTGAATATTTCCAAGTGGTTTGATATTCTCCTGAGTCGCCAGCTGACTGCCTCACCGGGCCTCCCTCTGGGGAAACGCCCTCTGATTGCTCATTCTGAATCCTACAGGGCCTGATGACTCCCCTCCTCTCCTGGGAGTTCTCATGGTGGCCTACCAGCTCCTGTTCTTGCCTCTGCCACCCAAGCAGGCCCCTTGCATCCTCACCACACTTTCCCCTTCCCCCTCCTGCCCTGAGCCAGTATACAGACAGCTTTTGTGAAGCTTCTGAGGGTTTTTACTGCTCCTGGAACCACAGGGGAACAGAAAGGGGAAGAAAATAAACAAGGAAGTTACACATTCAGTGCTGACTCCCAAGCTCCACAGGTGGAGTTCTAGCCTGCTCAGTGGCCAAAGAGCCCATGTCCCCCACCCCCCACCCCAGCACACGTCATTCACACCTCTTTTTTGTTAAGCTTGCTAGGAAGAGAACAATGACTCCTCAGTGAGGGACAGCTGTGGGGGCATATAAAGGGTCCTGGTTTGGGATGTAGATAGATCTAAGTTTGAATCCTCAGTTGGTCTAGGTTTGAGCCTCAGTTTCCTTATCTGTAAAAACAGGTCATTTTTCCCAAGGTCATTATAAGGAGTAAAGCAGATGGCTAGGGCAGCATGAGCCCCAGCTCTTGGCTCAGAGGAGAATATTTGTTGAGTTGGTGCTATTCCTGTTGCTTAACGAACGTGCCCTGTGTCCTACCCTGCTCCTTTCTCTCTTGCCTGCTCCCCAGGAGGCCTCTTCCTGACTGACTACTCCACCTGCTCACCCCGCAAGCTGAGTCCCTTCCGCTCCTTTGCCAGCACCGAGCTCTTCCACTTCCATGTTCCTGAGGACACATTCCTGGCTGTTTGGAACCTCATCATCTTCAAGGAGCAGGGGGGAACCTTTGGGGACCACTGCCCAGACCAAAGTGTGACTGTGTGAGTGTCCGAGTTAACATCCTGACCCCCACCTCCAACTCCAGAGCACTTTCCAAACTAAAGTGTGACTGTATGAGTATCTAAACTGACCCAACCCCTCACCTATGTCCAGATTGAAGTATGACTAAGTGAGGGACCTCTGGCTCCTGACTCCTGTTTGACTGTGTGAGAGCCTGAGCTGACTTATTCTTTATGCCCTGACTCCTGACCTGGAACCACTTTGCTGTATCTATCAGTATAGGGAATTCACTTGTGTTATTGGTGATGAGTGACAGTTCTTTCTTTTCCCCATTTCCCATCTCCCACCCCATTGCCTGTTGTCTTCCTCTCCTCGTTCTGGTCCCCCAGGTATTTCCGGTCCGGGGCACCCCCTGTCATCAATCCCCTGCACACACATTTCCCAGGGGACACGGCTGTGCCTGGGGTTTTCTCACTGACCCTCAGCTGGACACTGCCCAACCGCACCTCAGGCATCTTTAACGTCAGCAGCCCCTTACCTGGGGACTGGTTCTTGGCTGCCCACCTTCCCCAGGCCCATGGCCACATCTCTGTCAAGGTGGGTTGATGCTGCCCAGGGTAGGAGGGGCCAAAGCTGCTTCTCCATGCCTGCAGAATCCCCCTCAGGCTACCTGGCATACCAGCCTTGTTCCAGGGTGGGCAACAGCATAAGGGTGGCGAGGGTGGGGTGTAGCTAGAGGCCGGCAGGTGGGCCAGAGGTCATGATCTGTAGGAGGCAATTTGGGAGCCTTAGGAGGACATAGTGGGTGCAGGTAGCTGAAGGGAAAGTGCAGAGTCTGGAATCGGTCAGAGGCCCTGGCACTGTGGAGTAGTGTCCCTGTTAGAAGGTGTGAGGGTTATTCAAGGTGATCAGAAGCCAGCCACGGACTGGTCATATGCTGCTGCACAAACCCAAGACTGGTCTTGTTCTACATCTTGATTGGTGATAGCCCTGCAGACTCTCATAGGCTCCAGCCCAGTTGTTGGTCCATCTGGGAGAAAACTTTCCTCTTCTATCATAATTTCAGCTCCCTACACCCTCTGGAAGTCCATAGGAGAACACTTGGGGGCAGGGAAGCCCTTTCCTGTTAAAAGGAGGCCTTGGGCAGCTGGTGTCCATCCCAACTGTTGCTTCCTTTTCTCCAAATGTCAGCTCTGATTTCATAGAACAGAGGTTTTTAAAGTCTGAAGTGTAGGTTCAAAGGTCAGTATGCTTCTCCATTCTGATTTGGAGGGGAAAGAAATGCCACAAAGTTTTCCTGCCCCTCCCAGGTACAGGCCAGATATCCTCCTTGTAGTGAGAGGATCTATAGGTTTCTTACTCTTGTCCATTGGCAGGAAGGGAGGGTATGATAAGCTGGCCCTTGGCAGAGTGGGATGGCCACATGTGTGGGGCCAGTGGTAAGGGTGAAGGACTGAGCATAAGCAGAGCAAGGATTTAAAGAACAGGATGCTGAGGAACACGAAAGCTAGTGGGACTTGGCCATTGAGAAATTTCCAGTTGGGAAGATTTGACTCAGCTGTATCTCTCCAGGCTGAGTTCCTTGAGGGCAGTGGCTCTTTGTCCACGCCAGACTCACCTCTCCTCCTCCTGCTATAGCGCAGTGCTCAGAGAAGGTGTTATGATGCTTCTGAATGAGTTGAGAATTGTACAGGGACAGGTGCACTGGTCTGCTGTTGTCAGCGATGGGAACTATGGCTGAGAAAGCAACTTGAGGCCTCAGTGATAGGCCTATCTTTCCTGAGAGGGTTGTACCAGAGAATTTCCTGTCAAGGCCTGGGAGCCCTGTGGATGACAGCATGTTGGGAGCTCACCTGGAAATGGCTCTGGGTTCTAGGTAGATCTTGACTCTCATCAGAACTAGGGGTTATTCTATTCCAAGGAATGCCTTAGGTCTTTGGCCAAATCCCAAAGAGCACATTCCTGATTGTAACTTCGATCCTTGATTCTCTTTGTGAGAACTGACAGGGAAAATCTTTCTGAAGCCCTGCTCTAGTCATCCAGAAACTTTTCTGGTTGAGTAGGAGGAACTGGGGGCCTGGTGAGGAGAGGTCAGAACCAGCCTTGACGTAGCCATTTGCATCTAGATATAGCAAGTGGGGTCTGGGGACTCGGAACTGCAAGCTGGAGGGCTAACTGGCAGAACTCCTGAGGTATGGCGATATCAGAGACAAGGGGACACTGTTACACCTTGCCCATGAATGACAGCAGGCCTGAATACCATGAGAGATATAGATCTTTAGTTAAGGCGTCTTCTAGAGGCTTGGGGGTGAGGGACGGGCAAGAAATCATCCTTGTGGTTTCTCTAAGAATTTGATTATCTTTTGGAATCTTATATGGGCCTCTAAGGATTCTTCTTCTCTGGTTAATTCCCTAGACTCCAGCCTGTGAATTAATTGTCCAGAGCATTCCTCCAGGGCTCCATCTTCTTGACTTACTTTCTCCTCATACTGCTGTCCTGACTTCCTGTGAGGCTTGGCCTCAGGTGGGGACTGAAGAGTCCCAACCATAAGAAGGCAGCACTGTTTCTACGGCCCTCCTCAGCTTTGGGGATGAGCTCAGACCTCCCTTTAGACCTTAGTCCTTGGGCACCTGCTTTGTCCCAGACCTTGGGTGTGAGGGACACAGATAAATAAGATGTATATTAGTGAGATACAGGAGATGTTTTAAGAGGACAAAGGAGAGATGGCTAACTCAGTCTGGTAATATGGTAGAGGTGGTTTTA
Organism: Leptonychotes weddellii; assembly: GCF_054177405.1. Taxonomy (NCBI): domain Eukaryota; kingdom Metazoa; phylum Chordata; class Mammalia; order Carnivora; family Phocidae; genus Leptonychotes; species Leptonychotes weddellii. The sequence continues at coordinate 48,385,015 of NC_138382.1, forward strand.
GGAAACAGGAAGGGAGGCCTGATGTTGAAAAAGCAAGGGAAGCCATTCCAGGTGGTGGGAGTAGCATGGGCTAAGGCGCAGAGGGGAGAACTGAAGCGGTTCAGTGTGGAGTGCTTGTTGGACTGGGTAAGGGAGCTGGGCGGGTGAGCAGAGGCCAGATCACGAAGGACCTAGAAGTTTGAACTTTATCCTGAGAGTGATTGGGACCTTTAAGAGGTTGTAGAAGGGCAGTGACTTACCTGATCCATGCCGTTCTCCTGCGCTCTGGTCGCACACGTCTGCAAGCTCCTGTGTCTGTGCCACTGGCTACTGTATTCCTAGCACCTGGCACAGAGCCTGGCACACAGCGGCGGCATGGCCAATTTTCATTGTTCTTCTGCTATCTTCTCAAATTCATAGGGTCCCAAACTGATCTCACTTCTCCTTTCCTTTTCCCCTTTTCCTTGTCAACCTCTTCTGTCTTGACCCATGTTCTCCATTGCCTTGCCCTCCCTGTCTTGGAGCATGTGTTCATTCTGTGGTGCCCAGTCTGCCCTGAGGGACTGACCTTTGGATTATAGGTAACATCTGGTACCACCTGGCTCATTAGGGGAAAGTTTTCCAAATTTCTGGAGCAGAGTTCTCCTCAAATGCTTCCTCTTTCCAGCTCCAAGATTTGAAAGTAAATGAAAGCAGGTAAAGTAATGAAAACAAGGATAAGGAAAGCAAAGAAGCAGATGGTAGGGAAGAAAGGATCCGACTGAATCCATCAACCAGACCAAGTATAGCTCTGTATCTCAACTTGAAGAGATTAAAATCTGCTAACAGTGCTCATTCTGCTCTTCCTCCTCCTTCTAAATTATTATATTTGTGTCTCGAATAGGTAATATATGCACGTGGTACAGCATTCGAAAGGTACAAAAGGCATACAGTGAAAAGTAAGTCTTCCTCTTCCCTTCACTCCTTCCAGTCCCTACTTCCTCTCTCCAGAGTTAAGTAGTAACTAGCTATTAACGAGTTCCTTCTATTACTCTTTCCTTCTTAAAACACTTTCTCCTTGTGGCCTTTATGACTTTATAGAACTGTCCTGATTTTCCTCCTACCCACCACTCCTTCTCTGTCTCCTTTCTTGGTGTCTCCTCTGTTTGGTGCATTTTGTGGGGCCCCAATATTTGGTCCTGAGACAGTTCCTTTTATTCCTTTTTATTTCTCCATTCTCTTGCTAGGTGTCTCCAGTTTTAAATACCACCTATAAGTTATGTTTTCCAAGTGTATTCATTCCATGAGTCCTAATTTCTTTAAATCTCAGACTTTATATTTAACGGCTTGGTATCTCTGATTGGATGTCCAAGAAATGTCTCAAACTTAGCATGTACAAATCAAAGCAGAGCCCAAAGTGAAAATCTCATTGATTCTCATTTTACTTCTCCCAGCCCAAGCCTCTTCTCTCTAGTCTTCTTCTCAGTCAGTGGCACTGCCATTCTCCATTTGCTCAAGCCCCCAATTTAGGTGTCATACTTGATTCTTCTTTTCCCTTTATTTCTCTATAGCTAGTCCGTAAAGAAAAGGTCTTGTTGATTCTACTTCTAAAGTATGCTCTGAATGCATCTGCTTCTCTCTTTCCATTCTGAGCAAACCTTCCCTGAGCTTTCTCCAGGGCCACCAGTCATCTCTCTGCTTGCACTCTTGCCCCCTGCAGGCTGTCCAGCACTCTTCTGTGTTGATTGGTGCTGACTGACTGTGGGCCAGGGGCTGTCCTGGGTATTGGGATATTCCTACAGGGAAGGGCAAGCGTCTTTGGGCATCTTAGTCCATAAGCCCTATCCAGAGTCTGGCACTGGCCACCCTGCTGAGGCCTTCCACAGGAAACTCAGCCTTGCTGAGGACAGTCTGGGGTTCAGTCAAAGGCCTTCCTCCCTAGCTCCTTTCAGACTAGTTCCCACTTTACTTTTCACTTTGGCCCTCCTGGTTTCTCAAGTGTCCTTGCTTTGACCCCATTCCTTACATGACTGCTGATGTTGGCTCAGTTTGGACTCTCTCACTTGGCTTATGCCTTGGCAGCTCCTGAAGACCTGGCTTCTGGCGCCCTTTCTCTGGCCCTGTCAAGGGTGAAGGCTGCTGCATCTCTGTACCTTCCCTGCTCTCCACTGATTGAATGCTTCCCTCCGCAGTAAGGGATGTGCGCTTTATACAGTTTAAGGAAGGAGCACATTTTAACCATTGAGGTCATGTCCATTGATCCTTCAGTAAGCCAACAACAAGAAAGATGTAGAGCAAAGTGTTTCTTCCCCCTGGATTGTCCATCCAGCAAGGAAATGGGCCACCTCCTGCGTGTGAGCCCCCACCTTTGGGGCTCGCTTACTGCAAGGTTATTGTGGTGGTGACTGCTCCCGTAGGAAGTGGGGTGATGAGATGACTTGTGGTAGTACTTCTGGTCCTTAGGGTTTGACACCAAAAATGAAGGACATCTGCTTTGGGTATCAGAGATGGAGGTCTTCGAGCAACTAGGTAGGTTGAAGAGCTCTCTGAAAGGACCCTCTTTTTGTCACCCACTCTTTAACTGAACAGATATTTTCTTAGTGCCTAGTATTTGCCATGTAGTGTGCTGGGCATTGGGGATGCAGTGGTGCAAAAGGCACAGAAGAATTCCAGGCAGAGGGTAGTGAGGTCTTTGGCCTGGCCTCATCAAGGCCTCCCTGCTTCCAGCCTTGGGGAGCTTTGCTGGAAGTCTGTGCCTTGGCTGGCTCGTTCCACGGTATGGAACCCAGAGGGATGTCAGAGCCTGGAACTTCTGTCAGAATGAGGTTTAGAGGTTTGTCTCGGTCAGAATAACCACATAAGTAAACAGTGGCCTTCAGTTTCTTGGGCCAGCATAAGGCCATTTGTCCAGAAGAACTGAGAAGCCTCATCAGGAGCCCTGTCCTCCTCTGACCTGCTGGGATCAGAGGGCTTAGGTAGCTGCAGATGCTGCAGAGGAGGGGCCAGAAGGGACTGTGCCCATAGAGGAGTGAGGAGGCTGTGCGTGCCAGGGCAGTGCTAACTCAGTCGACAAGGGTCAGGGATCTCACCCAGAAGAGCAGCTTAGATGTGGCTGTCGCGTCCAGTAATGGAAGAAACCCAGCTTGATTCAGAAGGAGCAGATGTATCTGTGGGTCCCCTGAGGCAGAGCAGTGGGAGGGGAGACAGAAAACAGGCTCTGGCTTCATAAACATCAGAGCTGCCCACAGCTGTGTTGATTCGTTTATTCATTCATTTATTCAGCCGACGTTCATCTGTGAGGCATGATTAGGCTTCATGTCTTGGGGAGCAAAAATAAAATAAGACAAGGTTCCTGTTTTCAAGTAGCCTACAGTCTGGAGATTGCCTAGAAGGTAGAGTGGCCCTTCCCCGGGGGTTGTTAATGCAGAGGCTGGACAAACACTTGGGAGGGCCGAGTAGGGAATAAAGGAAAGATTCAGATTAGGAAGGCTGGGTTGGTTTGGACTAGAGGCCTCAGGGAGCTTTCTAACCCCAAAAGAGAGCCAGTGTTCTAAGTTCTTGAGGGCTTGGAGGGGAAACGGGGTGTTTTGAAATTACCTCGAGGGGCTGTCTGGGAGTGTCCAGGGGGAGGGGTTAGAGTGGAGGAGGTGCAGGCCTGATTGCCTGGGGGGCGTGGCTTCGAGTCCCCAGACGTCAGCCAGTGCGGAGGATCGGAGTAGATCCTATGCACCTAGAAAGACAGAAGTGGAGACCAGGCAGGAGGGACCCGGAGCTTAGAGAGACCTCAGTCCTAGCCCTGGGAGCTTTGTCCCCCACCCTTCGGCAGATTCTGTTTGCCTTGCTTTAGTGGCGCCCTTGCTGTCTCTCCTCCCACCACTCCTGCTTTTGTCTCAGGGTCTCCAGGATGAGTGTCAGTACCTCCTTCAACCACAGCTGATTGTCCGGCGTTTGCTGGACGTTGCTGTGCTGGTGCCTGGCCGTCCCTCAGAGCAAACCCTCTCGGCCCACAATCGCTCAGCCCTGTACAAGTAAGTCGAATACTCCCCCAAACCTGACCCTTTCCCTCTTCCTTCCTTGGCTTCAAACAGGGAACAGGGTTCTTTTGGCTTCTCAGCCTGTCTACCTGTTCCTACTTTTCCACTGGCCAACCTGGGCTACGGGGCCACCCAGAGCCCCCAGGGGGGGTTGGACCCCTGCCTCCCTCTCTCCCGGCACAGAGGGGAGGAAGCAAAAAGGCCTCCTGTTCTCCTGTTTCCCCTGTCCCTCCATGTCGCCTTCTTCCTGAGTGTTTGCCTCAGTCTGGTGTCCCTCTCAGCCTCTCGCCTGTCCTTTCTTACCCCCAACCTCCCCTCTGCCCAGGGTCTTTGTGCCCAGCTTTACTTACAGGGTTTCAGCACAGCTGGCGTGTGTGGGGAGCCGCGGGGCATCAGCCTGCCCCCTGACGTTGCGCCTGCGCCCCAAGGCCCCACCCCTGCACAACTCAAGCTCTTTGTCCTGTGGAGGTGCCTCGGTGTGCCAGCTGGAGCTGGCACTGCCCCCCTGGGGGCACTGGGTCTACGTGCGTGTGGAGATCCCATCCCGGGGTCCTGGCAGGACCATCCGCTTCCAGCTCTGTGTGCGGTTGCAAGGTCAGAAGCCCCACATCTGCCTTGGCCACTCAGCCTGTGCCGACATCTGTGGCTGGGAAGAGGCAGCCATGGTGGTTGTGTTCAACTGACCCTCTGCCATGGCCCTATAATCTCCCTAACCCCCCAGGCTCCTTCACACTCCCAAAAGCCCTTCCACTTGAAGCTTCGATTCATTGGAAGGCCTTTAGATAATTTTTTGCATTTGACTGGGGCTAACTAAGGGACCTCATTACTGTCCTTGATTTAATCTCGTTCAGTTTCCTGGGGGTAGGCAGGGGCATCTAAAACCTCTGGGACACTGTCCTTGCCAAAGCCCATGCAAATCAGTGAGAGAGCCCATCATCTGTTTCTACAGTGTCTTCACTGTCCTTGGGGAGGGAGAGATGACCTTGATTCCCTCCACATGACATTCCGTTGGTTGTGACCACTAGGAACCCCCTGGGCCCTATCTTGTGACCCTGGATGCCCCATACATCCAAAGGACATTTGATTCTAGTTCTCATCCCTCCCTACTCTTTGCTAATTCCTGTCTGGCTCAGTCTGGTTTGTGGTGGGGCTGCTGGGCTTGTGAGGGCGGCAGTCCCCAGCACTGATTTCCTCTGCCCACAGAGTGCCCACAGCCCAGCCTGTCCCGTGTCCTCGTCCCTGGAGCTGCCATGAACATGCCCCAGTCACTGGGCAACCAGCCACTGCCCCCAGAGCCGCCATCCCTGGGGGCTTCTGCGGAGGGGCCTGGGGCCACATCCCCACCAGAGCACTGCTGGCCAGTGCGCCCGACACTGCGCAATGAGCTGGACACCTTCTCTGTCCACTTCTACATCTTCTTTGGCCCCAGCGTGGCCCTGCCCCCTGAGCGCCCCGCAGTGTTTGCCCTGAGGCTGCTGCCAGTGCTGGACAGTGGAGGCGTCCTCAGCCTGGAGCTCCAGCTCAATGTGGTACTCTTGGTGGAAAACGGGGAGGCGGGGGGGGGGTTGCCCTGGAGGGGAGCTTGAAGGAGAAGATGTCAGGGTTGCTTTGGGCCCACTTTACGATTAGGGACAATGCCTCAGCCCAAGTCTGATCAATAAACATACAGACATTCCCCTGAATGTTGACTCTACTACAGATAGGGCTAGGTCAGCCAGGGCGACTCACAGTGGGCTAAGTTATCCCAGTTTTATAGGCTAACCTTCTACTTCCCAAGGGCTTCTATGGCAGGTGTTCACTTTTCTTGCATATCTTCTGTGATGGGGAGTTCACCACCTCTTGAGGCCATGCGGTCCATATTTAGACAGCTCTGATTGCTAAAGGAAGTCGTGACATTCCATGAAAATCTGCCTCCAGGATTTCTACCCACCAATCTTTGTTTTGCCCCGGAAGCTATATCCAGTAAATCTATCCTTGTCCTTTTTTTTCTTTTCTTTTTTTAAATTAATAGACTTGATTTTTTCAGAGCAGTTTTAAGCTTACAGAAAAATTGGGCAGAAAGTACAGGGAGTTCCCCTATCCCCCCTCTTTCCCTGCACAGTTTCCCCTGTTATATTACATCTTCTGTGTGGTACAGTTGTTACATTCCTATCCTGTTAAGTAGTCCTTCAGATGCCCCTCATCTCCCCAAAGCTGAACAACCTCAGCATCTTAGACCTCTCCCCATCCTCTGCTGTCTCCTCTGGTCCTAGTGTCTCTGAGATAAGTGATCCAAGGGGGTCTGACCAGCGTGGCAGGTGGTGTTTGTGCAGCCTGAGGTCAGGTTCCCTCTTTGAGCTGCCACATCACACTGGGGGATCACCTGGGGTTGTGGTGAACTAAGATTTCGGAGTCTTTTCCTTTTTTTCAAACCAGTTGTGTACACTTACTTTTTTATTATAAGAGTAATAGGACCACATGTAAAAACTTTGGAAAATTGAAGAAGACCTAAAACTGTGTGTCTTCTCAGTCCTTTTTCACATTAACTTCTTTTTTTTTTTTTAAAGATTTTATTTATTTATTTGAAGAGAGAGACACAGCGAGAGAGGGAACACAAGCAGGGGGAGTGCAGAGGGAGAAGCAGGCTTCCCGCCAAGCAGGGAGCCCGATGCAGGGCCCGATCCCAGGACCCTGGGATCATGACCCGAGCCGAAGGCAGACGCTTAACGACTGAGCCACCCAAGCGCCCCTCACATTAACTTCTATGTTTATTTACTCGTCACTAAGGGACGCACACATTTTTGTGCCCTGAGCTGGTTCATGTGAACTCCTGCCAATTCCCACCTCGTATTTTTGCAGTGAACTTTTTAACTTCAGTGAAAGAATTCATGTCCATCTTTGAGGCATTGCCTAGTACTAGTTTGGGTCTTGGGTCTTCCCTGCTTTATGTAATTCACACTTGAAAAGCCAGCCTTCTGTACCTCTTAGTTATTATTTTCAGCATTAAATAAGACTGGGCTTAGGGCAGAGCCCTGTGTCAGGCCATTAGTGACTGTCTTAAATTGACATTGATCCAATAATTTATGTACTATTCCCCAGCTCTGGGGAGCAGGCACCATTTCCCTACCAGCCAACCTGAGACCTGGTCTGTGGCTAGATGTGGTCTTTTGTAGGACATGGCTCAGAACTTTTTAGTCCTCCTGCTGGTCAGGACAGATCAGATTCTTAAGCCCAAAGACATTCCTTATTTTCATACTTAAATTCTCTGTGACTCTTATTGCCTTTGGGCCGTGACAGTGAAGTCTTGATTTGACCTTGAAACTATAGAGCCTGTTTCAGAGACCAGTAAGACCCATACTTGTTCTTCCTCAGTATCTTGAGAGTAGAGGCCCAACCTCCCTGCAACCTCTCACCCTGTCCCTTTGTGCATTCATCTGCATATATTACACCCATCTGCATGCCATGACACTTGTTACACACCTCAAACAGCCTATTATATTTATTCTGAAAGATATATTGGCTCATCTACTCTGATTTTTCCCTCCGAGTATTTTGATTTTTCCCCTTGGAATCAAGAACTGAACATTTGGATCAGAGAACTGCATACCTAGAGGACATTTCCCCCCCTTTGGCTTCCAACTAGAATGACTTTTATGGTATAATACTTGGGTATATTACCCTGGCTTGCATTGAGGGAAGTTATAAACAAGTTGTATGAAATTCACTCTTGTGGTTGAGGACAGGATGCATGACAGAACACAGTGCTTCTTTGATGAGAATTTTCCTGAGAACCACCGGTTTGGATGCTGTGCTTCTCTTGAGACTCTAATTAAATTTTATCTTATGGACTCGTAAGATAAAATCTGGTAACTCATTATGTTTCCTTTTTTTGCTTTGGTTGCTTGGAAGTTAGCATCAAATATATGGCTCACATCTAAGGACAGACTTTATTTTTTTATCTTGATTTTTAAATTTCCCTCATGCATTTATTTTATCCTATTATATGCATTTAATAAGCTACCTCAAATCCTTTTTGAATGAGGTGAGCTTATGGCATTCTGTTACTTTTATTCTTGTAGACACTCCTTACATTTACTCCTGTGGATATCTGGTTTCTTTAAATCCCAGACAGGTTGATACACTAACCCCCGAGGTGTTCTATTACCGCTGTTCAGTACCTAGGATCATTTTACCTGGGGAAGAGTACATTTCTTTACACTCCTCCTGCCTTCAGACCCAAGTGAAGATATTGAAAACCTTACAGTTTCCTTTGTTCACAACTAGTTTCTACATCCAGCAACAGCCCCCCTCTCACTCCCCCCTCAGTAAGCTAGATGGGACTGAAACAGGGTGTTCTCTCTTGTCTGGACAGAGTTTAAACAATTCTGCTCAATGACAATGTTCAGAACTGGGCCTTGCCTTCTCGTCAGTCTTTGAAAGATCTCTGCTGTGGAGGATCTGGTGTTCTCCAGTTTTTCTGTTCTAAGAATAGGGGTGAGAAAGGAAGAAAAGAGAGAGAAGGACAGAGAAAGAGAAAGAGGGAGAAAGAGAAAGGCAGGCTTTGGTGTGGAGAGAACCTGCAGGAATGGGATGTTCAGTGAGCTCCCGGAGGGGTTTCTGGAGAGGTGTTAACAGGTATAGGAGTCTGGGGGCGGTGGGGTGGTGGTAGGGTCTGCAGGGTGTGACCTCTTCGTTTTCATACTTGCCCTCGCAGAGCTCCCTGCTCCAGGAGAATGTGACGGTGTTTGGATGCCTGACTCACGAGGTGCCCTTGAGCCTGGGGGATGCAGCGGTGACCTGTTCTAAAGGTGGGGGTGAGGAATGGGGGAAGCAGAGGAGGCTTTAACTCTGGGGCTGGGGCCGGTGGGGGATGGTATGGAGGAAGGATGGGCTAGGGAAGTGTGGTCAGGTGGGTGAAGGTTCTTTAGGTCTTGACCCCACACTGACTCCTCCTCCCTCTCGCTGATACCCCCTCTTCTCCCTTCTCCCCTAAGAGTCCCTGGCTGGCTTCCTCCTGTCCGTCAGTGCCACTTCCAGAGTGGCCAGGCTGCGAATCCCTTTCCCACAGACTGGGACCTGGTTCCTGACCCTGCGCTCCCTGTGCGGGGTGGGGCCTCGGTGAGCGGGGCGGGGCCGGGCGGGGCCGGGCTGGGGAAGGAGCGGCTTGGGACCCCGCTGACGGCCCGGTGTGTGTGCGCGCAGGTACGTGCGGTGCCGGAACGCGACGGCCGAGGTGCGGCTGCGCACTTTCCTCTCCCCCTGCGTGGACGACTGCGGGCCCTACGGCCAGTGCAAGCTGCTGCGCACGCACAACTACCTGTACGCGGCCTGCGAGTGCAAGGCCGGTGAGCGGGCTGGGCTGGTGAGGGAGCCGTGGGCGGGCTTCCTGGGTTGGAGGGGCGGCCTGGACGGGCGGAGGCACCTTGAATTGAGGATGGGTTTGGAGAGAATGGGAGGGCGGAGACCACCCTTCCCTGGCAATGTCTAGGGCCTGGCGAGAGGCCGCCAGCAGGAGTGACGAACCTGTGGCTGCCTTGGGCCCTCTTCCACCTTCCACCTTGTGCCCTCCCCACTCGCAGGGTGGAGGGGCTGGGGCTGCACCGACAGTGCCGATGCGCTCACCTATGGATTCCAGCTGCTGTCTACGCTACTGCTCTGCCTGAGCAACCTCATGTTTTTGCCACCCGTGGTCCTGGCCATTCGGAGCCGATATGTGCTGGAAGCTGCTGTCTACACCTTCACCATGTTCTTCTCCACGGTATGCGGTGCATCTGTGTCTTCACCGAGTCCTTATGGTGATGGGTGAGGGTCTGCATTTCCACCGTGTTTTCCACGGGTTTGGGGATGTCTATGCCTTCATTACATGAGGATGTCTCCCTCCTCACAATGTCTTCTACAGCAGGGTCACGGCACGCCTGGAATATGGTAATTTTTGTAAGGCACATCAGGCTAAATGAACAGGGCTGTTTGTAACTTAAGATAAGCAACAGCCGCTTGAAATAGTGTGTGGTCTCCGGCTGTCTCACACACTGAGGGCCACGGGGACCTTTACCTCAATATACTGGCTGTCCTACAGTATGGAATGGTGTCTACAACTTCCCCTTTTCTCCTCCTTATGGTGACAAGAGATCTGTACTTTCTCCCGTGTCTCTCTATGGAGTCTCCACTTTCATCTCTCATGATGTGAGGGCTAGCTATACTGTGCCCATGTTCTTCATTGTACTGGGCATTTCTGTATCTTTAGCTTCTTCTTTCTTATGGTATGAAAAGGTGTCTCCCCATTCAGTCACCATGGCCTCCTTGATTTCTTATGGGGACTTTTGGAAGACAGAGAGGCTCTCTATAACTGGGTAATTTATAGAACATTCTGGCTCTTGGGATCCTAAGACATTTTATGGACTCAACTATGTCCTGAGACAACATGGGAAGTGGCAGTGTGATATAAAATTCCAGCTCAAAGGAACATATTTTAATGAAGCTTAATATAGTTTTAAATTCTTCCCTTCCCATTACAGAATGTCCACAGTCCCTTCTCTGTATTTTCCCACTCCTCCATAATCATAAAAAGTTCATATTAACCAGCAAGCTTCATAAATAGTATAAGGAAAAGGTAGAGGAGTGAGTCTGCTAATGTGACTTAACCCCTGTGTAGAGTCTCCCCTTGAGATGCTGCATCTAGGGATCTTTTCAGCTCATCTCTGGGCTCTTGGCATCTCATGACATACAGTGCCTGCCTATGAGCCCTGCAAAAATCTTAGATGGACTCAGACTTTCTTCATGTCTTGGCAACAAGAATATCACAAAAACCAATATGTGCTTCCCTTTTGTTCAGCATTAATGGATCAGACATATGTCCAAATTACAAAAATCCTACTTATCATTTAGCAGAAAGTGGAGGGGGGTGAATGCTCTGAAACTGAGGGGCATGTTGTCAGGTCCTCCAGGATGTTCATGCACAGGTGAGGAAGAGGAGGCTAGAACCATGCTGTGTAGAGAGACCTTCTCTTTAGCTGGGTGAGAAGAGCACACTCTAATTTTGCTTGGCTGCCCCCTTTTTTAGACCTGCTTTGACAGTGCTTCATTCTATTTTTATAGCAGACACTGTTTCTCTCTCTCTCTCTCCTTTTTTTTTTTTAACTGCCAGATGCCCTTTATACTGTGGCTCACCAAATCCTCTAGCAACAGCTGCTCCACCAGCCTACTCTTGGCTGCATGCAGATCTAATAGGAGTCACAATCAGTAACAGTACCTAAGTGTATCAGGAGCCTGGAACATGTGGGGAGAGTATGTTCGTTCTCCTGCACTTTGCACAAGCATCCTGGATGTTGGCTCTAGAGTGTTTAGTACCAGATGACTCCTTATATTCTGGATACAACGGCAAACCGTCCTTGAAAGAAAAGACCTTTTCCCCAGTTGGAACACCAGAGGAGCGGGCTACAGTGGCTGACGTCACATACAGAGCTTCCACTTTCTTAACGAGGATAATAAGCAGAGCGCCTGGCTGGCTTAGTCAGTAGAGCATGCGACTCTTAATCTTGGGCTTGTGAGTTCAAGCCCCATGTTGGGTGTGGAGCTAACTTTTTTTTTTTTTTAAAGATTTTATTTATTTATTTGAGAGAGAGAATGAGATAGAGAGCATGAGAGGGGGGAGGGTCAGAGAGAGAGGCAGACTCCCTGCTGAGCAGGGAGCCCGACGTGGGACTCGATCCCGGAACTCCAGGATCATGACCTGAGCTGAAGGCAGTCGCTTAACCAACTGAGCCACCCAGGCACCCGGGTGTGGAGCTAACTTAAGAAAAAGAATAGGATAATCAAAAGATCAAGGAAAAGATGCTGGCTCTGCGGTATTGCCTGAAGTCTTGCTCTAACTCCTCTTCTTTTTGCACATGGGCCAAAATGTAGAGCTACTGGTCATCCAGTTTTCCTGGGCAGGTTCCCCATTGCTCTTCCTTTCTGATTCTTTACTTAGTTTAGACTTACTTCATTCCTCAACAGTCTCCATTTAAGGACCCACTGGTCATACTGCAGGTAACAGTACCAGGGCGTAGATGACAGTCTTCTTCCCTGTCTTCAAAGCCAGGACAGTCTACAGCTGGAGTGGTGCATCGATTCCTATCCAGGGCATGGGAGCAGGCAGTAGGTTTGTTCTTCAAGAGTTTAGAGTGTAAAATATTTAAAATGCAAAATATGTTGCATAATATGTAAAATATGTTAAAAGAAAAACAGGTCACAAATCCAGCACTTGATTTTGTGTATAGCCAGACCAGTTCAGATCATGGAAACAGCAAAATAACATCTAGTGTGTCAGACACTGCAAATTGAGTCCTCACAATACCCCTAGAGCAATAGATAGGTACTTATATCATCATCATCATCATCATCATCCCTTTTTGCAGATGAGGGCAGTTTAAATACTTTGAGGTGTAATGTGAGTGGTAGAACCAGAATTCTCGTGCAGCCTGACTCTAGGTTCCTTACATGTAATCACTAAGCTATATTGTCTCCTCCTACCAGAGCAGAGAGGACACGTTGGTAAATTTCCAACCTGACGTCAGTTTCTCAGAAGTCCTGGAGTCTGTAGAGAAACTTATGACCTCAGTTTAATAGTTCTCACATTCTTCTTTAAAAATAGTTCTCAAATTCTTAAAAGATAAGAAGAGCCAATCAAAAGATCAAAAAATATAACAAAATGCAGGAAGTCATCAAGGGAAATCTATCAAACATTGCAGTTTTACAGCTCTAACCCATACAGTTCAAGCCGTGAATCCTTCCCAGTGCTAGTTGAAGCCTCATAATCCGTTCCCACGAGCTGACGTCCTGGGGCCCCACGGGGCCTTTCTCACTGATTGCTAACATCCTGGCTACAAGCACACCTTGCAAGTAATTCTTAGTGGCCCCTGGCAATATCCCATGACTGTTTCCAAGAGGAAATGGAGGCAGATAATAAGGAAATAGCCATAAATTCCATTATATCCTGAGTGCAAATATTCCAGCCACTGCGTGGATTGAATGTATTTGCATTTCTAGTTTTACATTCTGTAGTGCCTGGATACTCCATTTTGAAGCATTAGATGAACTATATAGTTATGTTATAAAACTATGAAATCTCACAGAAAACAATTTAGGTTAATTTTAAAAAAATTACCTCATAAATGTCCAAAGCTGAGGGAGGTGTCAAATTAGATTAAAATTATATTAACAGAAGCCAGTTTGTAGTCTAAATTTGTTTTTTTAAATTTCCCAATCTTTGTGTTATTTCTATCACTTCTTTTTATTTCTGTTGACAAAAGGAATACCAATGTAAAAATCAGCCCATAATTTTCAGTGGATCGATAATGTTGCAAGTTTCTGTCTTTGCTTCTGCATGGAGGAAAGTTTATTAGTGTAGGGATGTTCTCTCATGAGCATACATGGCATAAAGTATGAGATGACTAAAGCTTACTTTAGCTTTGGTAAGCTTACTCTTCTATATATTTGGCACACACTGTGCACCAAACATATAGGAGAGTATTACAGACTGTATTACAGAGTAGAGTCTCCCAGGTGACACCATAACTGAGCCTTCAGTAGGCCATTCCAGTGTTTCCTTCCGCTGGTTGCTCCTAGGTGTTGGGCAGTGTGTTTACACCAGTGAATTCTATGGTGGTGAGTGATTTGCTTTACTTTGTTTACTGTCAGTTGTATCTCCTGGTTAAAGGTGGTAATGAGTGGGGTGCCGTGGCAATGGAGAGTGGATTCTGCTCCATGAATAATAAAGCAGGAGGAAGCACTGCAGGTAGAAGGGACAAATATATACCCAGAATATATGATGACAAGATGCTGTCTTCTCCAGGTTGAGAAGTTTCAGTGAAGTCAGCTGACACAGGTTGTTGGTTGGTTTCCCTAGTGGATTGAGCCCCATGAAGGAGTCAGTGGTGGACTTCACCAGTGATGTTTTTAGACATTCAGCAACGACCATAGCCACATCAGGATTGGTGAAAGGTCCATCATCTTGTTCACCTCACACTGCAATTTTTTTTTTAATATTTTTTTTAATTTATTTATTCATGAGAGTCAGAGAGAGAGAGAGGCAGAGGCAGAGAGAGAAGCAGGCTCCCCGCCTAGCAGGGAGCCCGATGCGGGACTCGATCCCAGGACCCCGGGATCATGACCTGAGCCGAAGGCAGACGCTTAACCATCTGAGCCACCCAGGCACCCCCTCACACTGCAATTTTAACTTAACTCTACTCCTGTAGGTTTTCTACAACCTTAAAAATCTCTCTGACCTTTTAGTATGCTTAGACAATAATCAGTCATAGAATACTAGTGCAGTGATTTCTCCCCAAACCTCTCTATTCCAGGGACAATCTCTCCATTATCCCCTGCTCTTTTTTCATTGCAGAGAAATTCCTAGGAGGACAATCAGCCTTCAATTAATTATTCCCTTATATGTGTCTTCAATATTAGGTGATTTAGCTTTGCTTTTTTTCTGATATAGATCTTCTCTTATCTGAGATTGAAGGATTTATTACAAGTCCCTCTTCCAGAAATGTTTGGACATTTCCTTTTATATACTTGAAAGTCAGGCAGATGGAGCAAGCTTGGTGAAGGCTGAAATGTAAAATTAATGTTTTAAAATAAAATCCAAGGGGCGCCTGGGTGGCTCAGTCGTTAAGTGTCTGCCTTCGGCTCAGGTCATGATCCCAGGGTCCTGGGATCGAGCCCCACATCAGGCTCCCTGCTCAGCGGGAAGCCTGCTTCTCCCTCTCCCGCTCCCCCTGCTTGTGTTCCTGTTCTCGCTCTCTCTCTCTCTGTCAAATAAATAAATAAAATCTTTAAACAAAATGAAATCCAAATCAGAAAATAGTAATGGGTAATTTAGTAGCTATAGTACTTATATCTGATTTTAGACGTAGAGGATAGTCAATATCCAATAGCTAAAATAGCAAAAGACCAAAATACTGATTTGCCTAGAAACTAAATTAACTCCATCAATTGATCAGCACATACAAGAGAAAGAAAGAATTGAAAAAAATCAATTTTTTAGGTGTGTTCAGATACTAATTCTAATGCAGATGTGAACTCCCATGAAAGGTCTCTCAGTTTCCCAGTAAGAGCTTACTTTCTCAATTTAATAATATGTAAGAGGGAGCCATGGTTGCTAAACTTGCAAGCCCTTTCAGAAGCTTGGAGTACTCAAAACCTGATCATTCCAAAGCAGTCTCTTCCTGAAGGGACAGCATTCTTTACCTCCAAAGTGAAGGGAAAGACAGAGGATAGGTACACAAGCTTAAGACTTTAAAATTTGAAGGACTCAAACCCAAGGTTTCCCAATGCCAATTAATATCCCTAAGTTTTCTTTTTCTTTTTTTTTTCTTTTTCTAAACTCCTAGCTTCTCCCTGTTCTTACGTTATTCACCTTTTCCAAAGTTACAAATTTTGCAATTTGAATGACTGGGTAAACTCTTCAAGAGGTTCAAAAGAAACTTAGCAATTTCTTTCTCATCCTTTGTCTCTAGAGACTGAACTTTCGAGTCTGCTTTCCCACTCTGTTATTGGCAGCTCGGCTCCTGGACTGGATTCTGCTAGTTTTCACAACAGACTTGCTTCAGTTTCCCACCTGCTTTTTTTCTAAGGGGGATGCTGTTTGATTAAGGTTGGGGTGTCATGATTTGTGATTTGAGTTCAGGATAGAATGCTCCTTTTCCATCTTCCTGACCTCACCTCTACCTTCTCATTCTCAACAGTAATACAGTAATACATCCAAACAGACCAGGTTCTCCCATTTCCATTCTTCCCCAAAGTTACAGAGACCCTTGCTGCCAGACGTGAATGACCTGTGATATTGCTCAGCTACCTCTTTCCTTCGCTGTGGGCTAGATCTCCCTGCCCTCCACCCACAGTTAAGGATACGCCTCTGGAGCGCCGGGCTGCCTGTCTCACTGAGGTCTGTAAGGCCATCTCTCTTCTGGACTCAGAGCCCTTGTGACTTAGGGTTGCTTTTCAATAGAATGATGAAGAAATTGACCTGGGCTGAAAGTAGTACCTAAAGGCTCCCTTCAGTCAAGCATCAAGCCACTTCCAATGCCATGTTTGGGTGGTACAACACGTAGCCTTCCTGCCCCGGTTTCAGTTCAGTCTGATGAACTTCAGTCCAACCGTGGCAACTCCAGCAGCTTGTTCCTGCTATCAAGAGATGCCCTCAGCAGCCATGGCTCTCTAAGGACCAGGTGTAACACGCAGGGGACAGAGATAAAGCAGATTGAGTCACAGGATCTTAAGAAACTTTTTTGATCCTGTAAAATCTGCTGGTATGTCTCAAGGTCAGCTCCAATGAGTAGATTTTCACCAAGTTTATATAGGTCAAAAACTTTTTCTCTCCCATTATAGCATTTTAATTTTCTTTTTTTCATCACTATAACAGTCTGTTCTTCCTGACATGGAGCAGGGGCAATATCAGGTGATGGGGGGAGTGAGCATGCCACTGTGATGTTTGTTCTTGGTCTGGAGTTGTTTGTCCTCATAGGTCTTACCCAGTATCTTGTCTTGGGGTGGGCTCATAGGGATACATGATCCTGTCATCTTCACACCAAAGATAGTCTTAAAACCATACATGTTCTTAGTGTTTGCCATCAATAAAAAAATCACATAAATTCTACACAGCAGTTCAGAGAAAGGTGACAGCAAATGTTCTAAGGTAAAAAGAACTCAGGTCATTTTTGGGTAGCCCCTTTTACAAGTAAGGGAACACAGGATGCTCGAGGCCATGATAGCATTGTCCAGAGAGGCACAGGAGTTGGGACCACAGACCAAGGGGGGCTGACTGCAGACCTTGGTTCCTTAATTGGGGTGCCCACTATAGTCTCATCCAATCCCACCTGTGTCCCCTGTGCCTCCTTTGTAGCTCTTCTTTACCGTCTTTCCCACAGTGGAGGATAGGTGGGCATTCTCCCTTCCCTAGTTTCTTCTCCATGCTGTAAAGTGACATGCTCTTCTCCATGGCCCAGAGACTACCTTTTTTCTTACTTCCCTCCCCCCCCACGCCTCCACCCATGACATTGGGTGGGAGGGGATGAAGAGGGCCAGTTAGTGTAAGGCCTGAAGATGAATCCTAACTTAGAGTCTGAGCTATCAGGGGAGACTGGGATATGCAGGGGAGGCTTAGGGTCTGGGTTGGCCAAAAGAGCAGCGTCTAGCCCCATAGCTTGGGCCAGGGATGGGGATTATAGGTGGGACCCATGGTGAGCATGAGAAGTAGGGGAAGATTGGCCTCAGTTTGATGGACCTGGAATCCCCACTGGCCTGGTGCTCTCCATAGTACATTCCATAAGCAGGAAAATCAGGAAGGTAAGGACAGGGTCAGGGCTGGCAGATACATAGGGCTTGTGAGGCAGACCAGGCTTCCCTACCACATTCTTCTCAGGAGCAGGGAGTCAGGCATGTCCCAGTTATGCTCAGCCTGTGACCTCTGACCTCTGCTTTTCTGACAGCAGCACACCACCCTCGTGACCTCTTTCTCCTGTTTCATGGACCTGGACTGTTGACCCAAGTTCTCTCAATGCCTGTCATTTCTTCCTCCAGTTTTACCATGCCTGTGACCAGCCAGGCATTGTGGTTTTCTGCATCATGGACTACGATGTGCTGCAGTTCTGTGATTTCCTGGGCTCCTTAATGTCCGTGTGGGTCACTGTCATTGCCATGGCTCGTTTACAGCCTGTGGTCAAGCAGGTCAGTCCAGAGTGGGCCCTGGGGGACAACTGTAGGCAAAGTCTACTTGAAATTCACTCCCCACCTCTCCCTGGGGGCATTGCCAAGTGCTTCCTGCCCACCCGGCCCAGACCCTGGAGTCTTCTTTCTCCAGGTGCTGTATTTGCTGGGGGCTATGCTGCTGTCTATGGCTCTACAGCTTGACCGGCATGGACTCTGGAACCTGCTTGGACCCAGTCTCTTCGCCCTGGGGATCTTGGCCACAGCCTGGGTAAGGTTGGGAGGGCTTCGGGAGGGGGGCGTCCCAACAGGACTTGGGTGCAGGGCCCTAAGGATCTGGTCCCCAGTTTAAGATGGGCTTGGACCCTGTCATCATCACTGTGCTGTTCGTGGTGCCCACTCCAGACTTGGCAGGTGCCTTCAGGTCATGACCAGGGCTCCAGGGAAGCCTGAGAATAACCAGTTCTGGCTTGGGTTCCAAGGCCTTGTATTCCTGAGTCCCACTTCTCTGCTTCCCCCAGACAGTACGCAGCGTCCGCCGCCGGCACTGTTACCCACCCACGTGGCGCCGCTGGCTTTTCTACCTGTGTCCTGGCAGCCTTATTGCAGGCAGTGCTGTCCTACTCTATGCTTTTGTGGAGACCCGAGACAACTACTTCTACATTCACAGCATTTGGCATATGCTCATCGCTGGCAGTGTGGGCTTCTTGCTGCCCCCACGTGCCAAGACTGACCACCGGGTCCCATCTGGAGCCCGGGCCCGGGGCTGCGGTTACCAGCTGTGCATCAATGAGCAGGAGGAGCTGGGCCTTGTGGGCCCAGGGGGGACCACTGTCAGCAGCATCTGTTCCAGCTGAGAGGGGCTTTGGGCCTGGCCCTTGGGGAACATGAACCCTTCCTAGGGGCAGAGAGCCCTTCCTGGGAGTGTGGAACCCTCCCTGGATAAGAGACAGGTTGTATTTTTGAGGACATGGTGTCTTTCTTTAGGACATGGAGCTCTTCTAGGGACCTGGCGCACTCCTGAAGGCCTGGAGTCTTCCTGCATCCATGGAGTCCTTCTTAAGGACTGGAGCCTGTGCAGGCCCCTAGAGCCCCTCAGGACCAAGGTGTCCCTCCTAGGGGTGTGGAGTCCTTCCCAGGGATGTGGAGCCCCCCTAAGGACATGGATTCCTTCCCAGGGAGACAAAGCCCTCTCAGGACGTGGCATCATTCTCGAGGAAATGGAGTCCATCTTGGGGAAACTGAGTCTCCAGATCTTCCCAGCATCTCAGCAACTCTGGCCTCAGGCTTTCTTCCCAAGGCAGCGTCTGGGCCGTGCCGTGCCGTGCTGGGAGGGGGATTGGAGGACAGCTGGGGCTGGGGCTGGGGTGACTGGTATCCTGAGTTGATGCAGGCGGAGTCTGGTGTGTCTCCAATGAAGTATTTGCTGGTTCTGTGCTGCCTTTTTTCCTGGGGCCAAGGGTGTGGGGAGGAGAGGGAAAGAGAGGGTCTGAGGAAATCAGCGGGGGTGGTGGGAGCCTAGCTGGAATGAGCTGCTGGAGCTTTTGCCGGAGCCTTTTGCCCCATCACGGCAGGCTGCAGCCCCTGGGAGTAGGGAGTTGTGTGTGTGTATATGTGTGTGTCTGTGTGTGTGTACGTGCTGGGAGGATTTAAGTTAGTGAGACAGACCTCCCTTGTGCCCACACCCAACAGGAAAGGAAGCTGAGGTCTCAGGAAATTGGACTAGCAGGTACAAGTCACAAATATGCAAGAAATATCGCAAGAATGTAGCTTCTATTTTGAGCCCCCGTTTTGCCTGAGTGTCATCTTTTTTGCCTGAGAGACATCCTTTGTCATTTGGGATTTCTTCTCTTTCTACAAGGGTCACAGCTGAGTCTTGAGGATCTTAGATAATGGGAAGATGTTGGGAGGTTGTTTTCTGGTTCCTGGGGTCCACACTGCACCCATCTCCTGAGAGTTCCATCATTCCACCTGGTCCCCAGTCAGCGGCATAGGCAGGCCATCCCAGAGTGCTTTCTTGTTCCTGTCTGCATAACCATTTTCAGTGCTGAGGCCCTCCCCGACTTCTGTGCTACCCGCAAAGACCTGTGAGGCCTGGGCTGCCCAGACACACCTTGAAGCCATTTCTACTCTGGCGGCCTGCTCTGGGTTTTACTTGGCCAACAAGGCGTGAATTGCTCCATCTTTCAGTCCTACAAACCTGTCCAGGGGTTTGGCGTAGGGAGTGGGGCTCAGGGCCCCTTCTTCTTGGGGCCCTTCTGTGCCAGGGCTCTTATTGCATCCCCTCCTTTCCTTTTCCCTAGCTTAGAGCATTAATCTGGAGGTGGGGAAACCTCCCTTTTACTTAGGTTTTCTCCCAAATCCTATCTGGGCCTTCAGCCTCTCCTGTTAAGACTTCAGAGCCTAGGCTTTTGAAGCTCAAAAGCCAGGAAAAATCCCTTTGTTCTCTGCTTTCTGCAATTCTGTCTCTTCCTTGGGGCCCTGAGCAGAGTGATGTGGCCGACTGAATGGTGAGCCAGGAGGTGTGGGTTTGGTGTTTGTTCTGGCATCAGAAATATTAGCCCTTCATATTAGGATGTATAGAGTCAGGTCACTAGGATGCATAAACCCAAATAGCTGGGATTCAGGACAGAGTCAGCAGAGTACAGAAGGCACTAAGGAGGGACATAGAGCTGGGACAGACCTCACCCTGCTAGGAGGGGTCAGAAGGGTTTTCTGGAAGAGGGGGGCAAATTTGAGTAAGGATTGAATGAGTTTCTGTAATGCCAAGATGTTGGGAGAGGGTTCTCTCTGGTCACCCTGTCCATATTGTATTCATCCACTGAGATTTCTCTCATTCCAAGTGGTCCCCAGTCAGTAAAGCACTTAGGACACAGAATACTTGGCCTGGTCTGTGGTCCAGTACATATTAGCTAAAGGTCAAGAAGCATCTGGACATGAGAGGGAAGAGCAAGGGGGAGACAGAGGCAGGAAAGACTGATACTTGCTGGGGAACTGGGAATAGTTCGGGGGGCCCTGGACGCAGAGAGTGTGTGTGGGTGGCGTAGGCCTGAGGCAAGCAGCTGGGCTGAGGTTGGATGGAGAGGTGCGGTCTGGTTTTTATCCCATGGGAAATGAGCCATTGAAAGGATTTAAGCAGGAGAGTGGCTTGGTGATTGGTGTTTTGTTTTTTGGACTTTTTTCTGATTGGCGTTTTGACGGCCTGTGCAGAGGGTGGATTCTGAAGGGAGTTTGCAGGATCAAAGTGCGGTGACATAGCTGTTGCAGTATTAGAGAGAGAGAGAGGGAGAGCTTCTTGAGGAGGCAGTGTCAGTAGAAAGGAGGGGACCCATTTAGGATTCTCATGACTGACTGGATGTGTGGGGCGGTGATGGTCCGAGAAAAGGAAGGCAAATCTCTTGTGGCTCTTGGGTTGACTGTAGGATAGTGTGGCAGCCATTAGACCATTCACACATTTCTCAGTCTTCCTGCTCCTTCCCGACAAATGTGAACGTGCTTCGCCTGCCCCTTGATGTTGGCTGTGGTACGGGCTTGCGTTGGCGGATGAAGTAGAGGTGGAAGTGAAGCTCAGAGAACCAGTGCAGGCTTTGTTATGGTGACCAGTAATGTTCCAGATGGTGGCTGCTTATCATCCTGACGCCACAGGGATGAGGACCGTGTATCAGAGCAGACCCCACCCACCCAGTCAACTGCTGATGGACCTGCAGTGAGAATGAGAAATAAACCCTTGTGGGTTTCAGCCCCTGCAATTCGAAGGCATTACCATGATGGACCTAGCCTGCTGTGCATTATAGAGCTGAAGAGCAACAGGGAGGGTGGGACATTTTCCTGGAGAGCAGGTCTCCCCACAGCAGGGCTATGGCAGCCGCTTTCACCTCTGCGTTCCTCAGGCTGTAGATGATGGGGTTCAGTGAGGGTGTCACGACCCCATAGAACAATGCAATAATCTTATCCAGGCCAGGGTTCTTGGCCTTGGGCTTGAAATACATGAAGGAGATGGTTCCATAGAAAACCACCACCACTGTGATGTGGGCAGAGCAGGTGGAGAAGGCTTTGTGCCGGCCTGCAGCAGAGGGCACCCTAAGGATGGTAGCAAGGATGAAAATGTAGGACAGGCAGATGAGCAGGAGCGGGGCCAGCGTCAGGACCGCTGTGGCCACCATTAACATCAGTGCGTTGAGAGAGATGTCCCCACAGGCCAGTTTCAGCACTGCCAAGATCTCACAGAAGAAGTGGTTGATGATATTGCGGCCACAGAAGGGGAGGCTCCAGGTGAGAAGGGACTGCAGCAGTGAGTTGGCAGAGCCTGTCCCCTAGCTCAGCACTGCCATCCGCACACACGTCTGCCCTCTCATGATCTCTGGGTACCCAAGCGGCTGGCAGATAGCCACATAACGGTCATATGCCATCACGGCCAGGAGCAGGCACTCCGTGGAACCCAGCGCCAGGGTCAGGTACATCTGCAGGGCACAGCCAGGGAAGGAGATGGTCTTCCGGGCTTCCAGGAAGTCGACCAGCATGAGAGGCACAAAGGAGGATGTGCCACAGATGTCCATGAGGGACAGGTTGCTGAGAAAGAAGTACATGGGGCTGTGCAGGCAGGGGTCCAGCACGCTCAGCCCTATGAGGAGGGAGTTCCCCAGCACATTCACGGAACAGATGGCCAGGCAGAGCACAAACAGGACCATCTCGAGGTTATGGTGCTCGCGGAGTCCTAGCAAGACGTATTTGGTCACAGCCGTCCAGTTTGCCATCTCATTCTCCCTCCTTCCTGTCTAGACCACACAGGTGTCAGAAAAAGCTCTTGCTGGCCTGGAAACCAAGCAGGTCATCTCTGCCTCTGCGATTAAGTTTCACCATCTGAATAATGAGAGGATTGGACTTCAGGCCTGCAAGCTGGCCCTCTCAGCTCTGCAGCTCTGATGTAACTTAGGGAGATGAGACGCATTCTAGCCCCTTAGGATCCTCATTGTTCTCCCCATGGTGGGGGCAGGGGAGACAGGAGAGGAGGACTCATGTTTGGCACACGCTGTTGTAATCTAAAGAGTTCTTGGCTGTTAAAGGAAGCTTCTTTTCTAGGTTATGACTCCATATGGCTGAATTATGCTCATGGTCTTTTAGATTCATTCATTTGCTGAATGTGCTTTGAATACTTATTCTGTGCTAGATCTTGTTTAGGTGCTGGGGTACAGCAGTAAGAAAAATAAGTGGACAGAAACATACCATACCTATCATAAGGCTGTCGTCCCTTCCCTGAACTAGGTGATATGAGCTCTTGCAGGCCCGTGGGTGATGGATGATGCTTACCTGGTGGTTCTTTTGGGCATTAAGGGTCAATCATCCTCACTCCACAGGATGTGTAAGCTTGAAGTGCAAGACCATTGTTGATCTTTTTTCCCTTTCCCTCACCTGTTGATTTTTTTTTTAAAGATTTATTTATTTATTTTAGAGAGACAGAACATGAGCAGGGGGAGGGGCAGAGGGAGAGAGAGATAAGCAGACTCCCCACTGAGCGGGGAGCCCAATGTGGGGCTCGATTACAGGATCCTGAGATCATGACCTGAGCCGAAATCAAGAGTCAGATTCTTAACCGACTGAGCCACTCAGGCAGCGCCCTCATCCGTTGATTTTTAAAAGAACCTACAAGAACATATATATTCCAGTGGTCATGCAAGCCAAATGACTCCCTTCTTGGCCTCCATATTGCCTTGTGGGATAAATGATATTGGCAGTGATGTCACAGGAGGAGGGAAAACCAGGTTCTAATCTGGCAGGGGCATTGTCAGTCAGTGACTAGTTTTAAAAAGAAGGGGGAGTCACGGAGGGTCTCAGTTTTCTCCCAGGTGGCTTTCATTGCTCTTCTGAGCTGGTCTCACTGCCTCCTGGGGAAATGCCAGTGTCAGGCATTCACAGGAGGGGCCCTAATGTCCCCAAGGCACGGCAGTCTTGTTAGGCAGGAAGGCTGTCTTATGGACCGGGTGACCCCTGGTCTAAAGCAGAAACAGGAGCTGAGTATGAAATTTAACATACAGAAGATACAGTCACCTCCTCATTCCTGGGTTGGCTGAGAGGCTGATGTCCTGTGACAGCACTGGAGCCCTGTCTGTCCTTTAGGGCTAGATTTTCCTCCTCATTCCTCCTCTCCGGTGCATCTAGCATTTGTTAGGGGCTGGTGGCCTCACCCTCTGCTGAATAAACCTTGTCTTTTCCCAGTGCTACATCTTGCCCAAGAAGTTCCCTTTTATTTTGTTTTGTTTTAAAGTTTATTTATTTTAGAGAGAGAAAGAACGAGCAAGCAGGGGGAGGGGCAGAGGGAGAAAGAGAATCCTGAAGCAGACTCCCTGCTGAGCGTGGAGCCCAACTCGAGGCTCGATCCCAGGACCCTGAGATCATGACCTGAGCTGAAATCAAGAGTCAGCAGCTTAACTGGCTGAGCCACCCAGGTGCCCCAAGAAGTGCCCTTTTAGAGGCATGTCCTCCCTTCCTTACCCCTGTGGGGGCTTCCTGCTCGTCCCTCAGAGCACAGTTCCATCTCTCTGTCTCCCCTCTCCCTCCTGCTCCTTGAGGGGTTACCTGCTCCCTTCTTGCACTCCCTTAGCCCTTGGCTGTCCCTGTGTTCATCTACCATGTGCTGTGTGACCATCTCCTCTACTACACTTGAGAGCAGGACCCTGTCTCCTTCCTTCCCACACTCCCACAGTGCGTGCTGCCAAGAGCAGTCACTCAACAGATATTCAAGCTTTGCACCCCAGTGTCAGTGACAGTACTAATTAGCTGTGTGAGGTTGACTAAGTCACGTGGCTTCTCTGAGACTCAGTGTCCCTTTGAAAAATGGAAGTGCTGTGTAGCTCAGAGGAGACATACCCGCAAAGGTGCTTGTGAGCCGCCCAGCACTACCTGTTGTCTGAGGATCCTGAGCAAAGACTGCATATCTTCAGCCACAGGGCTCCTGCTGGATCTGCGCTTGCCACCTCCCCACAAGCTCCAGCTTCTGTCATGACCCCCTCCATCCCCAGAGCCTGTCACTTTCCCCTCGTCCGGCCTGAATCAGGGGGATTATTAAGGGGGTTTCTGGAGTGTACGGGGGCCGCGGATTAATCTGGGTTAGCACCTGACTTTAAATCTTAAACACACGAACAACTAAGGGTAAGGTTTCTCTTGCTGAGGTTTGGCAAAAAGAGAATTGCCTGAGTGTGATGGTGGCTCATTCATTCACTCATTAAACAAATAGTTGTGGGACACTTACTATGTGCCAGGCCCTGTGCTAGGAGGTGGGAATACAGCAGAAGCAGATGTGGTTTCCGCCCTAACGGAGTTTACACTCATTCCCTCATGCTAGGTGAACTTGGACACGTCCCTTTCTCTCTCTGGACTTTAGAAACCGGAGGTTCTCTTTGAGAACTTGGGATTCAAAGACAAAGTAAAACTTGAAATCTGTAAAGAAGTTAAAAGGAAGCACCTTTTCTAGGTTATGACTTCATGTGTCTAGATTATGCCCACAGCATTTCAGATGCAAGTATAAGGGTTTGGTCCTTATTGGGTGTGTTATTACAAAATGACCTATATTAACCTCGAATTCTGACACCTGACATAGGGGTGTGTGTGTGCGGGGGGCGTAGGTCTCAAGTAGGTGAAAGGTGGGAAACCACCTGTCTCCATATTTCTCTTCCTTGCCCTTGTCTCTAACAAAAAGACCAAGACGGAATGGCAGAGGCATTTAAGGGCTTTTGAGAACAGGCTCCGGCCTGCCCCCTTGCCTCATCTCCCTTCCATCCCTTCACGTACACCTGCTCCAACCTCACCAGACCACCTCCCATTAATGGTCAAACCCGCACACTCCTGTCTCGTCCCTCTTCTCATGTTCTTTCCTCAGCCTGGAGCGGCCTTTCCCTTCCACTCATCCTTCGAGGCTCGGCTCTCACACCCCTTCTCTGCAGTCTGCTCAGATGCCCTCCTAGGACTGACCAGCCCAACAACACGATGCTCACAGCTCTAAGCACAGGGTAATCGCATTCTGCCTTGCATGGTAGTGTGTGGTCTCTCTCTCAATAGACTGAGCTCTCGTAATCAGAGGCTTGTGTCCGATCCATCACTGCTGCCATTGAGATCCCGTACTGTTCCGCTGCCTCAAATCCGCCCCCCCCCCCACAGCCCAGTCCCAGACGTCTAGCCTTGAGAGCACCTCCCCCACCAGCACACACAGCAAGCGAGGAAGCAGCTGTTGTCATTGCTGGAGAAGAGCAGGGGGGTGGGGGTGGGGGTACCGGGCTTCTCCCTGCTCTTTCAGAGGAGCTACTCAGAGAGGAGTGGGTCTCCTGACAATTTAAGAGTCTGATCATCACACATTCATGGAAATTAGAACCCGCTCATGGAGCCACAGGCTTATGGCCCCAAAGAAACAAGTCTGTGTCTAGGAAATACCATGCTTCCGGGTAACCGACAGCTTTGACTCTGCACCCTGGGCATGGGAGGGGACGTCAGGGAGCAGCTGCTGTTCCCTGGGTGCGTCAGTGACGATGAACTAGGTTTTGCTGCAGTAACACACATCATCTTAGTGGCTTACCATGACGACGGTTTCTTTCTTTCTCATGCTCCATGTCCTTTGTAGCTTTTCAGGGGGCTCT
The DNA here is from genome assembly GCF_054177405.1 of Leptonychotes weddellii. Taxonomy (NCBI): domain Eukaryota; kingdom Metazoa; phylum Chordata; class Mammalia; order Carnivora; family Phocidae; genus Leptonychotes; species Leptonychotes weddellii. The sequence goes on from NC_138382.1 coordinate 48,411,296, forward strand.
GTTCCATGTCGAGCTGCTCAGAGACCCTGGCTGAGGGAGCCTCCGCCATCCCGACGTCACCAGCTGTTATGGCTGGGGAAGGACACACTAGGTGTTCATACCAGCAGTTACATGCCCCGCCCCAGAAGTGGCATGGGTCACATCCGCCCACACCCCACTGGCCCTGGGTGATCCTACAGACATGCCAGGAGAAGGAAAACCTGAAATCTCCTGAATATTTGGGTATGAGGTGGTTTCCCAATACACTCGGAAAACCACTCTGACTTCTATCCGCCAGTGTCTCACACGCGAGATAGCAAACCGAGTGTCTCTGAGAATAATTGTCGAATTCCACACCCCAGTTTTAGACCTCCTGAAAGGTAGGGTGATGCCATGAACCAGGACTGGGAGCCGTGGGACAGGAGTGAGGGATCCAGGTTTGATTGTTGCCTTTGTTCCGATTCTGCTGTATGACCTTGGTCAGATTTCTCCTGTGAATGGAACCACTCAATTAGGTGACCTCTAGTACCCTGTCACCTCTAAAACATTTCCTCACTCTGTCTAGCAACTTCCAACCCTGAAGTCTGACAGACCCAGGGTTACTCTGCAAGGTAAATATTATATCAATTTCATTGGCTGGCGAATCTAGTTTGAACCATTTAATATTTTATTTTAGGCTTCACAAATTATTTTAAAAGAAAGGGGATGGGCATAAAAGGACCGAAGCTTCTGTTGCAATTTCCCTGACATGCCTGGATCTAGGATTCCCGCTTGCCCACTTCCTTGCTGGATGGCAGAGCAGGTGAGTGTGGGCTTTGGAGTCAGACCCACCAGGGCTCAAGTCCCAGAGCTGCCACTTGCTAGCAGTTTTCTCAGCCTCACCTCCCTTACCTGTAAAGTAGGGATAAGCATAGTGTTTCCTTGTGGGGTTGTTTTGAGGATCCAGTGAGATGAGGCGTGCAGAGCTCTTAGCACAGAGCCTGGCACATGGTAAGTAATCAGTACGTGGTAACCAGTATCGCTTGTATCATTATGTCCTCTTTCACAAGCAGATATTCTAGTTTTCATATGTTTAAAGAAGATTTCATGAGAATAGTCCACAGGCTAGATGGATCGTCCTTACCTCATCGTACCTATTGCCCAGTGGCATGAGCACATGCAGGTAGCTGGAGCAGGCTGCCAGGTGTCCTGACCCAGGGCTTGGGAGAGCAGAGCCCGCAAGTGCTGAGCTCATTACCGGCAGACACACTGTGCTGGGATGGGCCAGGGCCAAAGCCTCGAGGACCAGCCTCCTGGTCCCTTGCCACATAGCTCTCTGCTCCGTGCCCTGGGGAACCTCTCAGTCCCTGCCCAATTTAAAGTTCAGACTTTGGAACTACGCAAGTTTGTGGGTTTGGCAGCTGTGGGGCTCAGAGACCCCAGGATTCTTGTGCTTCCCTGGGAGGGCCTGGCTGCGGCGAGATGGGTGCAGGAGAAACACTGGACAGAATCTGATCGGGTCTCGGTGCCACCCTGCCACTTGGATCCGAGGATTGAAGTCTGGGGCCCCCTGTCCTAGGCAGGGGTGTCTTGGTCTGTGAGAGGGGGTGTCTCCATTCGAGAATGTTGCGAGGATCGGGACTAATGAAAGTTCCGGAAAGCGCATTGCTGTATAGAGTATGAGGCCACGAGCACTTGTGAGGGACTTTAAGTCAGGGATTCAGTCAGGTGCATGGGTCTCTACAGGTTGCCTCTCCCTTCCCTTCATAAAGACTAACAACCGACACAGTTGTTGTAAAGACTACAACACAGCCTTAAATAAATCAGCAGCAGCGACAGAGTTTTCCCTTATACTATGATTTGTCCTTCTGAATCTTTATCAAGATTCCAGGTCAAAGTCAAACATTCGAAGACTGTTACCACTTGTTTTCTCCGTGCTCGTGGAACAGTGCCCTCTTGCCACCCGTGGACACCTGGAACTCAACACCATCCCCCTGCATCTCTCATCTTCCCCATCTCTGTCTCAGCGGGCGGCAAATAAGCCAGAAACACAGGCTGCACCTCACAGGCCTCTCTCTCCGTCTTCCAGCTCTGCAGTCGTCTGCGTATCCCAAGTATTTCTCAGCTGCCCTCTCTCTGCTTGGTTGCCCAGTGGGTCAGGTTGCCCCTGACTTATTCCCATCCCCACCATGAGAGCCTGGAATAGGGCAGCAGCTTCCTCACTTCCTGCCTCTCGGGCTGGAGGCCTTCTCATCAGTGCTCTATTCTGGAACCAGGTGATCTTGCATTTCTTAAAAATGTATCACCTTATTTTTAAATTCAAAATTAGAACATGACTTTTAAGTTCAAAGTCATGTTCATATTATATAAATATTGGAAATATTGGCATTACTTAAAAAAGAAAACAATTGGCTCTAACCGATCAATCCTATTTAACCCCACCCCCCAGTGGAAACAACCCTTAATATTTTGTCCTGGTTTCCCAGGATTTTTTGCATATATACTAACTCATAAATCCATAACAAAAATACTTTAAAAAATAACATTGGGATCATTTTCTATTAATTACATTGTGAGCATTTCTCATTATCAAATATTCTTCAGAAAATAAGAATTTTTTGAAGGCTGTATCACATTCTATCATTGGACACCACCAGTATTTATTTGGACATTCTTCTATGATTGGATGGTAAGATTCTTACAACTTTTTGTTACTATAAATAATGCTATGATTGATGTCCTCATACATATCCTTGTTCATAAATCTTTATGCTTCTAATGATCATATTAGACTAATTCTTAGAAGTAGATGGCTTAGGTCATAGAGTCTAGCAATTTTTAAAGTCTTTTGGATCATACTTCCAACTGACTTTTCAGGAAGTTTATATTAACTTATTGCCATCCCCACCAGCAGCGTAGGGCATTACTTCTTCACTGCACCTTCATTACCAACAGAAATTTAAAAAATTCTTCACCAATTTCATGGGTGGAAAATGGTATCTAATCAGTGAGCTATTTAAAAGTAAATGTGATTGGGGCGCCTGGGTGGCTCAGTCGTTAAGCGTCTGCCTTCGGCTCAGGTCATGATCCCAGGGTCCTGGGATCGAGCCCCACGTCTGGCTCCCTGCTCTGCGGGAAGCCTGCTTCTCCCTCTCCCACTCCCCCTGCTTGTGTTCCCTCTCTTGCTGTGTCTCTCTGTCAAATAAATAAATAAAATCTTTAAAAAAAAAAGTAAATGTGATTGTAAACCCCAGTGCCCACATGATAACGTCCAAACTCCTGTCGTGGCCTCAAAGCTGGACATCTTGGTGGGTAGGCTTCAGTGTGGCTTGGTCAGAGAGGGTAGAGCTTCAGGGGGCAGGCTGGGCTTCTCTCCTACCAACATGGGAAGCAGAAAGAGGGACTGGAGCGGAACTGAGGGTCCTGTCAAGGACTGGGCTTCCCCGTGGCAGAGGGCAGGAGAGCTGGACTGCTTCTTGGAGGCCAAGGCCCGTGTCCCCATCATATAGATGGTGCAACTGAGGCAGGGTGGGGGCGGGCAGGGAAGGAGTTACTCTGTGAATCTGCATCCGTTTCTACTGCGTGCTCGCTGAGTTGTCAGAAAGGAAAGCTGGGAAGAGGCTGAGCACCAGGAAGGGGCAGCTCTGGCAGGATCCCTGTGATGAGGTACGGAAGGGTAAAGCAAGTCTCCCCAAAGCGAGGTGAGGCCTGGATGCTGGGCTGGGAGGCATGGCAACAGCTGCTGTTCCTGCTCAAGACCGATGTTGGGAACACAGGTCCTGGGCTGCTCAGCGTGACTGGTACCCCCGTGGCTGGACTACTCTGGGGATCATGGACTCTGGGCCTCATCACTGCCTCTACTGTCACCTTCCAGGGCACCAGGCCATGCCTGTCATCTTTGAACTCTGTCTCCGCTCTGCTCAGGTTCAGGAAGGACGCCAGGCTCTGCCACCATCTCCCCTACACTGTTGTGTTCATGTATTTATTTACAAAACCTATGGGGGGCCTACGGTTGGGCAGGGCTGGACCTTGGGACAGAGTAGATTCTGACCATCCCTGCTTTTACAGTAACACTGAGAATAAAACAGGAGGAGCTCAGTGAGGAGGCTTCCTGGGGGAGGTGGCATTTGAGCTGGGCCTCGAGCGTCCGGCCATCCTGGAGGTGTGTGTTGGGTGTGGCTGCCTCGTGGGAAGCACAGAGCTGGGCAGGGCTGGGCAACACTGGGGCTCACACCTGGCTGGTCAGGTGGGAGAATGTGGGGCAGAAGTTTGGGGGTTAGTCAGGACCAGCAGGGCCAGCTTGTGAAGGCCTAGAATGCCCCACGGAGGAGCTTACACTTTGTCCTGAGAGTAGGGGGAGCTTTTTGGGGGCTTCAATCAGGAGAGGATGTGATCACATTTGCCTTTCACAGAGGTCCCTCTGGATGCCCCAGGGAGGATAGAGTGGAAGGACCACTAGGAGTGCGGTCTTGAGGCCAGCCAGGAGCTGGCGTGAAGGTACAGGAAGTGATGTGGAGAGCCGGCCAGGGTGATGCCAGGGAAGGAGCTGAGGGTGCTTTGTGAGCAATTCTGGTGCAGCATCAGTGGGACTCGGTGCTGCCTTTCTGGGATGAAGATTCCAGACTCAGCCCTGCACCCCACCTGTCCTCACTGTAGGCCTATGAAGGCCTCACCTACTAATCTGAAGATCCCAGGCCTCCCTCACTGGGACGTCCAACTCCTACCCCACACTTTCTTGGCAGCCTCCCTCACCTCCTTGTTCCTCAAGCTATAGATGACAGGGTTCAGCATGGGCGTGACCACGGCATAGAGGACCGTGAAGACCTCATCAGAGATGCGGGCCTCCTTGCTCTTGGGTTTCAGGTACATGAATATGACGGTGCCGCTGAGCAGGTGGAGAAGGCTTTGCGGCGTCCGGCAGCTGAGGGCACTCTCAGGACGGTGGCCAGGATAAGTGTGTAGGACAGGCAGACGAATGCCAGGGTATAGGCAGCAGCAGGATGGCCCCCACCAGCAGGAAGACTTCACTGACAGAGGTGTCACTGAATGCCAGCTTCAGCACTGCCAGGATCTCACAGGTGAAGTGACTAACCACATTGTGGCCGCAGAAGGACAGCCTCATGGCAATGACTGTCTCAGTCACTGACTTGAAGAGACAGAGGACCCAAGCGGTTCCCACCAACGACAAGCAGAGCCGGGGGCTCATGAGCACGGGGTACCTGAGTGGCCGGCAAATGGCCAGGTAGCGATCATAGGCCATGATGGCAAGAAGCAGACACTCTGTGGAGCCTGTGGAGAGGCTCAGACACATCTGGATTGCGCAGCCAGTAAAGGAGATAGTCTTCTGGGCTGACAGGAGGTGGACCAGCATCAGAGGCACAAAGGTAGACGTGTAGCAGGTGTCCAGGATAGAGAGGTTGCCCAGGAAGAAGTACATGGGCGTGTGCAGGCGGACGTCCAGGACACTCACTGCCACGATGGCTGTGTTCCCCAGCAGGGTCACCAGGTACATGGTTGAGCACAGAGGGAAGAGCAGGTGCTCCAGGGCTGGGTAACCAGAAAATCCTTTCAGAAAGAACTCAGAGATCTCTGTCCTATTGACCCGCTCCATATTGCTGTGCTCAAGGGGGCACATGGCTGGGATGGAGGGAAAGAGGGTGCAGGGTGGTGGGAGAGCCCACAGAGCCTCTTTTGGGTGGGGGTATGTTGCTAGGGCCTTTTCCAGTTCTTACACACACTCTGTTCTTGAGTTTGGGCAATCTGTGCACTTCTGGGCTGCAATTCATCCATGTGAAAAGTGAGCATTGATCTGGATCAGCATTTCCCTGAGAGAGTGTTAATGAAAATGTAAGTAGGGGCGCCTGGGTGGCTCAGTCGTTAAGTGTCTGCCTTCGGCTCGGGTCGTGATCCCAGGGTCCTGGGATCGAGCCCCGCGTCGGGCTCCCTGCTCAGCGGGAAGCCTGCTTCTCCCTCTCCCGCTCCCCCTGCTTGTGTTCCCTCTCTCGCTGTGTCTCTCTCTGTCAAATAAATAAATAAAATCTTTAAAAAAAAAAAAAAAGAAAAGAAAATGTAAGTAGGCAATCTGAAAAATTAATTTGAGACAACACTAAATTAATTGAAAGTAAATAAAGCCCTTTACTGCAGGACTTCTTATATGCCAATGTGATTTGTGACCTTCCAAAAGTGGTATAGGGCAAGTAATTCCCAAACTTACTTGACCATGGGTCCTCTTTTTATTTTAATCTACAGCAGATAAGTATTCTTTTTTTTTTTTTAAGATTTATTTACTTATTTATTTATTTGAGAGTGAGAGAGAGTGAGAGAGAGTATGTGCACAAGAGGGGAGGGGCAAAGGGAGAGAGAGAATCTCCCGCAGACTTCCTGCTGAGCATAGCTGGACACAGGGCTCAGCTCACAACCCTGAGATCATGACCTGAGCTGAAACCAAGAGTCACCCTGACACCCCTACAGCAGATAAGTGTTCTCCTAACATAGTTTGGGGGAAAATCAGAGGTCCTCAAATCTTAATGTGTAGCAGAATCACCTAGAAGGTTTGTTAAAACACAGATTGCTGGGCTCCATCCCCAGAGCTTCTGATTCAGTTTGTGTGGGTGACGCTGCTTCTGCTGGCCACAGTAGCACACTTGAGAATCCCTGGGCTAGATGGTTCCTGAGGGTTCTCCTGGCTTTCAGGAAGCCTCTGAGCTGCTTTACACTCTTCCCACTGTTGGGAATGCCCTTCTCCTTTATTTCTCAACCTGCAGACGTCTGGTTGTGTCTTCAGCTTGGCTCTGGTCTCCATGCATGAGGCATGCCTCTCCTCGGAGGGGCTGCTGAACTCTGAGCCTCTCAGCAGGCTCATCCACCTGTCCCTCCACAGGGCCTGTTCGTCAGCTACTGTGTGCGGACTGACCTTCAGAATCTGCCTTCATCGTGGGCTTTGGAGCTGCAATTTGAAGGAGTAGCTGGACTGGCCCCCAAACTCCTATTTTCTCTGGGTCGGAGCCAGAGCCACTTTGCCCCCATGAACTTGTAGGGCATCAGTGTGGAAAGCTCCCTGAGAGGCGAACCTGTTAGATCTCACTGAAGATAGGAAACTGAGATCATGTCGTGGGTCCGTGGCAAGGTGAGTCTAGAATCCAGTCCTCCCAACTGTGTGACACCTACAACATGCTCACAGCAGATGTTTGCTTCTGTCAAGGGCCAAATGTTGGTGGTCCTTTTATCATACTGGGTGAACATCTTTCTCCCACATTCTCCCCCAATCTTCCCACCAGGTAATAAACATAAGTCAACTTTTCCTTAGTGTTTTGGGCACCTGGCATTGATGTCAGTAAACCCATGGGACACGCTGCCCACACCTGGGTCTGGAGGGAGCCCCAATTCTTGTGAGCGCCTCACTTGCATGAGGTAGTTCCCTTTTATTCGTCCTGCGTTTATCCGTTCCAGAATGAAGAAGAGATTGAGTTTCTACCACACACCAGGCACCGTGCTAGGCATTAGGGGAACGAATGAGGACATACGTGCTCCCAGACTACTAAATTCAAAGCATTCCTAGGGAGAAATCCTTTCCAATTTCTGTGGCTAGCCTCATCCTGCTTCTGTCTGCAGGCCCTTAGTGATAAGGAGCCTGTTTCTCCCATGGACATACTTTTCTTCTCCCCCCTCCCCCTTTTTTTTCTCTTTCTGTCAAGCCATGCTAAGGGTCACAAAAATCCTTCCTGATATGGAGTCTTTGAGCGTTCCTGGGCCTACACCATCCAGCAGGGTGCAGGCTGAGTGGCCCCTGTGGACACTTCCCTCTCACACAGAACAAACACAGCGTGCTGGGTGCTGGGCCAGGCACAGGGTTGAAGGGCCCTTTCTGCAGCAGGGAGAGCTCTGCCCTAGCCTTTGGACCTCAGGTAGAAGGTCTTGCCTCTGCTTGACTGTGTCTAGAGACATTGTGGGGTCAGGGGAGCGTGATCTGCAACCTCCCTCCAAGATGCCGCTGGGAAACCTGAGACTGGGCTCCTGGAGGGGCACCTCTATTTAACCGAGTGTCAGTAGCAGTAGACGTCGTGCCAGGGGCATGGGTGGCAGAGAGGTGGCATTGTGTGCAGCCCCATTAGTCAGGTCATGCACAGCTTCCTCTTCGCACAGTTACACATACTATAATCTATACCCTAAAGTCACTAACAAACGTGGGCGGCCATTGGCTCTCTGTTGCAATATACACACAGCTACATCATGTCCCCACATATGGCCCCCAACTACAAGTGTATGCACAAACAACTGTTTGAGCCCCACGTACACACAGATGTGCCTGTGTGAATACGTGCCGCATATCGGCTCGTGTGTCCCTGTACGGTCGTTCATGTGAAGGTGTGCACACGTGTGGCAGGCACTCTCACTTTCTTGTGCACTAGCTCTCTCTCTCTCTCACACACACACACACGCACACACCAGTAGTGCAGACATTCGGACTTGTGGCCAGGGCTTCAGAGGACCAAGCAGGATGACTAGGATGAGTGGAGACCAAGCAGGGGCCATGGAAGTGCCAGGAGAGAAGGAACAGCCCTTGGGGTGGGGAGCATACTTTGTCTGGGTTGAACCAGGAGGAGAAAGAAACATCAGAGCAGGGACATGGTCACGGTACCAGCTCAATGTCTTGTCTGCTTTCTAGCCTGAGTGCTGAGTTGCTGGGTTTCCCTGCTCTGCTGTCTCTCCTTCAGCTGGGGGATGGGGGCCTATAGGAAGAGGGGCCAAGAAGGGATGTGGCTGGATGCTGGGGAACTCTGGTTCCCAAAGCAGGGCTAGGAAGCTTTGTCTGCAGAGCCCACGGTGTCCTTTCTGCCTTCGCCTCACTCCTGGACATAGGCTACTTAAAAAAAAACAGTTCAGATGCCACCTCCCCCAGGAAGCCTTGTTTTATTTCTCCCAGGCCAGCTTGAACCCTCTCTTCTTTGTGCACCACGGCCCTGTGTTGGCATTTCCAAGGTGGTGCTCACCTCTCTCACTCGCTCTTTGCCTCTTGCCTACCCTGCCAGCCCATAGGGATGCCACCTCCTTCCCCTCCTCACCCAGGTTCTGAAGGCCAAGTTGAAGTCCCCAGCCTGACCACAGCCAACTTCTTCCTGTCTTGCTGGGACTTCATGGGGCTAAGACAAATTGGGAGTGAGCAACTGGGTGACAATCATGAACTGTTCCTAATCTGGAAGACAGCCTGGCAGAGCCCGGAGGGTCTTGCAGCTCATGGAGACCACCCTCTTTTTACATATGGAAACTGAGACCCAGAGAGGAGAAGGGGCTTGCCCAGCATCATCACACACTGAGTTGGGGGGAAGCCAAGGCTCCAGTAATTCCTTGGGGCTCTTGACTCCCAGCCAAGGCCCCTTCCCCTGTCCCCACATCTCCACTTTTTTACTTACCTTGAGGCTCTTCCAGACCCATGTTTCCTGTTTCCCAGAAGATAATTCAGAGACCAGGAGCCTTCTTGGCTCCAGCTTGGAGAACACAGTTGAAAGAAGCGGGTGCACAGGGAACCCTGGTGGGCAGGACAGAGGGTTTCACACTGACCCAGCTTCCCAAACTAAGAACACATGCCTAGATTTGTGCAGAATTTAGGGAAGTATTTGCAACTTGATAGAATTAAGTGGAGCTTTTAGAACTGGGTGGAATTAGGCAAAGTACTCAGAATTCAGTGGAGGTTCTCTAAAGGGTGTCAGGTTTGGTGGAATTAGGAAATGCTGACATGCTCAAGGCTGCGCAGGGTCCTCAGTAGCTTACTGTGGGCAGCCAGGGTCTCCCTGACCTGGGCAGCTTCCAGCTCCATCGTGACTGACAGCCTCCCAGGAAGTAGGCAGGCCAAATGGAGTAGGCAGTTTTCAAAGCTCCCTATGTGCCAAGGGACTGTGCAATCCCCAAGGCAATTTAGAGGGAGAAGGGGAAATGCGCCCTGCTTAGAAACTTTGGGGTGCTTCAGGGATGATGTCCCAAAGACCCAATTACACAGAGTCTAGTTGGAAATCTTAATTGGTGTGAAAAAGTTGGAGAAAGTGACTCAGGGTCAGGATCCACACTCATAGGTCAGCCCCCAATCAGTGTGGCTTGTGCACGTGTACAGAATGAGTAAATGAGTGGAGGGATGAATAATTGAATAAATGCATAAACACTTTTTGGTGAATAAATTAAAAAAAAATTGATGAACGGCTGAGAACACAAATGGGAGGCAGAGGTGCTTTCCAGGAGTTAGAGGTCCTGCCAACTTTCATAGGGATCTCAAGAAAATGCAAAATTTGGAAAGAGTATAACGGGGAGGGAACTGGGTGAAGAGAGACAGAGAGAATTACAGAATATCAGAGCATGGGAGTCCGTATCTACCATCCTGGCACACCCTCATTGGATGGACAGGAAAACTGCTCTAGGGAGGCGGAGCAGCTGGCTCAGGGTCCTGGGTTTGCTCTGTGACGCTGATGTGTCCGCTCTTGAATGCATCACCCTCGGTCAATGCCAAGCAGGTCTGCCCAGGTCAGGTAGTGACTGGGTGCCTCTCACTGCACCTGGCTCCTCCTCTCCACGCTCAGCACAAGCATCCTGATCGTGGCTCCTTGAGGTTCCTTCCAGTTCTCAAAGTCCATGCTTGGGTGGGGCTTGAGGGCCTCGTTATCAAATATGGTCATATCTATATCTAGATAGCTATGCATATCTACACAGAAAGATTGATTTTGTAATCATATGTAAGTATGGCTTTTAAGCATGCTTTCTTGTTGCAGTCTCATTGACAATAAGTGATGAACAGTTGCATATATTTAAATCATATAATTTGATGGATTTTAACATAAGTGTACAGTCGTGAAACCATCAACACAATCAAGACTGAGAATTTATCTGTCATCCCCAAAGTTTCCTCATGCCCCGGTGTAATCCAGTCCTCCCAACCCCAACCAGGCCACCTCAGATGTGTTTTCTGTGACTAGATCACTTGCATTTTCTAGCATTATATTTGTTGCAGCCCTGTTTATCAATACTCATTTTTAATATATATATGGATTTCTTTCTAGACATGACATTAGGTTTAAAATAAATTTTATTGTTTCTCACAGTCCTCATACCATACTCTTATAATTACTGTAGATTACTAGTGTATATTGATATTGATATCTGCTAGATCAGATTCCCTCTTACTAGCCTTCTTCAATAGTGTCTTCGTTATTCTAGCACATTTCCTTTTCCAGAAAAGTTTTTCAGTCAGCCGTCAAATTTCATGACATCTCTTCTGGGATTTTGCCTTTAATTCATTGACGAATCTGGGGGGCAGAATTGACATCATTGTAAAATCAAGTTTTCTTATCCAGGAACATTGTCTCTCCATCAATCCAGGTCTTTTACTATGTCCTGGTCATATAACTGTTCTTCTAATAGGTTCATGAAGTGATTTCCATCAATATATATATTTTCCTCAATGTCAAATTCTCCTTGTATTTCTGGATAAACCCTCTTAGTGTTTTATTCTTGTCATAGGTGCAAGATTGATTTGGGGGGTGAGCTGATGTCTAGCTCCTGGGCTCCAACTGGTGGACATCAGTCCATTCTTGATGACCTTTGGGGAGGTGGGAGGAGGTGGTTGGAACAGCCATGAGGCCCTGAATTCCAGGGCTCAGGCCTAGGGAGATCACTCTGGCAGCAGGATGACAGATCGAGGACTCTGGGGGACATAAAATCTGTGTGCCCTAGTTATGTGGCTGTGTATTCTCTACTAGCTTCTAACTGCTAGGAGACCCTGAGGGAAGAGATTAAATCTGTATTCAAAGAATCTATTCTCTCAGAATCCAGCAGTTGATTCACTAATATGTCCTTTCTCTAAGCTTTGTAATTATCTTTATGTCATTTCCAATGAGGCCAAAACCTCAAATATACTTTCACTTTTATGAATCTGGATGGCCTTTCATATCAATAAATTTATAAATCAGAAAATTGTGTTTCATCTTTGGTCCAGAAAGTAAGATCCTGAGTCCTTGGCACCAGCCAAGTTTGGAGACTCAATACGTGTGTGGAGGTCTTACCAAAAAGTTGTAGAAGATAGAACTTGTACATGTTTAAATAAAAATAAATTCTTAACAGCCCTGAAAAATCAGGGAGAGTGCTACCTACCAGCAGACCAGAAATGTTGAGAATTGCTGAGAAATGAGAAGCCAATGAGATTGGATTATTAGAAGAAACCACAGCCAAACAAAGTAAGGAAGGGATTACTGCAATAAGGACAGTGGTTTTGGGGGTTCTCGGCTCACAGGCAGTGGTTACAAGGAGCAGGAGGAAGGGCCTGAGGGAACCATCAGGATGACTGGTAAGGGACTGTATGAGCAAGCAGGCAGGTCCAGATAGTGGGCACGGGAGATACGTGCCCTCAAACTGAGTCAGTAATTGTCAATACTTGAACCAGAGACACACAGAGAAGTCCTGGGAGGAATGGGGAGCCACCAAGCCCAACTGACATCCTCTCAGTAACTTCTTCAGCCCTTCAATCATCATTCCTGGAGGTGGTAAATGGAAACTGAGTTCATAGACAAGGCAATAGGGAATTGTAAATAAGAAGACAAGCCTATAATACCATGTGGCGTTATACGGTATTTATCTTTTTTGTGACTGGCTTATTTCAATTAGCATAATGCCTTCAAGGTTCATCCATGTTGTCGCCATTGTATTCCATTGTAAGGACATACCACTTTCTGCTTATACATTCACCAGCTGATGGAAACTTGGGTTGCTCCCACGTTTTAGCTGCTATGAACAATGCTGTTATGCTAACGTTAACCCTACTTTCAATTTTTTGGGGGGGTATATACCCAAAGTGGAGTTGCTGGCTGGTATCGCATTTCTTTTTTAAATTTTTGAGGAACCTCCAAAATTTTGAGGAGCCTCAACTATTTTCTACAATGGCAGCACTATTATCTTACACTCCCATCAACAGTATGCAAGAGTTCCAATTTCTCCACATGCTTGCTAACACTTGTTAATTTCCATTTTTTCCTTAATAGTAGCCATCATAATGGGCGTGAGGTGGTATCTCATTGTGGTTTTGGTTTACATTTCCCTAATGATTCGTGATATTGAGCATCTTTTCATGTGCTTATTGGCCATTCATATATCATCTTGTAGAAATGTTGGTACAAGTCCTCTGCCCATTTTTATTTTCTTATTTTATTTATTTATTATTATTATTTTCTGAGCAATAGCTTTTTTTTATTATGTTCAGTTAGCCAACATATAGTACATCATTACTTTTTGATGTAGTGTTCAACGATGCATTAGTTGTGTATAACACCCAGTGCTCATCACAACATGTGCCCTCCTTAATACCCATCACCCAGCTCCCCCAACCCCCCACCCCCCTTCCTTCTGTAACCCTCAGTTTGTTTCCCGGAGTCCAGAGTCTCTCATGGTTTGTCTCTCTCTCTGATTTCTTCCCATTCAGTTTTCCCTTCCATCCCCTATGGTCCTCCACGCTATCTCTTATGTTCCACATATGAGTGAAACCATATGATAATTGTCTTTCTCTGCTTGACTTATTTCACTTACCATAATCCCCTCCAGTTCCATCCATGTTGATGCAAATGGTAGGTATTCATCCTTTCTGATGCCTATGTCCATTTTTAAATTAAATTGTTCGTTTTTTTGTTGTTGTTGAGTTTTAGAAGATCTCTAGAGATTCTAGATATTAATTCCTTATCAGATATATGATTTGCAAATATTTCCTCCCATTTTGTAAGCTGCCTTTATACTCTGTAGATAGTGTTTTTTCGGTACACAAAGTTTTAAAATTCTCATGGGGTCCAGTTTGTCTAATGTTTTTTTTGTTATCTATGTCCTTGGTGTCCTCTCTAAGAAATCATTGCCACATACAATGTCATGAAACTTCTGTCCTATGTTTTCTTTTAAGAGTTTTATTGTTTCAGGTCTTACATTTAGGTCTTTGATCCATTTTGAGTTAATTTTTGAATATGGTTTTAGGTAAGGGTTTAACTTCATTCTTTTCTTGTAGATACCCAGTTTTTCTAGTACCATTTGTTGAAAAGACTATCCTTTCCCCATTGAATGGTCTTGGCACCCTTGTCAATAGTCATTTGATCATATGTGTGGGGGTTTATTTCTGCACTCTATTTTATTCTATTGGTCTATAGATCTCTTTTTTTGCCAGTGCCATACTGTTTTGATTGCTGTAACTTTTTTTTTTTTAAAGATATTATTTATTTATGGGCGCCTGGGTGGCTCAGTCGGTTAAGCGACTGCCTTCGGCTCAGGTCATGATCCCAGGGTCCTGGGATTGAGTCCCGCATCGGGCTCCCTGCTCTGCGGGGAGCCTGCTTCTCCCTCTCCCACTCCCCCTGCTTGTGTTCCCTCTCTCGCTGTGTCTCTCTCTGTCAAATAAATAAAATCTTCAAAAAAAAAAAAAGATATTATTTATTTATTTGACAGAGAGACAGAGAGAGCGCCCAAGTAGGCAGAGTGGCAGGCAGAGGGAGAGGGAGAAGCAGGCTCTCGCTGAGCAGGGAGCCCAATGCAGAGCTCGATCCTGGGACCTTGGGATCATGACCTGAGCCAAAGGCAGCCACTTAACCGATTGAGCCACCCAGGCACCCTGGATTGCTGTAACTTTGTAGTGAGTTTTGGAATCAGGAAGTGTGTATCTTCCAGTTTTGTTCTTTTCTTTTTCAGGATTGTTTTGGTTACTTGCCATTCTTTGAGATTCCATTGAATTTTAGGATGAATTCTTCTATTTCTGTGAAACATGTCATTGGGATTTTCTTAAGGATTGCATTGAGTCTGTAGGGCACTTTGGGCAGTTTTTTTTTTTTTTTCTTTTAAAGATTTTATTATTTACTTGTCAGAGAGAGAGAACACAAGCAGGGGGAGTGATAGGCAGAACAGGCAGAACAGGCAGAGGGAGAAGCAGGCTCCCCATGGGGCAAGGAGCCCGATGTGGGACTCGATCCCAGGACCCTGGGATCATGACCTGAGCCGAAGGCAGATGCTTAAGTGACTGAGCCACCCAGACGTCCCTGGGTAGTTTTGATATTTAAATTATGTTAAGTTTTCCAATCCAGGAACATGGGAAGTGTTTCTATTTATTTATGTCTGTTTGAATTTCTTTCAGCAATTTTTGTAGATTTTATTGTACAAGTCTTTCACTTCCTTGGTTAAGTTAATTCCTAAGTATTTTATTCTTTATGATGCTGTTGTAAATGGACTTGTTTTTGTGATTTCCTTTCAGATTGTTCATGTATAGAAATGCAACTGAGGGGCGCCTGGGTGGCTCAGTTGGTTAAGCGACTGCCTTCGGCTCAGGTCATGATCCCAGGGTCCTGGGATCGAGTCCCACATCAGGCTCCCGGCTCAGCGGGGAGCCTGCTTCTCTCCCTCTGACCCTCTCCTCTCTCATGTTGTTTCTCTCTCGCTCGCTCTCTAATAAATAAATCAATAAAATCTTTAAAAAAAAAAAAAGAAATGCAACTGATTTTTGTGTGTTGACTTTTGTGTGTAGTATCCTGCTATGTTGATGAGTTCATTTATAGTGCTAATGGCTTTTTTGTGGAGTCTTTAGGATTTTCTAAATATAAGATTATATCTGCCAATAGAGATAATTTCACTTCTTGCTTTCCAATTAAGATGCCTTTATTTCTGGGGCACCTGGGTGGCTCAGTAGTTAAGCGTCTGCCTTCAGCTCAGGTCATGATCCCAGGGTACTGGGATCGAGCCCCGCATCAGGCTCCCTGCTCTATGGGAAACATGCTTCTCTCTCTCCCGCTCTCCCTGCTTGTGTTCCCTCTCTTGCTGTATCTCTCTATGTCAAATAAATAAATAAAATCTTAAAAAAAAAAGATGCCTTTATTTCTTTTATTTCCTAATTGCTCTGGCTAGAACTTTCAGTACTATGCTGAAAGGGGGTCATCCTTGCCTTGTTTCTGATCTTAGAGGAAAGGCTTTCAGTCTTTCACAACTGAGTATGATGTTTGCTGTGGCTTTTTCATATATGAGTTTTATTATGTTGAAGTAGTTTCCTTCTGTTTTTATTTTGTTGAGAGTTTTTACAATGAAAGGGTGTTGAATTTTGTCAAATGCTTCTCCTGTATCAACTGAGATGATGTTTGTCTTTTATTTTGTTGATGTAGTGTATTACATTGATTTTTTTTATGTTGAACTATCCTTGCATTTCAGGAATAAATCTGCCTTGTCGCAGTATATAATCCTTTTAATGTGATGTTGAATTCAGTTTTTTAGAATTTTTATTGAGGATTTTTGCATCTATGTTCATCAGGGTTATTGGCTTGTAGTTTTTGTTTTTTCTCATGGCGGCTTTATTTGGATTTGGTATCAGGGTGATGCTAGCTTCATAAAATGAATTTGCAAGTGTTCCCTCTTGTTCTATTTTTTGGGAGAGTTTAAGAAGGATTGGTTTTTTGGTTTTTTTTTTAAATTTTTTTTTTTTTTAAGATTTTATTTATTTATTTGATAGAGAGAGACACAGCGAGAGAGGGAACACAGGCAGGGGGAGTGGGAGAGGGAGAAGCAGGCCTCCCGCGGAGCAGGGAGCCCAATGCGGGGCTCGATCCCAGGACCCTGGGATCATGACCTGAGCCGAAGGCAGACGCTTAACGACTGAGCCACCCAGGCGCCCCAAGAAGGATTGGTTTTAATTCTTTGGGTGTTTGGTAGAATTCACCTGTGAAGCCATCTGGTCCTAGTCTGTCTTTGATGGGAGGTTTTTGGTTACTGATTCAATCTCTTTATTTGTTATTGGTCTGTTCAGGCTTTTTATTTCTTCTTGATTCAGTTTGGGTAGGTTGTGGGTTTCTAAGAATTTATCCATTTCTCCTAAGAATTTAGAAGAAATTTCTTCTTTCTAATTTATCCATTCTTCTAAGAATCTATCCATTTCTAAATTATGCAATTTGTTGGTATGTAATTGTTTATAGTAATTCTTATGTTCTTTTTAATTTCTTAATTAAAGAAAAAATCATTTGTTGTAGTGTCTCATCTTTCTGATTCTATTTATTTGAGTCTTTGCTCTTTTTTCTATTAGTCTAGCTCAGGATTTGCCAATTGTATTTTTTTTTAAACCTCTTGATTTTGTTGATTTTTTTCAATTGTTTCTCTATTCCTTATTTGATTTATATCTGGTCTAATCTTTATTATTTTCTCTTTTTCTGCTAACCTTGGCTTTCTTTTTCTCAATTTTTAAGCTCATTAAATTTCAGACTTTATTTTTTCTAATAAAAATGCTTTTTTAATTTCACTCCACCTATTGTTTTTTTATTTTTATTTTTTTTAAGATTTTGTTTATTTGACAGAGAGATAGAGAGCACAAGTAGGCAGAGTGGCAGGCAGAGGGAGAGGGAGAAGCAGGCTCTCTGCTGAGCAGGGAGCCAGACGTGGGGCTCCATCCCAGGACCCCAGGATCATGACCTGAGCCGAAGGCAGCCGCTTAACTGACTGAGTCACCCAGGCACCCCTCACTCCACATATTTTAATATGTACTATTTCTAAATCTGTCTTGTTCTAAATAATTTGTAATTTCCACTATTATTCCTTTTAGTTATTATGGAAGTATATTTCTTAATTCCCAAACAAATGGAGGTTGTTGGATAAACCTTTAAGATTATCTCAGCTTGATTTCTAATTTAACTTCATTGTAGTCAGAGACTGTGGTCTGTATGATATCCATCTTTTAAATTTGTTGAGACTTGCTTTATGACCTATTTTCTGGCAATTTTTCATCAATAGTACCTGTGTGCTTGAAAAGAATGTGTCTTCTCCGCTGAGGGCATTGATTCTATATGTGTCCATTTTATCAAGCTTCACAGTTAACTTTGTTCAAATCTAAATTCTTACTGATTGTTTTGTCTGTTTGACCTCTCAATAATGTAAAGATATGTGTTAGAATCTTTTTCTTTATTGTGAATTTGTCAGTTTTTCCTTATAGTTCTAGAAATTTTTTTTTTTTGAGAGAAAGAGAGAGAGACAGAGAAACAGCATGAGAGGGGAGAGGGTCAGAGGGAGAAGCAGGCTCCCCGCTGAGCTGGGAGCCCGATGTGGGACTCAATCCCAGGACTCCGGGATCATGACCTGAGCCGAAGGCAGTTGTTTAACCAACTGAGCCACCCAGGCGCCCTAGTTCTAGAAATTTTTGCTTTATATACTTTCATACTGTGTTATTAGGAGCATATAGCACTATCATTGGTATATCCTGCTGGTGAAAAATGATATTTTATGTTTATATATGGATCCTCTTTATCTCTAGAAAATTTTTCTGCCCTAAAATTTACTTTGTTTATCATTATACCAGCTTTCTTTTGCTAGTATTTGCTTAACATATCTTTTCTATCTTTCTGCTTTCAATTTCTCTATCACCTTTTTAAAAACTTTTGTAGTAAATAGCATATAGCTTAATTTTTTAAAAAACTGAGCAGGAAGGAAAAGGAATGAGGCCCAAGGAGGTCACTTCAAGTACCTAGTTGGTTGGAGACTCATGATACCAGGAACTGAAGCAGGGAGTCAGTCTCAAAATATCCCACTCCACCCCTATTCCTGACCCTAATCCCTCTCTCCTCCACAGGAATATCATTCCATGAGTCACTCCCCTCCCTTGGGGATTCCCATGGAATATAGGGCTCCATCTTCTTACATCTTTAAAATAAAACCTTCTTTGATGTAATTTCCTCTTGCAGCTGCTGCCTCATCTCTCTTCTCCCCTTCACTGACAAGTTTCTCGAGAAGTTATTCCTGCCTATTCTATCATTTAGTTGTTCATTCCAGATCCCTTAATTCTCCTTATCAAATGTGTCAGAAAGTCCTCTTAATGCCATCTCAGCAATATATTTTAAGTCTGTTCCACCTGCTTTTCTCCCAGATACTGTTGTGATGCAGGCACTTATCATGTCTTGCCTGCACCTTGTTCTAGGAAGGGATTACTGATCCTTTCACAGGCTAGCAGTGATACTCACCTATCAGAGTCCTTACACCTTACCTGGTGCTCACCTAAGGCCTTCTGGGGATCTGTGGAGTTTGAGGACTTGTCCTTTAGCTGAAGTTATGTAGGACACCCATCCACACTCCTCATCTCCCATAGCTCCAGCCCCTGAGATCAGAGCAAAGGGTTGGCTCGTTTTCACTGGTCACCACCTCCAGAAGTGGGCTGTTCCTGTGGCATTTTGGAGCCTGATGCTGGAGAGTGGTCCCTGAGCTCTGGGTATAGGCTCCCAGATGGTTAATTAGGCTGGCCTAATTGAACGCTGCCTTTGGCAGTCTTCATAATCAGACAGGTTTCCTGCTGGGAGCCAAACCCTTGGGTGTCCTTAACTGTCCCAGGGTAGTTTTCCTACCTTTAAGGAGATATAGAATTGGGTTATGTGATTTAGTACCCCAGGAAGCTCCTTGTTCTTGCCTGCATAGAAATATTGGTGCTACCTCTGTGTGGGTTAGGGAACAGGCCTCAGAGTCCTTATCCAGCAGGTAGAAACAGGTGTGACATTCTTCCTGTACTAGGTTTCTCAACAGGTACACTATTGCAGTTTTGGACAAGATAATTCTTACTCATGTAGGACTGTCTTTAATGTGGGATGCTTACCTTCCCTGGCTCTTGCATGTGAAATGCTGGCCCCCAGTTCTGACCTCTTCAAACACCCCCACATATGTCTAAATGTGCTCTAGAAAAGTTCTGCTCTCAGTCTAATCAGAAAGGTACCACATGGACACTCACAAGCAAGAAAGTCACTGAGATTACCTAGATGCTGAAATCCTATCATGTTTTCAGTTCTGTCTTGGCTTGTCTCCCGGACCTAGACCTTCAGCTGTCTGAGGCTGTGACTGTGATTCATCCCTGCCTGCCCTGGCACAGGACTTGGTCCAGAGCAGGTGTGAATGAGCAAAGGAATAGGATCTGTGGTGACTGGATGCTGTAGGTGACACTGTTCAGTAGAAATGCTATACAGGGTGTGTGCATGTAAGTTACATGTGTAGCCACTTTAAAAAAGTAAAAAGAAGCAGGTGAAATTAATTTAAATAATATATTTTATTTAATCCAAAAACCAAAAAATTATCATTTCAACCTGTGAGTAGGATAAAAATTATTAATGAGATATATTCCATTCTTTTGTGTACAAGTTTTTGAAATCTGGAGTCTCTATTACATATACAGAACCCCTCAACTCAGATTAGCCACATTTCATGTGCTCAGTCGCCATGTGGCTAACGCTACCATACGGGACAGCACTAGAAAACTCTATTCTCTTACTTCCCTGCCCAACTATTGCTTATTTCCCCCTGCCTACAACATTGTGCGTGTGTGTGGGTGGTGGTGGTGGTGGGTGTGTATGTGAAAATTTTCAAACATATAGAAAGGCTGGAAAAATTGTAGTGTGAATAGCCACAAACTTAAAATCTAATTTCGACAATTGTTAACCATTTGCTATTTGCATTATCACATATGAATTCATCTATACCGTCTTATTTTTTGATTATTTTCTACTTTAAGAAGACTTTTCTTGGGGCGCCTGGGTGGCTCAGTCGTTAAGCATCTGCCTTTGGCTCAGGTCATGATCCCCGGGGGCCCTCCGCGGGAAGCCTACTTCTCCCTCTCCCTCTCCCCCTGCTTGTGTTTCCTCTCTTGCTGTGTCTCTTTCTGCCAAATAAATAAATAAAAATCTTTAAATAAAAAAAAATAAGAAGACTTTTCTCTCTGGTGGAGGATAGGTTGGAAAGACACTCAGGAAACTGTTATCTCTTTGAACATTATTCTACACAAGTCTAATCAGAGTTTTTCAAATTTTCAGGGCAGAGGTCTTGAAAGACTCTTCTCTTTTTCTCTCCATTATCCTCCCATAGTCTCTTTTTCCTCTCTGTGGATTCCCAGAGACACAGCTTCTCTTTCCAAGGGGTGGGGGTGGCTCTTGCCTCATTCAGTTCCCTCTCTCAGTCTAGCACTAGGGTAGAGGTAGGCTTTGTGGCCAGGCAGGCCTGGGCTCCATTCTGGCCCTGGCACTCTCTAGCTGTGTGCCTATATGTAACACGAGGATAATTGAGTTGTGGGAGGTTTAAGTGAGATCAATTTGTAAAGTGTAATTATTCTAGCAATTATTAAAATAGTAGGTTGGGGAGAAAAGGGAGAGAAGTTTATTGCTTATGAGTAACCCTCTCTTTTGCACTTTGCTGGGGCCTTGTGAACACTTAGGTCCCAGAATTTACCTGGTACATTGTAATCATTTCTATTTCTGTCTCCTATCCAAGGTAAAAAGCTCCTGGAGGGCAAAGACTGTGTCTTCTCCCTAGCCTTAGCACCAAATGCAGGGCCTGGTTAAATAGATATTAGTTAAATAAATGAATAGAGTTCTAAGTATCCCAGTTATCTTTTAATGGTAGTTTCAGAAAGTTATAGAAACTTGAAAAGTCAGAAAGGAAGGCAACTTAGACTGTACAGATTCAATCTGTCATCAGTCTTTCCCTCATTGTGCATTAGGGGAAAGTGAGGCTCAAGAAAATTTACTATGTTTACCTGAGTATGTGTGGCTAAATGCCCAGGACACACCATCCAGGAGGGTTGGGGAAGAGCAGTCCTCTTGGATTAATCAGCTCCCTCACATTCCTGAGCACAGCCAATCTGGTATACTTCTTACATTTTTTGGCTTCTTTAAGCTGATACCAGTTGAGTTTATGATTCTGGAGTCTGGCTGTTCTTACCTTTGGTGAATGAGGTGGATGGCTTGGCTGGGATTCAGGGCTATTCTATTTGGGTGGGCATGGTTTCTGAATATTTATTTATTTAATTAAGGGAGAGAGGGAGCACGAGCGAGCGCTAGAGAGCACGGGGCGGGGGAAGGGGCAAAGGGAGAGGGAGAGAGAAACTCAAGACAACTCCACGCTGAACACAGAACCTGATACGGGTCAAGACCCTGAGATCACGACTTGAGCGGAAACCAAGAGTTGGTCGCTTAACTGATTGTACCACCCAGGTGCCCCCTGAATATCTTTTCTAAAGCTGCTACAACTTTTGTTGCATTCATTAATATACAAATAAGGTGTTTGTTGTCAAACGTTAAAAATATAGATTGCCAAAATAAAATTCAATCACTGGTAACCCCACCACTCAGTGAGAAGCACTGTTAATATCACATGGTATAGCTCTCCAGCTCCCATCTGTGCATACATTTATAAGGTTACAACTAGAACATTCCCAGCCCTAACTGCCCTGTATGCCCAAATGAGGTCACATTTTTATGAGTTCCCAGATTTTGTAGACTGTATTTTTTATCCACATAATGTCAGTGTGTACCCCCATCTTCCCGGTCTCGCCACTTATTTTTGGAATTCCCTAGGGGCTGCCTAATGGAGTTTATACTTCACGTCTCTTTCTTCTGTCTCTCTTCTCTTTTCCATCATCACTTGGGGCCAGAAGAGACTAGGCTTCCCCTGGCCCTGGTTATCATGGCCCCCCTCTACCTTAGAGCTTCAAACCTCTGCTATTCGGCGGTCACAGGGGAAAGTGGGGAGCTTTCTGCACGATGGGCATTATGGGGGAGCTCTGGGGGCTTGGTTCTTGATTCAGTGTGCTGAAAGGCAACTTCAAAAAACACTCTCAGGACAGTGGCTTGACTTATAAGGAAGAGGCCTGCTCTGAATGTCAAAGATTGCATATTCATTCCTTCTCTTTGTATTCTTTCTGTAATAATTCAAATCTTCCCCCAGACAGATGCTCTGGGCCCCCAAGGAAGAAGCTCACATATTTCCTTCCTGAGCAAAATGTTGTCTCCCCCACCCCCGCTAGCCCCCACCATTAGTATTCTTGCTTAATTTATTCCTAGAGATTTTATATTTTTGGCTGCCAATTTCAATGATATTTTTGCTCTGTTGTGTTTTTAAATTAATTATTACCATTATGTAGGAAAGTCACTACTTTTTGTATTTTTTAAAAATAATCTTCTTTATTAAACTCTTATTAGTGTGAATAGTTTTCAGCATAATCTCTTAAGCTTTCTAGATATGTAATTACATAATACATTATTTTTACCTTTTATTTTATGCTCTTTTTAAACTGTGCTAAGTGAAAGTGGTAAGAGTGAGCATTCTCACTTATCCCTGGTTTTCATGGGAACATGTTTTCTTACCATCAGTCATGATGTTGGCTACTGGTTTGAAATATTTTTCTTTTTAATCACGTGAAGAGAGTATCCTTCTAATACTGCACTTATTTTTTTTTTGTTCATTTGTATATTTATCAGGAATGAATAATGAATTTTATCAAATGCCTTTCTGCCCCCCATTGAGGTGATTATATGGTCTTATTCTTTTTTTTTTTGCTTTAAAACGTTTTAACCTTTTTAAATATAATTATTTGCTGGCCTTCTTACTATGCAATCCTTTGCCCTCCCCTTTTTTTCTTTGCCTTTTTTCTTTTTTTTTTTTTGTCTTCATCTTTATTTATTTATTTATTTATTTTTTATTCTTATGTTAATCCCCATACATTACATCATTAGTTCTATGGTCTTATTCTTTTTACTTATGTATATAACTAATCACAACAATAGATTTCTAAAAGTATCAAACCACCCTCACATTCCTAGAATAAGCTATATTTGTTTATGGAGCATTAGTCTTTCAATGTTCTGCTAGGGATATAAATATGTTATTTATTTTTTAGAATTTTGATATCTGTTGTGTTTTTATGCGATAGTTGTCAGGGTTGGTATCAGGGTTATGCTAGTTTTAGAAAATAAATTTTGTAAATTAAAAAAAAAAGGAAAGTTCCTACCTTTCTCTATTCTTTGAGATAGTTTGAACAGCTCCAGTTGTTTGTAGGATCATTTCTTAATCCTTTTACTTTTTTAGAATAGACTATTTTTTTAGATCAGTTTTAGTTTCACAGCAAAATTGAGTGGAATGTACAGGGATTTCCCATGTACATCCTGGGGATTTCCCGTGTACATCCTGTCCCCGCTATCATCTGGCACCACGATGGTACCTTTGTTATAATCCATGATACATCAGAGTCAACCAAAGTACATAGTTTACATTAGGGTTAACTCTTGTGTTGTACACTGTAAGGGCTTTGACAAATGTATAATGACATGTATCCAACATGATAGTGTCCTGGGAAATAGTTTCACTGCCCTAAAAATCCTCTGTGCCCCACCTGTTCATTCTTCTTTCATCTCTGGCCCCTGGCAACCACTGATTCTTTTGTCTCCAGAGTTTTGCCTTTTCCAGAATGTCATATGGTTGGAATCATACAGTATGTAGCTTTTTCAGATTGTGTTCTGTCTCTTACTAAGATGCATTTAAGATTCCTCCATGTTTTTTAATGCCTTGATAGCTCATTTCTTCTTAGTGCTGAGTAATAGTCCATTGTCTTAATGTACTTTGGTTTATTTATTCATTCACCTATGGTAGGGCATCTTGGTTGCTTCTAAGTTTTGGCAATTAAGAATAAAACTGCTGTAAACATCTATGTGCAGGTTTTGTGTGAACATAAGTTTTAAACTACTTGTGTTAATACCAAGAAGTGCGATTCCTGGATAATATAGTAGAATGTGTTTAGTTTTGTAAGAAACTGCCAGACTGTTTCTATATAGCTGTACCGTTTGAGTTCCTTTCTATATTTTTTTACATAATATTTTTAATGTTAAAATTTCACCTGGGTATACCTAGATGGTCTGCTCTGGCCTCTCTAAATAGTTTGCCTAGTACTCAGTGTGACTTTTCATCTAAACACTCAATTCTTCAGCTCAGGAAATTATCTTTATTTCTTTAATGATTATTTCTCCATGGGCTCTGCTCTCTACTTCTAAAATGTCTATTATATAAGCGTATTTGAGTTCCTGGGCATTTCCCCTCTCTCTCTATTCTTTTTTTCCTCCAGACTTATGAGATAGGTTCTCAAAGTGGTCTTTCCTGATTTGATTTTTAATCTGAAAGTAAATTTCCTGCTTTGCATAATTTCCCCAAATTCATGTATGGATTGACTTTTGAATATTATTTAAATAGAATAAATTTTGGGATTTTACTATTTTTCCATTATTTAGATTCTGGTAACCCTGGTAATAAGGTACAATACTTGATATCTTTTTTCATATGTCTAGCAATTTTTCTCTATTTGTTCACTTTAAAATATTTTTTTTAAAGATTTTTAAAAAAAATTTATTTATTTGAGAGAGAATGAGATAGAGAGAGAGAGCATGAGAGGGGGGAGGGTCAGAGGGAGAAGCAGACTCCCTGCTGAGCAGGGAGCCCGATGCGGGACTCAATCCCGGGACTCCAGGATCATGACCTGAGCCGAAGGCAGTCGCCCAACCAACTGAGCCACCCAGGCGCCCTATTTGTTCACTTTAAAGAGGGACCTAGATCTATGTTTGTTTGGTATTGTAATTGAAATGGTTCTAGGGGCGCCTGGGTGGCTTCGTCGTTAAGCGTCTGCCTTCGGCTCAGGTCATGATGCCAGGGTCCTGGGATCGAGCCCC
>NC_138382.1:48437237-48480928 GCF_054177405.1 Leptonychotes weddellii
ATGACCTGAGCCGAAGGCAGTCGCCCAACCAACTGAGCCACCCAGGCGCCCTATTTGTTCACTTTAAAGAGGGACCTAGATCTATGTTTGTTTGGTATTGTAATTGAAATGGTTCTAGGGGCGCCTGGGTGGCTTCGTCGTTAAGCGTCTGCCTTCGGCTCAGGTCATGATGCCAGGGTCCTGGGATCGAGCCCCGCATCGGGGCTCCCTGCTCAGCAGAAAGCCTGCTTCTCCCTCTCCCGCTCCCCCTGCTTGTGTTCCCTCTCTCTCTGTGTCTCTCTCTGTCAAATAAATAAATAAATAAATAAATATCTTAAAAGAAAAAAGAAATGGTTCTATAAAAATTATGTAGCTTAGTTTCAAGCATGTTGGCTTCAGACAGTGGAGAAAGAAGAAAACCTGGTTGTTTATGGTTTAGTGGAGTGGGCGTAGGGTGGTGCTCTACTCCGCCATGATTAGAGCAGGAAGAACTCCTGAGAAGAGGAGAGAAGTTTGCTGCTGTTCTGGGCAACTTCTTTTCAATATTTACCGAGGCAGCCCAAGGTTAGGCAAAGGACTATCTCCCTCCTCTAACTGGCATGAGCACCCAGGTTAGGAACCTGCTGATCATTATCCCTGCTTTTCTGTGCAAAACAAAAGATGGGCTGTCTTGGCCTTTCCTCTGAGAGCAGACACTTGTGTTCCTAAAGTCACTCAACTTGTTTCCTGCCTGTGCCCACCTCACCCTTATTCCTAGTCCTGGCTCTCTATCATAGGGCTTAGGGAGGCTCTGGGGGGCGTACCCTCCACTACCTCCCGGAGACGCCCTTCCTTAGTCAATGCATCCATCAATATGGTTTAATTTGCACTATATCTTGTAGAAATCCCTTAAATTTTCCCGACCAGAATTTGTAACAGAGAGGATTTAAGTGCATGGGTTCAAATTATGATCTATAAACGAAGATCTGGAGACTAACTTTTGGCAGGTCAGAATACGAAACTGATTTTTACAGTTTCACCACTAGGTGGTGCCACCAATTACTGAAAACAACGGTTGGATTGTGGGACAACCAAGAACCATTTGTATCTAGAACAAGCACAATTTTGTGAGCTTGTATGGAACTTGTATGCACTTGTGCATATGTGCACGAGTGTGTGCGCACACAATTCTCGGTGCATGAGTTTACCCACAGAGCAGTTTACAAGGGCCCACAGGCATGTAAGTGCATGCATAAGTCTGCGCCCTGAAAAGTATGGGCATGAAGCTAAATGATAGGAACTCCAAAAGGCTGACCTATCAGCTGTATGGTCTGAAACTCCAGTCCCTCAGCTAGGAAGGCAGCCTGTGGAGTGTGCAGAAGACCAAACCCTATGGGAGAAATACAATCACAATGCTACAGAACAGCTTTTCTGATACAACCACACATTCCTCTAAAGTCATCTGGCCAGTCAGGACTCCAAGAAGGTCTCAGTCACTTCTGCAGTCCCAGAGGACTGTGGTCTCTATACCTTCCCCCAGGTGCTCAAAGCGTCTCATCAAATACCCACCCTGGGATCCTATCTTCTGTCCAGATGGGAAGTGACTCTGCACTTAAGAAAACAAATGTCACGTGTATGTGTGTGAGAGGGGTGGAGCGTTTAGTGTCCACATTTGCCATCGATATCCCTGTTATCTCTGTAGAAAGTCCCCAGCTGATCTCAGACTCTCACTCTGGATGCCCCCCTCACTCCAGGAATAGTACTGTCTTCATTACCTGCTGTACAGAATAGCCCACAAAGCTGGGAAAACTTAAGCAAGTTGCTTCCCTTCTCTGGCCTCAGTTTCTCTAACTCTTCAGTGACAGCTGGGTCTGGGTGATTCCCAGAGGTCCTTTGTGCTGACTGAAGCCCTGCATGTCTGCAGTTTGCAGGGTCCTGCCCCCATCCCGTGGCTGGTGTGGAATGGCAGTCTCCTTAGAGAAGAAGGAGAAAGTTCTGTTTGCCTTTCTCCTCTTCTTTCCAGCAGACTTCCCTCCTTAACAGGCCCTGAGAGAAGGCAGCTGGGTTCCCAGGGCCCCAGAGGCCATAGGAGGGAGTTCTCACTCCGGCATCATTAAAAGTTTAAGTGGCTTTCCCTCTGAGGGCGAAAGCCCCTGGATTCATTAGAGCTGCTGCCCCCTGAGTCCAATTTGGTTGAAGGGAACGTTTGGCATTTTCATCCAGAGAAGGTTTGGGGCCTCCCTGAGAGAGCTCATCTCATTGAGGTCTGAGAGGAAAAGTCCCCAGAGGTCACTTCTTGCCCTGGCACTTTTCCAGAGGAGGAACCAGGCTGGGTCAGGGGAGGGGCTTGCCTAAGGACACAAGGAGGCTGGCTGCTGAAAACATTCCTCCAGGGGGCAGGGCAATGAGCAGCACCAGGGAAAGGTAGGGAGGGTGGGGGGCCTCACTGTGGAGGGCCCCTGGGCATCTGCGGTCTTGTGGAGTGCGATGGAGAGCTGCATGTGCAGAGGAGCTTTGAGGACAGCCTGACAAGCCCACAGCAGAAAGGGTTCCCCAGGGAGATAGTGGGTGCCCGGCCCTGAGGCATGTGAGCTGGATGGACAGTGCTTGTTTAGGATGCACAGAGGGGATTCGGGACTAGGAGGGGCAGGGGAGTCTGACTGCTCAGGTCCTGCTTGCTCTGTAAGTTCTTCACCAGGAAGGAATAGCATGTCACTCCTGCTGTGCAGAAGGTATGGGATGGAGCCAAAAGCCTGCCATTTATGGCCAGTCGAGACTGTTGAACAGGGAACTGGGAGGCTGGGATGGGGTCTGGCCTTTCTGAGCTCAGCAGCCTCCTTCCTGCCTCCTGAGCATGGGCTAACACCCAGACCAGGTGGGACCGAGGACCTAGAGACAGGATTCAGCTTCCCTAATGATGAAAATCTGCCCTCGGTACCTCACTGAGCTCCTGAAGCATGGGACAATTCATTCCACAGGGCCTGTCCCTGTCCCGGAGGACTCGGGTGGCAGGACATGGAGCCAGAGACTCTCAAATGCTGAGGTCTCTCCGGTCCACACTCCACTGCAATAATATTGATGGCAAATGTGTGTCAGGGACTAGTTTAAGTGCTTTATAAATCTTAACTCCTTGAATCCTTAGAAAACCCTATGTATGCGGGAAAGTACTCTTATTGGCCATTTTGCAGATGAGGAAATTGAGGCACAGAGAAGTTAAGTAACTCGTGCACAGTCACAGAGCTAGTGAGTTGTGTTGTTCCAGAATCCACATTCTTACTCGCTAAGTTCTACTGTCTAAGAGTGGAGGGAGCTGAGGCCAGGGAGGGGAAGGGGCTGGCCTGGTCACTTGGCCAGGTGGCAGAGATGGGGGGCCTGGACTTCTTGTCCCCAACCTCAGGGCTCTTCCTTCCACAGCCCTGGCTGACAGCGCCTCTGTCCCCACCCAGCCTCCCCATGGACCTCCCCAGAGTTAACAGTCGCCTGGCCTGGCGCTTGGCAGGCAGCTCCAGCCCAAAGAGGCTGCGCCCACATTCCCTGGCTGCTCTCCAGCCCGCAGGAGCTGAGACAACAAGGTCCAGGGACCGTGAGGGCTGAGCAGAGGCGGCCGAAGGGGAGGAAGCGGCAAGGAGGCGCCGAGTGGAAGGACTGTCCAGCTCCCGGATGCTAGGCCTCGTGGGCTTGATCACGGGCGCTGCTGCGGCCGTCCTGCTGCTGCTGCTGCTGCTGGCCGCCTGCCTGTGCCGCGGCCGGCAGGACCGCGATGTGGAGAGGAACCGCCCGGCTGCGCGGACAGACCGGGTCCGGTGGGCCCAGCCTTGCTTCTTCCCGCGCCGGGGCCCCCTGGGCCGCCTGGGCCGCCCGGGCCGCCCTCACTGTTTCCATCATCCTGGCCACGTGGCTCGCACGCACCATGCGGGCCTCCGGCACCACCACGCCCCCCGAGGCCGCCGCTGACACCTGTGAATGGCACCCACTGCCTGCCCTTCCGTCGCGGGCACTCGTGGACGCCCGTGCTCCCGTGCAGAGGGGCGCCTCTGGGTGGTAAACGCCGGGTACTGTGCCCGGTCCCGCTGGGCTGCTTCCGCACGCTACGCCCCGGAGAACCGAGGGGCACCGGGGTGGCCCTGCGCACAACGAAAGGTGACGCGGTGAGAGCAGGCGAGGCCCTTCGGAGATGGAGCCGCCTTGTGACTTAACTCCCAGCGGACGCCGGCGCACGTGGACGCCCAGAAGACGCGCCGCGCTCCTGGAAGTGCTGTCTTCTGACGTGCTGGACGTAGTGTACGTACTGTCCGCAGGCCCCTGGCCCGGGGGCTCCTGGGGGGGCCGGCAACGCCCTCGTATCTGGAGAAGGCAGTACGAGGCTGCAAGGTCCATTCACTTGTGCCTTGATGCAAGAAAATAAAAACTACTAAGAAGCTTTTGTGAAGAGGCTCTTGATTGTAACTCAGGTGGGAGAGGGAGCAGCCAGGCGTGTGTCCGCACTGCCCTGGGACCTTCCTCTCGGACGGGGAGTGAATTCTGGCACTGGCGCCCTCTGCCTGTGGGCTGGAGGGCACCGTGGCCGGCCCTGAGGTGCTCCGAGGGCAGAAGGGAAGGAACGCTCGGGACCCAGGCTCTGAGGGAGGATTTAGGGTTTGCACGCAGCCCTGCCCAGAGAGGGCTGTCCGTGTACCAGGGGGCTCTGGGCCTCTGTGGGACAGCCCAGGGGCTCAGGGAGAAGGGGGATGAGGCCACGCAGGCTGGCCCCCAAGGGCTCTACCTCCAGCGCTTTTCCCAGCCCACCTCCAGGGCAGACGGGGCTCTGGGACCTGCAGAAGCCCCACTCCGTGGGCTGTGTTGAATTCAGTATTTCCTTGGTAACTGGGTCAGGGTTTCTTATCCAAGCCTTGAGTCTTCAGCTCCCCGTGCTCACGGGTGCCTGTGTATACCAGAGGGGTGGAGAGATTCTTTAAACTGGAGGAGGTGGTGCTGGGTGGCCTTGGGAGAGTGCTTGCCTCCTCGAGATCTCAGTTTCCTCTTCCCTAAAATGCGATAGATAGCGGAGACTCCTTCTAGCCAAAGCCTGGAGACATGTTCCAAATATCCCATGAATAGCTGGCAGAATTCCACAGGGAGGAAGGAAATCTTGTTCTGAGGCCTTTAGCCTGTGCTTGGGTGGGAAGTGGAGGGAGGAGATCCTTGGGGGCCAGGAGAGGTGGTGGTGGTGGTGGAGTGACTCGAGAATAAGCCAGAAAGTCAGAGGCCTGGTGACTCATTGGAACAGAACATCCTGTTTCTTTTCTATTTCCCAGTGGATTCTCCATGAGGCCTGGGGGGGTGTGATGGGGAGAGGGAGGCGAATTCACACTGACAACCACATTAGATTTCTGGGCTGGGAAAGTGGGCCATGGGTCAGTATGTATTGCTGATTTTATCTCTGCTGGGTCCTTCAAATCCTCCTCCCATCCCGCATTCCCATGTTTGCCCTAGCTTGTCCCCCCAGCCTGGATTCCTGCCCACCTCCAACCCTGCCCTTTCTGAAGCATCTCTCCGTGGCCTGAGGGATCTGCCGAGATGCCTCATCACCCTAGGGGGAAAGTCTCTGCCTCTCGGTTGGCTATTCAAGGCCCCCGATCTGGTTCCTGCCCCTTGCCCCTTTTCTCCTGTCCATACTGCTTCGTCGTCATTGGCCCCAGAAAACACCTCGTACCTTCCCCTCTCTGGGTCTTTGCTCAAGAAGAATTTGTTGCTCCCTCCTATAGGTTTCCAATTTGTTACAAGATTTATTTTTGTATTTCTGTTGGAACACAGTTACATTGTCTCCTTCCCCCGAGATTTATGGCAGGATTCAGGGACCCCTGCCCTCCTAGGTCTGAGAACCTTTGAGGGCTCCCTGCCCCCAGTGCAGAACCAGCCAACACAACAGATGCTCAGGAAAAATTATCGGAACCTCATGCTCTCTGGAAAAGTAAATATGATTGGAATAACCCCTGCCAGAAATTTGGGGCTTGTGGGACACCAAGTATAGAAGTAGGGCCCCGAGAGGATGAGGCCTCTGAGCTCCTGGGGCCTTGCTGAGGGGTCTCGGGTTCCCATTCCATCCCTGGTGTTGGGGATCTGAGAAGTGGGAAACATTTAACAGATGGTTGTGTGTGGCCTGCTGGCTTGGAGGTCTCCTCTCCCTCATCTCTCTGTGGAGCCCCATGTCAGACTTGGATGGCCTACTTCTCCTCAGTGTGGCCTGGGGTCTCTGGGAGATTGCTATTCTCTCTGTTCTAGGATGTCTGCCACCATCTTTGCCTTTCCTAATGTAAAGGAAAGTGTGGGATGTGATCTTTTTCTGATCAGTTGATGATGGTGGATATGGGAGGACACATACGTATCTAAGTGATAGTTATCTTGGGGAGTCCCATGGCATCTGGGGTCCATGGGCAGGGGCTGTATATCACAGGATGACAATAGTCACAAGAAGAAGAGAAGATACCCAGAAAAATCACTTAGTACAAACGTCTCTGAGCTGTGGGCAAACAGGTATGGCTGTCTTGATCTTTTCAACTTGTCTGATCCTGCTGCTGCCACTCGTCACAGGACAGGGCTGTGGGGGGAATGGTCGAGGGCAAGGATCCTGGACTGAACGTGCACCGTGGTGAAGGCATCTGCACTTCGTCCATCTTTATCAGACGTTGCTCCTTTTGCCCTGGGCTTGAGATGCTGTGTTGGCCGTTCCATGTGGCAGACTGCCCATGTGACGTGAAACCCCGCGGGGCCCTCAGAGCAGACTGCACCTGTCCTCACAACATAAGTCAGGGCCCTCGCATGGTGCCACGCAGCGTCCATTCAGATACTGAATGCCTGTTGTGAGAACGGACCAGAAGGCCTATTTTACTGATGAATCAAGGAAGGGCCCCCAAATCTCAGAATCAGATAAGGAAACCGATACAAGGCAGAAGATTAGAGGGCTGAGCAGTCGCCCTTTGTTCTAGTTTAAAACTGCTGAAAAGGGGCGCCTGGGTGGCTCAGTCGGTTAAGCGGCTGCCTTCGGCTCAGGTCATGATCCCAGGGTCCTGGGATCGAGCCTTGCGTCGGGCTCCCTGCTCGGCGGGGAGCCTGCTTCTCCCTCTCCCTCTGCCTGCCTCTCTGCCTACTTGTGCTCTCTCTCTATCTCTCTGTCAAATAAATAAATAAAATCTTTAAAAAAAAAAAAAACTGCTGAAAAGCGAACATCTACTGGAGGTGGCCTCCAGCTCTATGCATCCACAAAGAACAGGCAAACCAGAAGTCAGAGAACAAATAACTCAGCTTGAAACCCGGTTCTTCTGGTGCCTTCTACCTCCTGAATTGGCTCATTATGTTTCCTTTGCTCTGCTCTGGTTGCCCCGGTTAATACTAGTAATTGGAGGGCGCCTGGGTGGCTCAGTTGGTTAAGTGACTGCCTTCGGCTCAGGTCATGATCCTGGAGACCTGGGATCGAGTCCCACATCGGGCTCCCTGCTCAGCAGGGAGTCTGCTTCTCCCTCTGACCCTCCCCCTTCTCATGCTCTCTCTCTCTTAAATAAATAAAATCTTAAAAAAAAAAAAAATACTAGTAATTGGAGGTGGCCAGCTTCCTGCCACGGGCTCAGCTTGCCCGGGGCTGCTCATGCAGAGGAAGAGCCCTGAGCTCATGCTGGAAAAGGGAAGTGTGAGAATTTGACAGGCTTCATGTAGTCCAAATAGTCACTCATTCTGTGCTTAAGCAGCCTCCTAAAACTGGTACTAAAGAAAATTCACTGGGGCCTTGGAGAGCTTGCAAAGGACCCAGGCTGTGTGACGTCAGGCTGGCCCTTTGCCCTCTCTGGTCCTTTGCACTCCGATCAGTAAAACTGCGGAAAGAGGTGATTGCCCTGTCCTCCCCATGGTACCCGGGAAGAGCATTGAGCTAGGAGGGAAAGGAGGGAAGCCCCCCCACCCCTTCAGCCATTTGGTGCTCTTGTTATCACCACGACTAATTAGCAGTAGGCTACAGGCAGGTCGTTTAACTTCTGACTGTATGCATTTTGTCTGTAAAATGGAGACAGTATCACTTCCCAGGGTTGCTGGAGCCATTATATGAGATAATGCCTGGCTGTGTCTGGTACCTGGGAGCATTGTTTCTCTCCACTCCATTCCTCATAGTTTGGGTAAAACCTCCTTTCTGGAAGTGGGGTGGTGTCAGGGGGTTAGGTGTGGAAGAGCCGCGACTGAGTGAGAGGATGCAGCCCTTCTGGCGGACTTACTCAGCGGCCTGGCCTGGCTCGGCCTCACCCGGAGCGGCCAAGTGGAGCCCCGACTGCGCAGGGCTGGAACGGCGCGGGTGTGTGTGGGGGTGGGGTAAGTGCAGTCACCAAGGGGGCAGGCAGCTGTGCAGGTCCTGGGCCCACACTCACAATTGGAGGAAGGAATTCAGGAAGTGCTCGCAGCTACTCAGACATCTCGGAGCCTTGTCCGAAGCAGGACAAA
Organism: Leptonychotes weddellii; assembly: GCF_054177405.1. Taxonomy (NCBI): domain Eukaryota; kingdom Metazoa; phylum Chordata; class Mammalia; order Carnivora; family Phocidae; genus Leptonychotes; species Leptonychotes weddellii. Next base: position 48,445,656 of record NC_138382.1, read on the forward strand.
GGCTGCAGCACCCAGGGATGAGTGGGCCATGGCCTGGCCCGTGGGGTGGCCCCCAGGTCAGGAGGCCATGGCACCGCATACAGCCAGGGCTGTCACTCGGGGAGGCCCGGGGTAAGTTGTCATAGCACCTGAGCGTGGGTGGCAGGTGTGAGGGCTGGGGGGAGGCCATGCCGAAGAGGGCTTCTCGGGGACGGGAACCACACGGCAAAGGAGCCCCGTCGGAAGTCGCTGAAGGGGTTCAGGTCCTGGCGGGAGCACACCCTGCCCTCTCTAAACAGCACCCTCCCAGCCCTGTGTAGAAAAGGAGGCCGAGTGAAAGGGACCGCAGCCGCTGCCGAAGGCCCCGTGGCCCTCGTGGTTCCCCTGCAGTGGCCCCAGCCCGACCTTGCCCAGGGCTGGCATTGCCTTCCTGCCCACCTGCGTTCCTGCCCCCTGCCCACGGCCAGGAGCTCAGGAGGCAGCAGATAGGCTGACTCAAGGACTGGCCCAAGGTTCTTCCAGGGGAGGAGCCCAGGCTCATCCTGGATCCCCAGGAGGGGGAGTATTTTGTCTTGTGGCCAAGCAGACAAACTCTCTCGAAATGGGTAGGCGGCACCGGAGGGCCGGGTTGGCAAGGTTCTCTCTGAGCAAAGTCTTCTGCTCCCTCTTCCTCAGCCCCTCCGAGTCCAGGGAGTCTTGAGCTCACATCTTTCGGGACAGCTCTTCTTCCAGAAGCTGCCGGTGGAGTTGACCACGGCTCTTGGGATCCTGGCCAGAGGCTTAGAAAACAGTAACAGAGAGCAGCTGAGGTCTGATGGCGCAATGCGGAGTGCCCACTGGCCTGGTGGGGCCGTGACCCAGGGCCTCAGACCGGCATCTGCTAGGAGCCCACAAGGAGTGTGGCTGGAAGAGCGGGGCGCCTGCTACCCCCCAGAGCCCCCTGTTTTGGGTGGGGAGCTGAGGCTCTAAGACTTGGCCCCGGTTGCTCAGCAGGTCAGCTGCCACGCAGGGCCATGGAAACAGCAGTGATTGGCGTGGTGGCCGTGCTGTTTGTGGTCACCGTAGCCATCACCTGCCTCCTCTGCTGCTTCAGCTGTGACTCGAGGACCCAGGATCCTCAGGGGGGCCCTGGCCGCAGCTTCACAGTGGCCACGTTTCGCCAGGAGGCTTCTCTCTTCACGGGGCCGGGTCACCATGCCCAGCCGGCGGCGGCGGGTGCCCGGGACTTCTGGACCTTCATGTGAAGCCTCACAGTCCGCAGGATTTGTTCTGCTGGTGGGTCAGACCCACTCACCCCCCAGTAAGCCTTCCCTGGTGTCCCACTCCTCCAAGTCTGCTTTGGGCGAACTCCGCGTCCCAGCCCAGCCCAGCTTGCTGTGCCCGCCAGCCTGGGAGATCCGCAGGGCTGGGACCACGTGGAATTCAGCTCCGAGCCCTGAGAGTTCAGCTGGACCCTGCCCACAGGCTGGGGCCTAGGAGAGGCCTGAAGAGTGAGTGACTGACTGGGCACTGTCGGATGGCACGGAGACCAGCTCTTCTGATTTACCGGGGACTGCAATATCACCGGAGCTGACTGGGAACAGAGGGCTAGTTCACTCAGGTTACCCCAGCGTGCCCGAACAACTGGTTCTATTGCCACCAGAAGAAACAGCGCCCTCGAGTGGACATTTTTACATTTTTATCTGCCCCTCTGATGGGTTCGGTTCCTTGCAAGGGCACATAGCACAGAATCCAACCCTGAGACCTGTCCCCTACCGGTTGCCTGAAATCAGACCTGCAATTCTGCAACCAAAGGGCTGCTTCCTTGGGAACAAGCCATTTATTTTATAATTGAAAATGTATATCCTTATATAGGTCTCTCAAGAACCAGGGCTGAAAACTACAAAAGGAAACAGAAGAGAAAAAAAAATAGTCACAGAAAGTACAAGCTGTTTGATTAACGGGAAAGCCAAGAAAGAAGACTTTGAAACATATTTTGAATGAGACTTTATTACTATATTCTTATAGGTCACTTCTGTTCTTAGAGAATGTGAGTGATTTGCGTCACTTGGGAATGATAGAAAAATCATGAACTGAAAGATGATTCCAAATAAGTTAAAATGTTATGTTACATCGAGAGCATGTAACAAAGCTCTTGTTTTTGTCACAAATAAAGAGATGCTCAGTTTTTATTAATAGAAAATCTGGTTTTTTTTCTGTACCAGGAAATAAATCCTGTGCCATATTTATTTCTTTTAATTTTTTAATTTTTTAGAAGATTTTATTTATTTATTTGACAGAGAGAGACACAGTGAGAGAGGGAACACAAGCAGGGGGAGTGGGAGAGGGAGAAGCAGGCTTCCCGCCGAGCAGGGAGCCCGATGCGGGGCTTGATCCCAGGACCCTGGGATCATGACCTGAGCCAAAGGCAGGCGCTTGACGACTGAGCCACCCAGGTGCCCCTCCTGTGCCATATTTAGAACGTAGTTTGAAGGGTGCAAACTTCTGGGTCTCCTGGCTCATATGTCTCCATTCAGCCCTGAATGGATGGCTCTCCTAGGACCCGCCTATTGTAGGGGGCAAAACTGACCCTGCCAGGGGTCTGGCCTCTACGGGTACCCAGACAGGCCATCTTGGCCACAGGAAGGACTCTCAGAGAGAGGCTTGCGGCTGCAGAGGTGGAGAGGGGGAAAGGGGCCAGGGAGAGTGTCAGGCTGGCAGAGAGGGATGGAGTAGGGGAGCATGGGGAAGGGAGAGGCACGGCCCAGGGACAGGAGTTCCTGGGAGCTTGTTGTGGTCACTCTGGACCTGAAAGCCCCCAAACAGGGCCTTCCTAGATGCACGTGGAAGGAAACGGTTGCAGGTTGCATTCTCCACAAATGAACACTGAGACAAAGTTTGGGGTGCAAGATGTTTATAGGGGTCAACATCTGTGAGCGGAATGAGGAGAAAGCAGGATTAGATGAGGAACAAATCAGATTATGATGCAGGCCCTTAATACCCACCTCCTACCTTTGCTCAGTCTCTGAGTGCGGCCCACCCCCGTTCCCTGTCCCCCAAGGTCTGACCTCTGGCAAAGCAGCTCTGCAGCTGAGGCTGCCCCTGAAGTCCTTCCTTGAAGGGGTCCTGGGTGGTGCCTTTCTCAGAACTCAGCAGGGACCTGTTCTCAGGGGTGCCCAGACATCAGAGGTAGGGGAGCATGTCTAGACACAAAGAAATACCTGGGCATGGAAGCTCCAGATGGGCAGAGATAGAAGTGCAAGGTCTGGGGCGCCTGGGTGGCTCAGTTGGTTAAGCGACTGCCTTCGGCTCAGGTCATGATCCTGGAGTTCCGGGATCGAGTCCCGCATCGGGCTCCCTGCTCGGCAGGGAGTCTGCTTCTCCCTCTGACCCTCCTCCCTCTCATGCTCTCTGTATCTCATTCTCTCTGTCTCAAATAAATAAATAAAAATCTTTAAAAAAAAAAAAAAAAAAGAAGTGCAAGGTCTGGGAGGGGAGAGCAAAGTCAGCTCCAGTCCAGGTCAGGTGCCTTTCAGCCGGACCCAAGTATCAGACCCCAGGCCTAGAGCTCTGTCTCTGTGCTGCATGGTCACAACCTCCTTGGGTCCGTGGAAGCAGAGTCTGCAGGCTGGAATCACATGACTCTGAAAACAAAGTGATGGCAAGGAGCCTGACCTCACACTGTAGGTGATGGGCAGTCTGTCAAGTCCTGAGGTTTCCTCATTTGTTCACTTGCTAATCCACCCACTTATCTGCCCATCCATCCATCCATTCATCCACTCACCCACCCATTCACCCGCTCATCCATCCATCCATCCATCCTTCTATCCATCCATCCACCCATTCACCCACTCATCCATCCATCCATCGATCCATCCATCTATCCATCCATCTACTCACCGAGTCTTCCTTCCTTCCTTCCTCAAGCATTTGTTCATTTATTCTGTCACCTGTTCTCTTATTTAGTCATTCACTCCTCTATCAATACACACTGGCTGAGCACCGACTGTGTACCAGGCTCTGCCCAGGGAACATGAGAGTCAACCAGACATGGTCCCAGCACTTGGTGAACTCCCAATTTAGTGACCTGGACAAGGCTGCACATAACACACTCTGGTGCTCAGGGGAGGGAGAGCTGGGAGACCCAAGGAAACCCGGGAGGAGGTGGCCCTTGAGCTAGACCTGAAGAAAAGAGGGCACTTCAGCAGGAAGAGTTTGGGAGAGGGTGTTCCAGAGGGAGCAGCGTGAGTGGTGATTCAGAGAACATGTGGGGGCAGGGAGTAGGCAGTTCAGTGGGAGGAGATGAGGCTGGACCACAGCCAGCTCCCCAGGGAAGCACTTCTTACTTCCACATCTGGAATGGTTGCAGATGCTTCCACATCTGGCCAGCACGTTTCTGGACAATAGATGATGAAGGCAACAAAGAGGCAGCCTTGCTTGTTGGGCTGGACAAGCAGTCTTTCCAAGCACACACACACACACCAGCATTGCAATCTGCTATTGCTACAAAGGAGCTAGAGAGAAGGTCTTTGGAGACTCTGGGCAAGGCCAGCCTCAAGTGGAGCTGGGCTCAAGGATGTGGGAGAAGCTGCCCCAGAGATCAGGGAGTTTGAGAAGGGAAGGTAGGCAAGGCCAGCACCCTGGAGCAGGCCGACAGAAGGAGGAGGCTGAGAAGGAGCAGCTGAAGAAGAGACAGGAGGGTGGGGAGCACATGGGACAGAGAAGCAGGGAGTAGGGATGCCAGATTTAGCAAATAAAAATGCAGGACATCTAGTTATTTTAACTTCAGATAGACCAAAAAAAAAAAAAAAGTATTTAATATAAGTATGTCCCATGCACTATTTGGGACAGACTTATACTAAAACATTATTTGTTGTCTATCTGAGAGTCTATTTTAACTGGTGCCCTATATTTTATCTGGCAACCTTGCAAGGGAGAAAGTGGTTCTCAGAGAGGACGAGTCAGCCAGTTGAAAGCATCAGGGGGGCTGGCGACGGTGAGCACAGAGCAGAGACCTTGGATTTTGCAACATGAGGGTTGACAATGACCTTGGTGAGAAGAGTTTGAGTGGAGTGAAGGGAGTGGCCCTATGGTGGTGTGCACGAGCATGTGTGTGTAGGGGGCGTGTGGGGGTGTGCGTGTGCAAGGGCAGTTGAATCAGTGGGAGCTGAGGAAGGGGAGGTTGCCGTTGAAGATAATTTGAAGGGAAGAAGGGCCATGTACTTTGACCAGAACGGCACCATGCTGAGGGAGAGGTGATTATTATTTTTAGGAATGGGAGGGAGGCTGAGCATGTGTTGAGCAAGGAGGACTGGGGAGGGAGACCCTAACAGTACTCTAGCAAGGAAGAAACCCCCAGAGGGGTCCCCAGGATGGGCCTGGGGGTCAGGCCCGGATGGTGGCGTGTGGGTGCAGCAATGCTGCTGGGAAGGATGTTCGGGGGTGCAGGTAAAGCCTGCGTGCTTGCCTGTCGGGGGCAGAAGAGAGAGGAGCGTGTCACGCCGGATGGTCCATTTTCTCAGCGAAGCAGGAGCATCTGCTGGGAGCTGGGTACGGGGTAGCTGGGATTAAGGAAAGTCTGGAGGGATGACCCAGAGAAGGGATGAGCAGCTCCTACAATCCTACTTTCCTTATGTATGTGGAGTGTGTGGGTGCAAGAGTATGCGTGGGGTCTGTGGCGTGAGGGGGGAGTGTGTGTGTGATGTGCGTGAGGTGTGTGTTGTGTGAGTGGTGTGTGGTGTGTGGTGCCCAGATGCTCCTGCCCTGCAGCCCAGCGCGGCCCGCTGCGTAAGAAGAGGGAGGGGCTCTGGAATAGGCCGGCCGCAAGCGCCCCTGCCTCGCTGGGGAGGAAGGGGCGGCCAGGAGAGAGACACTAGAATGCCAGCAGAGCCAGGAGTGTTTATCTGGGGGCAGCAAGGGAAGGGGCTGCTCAAGGTCACCCAAGAAATCTGGGGTGGAGCCTCCCTCGAACCCGGTTTCCAAATCCAGCCTTCTCTCCGGTCCTCCTGCTGTTACCAGTTCCTATTCATTAGACTTCTCCTGTGCACAGAGCTAAATGCTTTCTATAGATCTTCTCCTTAGAGCTCACAGCCACCCATCCCCTCTATTTTGTAGCTGAGGAACCCAGCTGCTTACTGTGAGGCACTTTGGACTAAATGCCTTACAGCCCTGCTGTCGTAAGAACCTACAGGCACAAAGCTCAATTGTCCTTTTCGTCCATAAATGGGGTCTGCCTCCAGCGACCTCTCAGCAGACCCGTTTCCTATCTTAGAATGAAGGGAAGGCCAGAGCACCTGGGGATCTGATTTGCCCTGTGTTTCCCTGGACAGGAGCTTTGTGCCATGTCCTAAGGAGAGTGGGGGCCTGGCAAGGCACAATGACCCTTTTCTACTCCTTGGAATGAGTGGTTTTCTTTAAGGAAGGTACTTTTCTGGAAAACATGTTGTTTCATGGCCTACTGACTCCAGAATCCAGCCTGTCCCAGAGAGAAACACCTCCCTGGTTGCAGGGCCAAGAATGTGGAGGAGAAGCAGGGCAGGGGTGAGCCCTCCTGACGGCTGGGTTTAGAGGATCTTCCCACTCTCAGACATCCTCTAGACAAACAGGACAGAATCCTGTTCCTCAGCAGGTGCGAAGCTTCAGGGAGGCTGTGGTGGGCTCACTCGGCTGAGGTTCCGCTCTTGATGTTTATCAGGGTGAGGCTTCATGGGCTGCTCATTAGGACTGGGTATGGCAAAGACCCCTTTTTTCCTCAAAGTCAGAGATCCAGGGAAATCCACATGTGAATAAAGCTTCACTGTTGCTGTCCTTGCGTGAGCTTTACCACTGTAATATCCTCTGACTGACCTCCCTGTCCTTACCCCACCACCGCCCGCCTGGCCCTGAGAAGAATCTTTCTCAGACATACATCTAAACTCCTTAGAAGTCTCCTATGTGGGCTCTGTTCTCAACTTCAGGCTCTTGGTATCTGTGCTAGGCATAATAATGGTCTCCCAAAGATGTCCACATCCTAATCCCCAGGACCTGTGAATATGTCATATTATATCCAAAGGGGAATTACTCTTGCAGGTGGAATCACAGTCGAAAACCAAATGACCCCAAAATAAGGTTAGCCTGGATCATCCAGGTGGGCCCAGTACAATCAAAACGGTTCTTAAATGTGGAAGAGGGAAGCAAGAGAGGTCAGAGACAGACTTGGAGAGAGAAGGGGCCACCAGCCAAGGAATGTGGGCAGCCTCTAGGAGCTGGAGAGGAAAAAGCAAGGAAACAGATTCTCCCCAAGAGCTTGCAGATGGGAACCCAGCCCTGCCTTCACCTTGACTCGAGCCCACTGAGTCCCAGTTTGGACTCTGACCTCCAGAACTGTAAGACAATACATTTGTTATCTATAACAAATTTGTTATAATACATGTGTTGTTTTAAGCCACTGAGTTTGTGGTTACAACAGCAAAGTATCCTTGGCTTAACCATCATTGCTCACCAAGACTTAGGCTAGAATTTGCTCCTCTAGCTAATCCCAGTCCTGGCTGAGTAAGGTGGCATGTGAAGAGCTGAAGAAAGCTGTCGGGCTCAGGGGATTGCAGTACCCTACAGAGAGGGACGTGGAGGTAGAAATCACACTTTACAGATGCTGCTGGGAACAGGCTAAGAGTGGCACTGTGGGTTGTCAGGCTCTCGTAGGCGTTGGGCAATGTGCTTCTCCCGCAATCCCAATACACGGAAATACCCGCACATGTGTGCAAACATATATGTCCAGGGCTGTTCTTACAGGATTACTATTTTTTAGAGGATTGTTTTGAATAGCGAAAACATTGTAAAGACCAAAGTATCCAACAATAGGGAAACATATGTGTCCCTACTGAAATTATTATGGTAAATCCACAAAATGGAATAATAACCACTACAAAAATGTACTGACTTGGAAACTGCCCACTATAAATAGAGAAAAAACAGCAAGTTACAGAATGGTCCCATGAAACGCGGTGAGGGTGGGGGAGCAAATAAACAGTCCTTCTCCCTAAGAAAACAAAGCAAAACCAAAAAACTCCTAAATTACTCATTTGTGTATATGTATACATATACACCTGGAAAGTCTGGAAGGATATGATTACCACTGGGGGATAGGCTTGCAGGGAGGAGGAAACTTACTTTTGACTTTGTGTACTTCTGCATTGTTTGACTTTATTTTAACAAGCATGTGTTACTTTTCAGTACATGTAATAATATTTTTTTAAAGATGGTGCAAAGGTTAAGAAAAGCAAACTTTACTGCTACTGTTCAGAAAATAGCTGTTATTTGCAAAAAGCTCTCTGGGCTGAGGAATGCCAGAGCTCCACTTAGCAAGAACATTCCGGACGCAAATGAACAAAACTGATTCCTGTTTCTGTGTGAGCTCAGCTGGGGAATGGGGCAGCATGAATCCTTGTGGAAATGTGGAGTCATCCAGGCCCCCCTGGCCTTTTACAGATGTAATAGTTCTGAAGATCTGAAGTTCGGGCAGGGGAAATGACGTATTCCTCTACATTCTATAGCAGTTCCAGACTAAAATGCAACTTCCTGACTCCCATTTTGGTGAACTTGCAACTTGCACACAATTCACACTCCCCTTTCTATAATCCATCACTTTGTGTGAGGAGTACAATTTTCTGTGTTCTACTGCCTGATCCCAACTAGGTGTAGAATGATTCCACTTTACACTCAAGGTCTTGTTTATAGCTTGAAGCTCCAGCTCTTAAAAGGGACAGGCACTGGCAGAGAGTCTAGAAAAGTGGCCAGGATGGATGGCGTCTTGGGTTCCAGTCTTTGCTCTCCCCGTTGGGCTCACATTACAACAGTTGCATCAGGTGTGTGGACGTCCGTTATCTGTCTGGCACCTAACCCTTTCCGAGGCGTCCGAGTTTGCAAAGTCCTTCTGAGCCACGTCTCAGCTGCCTCCCACAATAAGCCAGGGGCCTGGTAGGAGCAGCGTCAGTTGCAATTTAAAGTGAGGAAACCAAGACAGAGACACTTAAGTGCCGGGCCCCAAGTCACTCAGCAATTTGGTTGCAACGTTGGGGACAGAATCCCAGCTCCTAATTCTGTCTCCTTCAGCCAGAGCTTCCTTTTATATCTTTTGTGTCCTCTGTTTCCAAGGTGAACTTTGATACTAACGGTTGGCTGCTTTAAAAAGTTTGAAAATCAGTGATCCAGAGTAATGTTTCCAAATTTCCAACTGATACTAATATCAACAGCCGGGAATGACAAATTGGAATTTCTGGGAATTCTCAAGCTTCCTGACATTGTAAATCATTTTGCATCTTTCATAATACTTATTTACATGCTTTTAAATGAGAGACCATAATAATAAACAGTGAATAATTTTTCTGATCATACGATACTAAAGGTTTCAGCAAATAATACGGTTTTATATTATTATTATCCTCATGAGCCAATATACTGTGACAAGGTTATTTAAAGAGCATGTGAAACTGATCTCTACCTGATGCAGATTCTGGATATAGAAAATGATAAAAGGAAGGGAATGGTAACACAAAATAAATGCCAGATAAAATCTCTTAAAATGGAAAGAACAGTGCAAATATTTGATATATAAAAGTTATGATTTACAAAATGAACTTAAAAAAAAAGCATGAATTAGTCCATCTGATAGTTTTGATATTTGCTTTGCAACAAGCATTCCAGATGTAGAACACTTTCTTTCATTTTGCACTAATGTTGGTTGAATTGAGAGCCTGTTCCAAACACCTTCAAGTTGGGCATTAGGGGGGTGCCTGGGTGGCTCAGTCGTTAAGCGTCTGCCTTCTGCTCAGGTCATGATCCCAGGGTCCTGGGATCGAACCCCACATCGGGCTCCCTGCCTGGCGGGAAGCCTGCTTCTCCCTCTCCCACTCCCCCTGCTTGTGTTCCCTCTCTTGCTGTGTCTCTCTCTGTCAAATAAATAAATAAATCTTTTTTAAAAAAAGTTGAGCATTAGGGTACATGTTGCTTCAGAGAAGTTCATTTCCTTTTTTTTTTTTAAGATTTATTTATTTATTTTAGAGAGAGAGCGCAAGAGGGAGGGGCAGAGGGAGAGAGAAACCCAAGCAGATTCTGCACTGAGCATGGAGCCTGATGCAGTGCTTGATCCCATGACCCTGAGATCATGACCTGAGTCGAAATTGAGTCAGATGCTTAACCGACTGCACTACGCAGGCACCCCTCATTTCCTTTTTTAATGACAATTTTGTCTGCTTGCCTTAGTCTTGATTTTGCTGTTGAATTCAATATTGCTCTTGCCAATTCAGATTTTCGTGCGGTTTCTGATTTCATGTTGGGGTGTTCTACAAAAGCAATCACCTCGTACTCTTTTTACATCTCTTTTATTGAATATTAACAAAGAACTGTAGCCTGTAGTGAATACTTGAACACCTGGAAATGCCAGCAATCATTATTGGGAAGTTTTCAAATAATATTCACATTCAGACCCACTGAGAAGTTTAGTAACACTACACAGAATCACTTGTTGAAATTGCCAATAAAAGGACTTATTTTGCCTCAAAATTGGTTATTTTTTCTGACACCACTCATAGGACTTGTGTAAGTATCCTATGTGCATAAAATCAGTAATATTTATTTTATTTGTAAAAATGACTTACTGTTAGAAGCAGACCAGTCCACAAACACACACTTGAAAGCAGTGTGTGCTGGTAAACCAACTCTCCGGGGGAAAAAGAAAAGCCCTGATAGGTAGCATTTGCCCGTTGCGGAGGGGAGGTATAAGTATTCCCACTATGGTCAATTTCCAGCTCCCACTGTGATGTCCCTGAGCGCTGGGAAGACATGCGCACAACTGCTCTCTGGAGCCCGTGCGAGCCCGCGCTAGCTCGCTGCTGCTCCCAACACCGCAACAGCTGCGGGCAAGACCGATGGCATTCCGTTCGGGAACCGTCCACCTTAATTTTCCAGCGCATGCTTCAGCATCTTCTACGCTTGCTTCCGATTTGACATCAGTGGATTCCTTTGAACGAGTGACATCTCTATGTTGATCTTTAAGGTTTTTTTGTTTGGTTTGTTTGTTTTTTTGTTGTTCTGTTTTTCTATCCTAAAAATTTTTTATTTTTATTTTTTCAGAGTAAAATATAAAATAATACAACAATCAGTCCCCGAATTGATCAAGTAAATCTTTTTTATTTTTTAAAAGATTTTACTTATTTATTTGAGAGAGAGAGAGAAGGAGAGACAGTGAGCGAGTACAGGCAGGGAAGAGAGGGAGAAGCAGGCTCCCCACTGAGCAGGGAGCCCGACGCGGGGCTCGATCCCAGGACCCTGGGATCATGACCTGAGCAGAAGGCAGACACTTAGGACTGAGCCACCTAGGCGCCCCAAGTAAATTTTTTTAAAACACTGAAGTATAGTTGACATTTTCATATTAGTTTCAGGAGTACAGCATAGGGAATCCACAATTGTCTGCATTACAAAATGCACACCACAATGTGTCGTCACCATCGGTCACCACACAGTCATTGCGATATTATTGACTATATTGCCTGTACTGTATTTTTCATCCCTGTGGCTTATTCGTTTTATAACTGGAAGTTTGTACTCTTAATCCCCTTCACCTAGTTTGCCCATCCCCCCACTCAATCGTGAGGTTTTAATTTTCATGGGAGAATACTTTCCCTAGGTTTCTAGATTTCTCATTTTAATTAGGATTTGGGCTTGGGGCGCCTGGGTGGCTCAGTTGGTTAAGCGACTGCCTTCGGCTCAGGTCATGATCCTGGAGTCCCGGGATCGAGTCCCGCATCGGGCTCCCTGCTCGGCAGGGAGTCTGCTTCTCCCTCTGACCTTCCTCCCTCTCATGCTCTCTGTCTCTCATTCTCTCTCTCTCAAATAAATAAATAAAATCTTGAAAAAAAAAAAATTAGGATTTGGGCTTTGGAAAAACATAACATTTCTGAGAAATGCCAGGAAGCAATTCTTGCATGGAAACACTAACGAGATGATCAGAGTTAAAAATTCCATTTGCTTGAATGATCACGATTTCACTGGATACATTTTTGTGGGTCCTCATTTTGCCCACTGGTCATTGATCTTATTTTAGGGGATTTTAATTGTGGAGTCCTATACAATTTGATGTCAAGTTTAGTGATTTTCCAGAGAGGCTGGCCACTAGGGTTGGATCAGTAATCACTTGACCTTGTGTCTGATCCTGAGCACATGTCATACAAATTGTTGTCAACACAGCTAGTTGTCCCCCAATCTTAGTGTCCCCCTTCTTCCTTATTATTAGAAAAGTGACAACAACAACACAGCCTCCGTTGGATCTAGGAATGACCAATGGAAGTGGTGTGCAACACCTGGGGAACGTCTTGAGGTAGAGCGTGGTGTACTTTGCCTTTCCGATTTCCCTCTGGCCAGAGAGTGGCTGTAATGTCTGGAGCTACCCAAGTCACATTAGACCATAAACTGACCTTGGACTGGAACAACAAGGTAGAAGGGGCGTAGGTTTCTGATATTGTGGGGGCACCATACCTCACCCACTTCTAGGCTCGTACACCAAAGGGAAATAAACCATCTTATCTAAACCACTGTTGAGAATGAGCTTTCTATCACTCACAGCTGAAACAAATGAAACAGCAGACTCACCCATTTGTTCCCTATGGAAAGCACAGCCCACTAGCGAGAGACTAAGAAAGGTCAGTAATGGAGGGCGGTCGATGAAAGACCTCAGCCTTATTCAGTGACTCAGGGGGCGTCTGCGAGGAGATTGGACCTAAAGGTATGGATGACAGAATTTGTAATATAAGAGACTGTGGTTCCCCCCGGGTGCTTGCTGTGGGTTTATCAAGAAGGTTGATACCTAAGAAAACTTCTGTACTGCTCTGAGCTGGTAGGCCTGGGAAAAGAAGTTTTCAGACTTCTGATTCTTCACAGGATCTGTTCACAAATGTCTATGATCTTAACTTTGTAGCAACTGAAGCCCTGGAAGGCATAGAATGTACTTTATTGCCCTGCCGGCTGGGAGTGTAAGTACGAGCTGAAGAACTAGGGGGTTTAGACCAGGGACGAGATTAGGGGAGGTGGGGATCTGAGAGCCGCCTTCACACATCAGAATAAAGAAGGGTTTAGGCGTCTTCTTGGAGACTCCCAGGCCCAAACCAGGACCCTTGGGTAGAGGGTGCCGATTCTGCCCTAAGTTACAGGGAAACCTGTCTCAGGGCTGGAAGGAGGTGGTCGAGGGGAGCGCCTCTCCTGGTGGAGGGGATTTAAGCAGAGGCCTTTTCAGGAAAGATTAATCAGTTGAGCAGAATTCCCAAATACCAGTCTCCACATTGGTACCTGTCCGTAAAGCTTTCCAGGTCTCATTTTCCTATTGAGTAAAGAAAAGATTGCATGGCACATTTTTTATAAAGCTAAATATTTGCAACTTGAAGTACATTTCCTTTATTCTGAGATTATGTTCTTTCTATTTTGGAGGGTGTTAAATGGTTTATTGTTGTTTTTCGATAGCAGTTGGGATTTGTTATTGTTATTTAACATCCTAAATCAACAAAATGAGATCTTGACAACTCCTTTTAAGTCTCCATAAAAAAGCCCACAAAAACCCTTATATGTCTGTGAATCTGGAAATCTGGTAACCACTGGCAAGTTGGACCATAGTTTATGGTTGTCTCTGACTTGACCTTTCAAGGAGATGTAGTTCACACAAGTGGCCACTAGATGACACTCTTGTCTATTTCCATCAGCTGGATAATTTCATGGTGCAAATACAGAAATCAGAAATGGAATCCACTCGCTTCAAGGTGGATTAACCTTCATTGATAAAGTATTCACTTTTCCCACACATAACTACTTTGGGATAAACACTAATTTTTTATTAGCATTTGAAAACAAAACTAATTTTCAAGGTTCTTTTCTTAAAATTGAAGTGATTACGTTCCTAAATGCTCTCTTTAACTCCCCAGTATTCTCAGAAATTTAGTGTACTTACAACAAACTTTCTCTTGGTCGAGAGCCTTTTGTGAGCATCTCAACCAGCTGCTGTCTTTACTCGTGTGGCAGTATGTTGTGTCCCTTTTTACAGAGCACACAGCATCCAGCACGATGCCACACTGATATAATGATAATAATCGTCGTTTGTCTAGTGGTTTGTGCTTTACAGTGCTTGCTCTTCCAATGGGAGCTCAAGTTGCAGAAATTGACCTTTCCTTTGTCCTTCTTTGTCATAAGCTCAAGTGAGTCTAATGCCCATTCTTCATAGTGAAAACCTTCTACCTCATTCATTTATTCAACAAATATTTATTTGAGCATGTTAATGACTGTACTGTGCCTTGTGCTGGGCACTGTGTGTTAGCAATAACCAGAGCAGAGGAAGTGCATTCCCCCATGGAGTGGACAGTCCAGCGGAGAGATAGTCGGTAAACAAACAAATGACGAGATTGTTTGTCGGGGGGTAATGAGTGCTGTAGGGAAGAATAAAGGTGTAGGGGGATGGGAGGGCGTCCGTCTTCGGTAGAAAGATGCCCTTTATGCAGAGACCTGAGTGATGTGAAGGGCAACACAGGGTGATGATGTGGACGAAGCACGTGCCAAGTCTCGTAGCAAAAAGGGACTGGGAAGTTTGTCGGCGAGAAAGGGGCTTGGAAAGATGTCAGCTGGAGGGGAGGCCGAAGGGTGGACAGGACACAGATTGTGTGGGAAGTGGGATTTTATTCCCAAGTGCGACAGGACGCCACTGAAGGGTTTTGAGCTGGGAAGGAACATGCTTTGAAACCTCAGGAATGGCTTGCAGGGAAGCATGTGTACCAACAGAATGGGCTCAATTTCAATATATTTTGAAGGAGACAAATAGGGCTCCCTGATGCATTGGATGTAGAGGATGAGGGAGGGAGTAAATGAAGATGATCCATACGTTCTTGGCCTGAGTAATTAGGTAGGTGGTGGTGTCCCCATTTACTTACTAGATGGGAAAAATGGGGAAGGAACAAATTGGAAGAAGGGCACTGAGAAACTGAGAGTTCTATTTTGGGCTTATTTGATTTGAGGATTTATTATACATCCAAGTAGAGATGTCAAATACGCAGGTGGTTATTCAAGTCTGGGCTTTGGAGGATGGGTTGGGGCTGGCGAAGCTGCTATGAGATCCGTTCTTGTGGACCTCTGCTATTTGGCAGCTTAGGAAACAACAGGGTCTGTTTAACTTACTCTAATGGCACTTAGAAATTTGGCATGACCTCATAATATCTTCCCTGCATTTTAAATGGAATATTTAGTAAATTCTATATCTACTGAAGCTGTCAGACATGAGACCAATATGTTTCAAAACATACAAAGCATATTTTGGAAAGTTAAAGATTACAGTTTTCTATTAAATTTACTTAATGAAGTTAGAAGTTACTTTGCTTCTGAATGACAGTTGTGTCAACTTGAGAGAGCCTTCCTTGAGCTGCTGCTGAGAGCATCATGGTCCAGACACCTGCCAAACCAGCAATCCTCTTCAGGGACTTAGTCCTAAGGAAATAATCAAAGAAGGAGATCAAGTTTTCTCAGCAAAGATGTTCATCTGGTCATTATTTACAAGAAAAATATTGGAAAATAATTGTCCATCAATTAGTGGCATAGTCAAGAACTGTGGTATATTCATAAAATGGAAGATTATTCACACTAAAAGGATGTCAACAGAGGGTTTTTAGTAACATGGTAGGGATAGCTAAGATACAAAATTAAGTGAATCCTAAGATTTAAATGTGCACATACGATATAATCTCAATCACATAAAAGTATTTATGTATAAAAATGAACAGAGGGAAATTATTTCCAACTTTTTAGAGTGGTTAACCCTAGAGGATGGAATTCCTTCTTATACTGCTTTGATTTTGTTCAAGCTTCCTACCACGGGCATGTGTTAATTTGTACTCTGAAAAAAATATCATCATTTGGATTGAAAACAATGAAAAAGAAATGGGAAAATGGAAAGAACTAGCATTGGCCTGGGAATCAGAAGATAAGAATTTGGGTCCAGAGTCCTGGCTTACCCTTTGAGCAGGGAAAAATTTATTTTTTCTTTGAGCCTTAGGTTTCTAACCTGTAAAACGTGGCTAGGAACCCAGCCTGTCTTCCTTTTGGAGTTGGTATGAAGATTTAGCGATTATGTCAGTGCAGGGCTTGATCCCAGAAGCAATTCAAAGTTTGAAATGTGAAATGGTTACACCAAGGCTCTAGGGACAATGTCCTGCCTTCCCCACTCATGCAGAGTTAGTGGGAGAAGGTAACTGAAGAGGAAGGAAAGTCCACAGGCACAGTAACTCCTCTGAGCACCCTGTCCTGGCCCCAAGGAAGCGGGTCTTCCAGTGTTCACTGGATGTGGGACCAATCCTGACTCATTCATGCCTCAGAACTGTGGTGGTAAGATAGGAGAGACCTCAGTGATCATCTGATAATAATACTTATTTTATGGTTGTATTTATTGAAAATTTACAATGTGTCAGGCACTGTGATTGGTGCCTTTTACTAATTTTGTTCATCCGTTGTACCCAGCAAATATTTATTGTGCACACCTAACTCCATTTTTATGTGGCAGGGTTTCCCCACTCCTTACCCCTTTTGTAGGGCCCATCACATACCCACTCCTCTTTTGGCATGAGTGAGACTCACACCAAGCTGGGTGACAGGAATTTACCTTTTGTGACACAAGTTGAAGCAAAGAAAAAGACTGTGACTTTTGTGGCATAATAATGTATACATGATATACTAAGGGACAACCTGGGCTGTGGTAAAAGCCTGAAGGTCTCATGGGTGCTTGACCTTGAGGCTGCACTTCAGGGCTTTTCCCTTTCATGTCCTTCATGTTCATGCATTTCAAGTTATCTCTGGCTCCATCCAAGAGAAAACAAGATGGTACCCAGTGATCAATAACCAGGGCCAAATGCAGGGGATGAGGGAAGGCTCCAGTGGGAGGGAGCAGGGAGGTTGAAGGACCACAGAGCTTGGGGGTTGGCAAAGGGGGAGGAAGTCTCCAGGGAAGAGGCTCCCAGGCAGACTGAGAGAGGGGTACCTACCTGGGCAGCAGCAAGGGTTGAGAACAAAGGTCGCCATGAGCTTTGTGGCACAGAGGAGAGGCAACCTGAATGGGGCAGAGGATCCATTCCTGATCTCTCCTCTACAGTGGATGCTGTGGACATGGCAACGGGTGATTTGAACCCAAGGAAAAGAACTGTGTAAATCCTGAGCAATAACTACTTGACTAATCCTCAGACTGCTGCTTTTGTTCAGTTATGATCTTTGTTGCCTTGCCTTTCTGAAATTCAGGCGTAATGAGTCACAGATGAAGAAATTGAGACTTAAAGAGGCAAAGCACAATGTGAGGATTGTTTAGATCCTTATTCAAAGAAACTAAGAAAAAAAGAAACGAAAGAAAAGATTAGGACAATAGGAGAGGATTGGAAATTCCAAATTTGGAAAGGAGTAGATATGTAACTATATTAAGAAATTACTGATAAAATTTTACACATGATAATGGTATTGCACATTATGTTAAAAGTGTCATTACCTTTGAGAGATAGACTGTATTTTTTTTATAGGTGTAATGATAACAGTGTCTGGAAAATAAAGAAACTAGCTGACCAATTCCTGTGACAGAATATCAGCAATAATCATTCCCTGGGGGAAGGGACATCATATTTTTAGTATATGTGCTGCTAAAGCGAGCACGGAAGGGACATCATAAAAGAGACGCGGGGCAGATTTTTGGCAGCAATCTGAAGTAAAACTTTCTTCTCTCTTTTTTTTTTAAGATTTTATTTATTTATTTGTGAGAGTGACAGAGCAGAGAGAGAGAGCACAAGTCGTGGGGAGGGGTAGAGGGAGAAACAGACTCCCCGCTGAGCGGGGCTCGATCCCAGGACCCCGGCATCATGACCTGAGCCGAAGGCAGATGCTTAACCGACTGAGCCACCCAGGCACCCAAACCTTTCCTCTCTTGTTGTTCTTATTGTTTTATATTAAATTAGGGCTGCCAGATAAAACACAGGTTGCCCAGTAAAATTTCAATTTCAGATAATCAATGGAAACTCTTTTTAGTAAAAGTATATGTACTTATACTGAAAAATATACCTTTTAAATGTATGTATTTTATGTGTATATATATATTTATGAAAATATTCATGGTTTATCTGAAATTTGAATTGAATTGGGCATCTGTATATTGATTTGCTAAATTTGGCACCTCCCCAGTAAGGCATGGGGACACCATTTGTGAAACAGGACTTTGGACTTGTAGGCCCCTTAGTTTTCTTTCTTGGAAGATGGTTGAATTTTCTTTTTTTTATTCAATCTCCTTGTTCTGTATGTCTGCCTAATATTATAGCATTATATTTTAAATAATCTCTATACCCAATGTGGGGCTTGAACTCACGACCCGGAGATCAACAGTTGCATGTTCTACCGACTGAGCCAGTCAGACGTCCTTTTATGGCATTATATTTAAAAAAATTGACCTGCTTTACATACATACTAACTATGAATATAAGAGTATTTATTTCTCTCTGTTCTCATCAACGTCAGATATCATCCGTCTTTTAAGTTTTGCTAATCTTCAGGACAAAAAGTTTGAGAATTGCCAGTCTAGAACACTTTTTAAGTGAGACAAACTTCTTTTGTGATGCCTAGCACCAAGGTTTTGTTTAAAATAATTTTAAATATTGTTCTACACTGTAAAAATTTGCACCATGAAATGCCATGACTTATAACACAGTAGCTGCTTTTTAAATTCCACCAGTGGATTTCCTAGCTTTTTCCAACAAAACTGAGCTTTTCTGTGCATACCCAAGTCAACGCTCAAGAATTTCAAATTCGCTTTAGCAAAAGCAAATATTTATATTCAAAAAGAAAATATTTGAGCCCAGAACTCATTAAGATAAAAAATTTAATAAACTGAAGATGTCTTGTTTTTTGATGCCCCTAAAGGCCACATCTAGGTCAGATAACTTATACTGATTTCAACAGTATTCCCATTAGCTTCATGTAACCGTATTAGTAATTATTGCAATAAGGGATTAAAAAAAAACTAGTCTCTTCAATCTATGTTTCCACAGAAAGCTGTTGAAAGAACACACATTTCTGCTCAGTTGTTTTTTTCCTTTGCTTAAAAAAATAAAAGTGCCAGGAATCCCACCCCACCATGCTGCTGGGTAACAGTCAATCATTTATTATTCCTGGATCAAACATAAGCCATTCACGCCTATGAAAACATGTTGCAATGAATGGGATCTTGGTCTGTACTAAAAACAAAAAATGGCTAAAAAGAGACTTCAATTTATTTTCAAATTCTATGGCTAAATTCCTATAATTCCTCACCGGTAAAAACATTGGCAAGCCACTACATTTTACTTAGGATTGGATTTACTTCTTTGGTGTCTGCCCACAGGTGCTATTGAGAGCTCTTTGTGGCTAGTTTTTTAAGAGACCAGATGGGCCTCGAATGGAGTGAATCCTGACACTGATGTACAATGCACAAGGAAAGGCTGCAGAGAGAGTTGAATATTTTAATTTCTTTTAAATAACTAAGCAAAACCCATTTTGACTTCAAAGTTTTAATATTTGGCAAACCAAAAAGGTTACTTCTCCAAAATGACCAAACTTATAGCTGAAACCTTTCCTTTTATTTTGTTATTAAAGCAGGAGTTATACATCTTATCAAAATTCTTATCTAATCAATTCAATCAACCTCAAGAATACAATCACCATCGATCCAGACATACTCAGTGGTCTTCCTTTCCTCAAGCCTCATCAGCCCTTCACCTAATTAAGCCTCTAGAAACTAATACATTCCCCCCAAAGTAATCAATTCCCCCTCAAAGTGATTGAACCCCTTCTCCCAAGCATTCTTTGTCATCCAGTCAACCACTAACTATGGTCCAGCAATCACCCATGAAGCAAATGTCATTCTGGTAGAGACCAATAATCTTTCAAAGTTTATACACTCTGATTATTTTCATCTGGGGGATAGAGTCCTATATTGTATGGTACCATAGCAATAATTTTGAGAAAGACTGATGACCTGGGTCAAAGAACAGTTTTCCTCCGTCTTCTGTCATCTTGTTCCTGTTGATGCATCTTGTGCTTTTTGAAAGCATGGGCCAGGAGACAGGTGCCTGACTTGGAAATAGAAGGAATGTGAGTTGGGAGGTCAGGAGTAGAAGTAGCCATTGTTCCTAGAGAAAACAATCTATGTGATTTTTACCTTAACAATTACATTAGGATTAGGTCATCCATAATATAAAATGATAATGGTTGCCATTACTCAGAGGAAAAGCAAGGGGGCAGAGGATGGCCTAACAAGAAGATGGGCTTGTTCAAAAGTGATTCTCTATACCAGTCTTAGCTCAGTTATCCCGGGGAAATAGAGTTAGCTTAGCAGCATCATTATTATTCCCAAGGTATTTTCAGAGCTATCATACTCTTTCCATTGTTGATGACGCTCTAGACACATTTGGGTAAGGTTGGGTGATTTTGGCATCAGAGGAAGGACTGGGACTGTTTGAGCTGGAGGGGAACTATCTAGAAGAACTATCTTCATATACCAGAAGAAAAGAGATTGGGTGCATTTCATGTAGAGGCACTAAACCCAATTCGGAGTGAAGGTAGAAGTTACTGGAGGATATAGTTTAGCATAATTTGAGGAATTTGCTAGGGCTGAACAAGAAAGCTAGAATCTGCAAGTATTGAATTCTTTGTCACTGGAGGTGTCCCAGCAAGTGCCGGTTGATTGGGGTCAGGGACATTGGAGAGGAACTGCATGCTTCCTGTACATAGGGTTGCACAAGAAAACCCCCTGAAGCCTCTTCTAAGGATGGTATTGCATGGCTCCACTAAGTGTCTGAAGTTTGCTTAAATGGCCACTAGGTGTCATTTGTGTATTTGCAGTAGCAAGATTATCCCCTACTGGTGCAAAGTAGAAATCAGGAACAGGACTAACATAAGGATGTGAAATTATATTAACAAAATATGTATCCTTGTGCAGCTCATTTTTTAAAAAAGATTTTATTTATTTATTTGAGATAGAGAGAGTGAGAGCGCACGAGTGGCGGGGGGCAGAGGGAAAGGGAGAAGCAGGCTCTCCACTGAGCAGGGAGCCGGACGCGAGGCTCAATCCCAGGACCCGGGGATCATGACCTGAGCCGAAGGCAGACGTTTAACGGACTGAGCCACCCAGGCGCCCCGCAACTCATTTAAAATAAATATAAGAAACTGTAAGTATCATTTGAAGCAAAACCTTCCAACTTCCAAGATCTATTCTCAAAATGGACTCACTTTCTAAATTCTCTTTTTAAATAAGTCTGCCATATTCAAAGAATTTCATAGAACTTGCCATAAAAATGCTTCTATTCATCTGCTAACATCTCTGAATCTCCCATTTACCTTATGTGTCTATTATTCTATGTAGGGACCACGTCTTACTCTGTTCCACATGGCACACAGCACTGTGCAGCATTCATGATATGACCACAACTAGTATCTAATAGTTCCATTGTGCTTACCATTTATCAAGTACTTATCTACAATAACTAATTCACGTAAAATCAAGTGGTTAGGTGTAACATATGAAGAAATAGACTGGAAAAGGTTAAGCAACCCACCCAAGGTCATAGGTAAGAAAATGCTTCCCAATTTTTATCCTGCTGAGCTCTGGAGGCTCAGGAAATGGACATCTTTTGGACATTGCAGTGTACTGTAGCATATTAAAGACTTTGAGAAGTCCTGGAACAAAGAAACGTGTCAAATGTTAGCCCCCAAAGTCTTCAAATATATTTAGCCTCTGTCTGTCTATCTGTCCATCTATCTATATCTCTATCATCTTTCTTTTTTCCAGAATGTGAGTTATTATCTAGCTGAATACTAGCTTTTCTAGTGGGAATTGCTATAAGTGATGAAACTCAAATTCAAACTCTATACTCCTTCTTGCAGTTAACTTACTAGCAGTGTTTCATAATGTGAAGCGCACTGGGAAAAATAGCCTCAATTTTCTCATAGCTAAAAAGAAATTCAGTGTATCAGAATAGATTGTTCCCACCCAAAAGCTCTCTATGTGGAGAACTTGTCTTTGACTCCTCTTCAGGCAAACTGAATCTAATAAAGAAGTCCGAAATGAAAATCCCCACTTCCTCCTTGTTCCTGTGACTCTCGTGGGGAATCCAAGAGGGATAGCAACGGTGCTGGGAGTGCCCTCTCTCCTCTGTGTACTGACTGTGTAGCTTAGATACAGGACAGGCCATTCAGCTTGCGCTCCTGGTTCCTCTCTCCTCGGTTTTAGCATGTGCTCAGAATGTCTTTGTGTATTCAGTTAGAGATTTATTGTCTGGCGTCTGTCGAAACTCTCAGATATATGGCTAAAACTCAGTAGATACACTCTGAAAAGATAAAACATTCTCTGAAAATGGACTGAAGAGCAAGAGAGCATTCTGGATAACTAGACTTGTCTTTTGAATGCAGCTATAATGATGGAAAATCTTTCTCCCATAGGGTGAGAACCACAGAGGAGCCCTCCATCACTGGGTGAAGCATTTGTGAGCCATCAGGTTCCTCACAGCAGCCTTTACATCCTTGTTCCTGAGGCTGTAGATGATGGGGTTGAGCATGGGAATCACCACCCCATAGAAGAGGGGGATGAGCTTGTCTGAAAGGTCCTCTTTGTCTGCCCCCAGGGAATCCTTAGACTTGGGTTTCCTATACATGAAAAGTAAGGTCCCATAGAAGATGACCACCACAGTGAAGTGGGCAGAGCAGGTGGAGAAGGCCTTCTTCATCCCCTCAGCCGAGGGGATCCTCAGGATGGTAGCAATGATGAAGACATAAGAGATAGAGATGAACAGAACTGGGACCCCCAGGAAGATCACATTGGTCACCCCCATGCTGATCACATTGATGGAGATGTCAGTACAAGCCAACTTCAGGATAGCCAGGATCTCACACACAAGGTGGTTGATGACGTTCCCACAGAAAGGCAGCTGAATTGTCAAGGATGTGTGTACCGCAGAAGCAGTACCACCGATGGCCCAGGAGCTGACAGCCATGGGCACGTAGGCAGCTTTGCTCATGACCACAGGATATCTAAGGGGGTTACAGATGGCCACATAGCGATCAAACGCCATCATGCCCAGGAGCACACACTCTGTCCCTGCCATGGCAAAGGAGAGAAACATTTGCACAGCACAGGCTGAGAAGGAGATGGTTTTCCTGGGAGTGAGGAAGCCATCCAGGACTAGAGGGATTGAGGAGGTTGTGTAGCAGATGTCCAGGAAGGAGAGGTTCCCCAGGAAGAAGTACATGGGCGTGTGCAGGCGGGAGTCAAGGATGGTCACCAGGATGAGGACCCCATTGCCCAGCAGGATCACCAGGTACATCATGAGGATGAGCACAAAGAACATTTTCTCCAGCCTTGGGTAGGCTGAGAGTCCCAGGATAATGAACTCTGCCACAGGGGAGGACCAGTTGGCTTTTTCCATGTGCTATCCCTTCTGTCATCAGCAAAGTGCAAAAGCAGCACAGGAAGTTTCTTGAGAAGAGTCTCAGGCATCTGGTATACCATCACTCCATGCTACATGATAGGAGAGCATATGTGTATGAGAGATAAATGACTGAAAGAGACAGTAGCTAGGAGTGTGCTTAGCTCTTAGATGAGAGAAGGTCAGGCTGCAACAGAGCTTACAAATATTGCAGCCAGCTGTTTGAGAGGGCTTTTCTCTCATTGCCCATCAAAGCTACTGAGGCCCAAAGAGGGGAAGTGACCTGTCCAAGTCTTCAGAGCAAGGTATTGATAGAGACAAGACCTGAGCCCAGCAGAGCTAATCCCAATCAAGGAGGGCTTTTCCTCTGTTTTATGATGAGCATTGGAAAATGCTGTAAATTATTTCATTTTGATGTAAATGCATTGAAATTTCATTTAATCTGGGCTTTCTCAGATTCTCAGAGAGGAGAATCCCCAAGCTGATCCAATTCTTACAACTACCAAAGTTTCAAGCTTCTTTAAACTTTGATTACATTTGGAAGGAACTTGTTTAAAAGCCTTAATCCACATCCAGACAGAATAAAGCCTAGGTAAAGATTCAGCCATATGAGGGATACTTCCTTAGTCTGCCCACCCTCAGCAACACAGACTTGACTGTTGTCAGAATTGGGATCTGCCTAGTTTAATACATATTAAAGGCAATATGTGGGGAAGGTTCCCTCATGGGGAAGAACTTTATGAAGCCCACAGAAGGAGTAATTGGAGTGAGTGAACCCACACTATGGGATGACAGGCATGCAGTTTACTGACCAGTTAACTCAATTCTTAATAACCAGGCTGACTATAGTTATCAGATAGCAGGATGCATGACATTAACATCTAATCCCAGCTCATTGGAGTATTGGTGAAATTAGCCAGGGTGACTAAGGAATGTTTTTTCTTTGTTCTTTTATGTTTGTACTTTATTTTGTGTAACATTCTGGCTCTCTGCTTCCATTATTGTGTTCCACACAAGCAGCTAGCTTACAGGAAGACTTGTATGCCTTTGTGTAGAGGATTTTCAGGCTCTCAGCTACAACTGCCCAGACTCTATGTTCAGAATTTTCATTTGTAATGTTTCTTTTTTTTTTTTTTAAGATTTTATTTATTTGCGAGAGAGAGAATGAGAGACAGAGAGCATGAGAGGGAGGAGGGTCAGAGGGAGAAGCAGACTCCCTGCTGAGCAGGGAGCCTGATGTGGGACTCGAACCCGGGACTCCAGGATCATGACCTGAGCCGAAGGCAGTCGCTTAACCAACTGAGCCACCCAGGCGCCCCATTTGTAATGTTTCTATAGCTCTTTCTTAATTGCAGTGGTCTGTGTACATCTGTGTATGTGTGTGCGTGCATGTGTGTGTGTGTTTGTGCGTGTATGTGTGTGTAGGAGTGGGTGGGGGGTAGAAGATGAGTGGTTAATATTAATGAGAATCTATTCTGTGCCTTATTCTTTGAAACACTTCATGGAGAAGATATTATCATTCAAGTTGGATAGGTAAAAGTAACCAAAGCCAGAGGAGCCAAAGATTGGTTCTTAAGATTGAATGACAGAGCTGGAGTTGGACCACAGGCTCCAAATCTGAGTTCTTTCCACCAAATAGCAGGCTCACTCTCTTGCACAGATATTTAAGAGAGTCTATCTCTCCAATACCAACTCTGTGTGTCCTCTGATCTGTCTCATTGTCCAGCACGCTCTTGCTTCAGTCATGGTAGGAGTTTATGTCAGATACGTTGTCAGGCAGAGTAGCTCCCCCCCTACATCGAACCCAGACTTTGTCAGCCTTGACACCAGTGACATTTGGGGCTGGAGAATACTTCGTTGTGCGGGGCTGTCCTGTGCATCATAGGATGTTTAGCATCATCCCTGACCTCTGCCCACCTGCTGCCAGGCGCACCTGCTCCTTGAGTTGTAACCACCAAAAATGTCTCCAGACGTTGCCAAATGTTTCCGGGAGGAGAAGCGGGTACATGTTGTGCCCAGCAGAGAAGCACTGATCTAAGCCAGGAGAGGCCTCCCCCATTATGCAACCATTGGTTTCATTGTGTTTTCTGTGCAAGGCCATGACCCGTCCCCCGCCCTTCAATTCAGCACATGGGAATGTTCCCATCTGCTCAGTGCAGGCCTGCTCTGGATGCTCCACCATTACATTCTGCCCCAACTTATCTCCCGTTCCTCCCAGTAGCTCTCCCAGCCCCTCCCTTTTCCCAGAAAAGGCAAAGTAAACATTGCAGTGTCACAAGCAGGATTCAATAGTGACAAAGATATGCTGTGGTTGGAGAGGCCAAGGAGAGTGGCTTACGTTAGAGAAGCCATCCCTGTCCACTCCCATGAGACAGAGCCGTGCACGCCAATGAAGCTTCTTCCCATGAACAGTGTGCTGTGGGCATGAGTGATACACAGGATTTGACCCACGTGAGAGCTGCAGCCGAGGAAGACCTTAGTGCCCGCCATGTCAAAGTTGCTGAATGAAAGCTGGTTCAACTGGAATGAACTGAATGGCTAGGAAGATCTTGGGCACTGAGTCCAGAGCTGTGGGACCTGCCCCTGCCCATGACATGGATATTCTGTATAGCTTGAGCAAGTCCCCAGGCCTGTTTCCCCATGTGCATCATGAAAAGGCAGAACAGGTGCTTCCCGTGGCATCCCAACTCTGTCGTGGACTGCCCAGCACTGTCCTCACTAGGCAGGAGCAGTCTTGGGTGAAGGTGACAGCCCCCTCCTGTGTATCTGTGTGTGTGTGTGTGTGTGTGAATGGGATATGGCCAGCAGGAAATAGTGCTGTGTCAGGCTTTGGAGGAGACTCGGGATGGAAGAAAACATGAGCTCTGGCAACTACAGCCCCTGATGGACAGGAGTCAGCCTGTGAGAGCTAGGAAAGAAGGGAAATTTTTACCTTTGTGGCTGCATCCTACAGGTATGACACCTTGGTCTGGTCACTACTTATCTCTGGAGCCATCAGGCATCTGAGAAAAGGAAGGGAGCAGGGGCGCCTGGGGGCTCAGTTGGTTAAGCGTCTGCCTTCAGCTCAGGTCATGATCTCAGGGTCCTGGGGTCGAGTCCCACATTGGGTTCCCTGCTCAGCGAGGAGTCTGCTTGTCTCCCTCTGCCCCTCCCCACTGCTCATGCTCTCTCTTTCTCTCAAATAAGTCACTAAAATATTAAGAAAAGAAAGGAAAAGAAAAGGAAGGGAACACAACGCAGTCCAGAGCCCCATGCATTGTCATACATCCTCTCTGGAGAGCAGTTTGTGTAGAAAAACGTAAACCTAAAAAACCCATATAACTTAGCAATTCCACTTCTGGGGAAAAACTCTAAAGGAACAATGAGTGGAGGGCCAGTATCTCTCAATAAAAGCGTTCATCACAGCCATATTTAAAAATGAATATAGGAAACAAAATAACTGTCTACCAATAAATACCTAATGGTTCATTTCATATAATGGAATATTAGACATTGAAGTTACGTTTATAATTTTAACACAACTGCATCATTACACTTCAAGAATAAAAGAGAATACAAAATTGTACACACTGTTTTGATCTCAATTAGGTAAATAATATATTTGGATAAGGATGACTGAAAAGAAGTTATAGCAAAATCAATAGGGGAAGAGATTCCTCTTTGTACCTCTTTAATATTGTCAAATTTTCTTTTTTTTTCTTACTTTTTATTTATTTTGAGAGTGAGAGAGCAGTCGTGGGAGCAGGGGAAGGGGGAGTGGAGGGGCAGGTGGATTTCAAGCAGACTGCTCACTGACCTCAGAGCCCGAAGCACACTCAGTCTCACAGCCATGAGGTCATGCCCTCAGCTGATATCAAGAGTAGGAAGCTTAACCAACAGAGCCACCTAGATACCCCAAAATTATGAAATTTTCTAATACAATGGGCAGAAATTACTTTGTATTCAGGGAAAAACATTCTCAGAACAATAACTGCCCTCACTAACATTTTGCTTTCCAAAGCTTCAGTTCCTGCCTTGCTCTCACCTCCAACTGTGGTTTGGAGCAGAAGAGAGCCTTTCTGACATATGGTCACAAGGTCAAGAGTAGCTTTATGTTGCACCTCAGTGCATAGGTCACTCACCTCTCAGCTCATCGCGTGGCCATTTTGTCATCTATCATCGTCACAGGAAGATGTGGAGGAATCCAGTACAATAAGATACCTTGAGAGACCATGTTCATGTAACTTTATTATGGTATATTGTACCTCTCACTGTGTCAGATATATAAATTAAACTTTATCATAGGTACATGTGTATAGGAAGAAACAGGATAGAGTTCAGTACTATCTGTGGGCCCTGGGAGGTATCCCCCATGAATAAGGAGTAGAAAGAAAGTAAGGAGAGTAGAAAGAACTAGCCACAGATGGGGAATCACAGACAGAGATGGGTCCCAGCTTGCCTGTCTGCTCATCCTCTGACCCTGAGGAAGGCTCAGTCTTCTGGGAAATCTCAGCAGGATGGGGATGGGAATGGGGCTGCCTTCTTCCCAGGGCTCCGGGCTCCTCCCGGGGAGGATGGAACAGCAATGTCAGGGCAGGGGCTTGGTGACTGGTGAGCTCTGTAGAGCAGGAGGGACTGCCTGGGCTTAGCCTCAGCTGTTCCTCCATGCTCCAGCATCAGCCGCTCACAGTCGGTTGCAGCTGGAAGGTGCTTGGAGCAGAGGCAGGGTGAGGAGGAAAGTCCATCTTTGGAAAATGCTCTGCAAAAGTCATGGCCACCACCCCTGTCCCCACCACAGCCCAGCGCTCCCCACCTGCATCCTGCTTGCAGCCACTTCTCCGAGTCTCCTGATGCCAGACACAATTCTCAGCTCCTCACTGGGCCCTGGGCCAGACCCTGGATGCCAGAGAAAGACCCCGGACACTCCCCTGCTGGACTCCCTTTACCTCTCAGACCCTCTTTCTTCTTCTTCCCCATACATCCCTGTGGGAACTTTAGCCTCGGGTGGGGTCTCTCTCACATCCTTCCTCCTAGACGTGCAGGCTGACTGGGTGTCTCAGCTACAGAGTCTTCATGGAGAGGACCTGTCATCCTGGTCTGAGGCCCAGAATCCCAAGGGTACATTTTCCCCAGCAGGGAAAGGAGTCCTCAAGCAGCAGCTGTGAACTCCTACAGGGACCCTGTTAGTCCCAGAAGCAATTTAAAGTTTGGAATGTCAAATGTGCACAGGGTGCAGGCCCTAGGCATACCTGGGGCCTCCAGGGACCATCTCCCTGTCCCAATTAGAGGTAACGGCTGGGACACGGTCAACTGGAGATGGAGAAGAGTGTATAGCAGATGCTGGCTTCCTCCTGAGCTTTCCCTGGGGTCCCAGAGAAGCCGGTGCTCGATTCAGGGCCAGACTACGTTGTCCCCATGCTGAGTCCTAGACATCCGGAATAGGGAGGCAGGCCAAATGTCTAATAACAGCAGCAGCAGAATTGGCTACATTCAGTGAGGCGCTCCCATGTGCCGGTCACTGTGACAAACACTTCACAAGCACTCATTTTAATATTTTCTCCACTTCCTCATGAGCACACGTTATTTCTTGTCATTTTGCTTCTCAGCATTCTGACTAGTGTGAAGTGGCATCTCATTGTGGGTTTAATTTGCCTTTCCCTGATGAATTGTGATGTTGAGCATCATTTCATGTTTCTGTTAGCCATCTGCAGGTCATCTTTGGAGAAATGTCTATTCAGGTCCTCTGCCCATTTTTATGTTTTTTAAAAAGATTTTATTT
The DNA here is from genome assembly GCF_054177405.1 of Leptonychotes weddellii. Taxonomy (NCBI): domain Eukaryota; kingdom Metazoa; phylum Chordata; class Mammalia; order Carnivora; family Phocidae; genus Leptonychotes; species Leptonychotes weddellii. The sequence goes on from NC_138382.1 coordinate 48,474,852, forward strand.
ATTTATTTGAGAGGGAGACAATGAGAGAGAGAGCATTAGAACGGGAGGGTCAGAGGGAGAAGCAGACTCCCTGCTAAGCAGGGAGCATGATGTGGGACTCCTTCCTGGATTCCAGGATCATGACCTGAGCCGAAGGCAGTTGCTTAACCAGCTGAGCCACCCTGGTGCCCCCTTCCCATTTTTAATCAAATTATTTGTTTTCTTGGTGTTGAGTTATGCATTCTTAAAATATTTTGGATAGTATCCAAATATATTATCTAATACATTGTTTGCAAATATCTTCTCCCATTCAGTAGGTTGCCTTTTCATTTAGCTGATGGTTTCCTTCACTGTGCAAAAGCTTTTCAGTTCAAAGAAGTCCAGGAGTTGATTTTTGCCTTTGTTTTCCTTGTCTGAGGTCTTGGAGATCTTTAACCAGATTCACCCCTGCATGATGATATTAATATTTAATATGAATATATTAAAATTTTATATTTACACATATGAGTATGCATGCTTACATTAAATATATAAATATGTATATTTATATTTCTTGGTATGTTTTCAAATATTTCATAACCTGTTGCTGGAGTATAGAAATGCAATAGCTTTTTTTGTACATTGATTTAGTGTTGAGGAACACTCTTTTAAATATTTAAAATATATCTCTAAGTTATTTTAGATTTTGTTTATAGTAGGCAATAATAACACCAGTAAATAATGACAACTTTCGTCGTCCTTCAGAATTGATAGACTTGTCTCTTTTCTTGCCCTTCTGCACTGGCTGGGACCTCCAGTTCAATGCTGAAAGGTTTTTGTTTTGTTTTGTTTTGTTTTATCATGAATGGGTGTTGTTTCTTCAAATGCTTTTTCCTGCTTCACTTGATATAATCATGTGGTTTTTCTTATTTAGCCTGTTAATATGATAGATTGCATTGACTGATCTTTGGCTATTGAACCAGCCTGTCATTCCTGAATGGAGGAGAGCCTCATTGCTGCTAGAGAGCAGGAGTTTCAGCTCCCCACTAGGGCTCTGCTGATTCCCTCCTGGCTGGCAAGGGCAGGGGTACATTTTTACTACTGCCATGTCCTCTGCTGACATCATGGGAAGAGGGGCCTCACTGTCACAGGCACAAGTCCTGACTCTCCTCTAGAACCTCTCTGATACCACCCAAGTGGGAAGGAGAAGGGGCCCCTCATTACACAAGGGAGGGGGTGAAAGTGCAGGCTTCCCACATGGTCTCCACCGACACCTGGAGTGGGGGTTTGTTACTGTCTGGTGGAGATAAAAGTTCCATCTCTCTGGTCAGCCTCCTCTGATGCCACATTAGGTTTAGGATTTTGCATCAGTGTTCATGGACAGTGTAGGCCTGAAAGGAGTTTATTGCTTTTCTTTAATTTGAAAAAGAGCCTGGCATTTGACCAAGACTGGTTTGCAGTTTCTTGTATCTCAACTGAGAATGATCTACCACGTAAGATAAATGTAGAATTGCAGGTGGAGAATGCAGTGGTCAGCAAGAGAGGGAGACCAGATAAAGATGCTTTTACTTTGGCTTTGTCATTTTCAGGATTCCCTAGGCTGCTAGATAGAGAACTTACTCCAACCAGCTTAATCCCACAATGAACTGTAATGTTCATGCAGCTGAGAAGTTCAAGGGTGGATTCAGTCCTAGGCCCAGCTGGATTTAGGGACTCAACATGTCATTAGGACCTTGGGTCCCTGCATCTGTTTCTTGTCTCTATTTGTCTTTTTCTGGCTTCATTTTACACTCTGGTGCACAGACTTCCTCACATGGGAGGGAAGAGAGTTGTCAGCAGCCCGATTCAGGTTCTTCTACTGGAGTCTCAGATGAGAATGAGCCCTGGCCGACACCTAGCCTGCAGCCTTGTGGAGGACTTGGTCGAACTCCTGACGTACAGAAACTGCAAGATTATAAGTGTGTGCTGTTTGAAGCTGATAAGTTGGTGGTGATCTCTGTGCAGCATAGGAGGCTAATAAGGGACCATTTCTCTGCTTGCTCCAATTGCAAATGTCCTGGGGAATGGCTCTGGTTAGGTTGCATGTCTTCCATTAGGCTGATTGCTGTGCCAAGAGTTGGTGTACTATGATTGGTAGCTGCATGGAATGACAGAAGAGTGAGAGGGAGCAGTTCCCCTCCCCACCAAAATAATAATAGGTGTACTGTGCAGGATATAGCTGACTTCTGTGATGGCATTCTTAGGGAGTCCAGCTGTGACTTTTGAGTTCTTATAGCAGACATTGCATACTGGCAACCTCTAGCCAAATCTGGCTATGGAACAAGTTTTGTTTGGCCCTCATAATACTTATCTTGATACCATGAAAGAATCTACAGAGAACAGTCAGCTCAACTCTGCAAGCACCAGAGGTAAACATGGAACCTGCAGCTGGGACAGCTGCTCTGCATCACCTCCCCCACTCCTACATCCCTTCCTGGTAGCAGCTGACTGGGGTCCAGGAAGGTTATCTGCTGGAAGAGGCAGTCAGCTCCTGCTTCACACCTGGTCCTTCCCCACAGTCCAGCGTCTGAAATGCTCTGATTTAACCTATTAGGGTGATTACATTCTTGACCTGTTGTCTGTGACCATCTGGGATGTTTGATTTGGTCGTGTTAGTAAAAACTTTCATTGGAGACTGTAATCTCGAAGATGTTAGGGATCATCCTAACCTGAGATAAATGGTCACTAGTTGTAAGGAGGTGGAAAGTAATCAGCACATAAGCAGAGCTCTGAAAGCCCCCATTTGTCAGTGGTCTGTTCTAGACTCTTTGGTTACCTCCAAAAGCGTGGACTGAGTTGAAGGCTTGTTTTCTTTGCTTCTGAGACCTTTAGATCAGGGAGCCTTCATGTTTCCCTCCAAGCCCTGGGCTTGGACCTTCCTTCCCAACTAAGAGGATGGGCGTGCTGTAGGGATGGGAAAGTGGGTGGGGCATGGCTCATCCCAACCTATTGGCAAGAGGAAGAAAGGCTTTGAATGAAGGCACCTGGAGGATAGTTAAATGTCCCAAGGCTTACATTCAGGGCTTTTCCTTCTTCAAATGAACATATCTTATTATTTTTCCTGTTACTATATGATCTTGTAAATATATGATATTCATATAGGTCTCTCATACTTATTAAATATTTTCCGTAGGTATTGTAAAGTTTTTGTGACTGATGTGAATTATATACAACTACTCTAGTGTACTTTCTTACTACTTCTTGTAGTTTTGGCATTCGAGTAAAATTTTTTCTAGTTAAACGACATTTGTGAATAGTTTTCTTTTTTTCCCTTCTTTTCAATATTTATATTCTTTATTTTCTTCATCTCATCTACTTAGCTAGACTGCAAAATGATAGAGACATTGAAAGCTGGTGACCTAATCCAAGTTGTAGGCATGCTGCTTGCTGATGTTCTGATCCTTTCTTTCCTGTCAAGGGTAGTTTCCTCTATTGAAGTGTGCTACTTTTAAAAAGGCAGAAATCAATGTTAAATTTATCAAGTGACTTGTCACCATCTGTTGATGAGATCACTTTTTCTTCTTGAATCTATTAGTAAAATGGTTTCAATAGATCTAATCTTTCCTAATGTTAGAAACCTTGACACCCCTTAAAAAACTGGGTACTGTGTATCATGTATTTAATATGCAGTGATTTAAATCTACTTAGGTTCAGTAAATGACTTTTTTCATTTGGTCAACTTTCTTTGCTCATTCATCATCCTCTTACTCTTTCAAATTCTTCATCCTAATACTTGTCTGCTGGTATTTTGTCTTAAATTTCCACAAGCATGTATTTTTTTAAAGATTTTATTTATCTGAGAGAGAGTGAGAGGGAGAGAGAGAGAGAGAACAAGCAGGGGAGGGGCTGATGGGGAGGGAGAAGCAGACTTTGAGTTGAGCTGTTGAGCAGGGGGCCTGACACTTCGCTCCATCCCAGGACCATGGGATTATGACCTGAGCCAAGGCAGCCATTAAACTGACTGAGCCATCCAGGTGCCCCTCAACAAGCATATTAATACTTTTGTTATTTCAGTATCAATGCATTATACTCATGTATTATATTCATAAGATTCCCTTTCCTGCCACATCCTTGGTAAGTTGAGACCTTCAATGGGATGTAACTATACTTCTTTTTCTAAATGTCTCAGCTTAATAAAGTCATCTAGAATTGTAACTGGAGTTACACCCTTGCTTTGTTGTCACTGTTTACCTCGATGCATTTCCTAATAATTCCTTCATATATTTGTCTTTGCACATTTGATATCAAGCATTCATGAGACTTTATCTGTCTTTGGACATCTGACCAGTCTCCACTGTGTCTTACATACCATATCTGTCCCAGTCCTTCCATTATTTATTTTTAACTATTTGTTTGGAGAACTTTATAAATAAAATTTCTTTTTGAGAAAGGGATTATAGGGGTATGTGCTGTCTGTGTTTACACATGCCAACAATGTGTTTTCAACTCTCATATTAGTGCAATGGTCAGGGTGTGTAGAATTTGGACTCGCAGCCCCTTTCCCTCAGAACTCTGTCAACCTTATTCTGCTGCCATCTACATTTAGGGAGGCAGAGCAGCAGGCCAATGGCAGCCGGATTCTTGTGCCTTGTTGGGAAATATGCTTTTATGCTGTGGAAATGTCTTTAGAATTACTTTGGCATATAGGAGAATTACAACTTATCCTTGGATAGACTGTACATAGGTATGTCTTTTGCTACAATTCTTACCTGGTGACTGATGAACATTTATGAAGAAAATATGCAGAATTTCTGTTCAGTGAAATATTTTTCTCCTCCTTTATTATTTGTCTTTCATCTGTTCTGTTTTCTCCTCCTGAATCACAAAATGGATTCCCCTGGTCTACCTTTTATGTCTCTCACCTGTTCTCAAATAACCGAATTCTCTCTCTCTCTTTTTCCCCTCTAAGCTTAGGAGAGAAACTTAAGTTCTTTTTAATTTAAAAATTCATTTTAAGCATTGTTTTATCTACTTTTAAATACTTTCTACTGGATTTTATTTGATCAATAATGTTGATTTTTTCCCCCTAAGACAAGTTTTTATCTCCCAGTTACCTTTTCCCCTAGCTTCTCTTTGATAGACTGCTTTTGCTTTATTGATTCAATAGCCTCCAGAATTCCACAGAGAATACCACTGACGCTTTTCTTTACTGTCTGATAATCTTCCTGCAATAACTCTTTTTCAGGAAAGCCTGTTTGTTTGGAGGGTTAGTTTATTTCCTCCCTGTTGGGTTAAAAGATCATGTCAACTCTCAGAGGCTTTCTATTCCACTCATTCTTTTAACTGGACTTCTAGATTGCTAACTGTTGGGAGCTTGGAATTCCTCACCAGTCATGGGGGTGGTTCTTAGATGTCTGCTGGTGAACATCACCTTCTTCTCCCTCTGACTGCCATGTAGGGTTGGGTATTCTTAGGTAAAAAAGCAACTGATGGTCACCACTTGGAGGCATGCTTGGTCAGGCCAGGTCAGGAAGTTAAAAAAATTCATTTGATTCCTTTTTTTTTTTTTTTAAGATTTATTTATTTGACAGAGACAGTGAGAGAGGGAACACAAGCAGGGGGAGTGGGAGAGGGAGAAGCAGGCTTCCGGCTGAGCAGGGAGCCCGATTTAGGGCTCGGGATCATGACCCGAGCCAAAGGCAGACGCTCAACGACTGAGCCACCCAGGCGCCCCTCTTTTTTTTTTTTATGTTATGTTAATCACCATACATTACATCATTAGTTTTTGATGTAGTGTTCCAAAATTCATTTGATTCTCCTAAATACATCTCAGTTTCCACATCACTCTGATGACCTATGGGAGGCCTCAGCTATCCAGGGACAGAAGCCAGGGGTGAATAACATCTTCAAAAAAGGGAAAGAAAAAAGGCCTGAGTCTTTGATCCTTGCATTAGTTTTGCCACAACCTACTCACTCTCCTCTCTGCTCCAAAGCTGTGAATGATTTTCTGGTGGGGACCATGACTGAGGACAGGAAATGAGGTTAATTATGGAGACTTAGGAAGAGAACAATTCAAGAAACAGTTCTAGGAATGAATGTGAAAATAAGGAGAAAGAAACAATGAGCATAAAGTTAAAATA
>NC_138382.1:48481428-48519290 GCF_054177405.1 Leptonychotes weddellii
AAATAAATAAAGACTTGATGTTCCATTGTCAGTCATTCAGGAAAGCCCCATGCTGATATGCATTGTTTGGGCACTTTTGTGATGAAACTGATGTGTAGGAACATTGAACAAATCTATGCTTATCAAGTAGCCATTTCCTAGGGGATCTGTGTGCACAGAACCACAAGATAGGCTGCTTCCTCCTACTCTCAGTGGGCAAAGCATTTCTGACTCACCAGGGTCTTCACAGCAGTCTTAACATCCTTGTTTCTGAGGCTGTAGATGATGGGGTTGAGCATGGGAGTCAGTGCTCCATAGAAGAGGGAGGTGAGCTTGTCTGAAACGTCCTGCTTGTCTGCCCCCAAGGGGTTCTTAGATTTGGGCTTCCCATACATGAAAAGAATAGTCCCGTAGAAGATGACCACTACAGTGAGGTGGGCAGAGCAGGTGGAGAAGGCCTTTTTTCTCCCCTCAGCCGAGGGGATCTTCAGGATGGTGGTGAGGATGAAGATGTAGGACACAAAGATGAACAGAACTGGGACCCCCAGGAAGATCACATTGGCCACCCCCATGCTGATCACATTGATGGAGATGTCAGTACAAGCCAACTTGAGGATAGCCAGGATCTCACAGGTGAAGTGGTTGATGACATTGTCCCCACAGAAGGGTAATTGTACTGCAAGAGAGATCTGCACCAGAGAGTTAACTCCACCAGCCGCCCAGGAGCTGACAGCCATGGGCACGTAGGCAGCCTTGCTCATGACCACAGGATACCTAAGGGGGTTACAGATGGCCACATAGCGATCAAATGCCATCATGCCCAGGAGCACACATTCTGTGGCTCCCATGGCAAAGGAAAGAAACATCTGCATGGCACAGCCTGAGAAGGAGATGGTTTTCCTGGGAGTGAGGAAGCCATCCAGGACTAGAGGGACTGAGGAGGTTGTGTAGCAGATGTCCAGAAAGGAGAGGTTCCCCAGGAAGAAGTACATGGGCGTGTGCAGGCGGGAGTCAAGGATGGTCACCAGGATGAGGACCCCGTTGCCCAGCAGGATCACCAGGTACATGGACAGGATGAGCACAAAGAATGTTTTCTCTAGTTTTGGGTGGGCAGAGAGGCCAAGCAAGACAAATTCTGTCACAACAGATTGGTTGGATGCTTCCATTTCGAACACTCTCCTTTATCGCTAAAAATACTGAAGGCAGAAATACATGTTGGTTTTTTGATGGCTTGCTTGAGTCAATACATGGGGATCACAATATGATGTCCCTAAAATTGTAAATAAACTTAACCTGTGGGATTCAACTAAAAGACCAAGTTATATAAAGTTAGGCTGTGTATCAGTCAAAAGCATGAAATGCAGAACCTGAAAATCTAAAGAAACTTTATAAAAGACATTTCTGCCTAGTCAATGATATTAATATACCTAAGGCAAAAATTGTGTCTTCCTATGCTGGGTGTCTTCTGCATTTTACAGGGAAGCAGGGGCCTCTGAGTAATTCAGTCTCTGTCATATAACTGGGACCTCAGGCTAGCACAGCTCAGTGACACTGGCCTTTGATGTCATGTGGCCCATTCCTATGGATCTAGTTCCTCCTTTCCCGGCAAGTTTCTATTATAACTGGACAGAGAGTCTTATAGGAAGAGAATGTACTGGCGTGAAAACATAAAGTCACTTATATCTTTAACAGTTTTATTTCTTATACAGTATCTGGTTTACACTTCAGTATTTTGTGAGTTTAGTGAGTATAAATCAGTTTATCTGATCTTGGCCCTCTTCTCTGAAAAATCTGACCAAATTGAATTTCTGGAGCCTACCACATGGAGCTCCCACCAAAGTCTCCGGAAGCCTGATCTGCAGCGCAGGCCTTATGTGTTGCCTCCTGTAACCACAGCTGATCTGTCTGCACCTCTGCTTCTCTGGAACTCAGGCCCAAGGAATAAAATCATACCTGATGGTCAGGACCCATTCATAATTCACATCCTCGGGGTAGGTTGAGTGGGGCCTTGAGTCACATGCCATCCAGTGCCACTTAGATGCTTTGCAGACATCGTCACATGTAAATCTACTCAGCTTCCCAGAACATCCAACGCCACACTGTCGATCATCACAATTTTACTGCCAACTCTATTAGGAACACCAGGTGTCATCAGAGCCCTGTAGCAAGAGGCCCAAAATAGCATGACTGCCGGTTAAAAATACAGATTGTTGAGTCCTACATTTGTAGATGATCATAGAGATTAGTTTTTTGTTTGCTTGCTTTTTAAAGAAATGCTCCTCCTCATGTACTTCTGATCCACACCAGTCTTGGGAATCATTGACCTCTTAGTTTAAAGGTGGAGGAACTGAAGTCTGGAGAGAGGTTTGTGAATTGCATGTGGCCCCGAAGAAGGGGTACTTTTTTCTAATTGGTAATGATACAAGGCTGAAAAGACCTTCTCTCAGGATATGTGGAATTAAGGGATAGAAATCATTTTTAGAGGGCGCCTGGGTGGCTCAGTTGGTTAAGCGACTGCCTTCGGCTCAGGTCATGATCCTGGAGTCCCAGGATCGAGTCCCACATCGGGCTCCCTGCTCAGCGGGGAGTCTGCTTCTCCCTCTGACCCTCCTCCCTCTCATGCTCTCTGTCTCTCATTCTCTCTCTCGCAAATAAATAAAATCTTAAAAAAAAAAAAGAAGTCATTTTTAGAGAAAGGCTCCCTTAATACCAGGGAGTACAGAATTTGAGTCTTGGCTGAATCTTCAGATATTAAACCAGTCCAGTCCCCTTCTCTAACCCACCTGTTACAGTGATCCTCTCTTCAGGAAGTGATTTCTCTGCCTCTGCTTCAACATTTGAACAACGTGAGGGCTCACAGCCTCCACTATTGTTGTCAGGGAGCTGGGCTGTTGATATCTGCCCTTTTTCTAACTTCCTCCACTGGCCCTAAGGATTCTCTGGGCTCATGCAAAACAGACCTGCTCCCTGGCCACAGCCATAGCCTTCAAAACTTTAGAAATAGTTGTCTTGTCCCCCAGCCCAGTCCTCCCACCACACCCCGACCACAACACTCTGCATCCAACTCTCTTCTTCCCTCCCAACTGGTGAAGAGCTGGCCATAGACATCACCTGGCACTTACCCAGCATGGGGTGACATCTAGGCTGGGTCTGTGGCTCACAGGAAGGGAGGCCCCTGGAGTGGGGAGGTTGTGAGCAAGGAGAGCAAGTTGACAGGAGCAAGGAGAAATGACTGTCTCTGGTATCACCTGCCCATCTGGGTGCTACCGAGCCATAACCGAGCAGGCCCTACAGACCTTATCTCTCAGAGCTGCTCCAGCAACATATGAATACACATTCTTAACTTGGGCACATTGTTAACTACTGTCTGACTTCCTGGTGTCTCCAAATGACCCCGGGTACAGAGGGGTCCAAAATGCAGCCACAAGTCACAGCCCGTAGAAGCTACAGCTACTCACAGTGCCTTTGCCTGACCTTGGGGCTCAGAGAGACAAGGAGACAAAAGCTGACTCTCAAGGCTGAGACTCAGCCAGGAGCCTCGGCCCAGAGGAGGCCATACCCCCGATGGGCTGCCAAGCCATGCCTAGCTACTGTGCCCAGCACCCTCTTCTCTGTGCTCCACACTTTCTCCGGAGGGCCCCATGGTGACTCTCTCAGGAATTAAGGCTGGGTACTTTGGGGCCGGGCCTTAACCCAGAAGCAATTTAAAGTCTGGTGAGAGGCTCAGAATTTAGACTTCACTCCCATAGACCCAATTAGACAATGTTGTGAAGTCTACCCAATGCCCCCCTCTCACTACAAGGAAATCTCAGCTTAGAACATCCTCTGGCCAGGTAATCAGAGTTCCCCTGGGTTTTGATCACAATAATGGGTCCAAGATGGCTCTGTCATTGCCCTCAGAGAACCTGGAAGGAAGAAGATCTGGGCCTCAGTGATTCAAGTATTCCCAGGAACTTTGAGCCAGACAGATTCCCTGCCAGCCAGGCACCTCCTCCCCTCCATTCAGTGACCCGGCGTTCATTCTCTCGCTCTCTGTCTCTCATTCTCTCACCAACCTGCCCACCACTCTGAACAACTGCTATGAACATGTCATAGCTTGTGCCAAGTACCAAAGAGTAGAGATGGGGGACATGATGACCAGAAGTGGGTCTTTGTCTTCAGAGAATGCCAGCACTGCAGAAATATCTAGAGAGCAGGCATGACTGAGAGAGCCACAAAGATGTCCAGGAGGCTGTGCACGGGAGGAATATACAGAACTGGCTCCAGGATGAAAATAACAGGGACGGGGGAGATGGGGGCCCAGAGAGACATTCAGGAGGAAGAAATGATAGGATTTAGAGGTAGATCTGGGAGAGATGCTGGAGAGAGAAGAATCAACAGTGGCTAAAATCCCAGATCTTGGGAACCGGCAGGTGACATGGGGGAGGGCCTATCTGGACTGGTAGGGACAGGGTGGCTGCAGCGGTATTTCTGACATTTCGGTATACAGTTTTTGTACCTCTTTGTGCCCAGCTCATTGGTTACTGGTAATGAAGATATGACTAAGAAGTAGTTTCTATGGTTGAGGAGGTTACGGCCTATTGGATTTGTTATATTTGAGATAATGGTGAGACGTTGATATTAATAAGAGTTGCCATTAATTTATAACTGTTTCCTAAATCTTGTCTTACCTAATGCTCCTCAAGATCCCTTGAGGTAAGTATGAGGGATACTTGGATGTGAGCAGGTGGAAGGACCCTCCATCACTGGGCTCCAGCCTTGTATTCATGATGTCTAACACCTTTGACCTCTGCCCTTGAACTGCTGGGAGCCTGTCCCTCCTTCACTCTTGGTTTCCTCAGGCCAAGGGGATGTTATGGGGTTCGTGGGGGCACAGCAGTGCAGCTGGGCCTTGTGGTTGGACAGGCACTGCAATGTCAATCTGAGGGGCTCTTGCTGGCCCCCCTGTGGCAAAGCTCTGTGTCCCCCACCTCTAGGGCTCTACCACATGGGAGACTCAGCCACTCTGGCCTTACTCCAGCTGAGACTAATTGCCCCCTACTTTCTTCCCTCTGACTCGTCTTCAGCTTACCATGGCTCTGGCTTCTTCTCAGGCCTAACTGCCTGTCTTACCGTGGTTTCTCCTTCCTCCCCTTCCTTCCTTACCCCAACTGCTGACTACATCCTGGTGTTCCAGTTCAAGCTCCTGAGAGACAGATCTAAAGGGTTTGGTTAGTCATCATCTAGTATAGGCCACCAGAGAGCTCACACGTTAACTTCCCCTAGAACAGGAGTCCACCAGTCTAGTCAGCTGAGTCCTGTGGCCCGAGGGCTTCATGGTATAAAGCATGGAAACAATTTGAGGGAAGGAGAGCATGCGTATATCCAGTGAGTGAGGCTTGCTGGAATGAAGCAGCGAATCAGGCAAATATTGTTTAGGTAATCCAGCATTCAGACTTCAGAAATTACACACTTGTGTCCCCACTGCGCGCTTGCTGCCTGAGGGGTTGGCCAATTTCAAGCAACCAACAAAGTCACTGAATGGGCGCTGGGAAGGAATGTACACAGTGGTAAGTGAGCTCCAGCACATGATGGACTTTGGGTCATCTCCCCGGGGAAGTCTGACCCCTGCCTCCCTCTGGGCTCTCCCAAAACCTGGGCATTCTCTTTCCCAGCCTACTGCCCTTCCTCCCTTGGTCATTTCTTTTCATGTTCCTCTCTTGCCACTAGAGGGCGCAATCCAGAAGGCGGAGACCCTGCTTCCTCCGCACGTCCGCACATCTCCGCCTTAGGTGCGGTACCCACTCTGATTGTTGGCGGAGTAAAGGAACGTACCCATTCTCTGGACCCACCCCTGTTCTTGGCCACATTCTATCACCTAAACCTATGAAAGAGGTTTCAGAGCACATGCACAGAGGACAGGAAGCTGAAAAGACAGTGATTTAAATGAACGCTGGGTGAGGATTGAGGAAGAACGCCAGCAGGTTGCTTCAAGGGGCCTAATCCAATGAGTTGAAAATTTAGAGGGAAAGTGTAAGTTTTCCACTCAGGGGGCTCAGTCAGTTAAATGTCTGTCTTTGGCTCAGGTCATGATCTCAGGGTCCTGGGACTGAGCCCCACATCAGGGGCTCCCTCCTCAGGGGGAGCCTGCTTCTCCCTCTGCCCCTCCCCACTGCTCACGTGCTCTCCCTCCATCTCTTTGTCTCTCTCTAATAAAGAAATAAAATCTTTGAAAAAATTCTTCCACTCAGGCTCCTAAAACCACTGCATAAGCGCAGACTTAGGGTGATGGGGCTTGGCCACAGCACAGGAGAAAAGACTTGGGAGTCAGGCTGAGTGCTGGGATCACTGCCCAGGAGGCTGCTGGACTCTCTTAACAGGAGTATGACAGTCAGAGGGAAGAAGGGAGACAGGGAAGAAGGAAGGAGGGATGGGAGGGAGAAAGCAGGCAGGCAGCAAACTTCCTCCAGTGCCTTCAGCATAATTGGATCTTGGGGATGTTATCCCAGAAGGATACAAAGTTTCTAAACTGAGTACCACTTACTTTCCAAACTTTAAATGACTTCAGGGACTAAAGTGGTCCCAAAGAACACACTAGAATTTAAATTATCTTCTAAAGGTGATGGCCAGTCCTTTGGAGATTGTGCCCTGAGCACAGGAGGCAGGCGGAGGGGAGAGGACCGGCTGGACCCTTCACCTCCCTCGTCACATGTTCTGAGCCCTCACCCTGGCACTTCAGACCCAGTGTTGCCATTTCTGACATGTGGCCTCTTCCCTACCCTTAGGAAACAAACGGATCGCTTGTGTTCACCATGTTTCTGATCCAGGTAAGTTCAGATTTTGATCATATCAAAATTTTCGTTAACAAGTTACATTTCAGGGCGCCTGGGTGGCTCAGTTGGTTAAGCGACTGCCTTCGGCTCAGGTCATGATCCTGGAGTCCCTGGATCGAGTCCCACATCGGGCTCCCTGCTCGGCAGGGAGTCTACTTCTCCCTCTGACCCTCCCCCCTCTCATGTGCTCTCTCTCATTCTCTCTTTCTCAAATAAATAAATAAAATCTTTAAAATTAAAAAAAAAAACAAGTTACATTTCAGTCATCAGACTTGATTGTAATGGAGTAGAGGCTCAGGAAGGGGAGAAGCCCCTTCGTTGGTATGGTGTTATTCTCACGGAGTCATATAGACCCAGCAAACTGCAAATGTCTCTGAGAGAGATCATCTGGCCTCATCCCACCTTGTACAGAAGGGACAGGGCTTGCCACCGGGGATGGGGGTGGGAGGCTCTTTCTTTTTTTGTAGTTAAGAATCCAAAGTTCAGTAATAATAATGAGCCGTGTTTCTGGATCTAGTGATGATGGCATAAAGGGAACATTTTCTTCACATGATCCAGGTTCTTGGGAGAGGACTGGCCAACTCAGTTTAGTTAGAGGCCCTTCACAGTGAGCGTTGCACTTCAAAACCTGCCCCCCACCTTCAGGAAGCTGTGTGTATGCTTCTTAGCCTCTCAGTAGCTACCTCCAGATGCTGCAAATGCCTCAGTTGACTCATAGCCTCAAATGCTGGACTTCTCTGAATTCCAGATTCCCAGAATTCCATGATTCCCAGAATCATGAACCTATGATTCTTTACTGTCTTATAACCTCACCAATGCTTTATGCAGACGTTTTATGTCATTGTCTAGTTTTTTCAATTGTCATATGCAGGACAGTTAGTCCAATTTAATTCTTCATTCATACTAGAAGCAGAAGTTAAATATTATTCTCTACTACATTTTTCCAAAATCCTATAGAGATGACCAAATTGTCAGAGCTATTCTCCAGTTGCTCAGCAGGGTGGGGATTTTTGCCCTGTTGCCCAGGCCCTTTTGGAGTCAGAGAGTACTGAAATTGATTGCAGAGAGTTCCTGCAGGTGACAGAGCAGATGCACCATGGACAGGTCCAATCAGACCTCCCCTGTGGTGGGGTTCATTCTCCTGGGACTCTCAGCCCACACAAGGCTGGAGAAAACGTTCTTTGTGCTCATCCTACTGATGTACCTGGTGATCTTGCTGGGCAATGGGGTCCTCATCCTGGTGACCATCCTTGACTCCCGCCTGCACACGCCCATGTACTTCTTCCTGGGGAACCTCTCCTTCCTGGACATCTGCTACACAACCTCCTCAGTCCCCCTCATTCTCGACAGCTTCCTGACCCCCAGCAAAACCATACCCTTTTCTGCCTGTGCCATGCAGATGTTTCTCTCCTTTGCCATGGGAGCCACAGAGTGTGTGCTTCTGGGCATGATGGCATTTGATCGCTATGTGGCCATCTGTAACCCCCTTAGGTATCCTGTGGTCATGAGGAAGGCTGCCTACGTGCCCATGGCTGCCGGCTCCTGGGCAGCTGGTATCACCAACTCTGTAGTTCAGACATCCCAGGCTATGAGAGTGCCCTTCTGTGGGGACAATGTCATCAACCACTTCACCTGTGAGATCCTGGCTGTCCTGAAGTTGGCCTGTGCTGACATTTCCATCAATGTGATCAGCATGGTCGTGGCTAATGTGATCTTCCTGGGGGCCCCAGTTTTGTTCATTTTTGTCTCCTATGTGTTCATCATTGCTACCATCCTGAGGATCCCTTCGACTGAGGGGAGGAAAAAGGCCTTCTCCACCTGCTCTGCCCACCTCACAGTGGTGGTCGTCTTCTATGGGACCATCCTTTTCATGTATGGAAAGCCCAAATCCAGGGACCCCCTGGGAGCAGACAAGCAGGACCTTTCAGACAAGCTCACCTCTCTCTTCTATGGGGTGGTGACCCCCATGCTCAACCCCATCATCTACAGCCTCAGGAACAAGGATGTGAAGGCTGCTATGAAGAACCTGGTACGTCAATAACACCTAACTGAGTGACTATCAGTGATTTCCAGGCTGCCAGAATGCAACACCTCCAAACTCCTCATTGTATTCATGGGGAAATGGTAACCCAAAGTAGAGAAGAAAATTTTCTAAGGTCCATGCTGTAGGCCATGGGACTAAGACTAAAAAGGAAACTGCTTCTCTATCGATTCACCCACCCATTGTTCCGTAGTTAATGGAAGCTTCTATGACCCTATAAGGCAAGAGCCTTCACATTTCTAGAAATGCTGGCTAGTTGTTGGCTTTGTGCACAACCACAGCGACATCATATCATAGCAATTTTATGCTGGCGAAATCTTAGATTCTCTGCCACCAGAAGCTGGTACATGTCCGTGAAGCCTCATCGGTGTGTGCAAAATTAAGAGACAAACACAGAATCTGGTTTTAGTAGAACTGGGCTCTTGGAATATACTGTGAGGCCCCATGTAGAACTGCTAATCACTATACAAGCTTCAGGATTTTCCTAGAGGCCTGTGTTCAGAAAAATGTCATCTATATCATTACAGCATATTGGCTGATAGCACCATGGCAAGAATTCACCTCAAGTCTTAGCGCCAGGAGAAGAGGGCTCTTACCTTGAGTGTGGAACACTCTGAGGAAGCCCAGAGAGCTGTGTGTGCTCTCCTCCCCATACCCCAGCTCCAGTCACGCACTAATACAGCACCGCATGGCTGAAAGGCAGCAACTCTCAATCTTTTGTTCCCCGCACAAGCTACATGACTCACAGCATCAAACACTCCCATGTGGGTGCCCAGACAATAAGGAAATCCAGAAAATGTTTTGGGGAAAGCAAAGGGTTATAATAATCCTCAGTTGCACAGCTATCACCAGCCATTAGTAAGAGTTGGTTATGGCACAGGTGTGATGCGTGATGGGCTGGGGGGCCTGCAGGTTTGGACTCTTGGATAGCAGCCATAACTGCTTGGAGGTTGGAGGTCATATTGGGTGAGAGACCTTTGCACAAAAGAGAGAATTCTACTCAACCTGGTTTAAGAATAACATGGATTTATCCAAAAGTAGGGCCAACCTCAGGCAAAGTTTATCAGACTCTAGCTCCTTTGCTCTGAGATTCTCTTGACTCTTCACTCTTCCAAGTGTCAGGTTTGTTCTCAGGCTGACTCTTCTCGTGGTCACAAGATGGCTGCCATTGTCCCAGACGAGCAGTTTCCCCATTCACTTATGGAATAGAAACCACTGGTTCCTGCAACCAGAGAACAAGTGTCCTGAGGTTTGCTCTGACTGGACCCATCAATGCAAACAGCAAACCAATCACAGTGGCCGGTGAGATAAGGGTATGCAGATTGACTTAGACCAGCAGGACCCTCGTCTGAAACAGAAGATGGGGTCAGTCTAACCTAAGTCTATAGCTGCTATCCAGAGGAAAATCTGGAGTTGTGAGTAAGAAAGTGGTAGAGGGGCAATGGACCCCGGAAGGGCAGCCAACAAATGTCTACCATTTTCTGGGCCCTACGTGAGGCTTCCTGCCTCTGGGAAATCCCTAGGAGGGTAAAGTGCCTCTTTTCTTTTTAAGATCTTATTATTTTTTATTAGAGAGAGAGTGCACGACCGGGAGGAGGGGCAGAGGGAAAGGGAGGGGGGAAGCAGACTCCCCGCTGAGCTCAGAGCCCCAGGAGAAGCTGGATCTCACAACCCTTGAGATCACCACCTGAGCCCAAACCAAGAGTTGGACGCTTAACCAACTGAGCCACCTCGGTGCCCCTAGAATGTCTCTTATTGAATATGGAGGCAGAATATTCCCAGCCTGGTCAGAGGCGGCTCAATGCCAGACTTAATTTGATTAAAGATAACAAATACAGAATATTCCTTGTACATCTGAATTTTTGTCCTAGATTCAAACCTGTTCCTGGGTTGTTTGTATCATGTCTCAACTCTACAGCTGAGAAGTCCTCTTGATGGTTTGCCTTCCGAGGTGAAATCTTACTCCTCCTTGGCTTTGTAATTTTATAATTTTTCTACTTTTGGGTTTCCTTTGCCCCATTTTCTCACCTATTTTTAACTTTTTGGCCTTGGATGTAGTTTTGGGTTATGTCAGTCCTTTGTGGGATGATGCCAGGCATATATTATGAGACCAACAAGTGAACAAAGCAACAAGCAAGGAAACGAATAAACAAACAAAACCCAAATGAACTAATGACAAAACACGGCAGTGGGAGGGGCAGTGGTGGGACTGTTGGAGACGTAGCGCCTCACAGCTCCTTCTCTGGGCCTTGCTGTCTCTCCCCTGCTCTACCTAAGTTTGGGACTGGATGCCCTCGAGGTCCTTTCCAGGCTGACTTTCCAAGGTGGTGATTCTAACCCCAGGCCATAGGCATGAGACTAGGATGGTGAAAATGAGACTTTGTAAAAGTCACCTTCCAGTATCACGGTCCCTAGGGCACCCTTGTCCTGTGCTGCTTCCTCAACTCCCAGTCCCCTCGACTTATTATATTTGTTACATGATACAGGAGATGGTGATTATAATTATTTCCACATCTGTACTTAGATTTACCTGAATACAAGGCTCTATGAGCAGATCTCAGGTCCTTTGTCGTGGATCCCCCCGAAGGTATGTCCGTGCTATCTGGCAATTGCACTTGAAAGATTCTGCTCGTTCCCAGATTCTGGGTGGTGATAGAGGTTCCTTTCACGTAGGATTGCATATAAAATACCAAAACTATCTGCAAAGATTAGGACTTCTTGTGGGCTTTCTAGCAGGAGAGAGGAAAGAGTACACCAATCTCTACTGAACTTCTCTTTGGGCCTGGGGACAGTGAGCAGGGGTCAGAACATCCCTCCTTGGAAAGCTGTAAAATGAGGATCCTACTCTTGTTGAATTGACCACAATCCGACCCTCCTCACCAGCAGAGGTGAGCGGGGCTACGGGCAAATAGAGGAAAGTGGGTTACCCCAGGAGAAGTTGGGCAAGGGGACACAGGGAGGGGCTGGGGCTATCTGTTGCTGTCTCTACATTTTCCTTTGTTTCGTTGTGTTAACATCGTGCTTAGAGCAAGTCTTACTAATAGTGAATAAGAGGGGTGGAGTTGAGCTTTATTACAGCCCTTTGCTCCCCCACCCCATTTAAAAAATTTTCTTTAGAGTCTGGAAACACCAGTGTTCTGGCTCCATCAGCCTCAGCTCTACTACAACTTCTGCTCATGAATTCTAGGTGATTTCCCTAGTCAACCCAAATGAATTCTTAGGGGGAAAAAAAGGAGAAAAAATTTACTTGAGCCTACGCAAGTAAATCTTTGTTCCTCTAACTAAAAGAGCAAAACTAAACAGATTGAGATGAAAGTTCACTGAAGAGTCACTGGCTCACAGCTGGTACTAGCCACAGACTCAGGAACCATTAAGATTCCCAGGGGATCCTCTGAGGACCAGGGCTGGTTCTGCTTGCTCCCAATTAAGACTGATGCTCTGTTCCCCTGGGAGTTAAGTCCAGTAACCTGAGTATTGTGGAAAGTCCATTAGTATTCCAAATTGAATGATTACAACAGCTGCTTCTTGCACTCCCCAAGAAAACAAGAGAGCAGTTCCAAGAGCAACTGGGTAGGGGAGAATGGGGAGGGGGACATGCGGGCTGCTCCAGTCGGCACAGACTGGGGCTGAGCCATCCTGCCACGTCCCTCCAGAAGTACTGTGAGCCCAGGCCAGGGAGCCAGAGACCTACACTTCCAGTAGCTGTTTGCTACTGTTGAGTTTCTTTCCCTCTCTGAGCCTCAATTTCTTTGTCTGTGAAATGGGAGCATATCCCCCCATTCCTGTCAATAAACAATGCATGGGAAGACACCTAGGAGAGCCCAGAAGGGAGAGGTTCATGGCTCACACCCCACAACCTGTCACTCATTGATTAGGGGTCCCCTCTGGGTTTCCCCCTCCACAGTTCACGAGCTATGGCTCCAAACTGCTAATGCCACTTGGGGCACAGATTTGAAGGAGCCTCTGGTGGCCGATCTGTGGCCCTGGCTACCCGTGCCTCTGCACACCCGCCACCTGGTGGCCATTTCTGCCAGCCTCGGAGATCCGTCCTTCTTGAATCTCAGTGTGCTCAAGAGTCACCTGGGGATGTTGTGGAAATGCCGATTTGGATTCAGTGAGTCTGAGGTGGGACCCGAGACCCTGCATCTCTGACAAGTTCCTAGGGGATGCCTATGTTGCTGCTCTGCGGGCCGCACTGAGCAGCAAGCCCTAGAAGACTTGGGAGCAGGACTGAGGGACTGAAGGAAGAGGCAGGGAAGCAACTCCTGCACGGAAGGCTCCCGCCATGTGCCAGGTCCGTTGGCGTCAGACACCCGGTCTGGTCTCTCCAGTTTCTAGGGCAGCAGTTTGCCCTGTGACCTCCCTTCTCTGTGGATCTAAGGATTGTTGATTGATCAGTTCGTTCAGCTTCTTACTTGTCAGTAGAGTGTTGACTACCTAGCTTCTTACATATGAGACCAGAAACTAGCCATTCCCATTTCCGATAGCTCCAAAGTGCAGTCAAGCGCAAATATAATATGCGGTCAGGGGCACCCGGGTGGCTCAGTCGGTTAAGCATCTGCCTTCAGCTCAGGTCATGATCCCGGGGTCCTGGGATCGAGCTCCGCGTCAGGCTCCCTGCTCGGCGGGAAGCCTGCTTCTCCCTCTCCCTTTGCCTCTCCTCCCTGCTCGTGCGCTCTCTCTCTCTCTCAAATAAGTAAATCTTTTTAAAAAATAAAATGTGGTCAGGTGCAGAATAAGAGGCATAATTGTAGCAGAGAAAGAAATACATATCAAATTTTGCAGAAAACACAATTATTATAGTTCCAAAAATTAACCAGAAAGCTATTAGCAGTAATATGAGTTCAGAAAAGTTAAGGAGATAGGAATAACTTCTCAAAAATCAATTGTATTCCTACATACCATCAATATACAAAAGGAAAAAAACATGAATAATATGCTAGTTACAGTGGCAACAAGTAAGTGTTCAATAATTGGAAACAAACTTAATTGCAGGCATGAGAGAGTTAAGAAAAAAAAATTATAAGAGTGTTTTGGGAGCACAGGGGAAGGCAGAGTGATTGACCAGGAGTCACTCTCAGGAGAAGCAAGGGAGAAGAACAATAAAAATGACCTTAATTTCTAGGGTAGAAGCTCTCAAACTGTATCAAACAGAAGACCTTCTCTAATATGAGCTCTACCTCCAAATATTTCAATTTCCTTATGTCAGAGGTAAGGCCAATAGAAAAGCTGGGCTCAGGGCTCAGAAACATAGTTATTTAGTGTTTTTAAATCCTTCCAAGACTCCACCGAGCTACATAAATTGCTGTGAAGAACAATTGAACAACACAAAGATCTTTTCTTTTCAAGGGAACAATGTTAGAGTCTTCCTACCAGATTTGAACTTACTACAAGGTAGCAATTACTGAACTACATACCATTGCTTTTTAAAGTTTTGTAACATCAGTGGTATCAGACACCAGAAGATTCCAACTATAAGAATTAAATATACATATGTCAGGTCGAAATTCAAAGCATGAGGAAAAAAAATCACTTTTTAATAGTGGGCAGCCACAACTTTGAATTGAATGAAGGTTTGCCTGTGATCCACACGTTACACCGTACGTTGCCACACACTACTGAAGGACTGGAATTCAACATAAAATACCATCGTGATGACAAAAAGCTAAAAAAGAACAGAATAACATTTATTCCAGCTGTGGAAGGGGGTGTGATTCATTATTTTGGGAGAGAGAAGGTATCGGAATTAAAATGGACAAGTTCAAACATACATTGTACAAAACTCCTGAATAATGAAGTCTGATCAAACACGTATCAAACTACTGCCAAATGGAAGTTTGTCAGACTCCACAAGTATTTCTTTAAAGTATATATATCCCAAATAACTTTTAATAGGTAGTAAAACAATGGACACATGTAAACTTGCGGTGTTTTGAGTTTTTTACACACTAGGGGTCCCTAGTGTGTAACATTAGCATGCGTGCCGTTGAGTTGACTTCCTTTTGCATAGACCTCAGAATAAATCTCTTCCTGCCATCTCTGTGCATTTGTTTTATCTTCTTTAAACGTGTCCTTGATTAGAAAACGTGTAGTTCTGCACCGATCTTTTCTTTAATCTAGGCTGATGCACATCCGCTCATGTATATATAATTACACCAGGAAGTACACATGAGCACTGTTCTCAATTAAGTGTCGGGCAAGGGTCAGATTCATCTGCTTGGTGCATGTTCTCATCATGGTGTAATAGCCGATTGCACAATAACAAATGAACATATAACTGATCACACAGTAATAATGTCACATTATAAATAGTAATGGGATTAACCATAAATTTGGGGTGTTACTTCTCTGACTACATTTATGATAAGGAATTGAACAGTTATCCAATCTTATTAGTGAACCACTATTTTTTTTCTGATTTTTAATGTCAACCTAGCATTTTTTAAATTAATAAACTTTTTCTTTTGGAGCAGTTTCAAGTTCACAGCGAAACTGGGCAGAAAGTACAGACAGTTCCCATATAGCCCCATTTCCGCACATGTACCATCCCCCTCATTATCGACATCCCCTCCCCCCAGAGTGATTATCTTTGTTAGAACCAATGAACCTACACTGACCATCATCACCCAGAGTCCATAATTTACATTAGTATTTACTCTTGGTGGTGTACAGTCTGTGGGTTTGGACAAATGTATAATGACTATAGTTTTGTGCAAAATCCCTTCACTGCCCTAAAAAGCCTCCATGCTCTGTTTCTTCATCCCTCCCTCCCCACTAACCCCTGGGAACCCCTCGTCTTTTTACTTTTCCAGAATGTCATATAGTTGGAATCATACAGTATATAACCTTTTCAGATTGGCTTCTTTCACTTAATAACATGCTTTTAAACTTCCTCCATGTCTTTTCATAGCTTGAAAGCTCATTTCTTTGTAGTGCTGAACAATATTCCACAGTCTGGATGTACCACGGCTTATTTATCCACTTATCTACTGAAGGGCATCTTGGTTGTTTCCAAGTTTTGGCAATTATGAAGAAAGCTGCTATAAATATCCATGTGTGGATTTTGGTGTGGACATAAATTTTCACAAATCAATACTGAAACAAAAATTTCTCAGTACTTCTTCTTCAAGGTACCATCTTGATTTAAATAAAAAGTAGTTTGAGATTGCAAGGTGAGCTATTTCAGAAACCATGACCCTTTGCAACCTACTCATCTGTACGAATGAGAATTTTCTCTACAGCAGGCAACCAAAACAAAATACCAAAATAAATTGGAGGCTGAAACTGGTGCGAAGGCAGTTATCATCCGTAATTCCAGATTTCAAGTTTTTGTGTTCATCAAAATCTCATTATCTTTGAATTCTAGTTCATTATCTTTGAACCAAGTAATTGTTATAAATTTAAACTTGTAAGGGAAATGTAGCAATAAAACACAGCTTTCCCCCTCCTTTTTTACATAGCAGGACTCTACAAGATTTTGTTGGAGAAAAGTTTCCACTGCTAAAAAGTAAAAATAATATTTTTTAAGTTTGAAAACTACTGAAATACACAGACAAAGAGAGTAGAGAATGGGGCCAATTTCATTCTCACAGTCTCATGTTTTTATTTATTTTTATTTAGATTCTAGTTAATAAACATACAGGGCAATATTGGTTTCAGGTGTAGAATTTAGGGATTCAGATAGAATTTAGTGATTCATCACTTACATATAACACCCAGTGCTCATAACAAGTGCCCTCCTTAATACCCATCACCCATCTAGCCCATCCCCCGCCCACCTCCCTCCAGTAACCCTCAGTTTGTTCTCTATTGTGAAGGGTCTCTTATGGTTTGTTTCCCTCTCTCCTTTTTTTCTTTTGCCCCTTCCCATATGCTCATCTGTTTTCTTAAATTCCACACATGAGTGAAATCATATGGTATTTGCCTTTCTCTGATGGACTTATTCACTTAGCATAATACACTCTAACTCCATCCATGTCATTGCAAACAGCAAGATTTTTTTTTTTTTGATGGCTGAGTAATATTCACTTATCCATTCATCAGTCGATGGACATTTGGGCTCTCTCCATCATTTGGCAGGCTCATGTCTTTAGAGGACTCATCAGAGGCTGGCAGGTGTTCTACCAGCATCACAGATTAAGGGTCACAGTGCTGAATTGTATAATGTGTCGGTACTGGGTGCCTTGGGGTAGGGCTTCTCTTCCTCCTGTGAGATCTCAATGCAGGGGCCGATGGGGAGGGCAGATACACACAGATTCTGCTTTTGGGCACAAGGATCACCTTTGTTTTACGAAGCCATATTCCCAGTTCTTAAACCAGCAGTGAACATGATAACAGGTAGAAAATGTTTTCTCTGGCTGGACCGTTGCTTCTAAGCTAGTTGTCTCTGCAAGTCCCTCTCCTGTTAAGTGACTAAAACTTAATTTCAGTCCATTCAGTGGGATCTCAGCTTTGTGGAGGCCTCTCCTCAAGCCCCTCCCTAGCTTTCAGAGGCCTATACAGGGCCAAACCCGCCAGCTGGGACTGGAAAATAAGGCAGGACATCTGGTCCTCAGTTGTCATCATCAATTCCTGTTGACACTTGCACTCTCGTGTGGTATCCGGTTGTAGAGATCATGCAAACAATAGCCACGGCCTCTGCAGGCTCTCAGTGCTCTCTCAACTCCTGCTTGCCCCTCTCAAATGGCATAGCAAACGCTCAGCTACTCTTCGGTGGCACTGCAAGCGGAGACCAGGGAACAAGGCACGCGTGCAGCCATTTCTCTTCTACACTCACATCACGCGAGGCAGGGGAATTTTATGACGTATGTCACTTCCCTGAACTCCAGGGGGGCAGGACTGTGTCTCTCAGAGTGTTCTTCCACGTCTGTTGTTCATATGCCTCAGCCTTTGTGGCTAGATTCTGATATCTCAGAAGCTTTTACTCTGATGACCACCGTCTCTGCCTGGAATTTCAAAGGTGTATTTTTAAAACCAAAAAGTTAGGAATTGTCTTCTTTGTCTACTGTTCTACTCTAGTAATCATCTCTGAAGAAATGAATGCCTTACCCTCGTGTTTTAGTTCTAATGAAGGAATTATAAGAAATAATATATTTTAGGGGCGTCTGGGTGGCTCAGTCGGTTAAGCGACTGCCTTCGGCTCAGGTCATGATCCTGGAGTCCTGGGATCGAGTCCCGCATCGGGCTCCCTGCTCAGCAAGGAACCTGCTTCTCCCTCTGACCCTCCCCCCTCTCATGTGCTCTCTCTCTCTCAAATAAATAAATAAATAAATAAATAAAAGAAATAATATATTTTATATGTAAGAAATATATTAATATTTTAAAAATTGGCCCATTATATACATACGAAGACAGATATCATCAAAGCTTTTTTTTTTTAAGATTTATTTATTTATTTTGGGGGGAAGGGACAGAGGGAGAGAGAGAGAATCTCAAGCAGGCTCCCCCACTAAGCACAAAGCCTGACAAGGGGCTCAATCGCAAAACCCTGAGATCACAACCTGAGCCGAAACCAAAATTCAGATGCCCAACTGACTGAGCCACCCAAGTGCCCCCACATATCATCAAGTCTTAAAGAATTCAAAACGAACCTCTTTCTTTTCAAGATAGATCGATTCATGATAGTAAAATGTGTTTAAGCTACACAAATCCAGAAAAATTATTTTCATTAAAGAGTAACTTCAGAAATTTACTATGCATAAATTCCTGAAAACAAAGTATGGGATCCTAGCTAATTAAAATCAACAAAACCTGCTGTCTTCTTTTTTTTGTTTGTTTGTTTTTTCAAGATTTTATTTATTTATTTGACAGAGAGAAACACAGTGAGAGAGGAACACAAGCAGGGGGAGTGGAAGAGGGAGAGGCAGGCTTCCCGCCGAGTGGGGAGCCCGATGCGGGGCTCGATCCCAGAACGCTGGGATCATGACCTGAGCCGAAGGCAGGCGCTTAATGACTGAGCCACCCAGGCACCCCAAAACCTGCTGTCTTCTTAATCAAAAATTTTCTCTCCTCCAGATACCAGAGAAAAATGTGGATCTATATCAGTGAATGAAGAGCATCCAAAGTGCTTAACATGTGGGTAAATATAAAAGACATTATTTCTTGCTTTATAATCCCTGGTTTAAATAACTGGCTATTTAAAGCAAAAATAATAATAGTGTGTGGAAGCAAAGTATATGACAACATTAGCACAAAAATAAGAAGGGGGCAAATGGAATATTGTTGTCATGTTCTTACATTTTACATGAAGTGGTAATTATTATTTGAAGATAGGCTGTAATAAGTTAAAATGTTCACTATAAACCCTAGAGCACCTACTGAAAAGTAAAATAAAGAGGTAGAATTACTAAGCCAATAGAGAAGATAAAATGAAATCATAAAAACAACACTCCAAACACTCTATTATTCCAGAAGAATGTAGGAAAAGAGAAAAAATGGGAAAATGGAAAAAAGAACAAATGGAGCAAATAGAAAACAAATAGCAAGATGGTAGATTTAAACTCAGCCATATCAATAATTATATTAAATCTAAATGACCCTCTAGAGGGTATTATGCTAAGCGAAGTAAGTCAGTCAGAAAAAGACAAATACCATATGATTTCATTCATATGTGGAATTTAAGAAACAAAACAGATGAACATGGGGAAGGGAAGGAAAAAGAAAATATAAAAACAGAGAGCAAGGGGGCGCCTGGGTGGCTCAGGTGGTTAAGCGACTGCCTTCAGCTCAGATCATGATCCCAGGGTCCTGGGATCGAGTCCCACATCGGGCTCCCTGCTCTGCGGGAAGCCTGCTTATCCCTCTCCCAT
Organism: Leptonychotes weddellii; assembly: GCF_054177405.1. Taxonomy (NCBI): domain Eukaryota; kingdom Metazoa; phylum Chordata; class Mammalia; order Carnivora; family Phocidae; genus Leptonychotes; species Leptonychotes weddellii. The sequence continues at coordinate 48,501,069 of NC_138382.1, forward strand.
TCCCCCTGCTTGTGTTCCCTCTCTCGCTGTGTCTCTCTCTGTCAAATAAATAAAATCTTTAAAAAAAAAAAACAGAGAGCAAGGCAAACCATAAGAGACTCTTAACTATAGGAAACAAACTGAGGGTTGCTGGAGGGGAGGGCTGTAGGGGGATGGGGTGATGGACATTAAAGAGGACACTTGTAGTGAGCACTGGGTGTTACATGCAACTGATGAATTACTAAACTCTACCCCTGAAACGAATAATACACTATATGTTAACTAAATTGAATTTAAATTTAAAAATTTTTAAAAATAAAATAAATTACCTGACTCCTCCAATTAAAAGACAGGTATTGTCAGATAAAATTAAAAAGAAAAAAAGCAACCGACCATATGATTTCTACAAGAAACCTACTTTAAATATAAAGAAACAGATGAATTAAACATGAAATGATGGTGAAATTATACCACACAAACAGGAATCAAAAGATTTTATGGGTTTTATTTATCTAAAATATAGAAAGATGTTTTGAGCTCAGGACAAAATTATTGGTAACATTTGTTAGAAGATTTTATTTATTTAACACAGAGAGAGAGAGAGAGAGAACACAAGAAAGGGGAGCGAGCGGCAGGCAGAGGGAGATCAGCGGGGGGCCCAATGCCAGGCTCAGTCCCAGGACCCCGGGATCATGACCTGAGCCAAAGGCAGATGCTTAACCGACTGAGCCACCCAGGCGCCCTATTGGTAACATTTTAAAAGTGCCATGCAGATCTCTAAGTGTTAACCTTTCTTTAGAATGAAAGATAATTACAACAGCACCATGGAATAGAACTATGTAAGTCCCAAGTGAACCACATGTGTAATTTTAAGTTTTCTAACAGCCACGTGAAAAAGAGTAAAAAGAATAGTGGTGGATATTCATAAATTTGTCAAAACCCATAGAATGTATAACACCAAGAATCACCCCTCATGTAGACTCTGGACTTGGGGTGACAATAATGAGTCAGTGTAGGTTCATTGATTGTAACAAATGTGCCACTCAGAGCAGGATGTTGATAGCAGAAGAGTCTGTGCCTATGTTGGTGTGGGGGATATATGGGAAATCTCTATACTTGCTGCTCAATTTTGCTGCGAACTGAAAACTGCTCAAAAAAAAAAGAAAGAAAAGAAAAAAAGAAAAAGTCTGTTTAAAACAAAACAAAAACCCAACAACAGCACAAAAAACCCAAAACAGGTATAAAGAAACAGGTGGAGAGCACCTGGGTGGCTCAGTCGTTAAGCACCTGCCTTCGGCTCAGGTCATGATCCCGGGGTCCTGGGATCGAGCCCCGCGTCGGGCTCCCTGCTCGGTGGGAAGCCTGCTTCTCCCTCTCCCACTCCCCCTGCTTGTGTTCCCTCTCTCGTTGTGTCTCTGTCAAATAAATAATTAAAATTAAAAAAAAAAAGAGAGACGGGTGGAATTAATTTTAATAATTTTAATAATATTTTATGTTCTTATTTTCATACTAAGTCTTTAAAATCTGGTGTCAGCACATTTCAACTTGCTATCTCTCTAGTACTCAAGAGCCACATGCGGCTAGTGGCTACCATGTTAGTACAACTCGAGACTTGACTCTTCTCTCCTGGGGAGGAGATGGGAAGTAAGGTGGGAAGTAAATCTAGCCAGTGAGTTCTGTGACCCAGGTTGAAGGTTGTCCATATCTCTCATTACAGTTCTAGAGTGTTTAACATCATTCACTGTCTGTCAAGCACTGTGTTAGACATTTTAAATATAATATCTTCCTTCATCTTCGTAAGAAGTCCAAGATAAACTTTATGTAAAGGAAAAAACTGAGACTCAGAGAAGTTAAACGACTTTGCCCAAGGTCAGACAGTTAGTTAACACAATGAACTACTAATGTAATTAACAGCTAGTTAGTGCAATTTGGACTCCGGTGTATCTTAAGCCCATGCTCTTTACACTACATTACATTGCTGCTTTCTGTCTCATGGGAAACCTAACTGCTTCTGGTGGTCTGATCAAAGGGAAACAGGAAATAAGCTATTAGCTTCATCAAAATACAGTAAGGTAATCCCAAAGTGGATGTGCTGTTTCTTCAAGCGCACTGAACATGCCCGAGACCAGTGTCAGATCACTTGCCCCCAGTGGGCAATCACCAATAGAGTGTCCAAATCCTATATGCTTCATAGGGTACCCCCACAGGAGGGTTAATGTACCAGAGAGTTGGCCAGAAAATGCTTGGCCAAGAAGGGCCTCAATGTCCCTATTTCTTGACTTCCCCCAGGATATAGTGTCTGGTCAGCCATTCTTTGGTGTGGAAGGATCTCAAGTAGCTTCCATTTGGTGGTTCATCATCACAACTCAGATTTCAGCCATTCATCTAACATGTCCGTCTCAAATATAAATCTTGGTAGTAGAGAAATTATCTCTACTACCAGTTCCCCTCAACCTCACTGGTATAACTATATTGATTTACTTGTCCAGAGCAACTTTACTGCCATATCTCGTAAGAATTACCTGGAAATAAAGTCATTTCTGATTCTATAGCTAAGAGATCTCCAAGTATTCAGGCATTCTCTTTGTGCATGAGACTCCAGGTATCACCTCTAAAGTCAACAGCCGTGCAGCCAACCACTCATGTTATTGGGGACTTAGGATCTTTGAACCGCAACTGAGCAGTCCTTTATCCTTTTCCTCCTTCAGCTGCTTCTTCAGAGTCCATGATTTCTGATGGGGCAGGTGGATAGTCTTTCCTTTAGGAATCGTTATGGGTTGAACTGCGTGTCCCTGCCTCCCCCCCAAATTCATAAGTTGAAGTCCTAACCCCCAGTACCTCAGAATGTGACCCTATTTAGAAATAGGGGTTATTGTAGATGTTATTAGTTAAGATGAGGTCATACTGGAATAGGGTGGGCCCCTAAATCAGTATGACTAGTGTCCTTATAAGAAGGATAAATTTGGACACAGACACACACACAAGGAGAATTCCATGTGAAAAGGAAGGCAGAGATCAAGGTGATGTGTCTACTAGCCCAGGAGTGCCAACGACTGCCAGTAACACAGCAGAAACTAGGAGAGAGGTATGAGTCAGATTCTCCCTCACAGCTCCCAAAAGGAACCAACACTGCCAACACTTTGATCTCAGACTTCTAGCTTCAAGAACTCTAAGACAATAAATTTCTGTTGCTTAAGACACCCAGTTTGTAGTACTCTGTTATGGCAGCCTAGGAATCTAGTACAGGGACCCAATGGTCTAATGACCCATCTGCATGGTTTATAACAATCGGTCTACCCATTGAATTATCTTGGGAACGGTATCTATTACCTGTATGACCCCATTTTTCCATATGGAAACCTCCTTACAGGCCTCTCTATGATATTTTCTAAGGTGCACAGAGCTAAGGAGTCCAACAATCCTGTTTTGCCTGGGACTAAGGAAGTGTCTGAGACATGAGACTTTCAGTTTTAAAATCAGGACAGTTCCAAGCAAAGCAAGATGTGTTGGTCACCTTACAAAGAGCCCACTTCCTGTTCAGGTCCTTCCAGGGCACAGTTGAACCCAGAGCAACCATCTTAGTCCTCTCAGCTGAGTGGGTTACCACAGGAATTGGGGAATTCTGTGCAGAAGAGATACATATTGTGACAGAGGGGTGAAAGCACCTCAGAGGTCCAGAACTAAAGGTAAGAGGTTCTGAAAGAATGGTGGCAGAGGTGCAGGGAGGGTGTGGAGATGAAGCTGGAAAAGGTGATTGGGTCTAATGGCTAAGAACCTCTGGCTCCACGTTAAATAATTGTATATCACTGTATCCTGTAAGAAGACAGGTGGCCTCTCAGACTTTGAAGCAAGAGAGTTGTCATCAGAGCAGATGTTTCAGGAAGATTATAATTTATCTATATTTTCCCTTTGTAAACTTAAAAGAGAGAGAATAGATACAAAGGGACCTAAAACACATATAAATTACAATATATGGACTTTGGAACTTGAAAAACTGTAAAAGGAAATTATGAGATAATAGGGGAAATGTAACACTGGATATTTAATAATATTAAGGAATTTTAAATTTGTAGCTGTGGTTATACTTTTTTTAAAAGGGAGGGGAGAGGGGGCCCCCTGGGGACTCAGTGGTTAAGTGTCTGCCTTCTGCTCAGGTCATGATCTCAGGGTCCTCAGAACCCCTGCTCAGCGGGGAGTCTGCTTATCCCTCTGCCCCCCCATGCTCTCTCTCTCTCAAATAAATAAAATCTTTTTTTTTTTTTAAGGTATTAATTCAGGAACGGAGAGAGGGAGAGAGGCACTTTGATAGCCAGTGGGCCCTCTCAAACATTCCCCACAATAGCTGTAGGGGTAAAGGGTGGAGTGGGGACCTACCTCCAAATTACTTCTTAAAATCTAAACCTGACATTCAAGGCTCTCCATATCTAGATACACAACCATTCCAACACTCGCCTTTTCCTAATAGGAATAAGTACTTTTTTTTAAAATTTTATTTTATTATGTTATGTTAATCACCATAACAGTACATCAAAGACACATACAGGCTACATGTGCCAAAGAGTTTTGGTGGTGAAATTGTCCCTGGGTCCTGTTAGGAGACCGTGTCTTCGGCAGTGCCCCTCAGATTTTAGGGGAGGTCAAGTTGACCCGAGTGCTTTCTTTGCGTGTGAGGCAGCGTCTGGGCAGAAAGGATATTAAGAGGCTCATTGAGGGTAAAGAGAAGTGAAAGGAAGAGGTCCCTTTGGTTCAGCCTTGGACTATGCCCTAGTTCTCAGGCGAACTTAAGAGTGTGATCTTGGCAGGTCAGTCTCCTCTCTGAGCTTCAGTGAACCCAGCTGCAAAGCTCAGGAGGCGGTAAAGGTGTTGAAAGGGCCCTTCCAGCTCTGACACCTTCTGACCCCGCACTTGGGGAACCTTGTCTGCGGGACTCCTCAGCAGAAGCCCACGCACAGCTGGGCCTTAACAAAGAGCCGGGGTCTCGGGAATGTTCCCGCCCCCAGCAGGTTTTGGAAACACCCAGAGGCCGAGGGGCGGGGCTTGAGAGCGCCGCAGCCAATCAATAAAGGTCCAGGCCGCCGGGGCGGGGCTTCCGCGAGCAGCGGCGGCTGCCAGGCTGGGTCCGAGCATCCCGCGGCTCCGGACCCCCCGCCCGGACATGGCGGCGGTCCCGGCCTCCCCGCGAGGCGCGCTGCTGCTTCTTCTGGCCGTGGCGGGGGTCGCGGAGGTGGCAGGGGGCCTGGCCCCTGGCAGTGCGGGTGAGTAACTGCTAGAGCAGCGGTTCGGGGCGGTCCAGGGCGGCCGCCTCAGCGCTCCAAGATGGCGCGAGGCAGGGGGCGGGGGTGCCCGCGACCCCCAGACCTGGCCCAAGTCCGGTGACCCAGGGTCCGGACGTCCCGGCAGGCGGGAGGGGGCTCTGAGACGGCACGAGCGAGGAGCCCTCTCCACCCTCGCTCTCTCTGCACCGAACGTCTGCTGCACTGGGGACGGTGACCCGGGTTCGAGGCCTTGCCCTGTCACCCACGGGACAGGGGCCCCCGTCTCGGCCCTCACCCCCACAGCGGACTCGGGTCTGCCAGAACTGGTGAAATGCCTTTGCCCAGGACGGTCGCGAGGGTTGGATGGGATTTCCGAGGTACAGCTGCCTTACCGCCGCCCTGGCCAGTTATTGTAACTTGACCTACGGTTCAGAAAGGCAGACCTCAGGCGGCGAGTGTTATGAGCCCCACAGCCTACCAGGTTCAAGTCTCTGAAGAGAATGGGCCCGAGCCTGCTAAATCCAATTCTGCTGCCATCCGCGGTGGGTGCACGGTTTGTCCAAGGTAGCGCTGGGCTCTGGCGGGAGATAGATTAAAAATCAATAAACTGTTTTCTGGGGGCTGTTGGGCTTAAGGAGAGTTGTGTTCCTGCTCTTAAGGAATTAAACCAAGAATGGATAAGAAATTGTTCAGTGCTTCCCACTTTCTGGGCTTTAGGAGTTGATGCCAACTCTTGTCCCCCCGAGAGCTCTGTAGGAGGTGGGGTACAGCAGGACTCAAGCCGCTGGGATTCAAGGTAGACGTGTCTAGAGGAGATGGAAGACTGGGTGCACAGAGGGAGAGAGATGACATCCATCTAGGATGGGAGGAAAATTGAATGATCCCCCGATTGCACAAACATTAGAAGATGGCTGGGATTTATACAAGCAAAGCGGAGAAGTGCATTGCCTGCAGGGAGAGACACCTAGAACAAGCAAAATCAACCCCAACAAGGTTTTAAGATAACTTAAAATGTTAAAGGTTTTGTTTGTTTGTTTTTTAAGACAATAAAGTATTTAAAGAAGGGAGAGAATTGTGTCAGGTACCTGGGATTAGATAGTTAATTGTAACTGGGTTCTAAATTTGGCCGTCGGGCGCCTGGGTGGCTCAGTTGGTTAAGCGACTGCCTTCGGCTCAGGTCATGATCCTGGAGTCCCAGGATCGAGTCCCAGGATCGAGTCCCGCATCGGGCTCCCTGCTCGGCAGGGAGTCTACTTCTCCCTCTGACCCTCCTCCCTCTCATGCTCTCTGTCTCTCATTCTCTCTCTCTCAAATAAATAAATAAATAAAATAATAAATAAATAAATAAATTTGGCTGTCAATTAGACATCAAAGGAGAGAGAGGGAGAGAGAGAATGAGAATATGCTGTGTATATTTGGCTAAATCAGCTGACCTTTCTGGGCCCCATTTTTCTCATTAAGTTGATCTAAAGCACTTCCAGAGTTATGGTCCATGGAATACTAGTTGTCCATTCTCATCCCACAACCACTTGATTCTGTGGAGTAATTGAGAATATTTGAACAAGTTACTTAGCCTTAGTCTTTTTGTGCATTAATATCCACATTAATTATATATAGTACCTTATGGATTTTATTGTGAGAATTAATTGAAGTAATACATGTATAGAATTTAGAATAGTGTATAGTAAGCACTGAAACGTTAACTATTAAATAAGCTTGGGAAACACTGCACATTGTACCTTTTTTTATAAATTCACAAAACATGTTAGACTCACAATAAAGGTACAAGGATTCTTTTTACGGTAATGAAAATGTTCTTAAGTAGTTGTGATGTTTGCACAACTCTGTGAATATTTTATTTTAAAAACAACTAAACTATACACTTTAAAAGGGTGCATTTAATGGTATGTGATTGTTAATGTATAAACCGAGGCATATTAAACATTTTAAGAGTTTAAATCAAAAATTGATTTGAATCAAGTAGCACCAAACAGGAAGTGACAGGAGCTAGCGGAAAGATTTTGATAGAGAAGAGGTAGAAGCAAAGCAAGGAAATTATTTGATTGGCTATAGCTTAAGTGGATGCCTTATTGGGAAAGCCTAGGTGGCTGTTTGTGATTGGTTGTCCTTAGGTTTTGATTTCTTTCTTTTTTTTTTTTTTAAAGATTTTATTTATTTATTTGAGAGAGAGAGAGAATGAGAAACAGAGCATGAGAGGGAAGAGGGCAAAGGGGGAAGCAGACCCCCCACTGAGCAGGGAGCCCGATGCGGGACTCGATCCAGGGACTCCAGGATCACGACCTGAGCCGAAGGCAGTCGCTTAACCAACTGAGCCACCCAGGCGCCCCTTAGGTTTTGATTTCTTAACCTTGAGGCATTATAGGCTTAGGTTTTGGTTTGCTTAAGTAGGCTATCAAGGCATTAAATAACCACCTCAGTCTAATGGCTTCCTTGCTTTATTAATTTAACATGATTTATATTTCAATAAAATTATTATAGAAAGAAAGAAAAGCTTGTTTGCTTATGAACTCTTTTTGTTCATGATACCTAAAGGACATTAGAAAATGCTGGGCTACGTAATTTCTAAAGGCCCTTCCAGCTCTGAAAATCCATAACAACATATCATTTGCATTGTTTGATAAAAAGAAAAATTCCAAGTTTGATCTAAAAATGAGATTTGTCCTGTGTTCTAAGTTCTAGGAAGCATTTATTACCTGGTCCTTACATAAAGGACATTGAGTAATACAATGGACAAAAGCTTCCATTGTGATTCTGTAGAAAGTGTGGGAAAAGTTCTTCAATCCTAAATAAAAATTGAGAACAGAATATTAAATTGTATTTCAGTGAAGGTCTGGCTTTTATTGCTGATCAGACAGTCTTTTTTCTCTCCAAGTCTGGGTATTCCTATATATCCTCTGGTATAAGGCTTTACTTAGAAGTCTTATCTGTTCTTAGAGATTTTTATTGCTATTACTGGGGGTGGAGGTGATTATTACTAGCTCCGTGATTATTATCTCTTGTGAAGTTTGGGCACACCTTCTACATTGGTGTAATGCCACTCTTCGTATCCCAGTGTACTTTCCAGTCCTAGCACCACCTCCCCCCCCACCCCCGCCACCATTTCTGATGTTCTCTTTGAAGGATGGGATGGGACCCTATGCTGTGGTCTCAGGATCTGTGTGTCATGGCATCTGATAGTAGCTCTGTTTCTATTTAAGATGTTTTGTAATGTTACAAAAAAGGAAAGATGAGACATTAAGGGCTAAATTTCAATAAGTTGACATTTAAGGAATTATGTAATAGTCAGCCTAGAATCCTGAAAAAGAATGTAATGAATTTTAAGTTAGAAAAAGCAAACATCTATCTGGAGGAAAGTAATAAAAAGCAGATTCTCTTCCCAAAGACATATCTTGGCCCACATTGTGGAAAGAGCTAGGATTGGTGATCGACCAGATATGACAGTTTATTCTGGTATGCTGCTCAGAGTTCCTGTCTCATATCCATAGATTTAAGCAATCTCAATAACCACACTTTTCACTGTGTGCCTCTTCTAGAAGAAAATGGGACGATGTCAAGGAGGTGGTTTTTATACACTTTAAATGTGGTTTTTAAAAGAGCAAAACAGGGCACCTGGGTGGCTCAGTTGGTTAAGCAACTGCCTTCGGCTCAGGTCATGATCCTGGAGTCCCAGGATCGAGTCCCGCATCGGGCTCCCTGCTCAGCGGGGAGTCTGCTTCTCCCTCTGACCCTCCCCCCTCTCATGCTCTCTCTCTCTCATTCTCTCTCTCAAATAAATAAATAAAATCTTTAAAAAATAAATAAAAAATAAATAAAAGAGCAAAACATCCCACAGAGGTTTGTTTATTCAAAAAAAAGTATTGAGTGCTTGCTAGATGTTAGGCACTGTTCTAAGTACAGGATTGCTTCTCTCAAGGAGCTTACATTCTACCAGAGGAAAGATAGACAATAAACAGATAAATAAAATAATTTTTGATAGTGATAAGTATGCTGTGAAGGAAACCAGCTGATAACAGAATTGTGGGTGGGGGGGGGGTTCTTTACATAGTGATGACAAGAGAGGCCTCTTTGGGAAGATAAAGTTCAGAAACAAAATCTGAAGACTGCAGGTCTAAGACAGGGATAGGGACCAGAAAGTGCAGAGGCCCAAAGACAAGAAGGAACCAGTATGGTTGCAACATAGTGAGCAGGAGAGTGGGCTAGGGCCAACAGTACTGGGCCTTGCAAAAAGCCACATGAGGATTATGAATTTTATTCCTTGTGCAGAAAGAAACCAATAGACTATTATGTAAGAGATGTAAGCTTTGATTTATATTTTAGATCACTCTGGCTGCTGAATGAAAAAAAGTGATTGTAGTGGAGTAGGAGTAACAGCAGTTTGACTGGAAGAAGCCCTCTGCAGTAGGCGAAGCAGGAGATAGTGGTGATTTACAGTGAAGTGGTGGTGGAGATAAAAGAGGAGAGATTCAGGATACCACTGATGGATCAGATGTGGGAAGTGAGGGAAGGAGAAATTAAAGATTACTTGTAGATTTTTACCTTGAGCAGTTTAGTAAAAAGTGATGCCATTTACTGAAGTCTGGAAGATGGGGAGGAGCACAGATTGGAGGAAGGTTGGCAAGGTGAGCCAAGAAGAGCATCAAAAGTTCCGGTTTTGTATATGTTTAAGATGGATATTAGGAATAGCTGCTCTAGGTCCATTTCATACCTGTCAGTAATCCATTCAGCAAATATTTGTTAAGCTGTTAATAGTGCCAGATACTGTGATAGGTGCAAGGTGTAAAGGGGTAAGCAAAAACAGACATGGTCTCTGCTTTCATGGGGTTTTTTATTTAGTAGGAAATTCAGACGTTAAGTATCATATATATATCTTCATTGCTAACATTATGTGGTTGTATTAGTACACATCCATTTCTATTCTAAATGTGAAGAATATATCTGAGGAAAAATGTGATTTAGTTCAATATATAGCACATAATATGATGGATGCTGTAAAGCACACAAATAACATGAAAAAGATGTCAAGAAAAGTGTAGTATTAAGAGAAATTCTCTGATCATGGAATATACCACTGGGTGCCAGACATTTATACTTTTAGATTCCTTGTTTTATAGATGGGGGGCCTACAGTGTAGAATAGACAAAGCAAAAATACTGGCTGTTAGCCTCTTTGGGGAGGACCTTACAAGAGTCATTTGCTTTAGTTTTTCAGAATGATGAATGTCTAGGTTATGGCTCTTTTGACCCCCTAAGGGAACAGAAACCAAGGTAGCTCAGGATTAGGGGGCTAGTATATAACATCTAACAGGGAAGCACATAGAAATCCAAAGGTAGGAAATTCAGCAAAGCAGACCTCAGGGACTGCTGTGGGAACCAGAAAGCTGCCAGGAGCTAAAATTACTGTTAGAGATAGTCTCTCTCTACCTTCCATAGCTTCTCTGTGCATCTCTTGCATTTCCCACTCTCCACCAATCAGTTTCCTCTTTTTACTCATCATTTCTGGGCTACCATGAAACTTCAGCTTCCCTAGCCACAGCTCTTCTTGACCTTATGGTTTCAGGGTCCACCACCACCTGGCTGCACACTTCTGTGCCTGAATATATGATTGGGTCCAATTTATCTTTTGACTTAGGCCAAAACCTCATATGTTGCTAAATTATGGGTTGGTCACCAAATGAAATGTGGTACTGAAGTATCCCAGTGGGAGAAATATAATTTTTTGTACTTTTTTCTGATAAAAATCATTGTATAATTAGGAAATTATTACTTATTAACCAATGAATACCATTTTTTGAGCTGAGCAGTATGTTAAATGGATACAAGAAGTTTACAGTCAAACTGGGAGTACCATAAGTACACACATGAAGTGATTAGAGAAGATTTAAATGTTGAAGTTGCCAGTTCTGACTAGAATATCAGGGCCTTCAATAACCAAAAAATCAATAGGGCTTAGAGTTATTGGAGAAGAAAGTCTTACTAAGAGTTGAGGTGGGATTTAAGCCTTGAAAGATGTTCTGGATTTAGGTCAGCAGGGAAAGGGCACTAAACATTTCAGTCAGAAGGCTGTGTTCAAGGTAACTGTAGGCTTTCCTTGTTAAAAAATAATAGAAGGTCAGGGAAGCTAAAGTTACAAGACTTGGAAACCCCCTTTATTAGAAGAGTGACATCATGAGGGGTCTATCTGGCAGTCATATTGGTAATAGAATCAAATGAATATAATTGGCTGTTTTGGCACTGTAGTATAAGGCAAGCAATGGCGAAGGATATCTGTAACTTGCCAATGATTCAGAAAAAAAAAATACATCTGTCTAGATAGATAAATAAAGCAGTATGATGAAATGTTAGCAATGTTGAACCCAGGTAGTGGGTATATGGGTAGTCACTTTACTGTTTGGCTCTTCCTTAGCTGATGATATATTCCGTATAGAAACACAAACACCATGTATTTTTAAAGGAATAAATGTAACAATGCAAGAACGTACTTTTAAGTTGAAGATGTAGTTGTCATTTAAATGTTTTAAAAGTGTCAATTTCCAGGCTGTTTTGAAAATAAAAATGTGATTAAAAGTAAGATCAGTTTTTTATTATTAAGAAGTCTTTTTTATTTAGAATGACCTTTTCCAGTATCAGCTCAGATTTAGTTTTTTTCCTCCTCAACAGTGTGAGATATACATATTCTGTTTTAGTAATTCTTTAGGAAGACATTAATTAGGGGGAATCTTTATTTTCTTTAGAAAAGAAAGCAAGAATGGCTTTTCATTAACTAAATTGAATTATAGCTTTTAGGAGGTTTCTGTGGCAAATTTCCTTTTAACTTCAAAAATCCTATAATTGTATGAATATTTTAGTTTTAGATTAGGCTATTTGTTTTCTTAAGTGCTGGTTGGTCTTAGAAGTTGCATTTTTCTCTTGTGGCTGGAGCATGTGCTTCCTGCTTACTTGCCTATCTTTAGTACACATGTGGCCCAAACTGTTAGTCCTTGATGTTTCTAATTATTGGGTAGTTCTGCTTGCATATTTCTAGGTTCCACTAATACCTTCTTAAAGCCAATATACATGGCTTTTAGCAATCTCTTTGATTTTTATTAATTTTATAATTAATAAAATTAATTTTATAATTAATAAAATTAATCTTGGAATAGGGTGCAAAATATGACACTCATCCTTATGTCTTTAATGAAGATAACACCTGAGCTTTTTATTTTCATCATGTCAGTATCGTTTTATTTTTAACTAATTTACGTTTATCTGTTCAATTCCATTTCTTGAGAATAAGCAGAGTTTTAAACTATTTTTCTTGAAGAACAAGAATTAGATTAGAATCAAATTATAAAAACAAAACATTTCTAGAATTAATTGTCTTCTGTAAAAACATTAGGCCTTGGAGAGTTTTTTTGCACTCTAATTGTTAAATGACCCAATTAATTCATTTTAATAGCTCTAAAAAAGACAAAGACCTTTAGTTGCCACATTAATTGCATTTGAATCCCTTCTCCCCATTCTTAATGAAGTCACGTGAATTGATGTCTATTTGTAGACTTTTATTTCTTGAAAAATATGTGTTAAAGATTCTAAAAAGTTTTGTTATTTCAAAGGAAAAAAAATGTACACCAATATAATAATGGCTAAGGTTAAGGATAGGGTATGGAAAATATAATGGAACATACATAGGTCCCCTAGCCTGTTCATGGAGTGTGGCAGCCCTCTCAAGGGAGGAAATGTACTATTAGAGAGGAATGCTCCGTTGGGAGGGGGGAGGGAGTTATTACCAGAAGACTTTGGGCTGCCCTCTGTAATCCCGTATTGTCAGAGTTATCAGAAGGTTTTTGGAAAGACTAGAAGGAAGTCAAAATGTCAACATAGGTTCTGGCAAGACAGTGGGAGTATAGATCATTTTTCTTCTTATTTTCCAAAGTTTTGGGTTTCTTAATGAAAAAAAGAATTATTTTAAAAGTTTAACTTCAGGGGTCACTACATTGTAAATTTGACCTTAACTATTAAATAGGAAAAAATGGGCTTTTATATTTATATTTTAAATATAACTTTCTATTGTTATTGGACTTTTAATTATAACACATTTTGTTTCTGTTCTAAATAGACCTTTGCTCCAAGAAACTGTTTTTCAAAAATCCCTAGGCCCAAATCAGACTCTTGTCTGCCTGATTGTTTACTTTTTGCTAAGCTTGTGCTTATTGGGACCATATGTTATCCTGAGTTATCTTTGCTCATGATCAGCCGGATTTTTTTGCCCTCAAATGACCTTTGTGTTAGAGGATAGTAGAAAGTGGCAACTTCTTCAGCACTTCAAAAGAGCACATCATTATCGCACAAGAGAGCCTTTTTTTGGTTTTGTTTTGTTTTTCTTTTTCCTACCTGCCCTTCTCATTCTAATGAGTAATGAGACTGGGGACATAACTAGAATCTTAGCAGATGCAGGGAGCATGGTGTGGCATGGCAGGGGAGAAGGGATTTTGAGAAAGCCTCATGAGTGATTACCCCACTTATACCCTGTTTTATGGAGAACAGTTTCCAGTTTTGAACGTAGAAGGCTTGTTGGTGAGATCTAAAGAGCTCTTCGTTTATTCATCTATTCGTTCATTTTCCTCCAATACAAATCCTACCTTCAATCAAAAAAGCTCTGCTTTCATCTAATTTGTGTACTGAAATTGTATAGATTGCATTTGAGGAGATTATGTTGTAAATTTTTTATATTTTATTTATTTATTTATTTAGAATATTTTATTTATTCATTTGAGACACAGAGATACAGAGAGAGAGAGAAAGCATGAGCAGGGAGAGAGGAAGAGGGAGAGGGAGAAGCAGGCTCCCCGCTGAGCCAGGAGCCTGATGTGGGGCTCGATCCCAGGACCCCGGGATCACGACCTGAGCCGAAGGCAGACGCCCAACCATCTGAGCCACCCAGGCGCCCGCAAATTTTTTATATTTTAAACCATTGTATCAGATCCAGCTGCCTGAAATGTAATACTTTCATCTTGTCTCTTGATAGCCCCCGATCAATCCAGCTATATCTTTTTTCCAGTCAGGTACACTCTAGAATAATAACATCTCCCTGCTGTTTATTTCTATAGACCATTTATGCATTTCTTGGCCTGTAATGCTGCTTGGCAATGTTTTTCCTTTTCTCTAATTTGATGTTTCTCAAACTGGCATTCTGAAATGTTAGTAAGTGGCATGAAAAAAGTGTTCTGTGCTCTGAGAAGTCTGTCTACTTAGATCTCTTTTTGGGAGATTAGTAATGTATAAACATATTAAAGGCTTTGTGAAGTCCTGCAATAAGGAATTCTCTTTAACTTTTTTTAATCCTTCATTTCCCAGTTCTTTGAACATGAAACGTTTTCTCCTGAGGGGTAGATATTAACAACTCATGAATAGAATACAAGTTTGAGAAACGTATTTATAGTTGCCTCCTTTCTCTGTTCTCCAAAGTGACTGCTCCACACTTCCACAGTTTCACCTCAAGCCCCCAACCCCATCTCAACCCTTTTTGTTTTCAGACCTAATCTGTGTTTCACTGAGAAAATGGAGGCCATCAACTTTTCTTATAATTTATTAGTGTCCTTATATCCTTTCCTCTTGTCTAGACTTCGTTTTACCATCAGACTGTAACCTGATAAAGTCAGAGAACATAACATTTATTTATTTATTTTTAAGATTTTATTTATTTGACACACAGAGAGCGAGCACAAGTAGGCAGAGCGGCAGGCAGAGGGAGAGGGAGAAGCAGACTCCCCGCTGAGCAGGAAGCCCGATGCGACTCGATCCCAGGACCCTGGGATCACGACCCGAGCTGAAGGCAGACGTTCAACTGACTGAGCCACCCAGGCGCCCCAGAACATAACATTTATTCACTATTGCATCCCTTGCCCCAAACTCAATGCCTTTTCTTTCTTTCTTTCTTTCTTTTTTTTTTTAAGATTTTATTTATTTGAGAGAGAGCACGAGGAAGGGCAGAGGCAGAGGGAGAGGGAGAAGCAGACTCCCCACCGAGCAGGGAGCCTGATGCGAAACTCAATCCCAGGACCCCAGGATCATGACCTGAGCCGAAGGCAGATGCTTAACCAACTGAGCCGCCCAGGCGCCCCTCAGTGCCTTTTCTTAAACCCGTATGCCTTTCCAGCAGTCACCTCATTTCTCCAATATTCTGTTTCAGCCACAACTGTGTGGTATGGAAGTTCAATTCTGGCACTAACCACCCAGAGTTAGAACAGACTTCACAAGTTAAAGGGCATGGTCCCCAACAAGACAGTACTTACCGCAGACGCCAGCCACACTTAGGCGGTCCCCAGGCCACCCACACTTTTGAACAACTGGCTATAAATCCAGGCTTCTCACGACCACCTCAAAATCAGTAATTCACTAGAATGATGCACAGAGCTCAGGGCAGCGCTCTAGTTAGGATTACAGTTTTATTATAAAGGATACAAATCAGGAGGACCAGCCAAATGAAGAGACACACAGGGTGAGGTCTGGGAGGAAAGACGGAGCTTTTGTGTCTTCTCCTCACGGAATCAGTGTGTATCACCTTCCTGGCACATCAGTGTCTTCATCACCTAGGAAAGGTCCACTGAGCTCCAGTATCTAGTGTTCATTGGGATTTCATCACATAGACATGATTGATTTGATTATTGGCCATATGGGTTGAACTTGATCTTCATCCCCCTGTCTTGGGCTGCCATCACGGAGCTCAAAGTCCCAAACTTCTAACCTCTAATCAAATGGCTGGTCTATCTGGCATGTCAGTCCCCATCCTGAAGCTATCTGGGGGCTTGGGGGGGTGTCACCTCATTAGCATAACAAAGAAACACCTCTTACTCTAGAAATTCCAAGGGTTAGAGTCTTCCTCCCAGGAATCGGGGACAAAGGCCAACTGCAAATGGAGGATTTTTCCTTCCCTTGATCCTGCATCCTTCCGTAACCACTGCTCTTTTTTTCCCCTCCCATTTCTTTTTTTTTTTTAAGATTTATTTATTTGAGAGAGAGAGAGCAGGGAAGGGGCAGAGCTGGGGGGGGAGAGAGAGAGAGAATCCCAAGCAGACTACCCGCTGAGCGTGGAGCCCTTCTCAGGGACTCAATCCCTGAGATCATGACCTGAGCAGAAATCAAGAGTTGGACGCTTAACTGACTGCACCACCCGGGTGCCCCTTCCCTCTCATTTCTGCCAGACTTATTGAGAGCTAATGTTTCTTGTTTATACTTCCTCACCTCTGGTTTACTCCTTAATATCATCCACTTCTAGCTCACCCTGTGAAGGTTACCAAGTGGCCTCCTATTTAGTAAATCCATTTCCTTTTTTTGAGTCTTCAATCTAATCTGTATGTTTTGGTACATGCCACTAACTGTTCCCTCTTCTGTAATGCTACTCTCTCGAGGCTGACCTACCTGTCTGACTGTTCCATCTCAGTGTCTTTTCTTGTTTCTTCCCATGTCTCAGATTTGGTGTTCTTTAGAATTTGGTGCTGTGATGACTTCTTACTAGAAACTCTCCCTAGGCAATGTCTTTCGTTTCCATATATCTCCTTTATGCTGATGACTTTCAACTTGGATCTTTCAGCTTGGCTTTACCTGCAATCCAGGCTTAGATTTCTGACTTTACTGCTATTCCATCTGGATGTCCTATAGGAACCTTAAATTTAACATGTCCAAAACAAAATTCATTGCCTTTTTATCACTTAGTCATACATTATAGGTATAATAATAGAATATAGCTTATAGGGTAATTATAAGGATTGAATGAGATAATGCTTAAAGAAAACTTAGTAAAATTCTGGTACATAGAAAGTACACATGACAGTCTCCACTATTAGCCTGCAAGCTTCTTGAGGGCAGGGACCATGTGCTCAGACAACACTGTCCTTGGTTTGTAAAAGTTTGTTGAGTTAAAATGAATAATAATAATCTGTTGAATAAATATTTTGTGTAGCCATCTGATTTAGTTTAATCATCTTGTTTATTTAACAGTGGGCAACATCTGGTGTTTATTTTTTCTCCTAGGTGCACTGTGTTGTAATCATTCAAAGGATAATCAAATGTGCCATGATGTATGTGAACAGGTAAGCATACATAATAATTGTTGAGGTTATGTAACTGTTTATTAAGTATAATTGTTTTGGAGAAATCTGCTGGACAGCACCTTAACCAAGTCATCACAGTTCACATCACCAATAATGAAACAAATTAATGTGTGTCTGCTGACATAATGCACTGAAAAGAAGCACAGCATCTTAAGTAGCATTCCTGTCAAAAATATATAACCTGAATCATGAAGAAAAAATAGGGCAAAGCAAGATTGAGAGATATTCCTCAAAACAACAGCCTGTACTCTTCAAAGTCGTCAGGGTTAAGAAACTTGCAGATTAAAGGGAACTACAGAGATATGACAACTAAATGCAATATACAATCTTGGATTGGATCCTGGAATTAAAAAAAGGTTGCTATAAAGGACATTATTGGGATAAATTGGTGAAATTTGAATATGAACTATAATAATAATGAATCAATGCTATGATCCTAAATTTGGTGATTGTATTAGTGACATAGGACAGTGTCCTTGTTCTTGGGAGATACATGCTGGGATTTGGAATGAATGATCATGTCTGTAATGAATTCTAAAATGTTTCATCAAAATACAATAATATCTGTATATGTAGAGAGTTAAAGCAAATGTTGCAAAATTTTAATAATGAGTAATTAGATGAAGACTATGTGAGTGTTCTTGAAACTTTCCTGTAGGTTTGAATTTTTCTGATTGAGCCTTTTAAATCAAGTTCCACCGAGACACAATACCTGTTTATAAAGTCTTAACCTTCTTTCATCATCTTGGTTGTGCAGTTCTGGCCTTGGCACTTGAGAACAAATGGCCTCAAGTATCTTTTGAAGAGTTTTCAGTAATGTGGATTTTGTCACTTCCTAAAATATAGAGAGCTACCTAATTGGAATTAAAACTTCTCTCA
>NC_138382.1:48519790-48556450 GCF_054177405.1 Leptonychotes weddellii
AGACGATGGACTCTGAAAAACAAACAGGGTTCTAGAGGGGAGGGGGTGGGAGGATGGGTTAGCCTGGTGGTGGGTATTGAGGAGGGCACATTCTGCATGGAGCACTGGGTGTTATGCACAAACAATGAATCATGGAACACTTCATCTAAAACTAATGATGTAATGTATGGGGATTAACATAAGAATAAAAAAAAAAACTTCTCTCAAACAATATTATGAATTTATTTATTTATTTTTAAAGATTGTATTTATTTATTTGAGAGAGAGAGAGCCCATATGTGCACGAGCGGAGGTGGGGGGGTGGAATGGGGGGGCGGGGGGGGAGGTGGGGTAGAGGGAGGAGGGGCAGAAGGGGAGGGATGAGCAGACTCCTTGCTGAGTGTGGAGTGTGATGCTGGGTTAGGGGCTGGATCCCACAACCCTGAGATCACAACCTGAGCCAAAACCAAGAGTTAGCTGCTCGACCAACTGAACCACCCAGGTGCCTCTCAAACAATATTATGAATTTAGAAAGATTTTGCAAGATACTCTTTAATTATAAAACAAGACAGTGACTCAGCTCATCTGAGTACATGAATTCATGTCAAAACACTATGGCAAATTAAGTTTTCTGCAAATTTATTGTAAGAACAACAGCTTTTAAAAGCAAAAATGGCTCCTGGATGGTGTCATCATAGGGAGCTGAAGCACTGCTTTCCTGACTTTGCTTATTTGATGAATAAATCTGGTCATTTACCCTGTAGAGTTTCTCACAATCTGAATTATGCTATTTGCAACTCCATGGTACCATTTAATATATTCCCCTTCCCTTTATATTTCTTAGTAATTGGTAGGTAGATTTAGAGCAGAGCTATCCAGTAGAGCTTTCTGCAGTGATGAAAATATTCTGTATCTGTGTGATCCAGTATGGTAGCCACTAGCTACATGTGCCAAGTGAACATTTGAAATGTGTTTAGAGAGGTTGAGGAGAAAGAGAAAGAGTTTGAGGAACTGAATTTTAAATTTTATTTAATCTTAATTGATTTAAGTTTAAATTTAGGTAGCCACACATGGCTAACAGTAACCTAATGAGACAGGTCAAGAGGCTTGATCAGATTCAGGTTAGGTTTTGTTTTATTTTGGTTTTGTTTGTTTGTTCAGCAGGTCTTACTCGTAACGTTATTGTGTCTGATTGTCTCTTTTCGTAATTAACATTATAGTCATTATTGATAATTGCCTAAATGCATTAATTCACTAGTGGTTGCAAAATGGTGATATTCTAGCCCTCGTCACTTATTAACAATAGTTGGTAGTTTGGGAGAAAAAATGGCTACTAAAACTAACTGGAGATAAATCCTTTTTCATTGTCCTTAGCATTCATGGATTTCACAGTCTTGACTATTTGCAGGTAACCATGAAGTTCTATCTCATATATAATCGCTTATAATTTACTGAGACATCAAATTGTAATTGCATTAATTAAAATTCTATTTGGAAGAGAGCCAGTTAGCCTGGTGAATGAACTTGTCAGCTCCTCAGCATCTTTATTAAAAATGGCTTTGTCTCTCTTGGTATTTTATGGAAGCTTATGCCATAATGCTATTGTGAATATTTGTTCTTCACTAATATCAAGGGTATGACATAATCTGTTTTACATTGTTGTCAGTTGACTAAAAGTAGTTTGTAGAACAGTTTAGAATAAACTTATCTTTTTTTCTTTCCTGTTTTCTTTCTTTTTCTCCTTTGTCCTCTAACAGATTTGGTAGCGTGTTTTTTTTCCATTTTTGGTCATTAGAAAAGGGTCTAGACTTGCATATATGGACTTTCTTGATTATTTGCCAAACTAAAAAACCATTTAAGAGATGTTACCTCAACTTAATTTAGACCTTTCCAAAGGTTTTCCATTTATAAAAGGAAGTTGGAAAATATTCTAGGCAACTGATAAGTATAGAAGACAACAAATTTTACCTCTTCTTATTTCTTACAGAAAAATGCCACAAAAACTTTTTTTTTTTTTGTCAGATATTCTCCTCAAAAAGTGAATCCCGACTAAAGCATCTGTTACAGCGAGCCCCAGATTATTGCCCTGAAACAATGGTAGGTCTTGTTTAACTTGACTATGGAAGCTTTTGTCTAAATGAAGCCATCTAATGAGTTAACTTCTAGATTCAGGAAAATTTTCAAAATGATTTGAGTTTGTGATCAAATTAAAATGTTAAATTTAACTAGGTATTTTAAAAAGATCATCACAGAAATTGCTGGTAGAATATTATCTTTGATCTTTTATTGTTTATCCTATGATGTAGATATAAAAATCATATTAAATATAAATGTATTACAGTCTTTAAATTTCATTATAACCATTTAGCTGGAATTTGGAATTTTACTCATTATTTTGATAATTTTATGAAAACCATAATAACTATATCTTATATTTATTTTGAATTTGAAAAGTTAAATTTGGGGTAAGGGGAAATGTGTGATTTCTCATTATTCCTATCTTCCCGTTTTTTGGTGTACTGTAGATATATTGCTTGCCTCTCTGAATCATGTAACTTAAAATGTCTCCAGTGCTTGGGCCATCCTCAGTGTTTGGGACACTGGTGGGCCAGGCTACGGAATATGAGCTTACATGAGACCGACTTTTTAGATGTGGTGGCTTGCATTACGTGAGGGAGGAAAAGTTGATCAAACAATTCTGACTGACACATTTGCCTTTACTTACTCTACAGACACTTCTGTCTTTGTGCTTAGAAACAGTGATTCCAGTAAACATCCTCAGTACCCAGACTCATCGTTAGTGCTCTCAGGTGGGAAGATGGGCAGAGAGCAAGCAATATTTTTGCATCTCAGTTTTATTTTTTCTTCCCTGAATAGCTGCTTGATACTCATGTGATCTTAGAACACTGACTATATAGAGGCAAGCAGAATCAAATTACCTGTATATAATTTCTGTGTAAGTTGTCATATTTAGGAACTGGTTATATAAAAGCCTTTTGGTGATTACAATTTTAGGTTGAAATTTGGAGTTGTATGAATTCATCTTTGCCAGGTAAGCAAAGAAGTGTAACATTTAGCACTTTATCTTTAAAAACTTGCTTTGTGATTATAAAATCTGTGTCATAGTCCCGTAACTTAATGTATCCCCTTGAGTTCCTATCTTCTCTTTCTTGTAGGCACCCAAATTTTCAAATGTATAGTTTATTCTCATTCACTCAATCATGAACTGTACTCTTGTCTCTACTTCTTCCATTCTAGTGAAACTGGTCTTTGAAAGAGCACCAAGATCTCATGGTACCTAAATCTTACGGCCTTTTCTCAGTACTTATTCCCTTTGACTGCCCTGCAGCACCTGATATTGTGACCGCTACCTCCTTATGACTCCACCTTAGCCTCATGCATGACCTTATCCTCTCGTACCTTCCCTCTCTGCCACCCCCTCCCCCCCAGGAAGGACCTTGGTTATTCCTGTACGTGGTCCTCTTTTCTCTCTCCACACTTACCCTGGTAATTGCTTTCCTTCCCAGAACTGTTAACTAGTCAGCACTGGGAAGATAGCCTTCAAATCTAAGTTGTCACTCACGACTTCTAGACACGTCACCAGGATGGATCTCTGCATCCTGGTGACAACTGAAGTACAAATTTAACCGAACTCATTGGGTGCCTGGGTGGCTCAGTCGTTAAGCGTCTGCCTTCGGTTCAGGTCATGGTCCCAGGGTCCTGGGATGGAGCCCCGCATCGGGCTTCCTGCTCAGCGGGAAGCCTGCTTCTCCCTCTCCCACTCCCCCTATTTGTATTCCGTCTCTCGCTGTCTCTCTCTCTCTGTCAAATAAATAAATAAAATCTTTTTTTAAAAAATAAATAAAACCAAACTCATAAGTGCCTGTCTTATGAATGACACTAGACCAGAATCCCTCAAGTTATCTTTGACTGCTTTTTCTTTTTAGCTCCATCAACTCTCTCCTTGTAAAATCTTGGAGCTGTTCTCTCTACTCCTAGTTCAAGCCATTATTATTATTCTCTGAGAATAGAATATTGTAACAACCTTGTAGCTGGTCTTTCAACATATCATAGCTGTCCTCCCCAGCTCCTTAAAAACAAAAACAAAAACAAAAAAACAGACCCTTCAGGGGGGATATCCACTTCCATCAGAATAAAGCCCAAACTCCCTAGCCTGACATTCACAGTCTTCCAGGATTAAAACTTCCAGTCCTGGTTAAAAAAAGGAAGTATAAATATAAAGGAAGTATATTTTATGTATCTCTGAACTCTAAAGGCTTTCACACTGTTTGAAGTTTGTATTTCAAACAAATTGGTCTATTTGCCTTCTTGGAATTGCCCATATCCTTGCTTATTCTCCCAATTATCCCTCTACCTAATGTCCTGGAATTATTTATTTATAATTTATATCTCTGATAGAGATATCTTCATATGTGATCTCCATAATGGGATAATTCATATATTTTATCTATTTCATAACCCACATGATACCTAATGGAGTGCTTTCTACATAATACTGTAAACCCTTGTTGGACAGTAATAGTTTCTAGGAGGCCACTAGGTGTATGGAAACAGCAGTATACTGTATTATAGTATAGAAGTTCACAAAATTTATGACCAACATTGATTCCATTCGAAATAATTTAGAAAACAAGAGTGACTCTGAATAGTAAGCAGCGGAGATTTAGAGGAAACTATACTAGGCAAAGGGTTAGATGGAAGTCTATTACCCTTTGTACCATTAAAACATGTAGGAATACAGAAGCTTATGATATGCAGTATTTCTAGCTAGTTTTAACAGTTGGGGTGGTTTATAATTTTGAGGCCGTTTGTTTGCAGGCCATTTGTTTACTTTTTTTTTTTAGCAGAATGCTTTTATTTATTATATTAAGTCCTAGTTTCATTTGGAGAACTATGTTACCTATTGCATTAAATTCTTGACACTTTTTTCAAATGTAAATAATAATAATTTAGATGTGAATTTGCAGATGTATGTATTACATGGAAGCAGCTTAAAGTATTTCTGAAAAGAGATCAGGAGGAATGTGCTATATGCCTATGAGCGTATGTCTTTCCTCTTTTTATAATTGTTACTTGTGTCTCCTAATATTATCCTAGGAGTCATTCATTGACATTTATACTTGCAAAAGTGGATGTAAAAAAATGCATTAGGACACTTTTTATAATTGCATCACCTTTTGATATTACCATAATTTGGCTGGAGAAATAGCTGCTGTGTATAAATTGAAACAGAATAGTCATTTTGCCCCATAATTAAGTGTACTCATCAAAGTCAGTTCTTGCCTACAGGAAATGTTCCTTTCTGTCCTGTCTGATCACTAAGTATCAGTTTCTAAACAGTATCATGGGTTTAATGCTATTCTAGGTATTTAATATTTTAAATGTAATAATCCTTGTGCCCTTTTTTGTTTGTTTGCATGTTAAGTTAAATTGGAATCTTTGCCTCTGATTCACAGTCTAAAAGTGAGGAAGGCCTCTCCTTGCTTTCCTTAACCTGTGTGTCTTCTAGAGATGCTATCTACCCAAGAGTGAGAATGATCTAAAGAGAGTTTGGGGGGGCAGAGAAAAGAAAGAAAAAACAAAGCACCTGATAATTATGTTGTGCAGGCTCTGAGAAGACTGACAGCACTGGGAGTAAGGGTGAGAGGAAGGCCTTAATAATTTTGAGGCCCTGCTATCTGAGCGAGTTTTCCTGTGGACACCTGCTTTGACTTTTAGTGAGATCCATGAACCAATTTGGCATGCCATTTGTGGTTGTTACTGCTTATGACCAAAACATTTGAACATTTTGTTTTTTAAGGTGTGTTTAAGAAGTCTGATGGCTGGGTTGGCTTAGGCTGCTGTGAACTGGCTATTACCTTGGAGTGTCGACAAGCATGCAAGCAGGTAATACTGGGCAATCAGGCTCATAAGCAGCATGGAGTACAGTTTGAGTATTAGCTTTGTGTATGTTTTAGACTTTGCCCACCTCATACATTTGGAGAGGTGACCCATAAAAGCTGCAAATTTAGCATTTCTTGCGTAGACCAATTTCTTTTAGACTTGCTGCTTTCTCATTTACGGCTGCTGCATGTAAGACCTTCAGCCTTTTCTTATTCTCCTCTCTGACATGCAAGAGAGAGGAAAGAATATTATAGGAACTGAAGCCTTTTGTACTCTGCCTGTGGTCATACTTAGTCAATGCTGAGTGGCTCCAAATGGTTGTGTAAATTTAGAGTATGCTTGGATGAGAGCAGATGACACAGTTGGCTTATTTAACTTTCATCTTTCCCTCTCTCTTTCATCATGGGTTTACCCTGAGCATGTTCTTGTATCCCTTCCCTGCTCCTAAGGTGAGCATGACTCCAACAGTGAACTATGACTTCTCTTTGATTGGATAGATCTCCAGTCCAATTCAAGTTAGGCCCCTGAGTTCTTCCTCACTCTGTGTATTTTCATAGTGGTCCTCAGAGTGCTGTGGGAAAACTGGCCTCCTAGCTGCTCATACTCCCAACTGGTGAGAGTAGACTTAACTGGGAAATTTAGTTAGACTGGAAACCACAGCTGGAAAGCCTTTTCTTATTTTCTTCTTTTAATGACTGGTCTCTGGACCAGAGTACATGAGACATGGTGGCGTCTTTACTTTCATACAGACCACTGTACTATTTAGTCTGAGCAATACTCTTTGAGTAGCACACAGCCTAGCAATCTGCTGCTCTTCTCCAGTCATTGAGATGAAGCTGAGTTGCAGAGGATTTGAACTGTAAGGGGTCTAGGGGGACATAAAGAGAATTACATAAAAATAACTTTTGTTAATTGCCTGGCATAGCCTTTTCCCTCTTTAGTTGCCCACTCCATTACATGTGGATCTTTTCTGAGGAGATTGACTCATAAATCAGTATGAGAATTTAGAATATAAAGGGTTAAAGAAAAAGCAAAATATAAATGCCTTGGCAGAGCTTCACAAGAAAATTTGCTACAGAGTGGAATTCAACTAAGAAAAACGTTCTCTGATTTACATTTCTTTCAAAGTCATCTAGTTTCTGAAATAACAACAGGACCTGTTATTATGTGAGATTAAAGCCATAAAAGAGTGAAGTTTTAGCATATTGAGTAGGTTCTGGGGCTGTTTGTTTTAAAGAACTTGCGTGAAATTTGTTTGTTGTATTTTAGGAACTTTTAAGTATTGGAGCTTAAGATTTTCCTTGATGAAATAAAGAATACCATACCAGCAATTAACATATATTAATTTATGTTCTTTTTGTCCTTTGTTGAATAGCATGTATAATAAATTAATGGAGAAATTTGTTATCTTTTAGGCATCTTCAAAAAATGATATTTCCAAAGTTTGCAGAAAAGAATATGAGGTATGCATTTTATTTAACAAATTTGGATAGACTATTCAGATATTATCAAAATTGATAAAACCACTTAAAATTTAAAAATGAATTCATTCTTACATTAAATTGCCTTTTACTTTGCAGAAAATATAGCCTTGACAAAATATAGCCTTGTCATTTACCTTGTTTAGAAGTGTCACAACTTTAATTGACTTGTTGAAATTGAGCATTAATTTTAAAGAAATGCCCTGTTAGCTATACATGAATTAAGAAAATAAAATCTTAAAGTTAAAAAAATTTTTTTAAGAAATGCCTAAATCACATATACAGAGGCTTTAACCTATAATGTATTCATAATAGCAACTGGTTGTACCCAAGGTTGTACAGTAGTTTTTCTTAGGTTCCATATCCTTTTTTGCCTCTTTTCCTATACCTTGACCCATCCAGGTATCCCTCTTTATAAACTGTCTCTAATTGAAAGAAACAAAATCGCACTGCCAGTGTGAGTAGCTTCAGACTTTCCTAGCTCTTGCATTTGGCAGAAAAATTACTAAATTACAAAGGCTGTATTAAATCTAAAGGACTCTTATTTCCCAATGGTGGTATTTCAAGCGCTGTATCTAGATGAGGTAATTCCTAGGGCAGGGGTAGAGGAGGTATTTCATGTCATGCAAATATGTACAGAAGATTGTCCCTGATGTGAAAAAGCTCCTCATTGGACTACTTTCTTCAGTTTCTAGAACTCCACTGTTAAATGTGACATTATTGTTCTTCATAGTGTGAGACCGTGCAGTTAAAGGTACTTACATGCATATTCCTCATTCATCATTTTTATCTATAACATTGGGATTCCTTTGCTTTTAATAGTCTGTATTCTCTTGGAAAAGATAGAACAGTTCTCTTAACAGCTTCTAGATGATAGTTCTGCCTTTTTTTCTTTTCTCAATGCCTATATTATAGCTCTTGATTAATATTTTTAAATGGGAAAAATCTTATTTATCTTTTGTCCCTTTGTACTATTTGCTAAGTTATATCTGTTTCTCTGAAGACACATTTCCAAATTAACTGCAACTCTTCTCTGTTCTTAATAAAAGGAGCCTTGCTGCAAAGAAATAAAAGATCTTTTTTTTTCTTATCTCTCTACCTTTGAAATAACTAGTTTTAGTTTCTCTTGAACAAAGTGGCTAACTGTGATAATTCCTTCTTTTCTCCCACATGATGTCTGACACTGTCCATCTCCTGTAGCCTGTCCTCCATTATTTTAGTGTGCTTCCTTCTCTTGTCTGGATTTCTGCATTGCCCTAGGAAGTCTGCCAGTATGTGTTGATGAAGGACGGGACAGGAAAGGTAAGAGAGATAAACACTGTCCTATGAGAGAAATACTAAGGATAGTTTACTTTTCCCAGTCTGTCCTCCCTTATTGGCCTAGAATTAAGCAACTATTTTCCAAAAATCTACATGCCAAGAGGGTTCTTTTACATATATATATAAAAATATATATGTAAAATACATATACGTAGTATGATATATATGAAAAATATACATATGTAATATAAATCTGTTAAAAACTGACTCTCTAAATTATTCAAGATAATTCAAGGCTCAGTTTGATTTCTCATGTATTATTTAGAAATAAAAGAGAGACGAGCACTTTAATGCTGAAGGAGGGTTCTACATTATAAACCCCAAATAACATTCACTCTCATTATTGTTGAAGTCTAGTCCAGAGATGATGACTATTGGTTATAAAGTGAATGGGGTAAATACAGTGTAATACAACCTAGTTTAACTGGACTGGTTGTTTATCAACATAAGAATAATTTATAAAACTAGGCTTTTAGTATCTTTTCCTTAACACTGGAGTGATCCCTGGAGTGAACTTCCAGACGTGTAAGCTGTTACTTTAGGCTTACAATTATAGGGGTTAGCATTTACGCTGCAGCATGATTTTATGCAGTTTGATTAGATATTCAGAAAGTAAGTACTTTTATTTGGAGGAGCTAATGTTTATCTTTACTGGTAACCTGCTGCAGAATCCCTTTTGAGGGGATTTCCTGAGAAATTTACTTGTATGAATAAAGTTTAAAAATTTTGTTGCAATCAAGCTAAGATAAAGCTGTTAATTGTAAAGCATTGTTATGTCTGACTTTATAGCATCTGTTTCCTTTTATCATGCAAATCAACAATTATTTATTGAATGTAAGAGGCAGTTTTATATAATAGAAAAGCATAAACTTTGGAGTTATACCTAACTTAGAATTCTAGCTAAGACTACTTATAACTTAACTTCAAATACTGAAGAATTGTATTTGAGTGAAGAAATAAAATATATACTGCACACACAAGGGCTCAGGGAAATCAGAAAGCAGAGTGAGCATGTTGGGATTTATCAGGGGAAACTTTACAAAGGAGAAAGGCCTGAAAGGTTTGGCATACTTTGGTAAGAAAGATTGTGGATCAAAAGCATGTCAGCAAAAATACACATGGCTTGTGCAGGGGACGGAAAGAAAATAGGCCTGTTTGGGGCTGAGAATCTGTGCTTAGTTGGATAGACAACGTGGGACCAGATCTTGGAAAAATGATATTTTAGGGCTCAGCCCATCATTAAGTAGAAGGAGATGATGAAAATTCTGTAAAAGGAGACCAACATAACAACTTCATATTTTAGAAAGCTAAAGCCTTAATTGTATGCATGCTAAGTTTTAGATCCCACAGACCCCTCTAACTTAGCTAAAAGCAGGTAAGGCCCCAAACTAGGATGATAATAATAGAACCAAGCATTAAGGAATAAATCAGAGATTTGAAGGCAGAATCCGTCAACAGGATTTGTTAATGGTGGATTGAATATAGTAGATAATGTTCAGGAAAATATAAAAAAAATTATTAGTGAATTGGGAGGTAGAACTGAAGAAATTGTATGGACAAGCAGCACAGAAGGACAGACTAAAAGAGAGTTTAAGAGATGTGGGAGATAAAGTGTTCAAAATGGAATGCTAGAAGAAGAAAAGAGAATATGGGACAGAGGCAATATTTAATAAGACCCATCAGGGGCGCCTGGGTGGCTCAGACTGTTAAGCGTCTGCCTTCGGCTCAGGTCATGATCCCAGGGTCCTGGGATCGAGTTCCACATCGGGCTCCCTGCTGAGCAGGGAGCCTGCTTCTCCCTCTCCTTCTGCTGTCACTCCCCCTGCTTGTGCGCTCTCTCTCTCTCTCTGTGTCAAAGAAAAAATAAAAAATCTTAAAAAAAAAAAAAAAAGAGACCCATCAAATCTCCAGCAGGATTAAAAAAAAAAAAAAAAATCCATGCATTACTGACACACCTCATAGCCAGAGATCTTAAAAGCAGCCAGGAAGAAAAGACCTTACCTTCAAAGGAGACTAACAGCTGATTTCTCAATAGCAACAGAGGAAGTCAGACAGTGGAATGATACCTAAACTGTTCTGAAAGAAAATAATTATCAACCTAGAATTCCATATCCAGTAAAAATATTTTCTAAGAAAGGGGAAAATTAAAGGTATTTTCAGACAACAAAAATGAAGAATTGCCATACTGGACCCTTAAAGGAAGTTGTAAAATATCTTTTTTGAGATGCAAAAGAAAATGAGAATGATGAAAATACAAAGTGACTAAGTTAAAACACACACACAGATTGTAGAAAATAATATATTTTTCAATTTTTTTTTTTAAAGATTTTATTTATTTTTTGACAGAGAGAGAGACAGTGAGAGAGGGAACACAAGCAGGGGGAATGGGAGAGGGAGAAGCAGGCCTCCCACGGAGCAGGGAGCCCGATGCGGGGCTCAATCCCAGGACCCTGGGATCACGACCTGAGCCGAAGGCAGATGCTTAATTACTGAGCCACCCAGGCACCCCTTTTATTCAGTTTTTAAACAAGAGAAAATACACAGCAACAATAGCATATTTGCTACAACAGTAGCAGAAGGGAGTTTAAAGAAATTGAGGGATATTAGTGTTAGGTGTTTTTAAATGTAATGACCTGTATCTCAGAGGTAGTTAGGAATACAGGATTAAAGAGGAGGAGAGAGATCATGCCCAAGTCAACCATGAAGTAACCCTTGAACCTTGAGAGTTAAAGAAAACTCGATGAAAGAGAAAGTGTTGAAAAAAGTGGAGAGCTGGATTTTGAAATTGCTTTTTTAGGGACCTAGAAGAGAAGGATACAGATACCGATTAGGAGGACCCTACCTATGTTGAATGAGACTGTTGGAATGAGATGTTCCAAGAAAAAGAGATCTAACTTTCTATCAGTGGAGATGTTCAAGCAAGGGCTTACTGGATTCACATACTGTGGAAGGGATTTCTGCAATGGATGGGAGATTTAGCTAATGATCTCCCAACTCTGCAGTTCTCTTTTTCTGACCCGTACCTAAGAAAGAGTACTTCCTTCAGTACTGATGAGTATTTTTTCAGAATCACACTTTTTTTCGTTTTAAGATTTATTTATTTTGACAGAAGGAGAGAGACAGCAAGAGAGGGAAAACAAGCAGGGGGAGTGGGAGAAGGAGAAGCAGGCTTCCCGTTGAGCAGGGAGCCCGATGCGGGGCTCGATCCCAGGACCCTGGGATCATGACCTGAGCCGAAGGCAGATGCTTAACAGTCTGAGCCACCCAGGCGCCCCTTGTTTTGTTTTGTTTTAAAGTAGTCTGCACACCCAGCGTGGAGCCCAGTGCGGGGCTTGAACTCACTAACCTGAGCTGATACCAAAAGTGCTGCTTAACCCACTGAGCCACCCAAGCTGCCCATAGAATCACACTTTTGATTAGAGCCACCATTATCAACCAGTGGCTTGATAACTCTGACCAGGACATGTTCAGGTGTCATGGGCATGCTCAGTTCTAGGTTCTCCATGCATTTTCACAGGTGTGGTCCTTGGCCCCTGGAAGTATTGGTCAGGCCACATGGATTCATAGATGTGTGATACTAGAACCAGGGATGATAGTCAAAATATTCAACAGCTGGAATGACGTAGGCACCAGCTGAACAGATGCTGGCTGTAAACCATCAGCAAGCCATACTAGCACACACTGCCTCATTAAAGCCAAAGTACGAACTAAGTTGTATTGTCTCTAAGTTGTGAGACATCTAGTATAATTTTTTTTTTTTAAAGATTTTATTTATTTGACGGAGAGAGACACAGCGAGAGAGGGAACACAAGCAGGGGAAGTGGGAGAGGGAGAAGCAGGCTTCCCGCCGAGCAGGGAGCCCGATGCGGGGCGCGATCCCAGGACTCTGGGATCATGACCCGAGCCGAAGGCAGATGCTTAATGACTGAGCCACCCAGGCACCTCGTCTAGTATAATTTTTTTACATAGTCTTTGTCTGCAAGTTGGCTGAAAATAATATTTTCTCCTAGCCACCAAAATGGTGATTAAAAAAAGAATTTTGTTGTTTATAGTTTCTTTCTTAATATCAGGATAAATACGTTATCATGTTACCATGATGTGAGGCTGATGAATTTCCAGAGACTTGGCAATGGCTGTAGAGTGATGACACAAATTTTAGGTTTGGGTTCATAAATTTATTTCATAACCTTTATGTCAGGCTTTATTACCATTCTTATAACATAGTGGTCATAAATATAAATACCTTTTCCATTTGCTGAGTGAGCCACTGCAATACAGTGCTACAGATTTTCATCAGACTTTTACATTTTTGTTTCTTCTTCCTTTCACAGATCCTCCTCTATGTTTTTCTTTATATTCTTTTTAGAAATATCATTTTAATTTCTTTCCTGGCTTTTTTTTCAGTCCAGTTATTTGATGTTACTTCATTAAGGAAGGTGAGAAACTATAAAGGAAAGGCAGTAGGAGGTATTTTTGTGAGGACTCACTTTTTTTTTTTTTATCTTAAAGGCATTTAAGTTTTAAACTAAACAGTTGCTAAACAAAACCAAAATAATGTTCTGTTCTGGGGTTCTGGTTCTGTGAGAATGCTAAGACAAAATTAAGACTCTGAGGATATTAAAAAGAGGCTCTAAGAACCACAAAAACAAAGGTGGTCGGCCTTGTGAGTTTCAGACTCAGTTCTGTCAGCACCATCCTGTCAACACACAGCTCAGTGCATAAGACAAAGGTTCAGGTATGTGTTACTTTTTATTTCTCGTCATGTGTTCAAAATTCAAAACGGTGTACAATTAAAAGTCTCTTTTCAACCTCCTGTACTACAGCCACCCAGTTCCTAAAGTCATTTATGTGTATAAAAGCAAATATATATACATATTTGCTTTTATATTTTTATATTTTATATTTAACATACTTACGTTAAATATATATATAATATGTATTATATATATATATATTTATGTGGTTCTCCTCCACCCCCTGTAACACAAATGATCACATCCCTGGATGCCAGTGTTTGGTACATATTTACATATGTCTACATGGGCTGTACAGTGTATTCTCAGGAAGTGTCACAATAAAATGTTCTGCTTTAAAGATTTCTATGTATTAATTTTATTTTGTTCCTTTTTCTCTCAAATTAACCTTGATTCTAGATTTACTACCAGAAGCATAAAGGAAAGGGATGAAGAAGTAGCCCTAAAAATTTAGAGATAAGAAGGCAGGGATGTCAGGGCCAGTAGGATTATCTGGACAGCTAGAGGCCTCTGATGCCTCATGTGATTGGATCTGTTCTGCAGTGTTCTAAGAATAGAGTAGACCATCTTGTATGTCAAGTGATAGTCTAGGTTGTAGTTAGTCAGCTCTGGGGAATTTAGCAAGAAGAATAATATGGTACTTTGCCCGAGCAAAGCCTTCAGGACCTAGATGCAAAGCTTCTTTTAGTTAGTACTAAGGAAACTCCCAAGAATCGGCAGAATATAGTAAATAGAAGACTGTGAATGGGAGGCTTATCCGTGATAAAATGCTATACTGAGACCCGCTATCAGAGTAGATGTGGGCCGTTACCTGCAGCTGATGAGCTCCAAAAAGAGCGAAACCTATTAGGTCCTGCAGTACTGGCTTCAGAAATAAAACCTTGATTATATTTCATTTGTATGTGGTTTTGTTTTGTTATATTTTGTATTGGAAGGGAATAACTCCTATTCAGTCTCCTTGTGCTAGTGTATTTCCTCTTCTAGTCCTTTCTTCTCAGGAGTCACCTGAATGAGATCATTCCAAAGGGAAGTTGGATCAAGCTTGATTAGATTGTGACCTGGTCTAATCTAAATGGCCAGGTTCTTCCCCCTAGGCAATCTCATCTACTCCCATAGTTTTAACTGTCCCAATATGATGACAACTACAAAATCTTTGGCTAAACATTTTCTCTGAGGTCCTGAGTCATTACTGAATATTTGTACTTTTGATGTTCAATGGGCATTTCAAATCAGCCAAACTGATTGTTACCTTCCCTACTTCCCCTTCCCTCTACCCCATTGCTGCACAGCGTGTGCGTGCATGTTCGAGTGCATGTTCACACGCGCACGCACACACACACACACACACATGCACACACAAATCCAAAACAAAAACTTACCATTTTTTATACATTTCTTGTTTGATTGTTCCAGTGCAGTCCTCCCAGACACATAAACTAAACGCCTAAGAGGTATTGTCTACTCTTCCTCTTTCTCACCACCTCCCACAAATAAGTGACTATCAAGCCCTAAAGATTTGCCTCCAAAATCTATCTTCAGTCAGTCTCCTTTCCAGATCCTCAGTTACTGCCTTACCTCAGGCACCACTTTTCTGGACTACAGTAGCTGCCCAACGAGCCTTCCTATCTAATTTCTCCCCTTATTTACTCTCTACTTCTCATAGGGTGATCTCTTTAAAGACTAGATGTGGTCATGTCACTCCTTCCTTAAAACTCTTCAGTGGCTCACCTGTAGGATACAGTCCATGTTCCTCAGCCTGGTAAACTAAGCTTTTCTCCATCTAGCCACTGACGGTCTTCTCCTTTACGCTTGAGCAGTATGCTACTTGTAATTTCCCAGATTGACCATGTGTTTTGTTAGTTGTAGTTGTACAGCCTGTTTGTTCTGCCTAGAATTCCCTCTCCCGGAATCCATCCTCTTACCCCACCCAGTGGTGTGCTGGAGCCAACTCCTACTAGCTAGGGAGAACTGTTGGGTAAATACTCAGGAATTTTGCCAGCCAGTTTTTAACTCAAAAACAGCCATGATGGGGGCATTTTCACCACAGACATCAGCAAATATTACAAATCAGGACTTTCCCTCCACCCCCACCCCTACAAAAGTTGGTCCTAGCACACCAGCACTCCTGTCCAACTGACAACCACCTTTGCCTCAAATTCTGGCTTAGGTAGTTCTTTGAAACCTTTCCTGCCCAGCCCTCTACACACATAAAATTGCTACTTCTAAACACTTTACAGGCTTGATTATAGCATTTTTCAACTTATAGTGTAACTCTCTGTTTACATGTCCCTTTTTAATACTAAACTCTTGAGTTCCTAGGGCAGAGTGTACCTCTCAGTTGTCTTTGCATCTGTCATTCATTCACTTAACATTCACTGAACTGATAACACACCAAACTTGATATACTTAATGTGTCTCAGGCACTGTTCTCAGGGTACAAAGGTGAAAGGATTTAGCCATTGTCTGTAAGAAGCTCATAGCTAGTCCATGGGAAGAGAGAAATTCAAATAGTTCATTACAATACAGTGAGACAAGTCCATTGCTAGAAGTCTGTATAAGACACATTGGAGCCTGAAGGGAAACAAAACAAAACACACAACCCTGCCCAGTGTAATGGGAAAGTCTTCACAGAGCCGGTAAGGCTTAAAGGATGAACAAAAATTTGTTGCCTGTAAATAGGTGCTAAAAACAGTTAGTATTTTTATAGATAGAATTTCTCAGTAGAAATTTTTTCCATTCTGGACAGCTGAATTACACAACGTTTTTTGTTTCAGAGTAAATAGCAGTTTTATGTGGAAACCTTGTGTAAATGTCTATGAATTCGGCATTCTCAGAATGAGTACAGAAAGCATTGAATACTGCATCTATCACAATAATGTTGTATAGCGACTATCCCCAAACTCCATAGCCTGAAACAATAACAGTTGATCATTTCTTACGAATCTAAGGACCAGGTAGGCAGTTCTGATCTGGCCAACCTTAGCTGATTTTGGCTGGGCTTACTCATGCTTCTGCAGTCAGCTTGCAGGTCAGCCTGAGCCTAGCTTCTGTAGGATGCTGTTGGCTAAGTCAGCTCGGCTCTCCTCCATGTGTCTCTTCTAGCCCTGTAGCTCAGGCATGTTCCTGTGGTGGTGATAGGGGCTGAAGAGAGAGAGTGGAAAGATGCAAGTCTCTGTGCAGGCCTTTGCTTGCCTCAAGCTTGCTACTGTCCACTGGACCAAAGCAGATCACGTGGCTAAGTCCAGAGTTAGTGAGAGGGAAATGTGAAGAACTGGGACGATTACTGCACTCATTCTACCAAAACACTGTGCTGAGCTCTGTCCTAGACCTTGTGTTACTCTACAGATGTTACTTGCCCTTCAATTTGCTTCCAGTTGGTTGGATGCACTGCTGATAATGAGCAAATTTCTTTGAGCAGTCTAGACCTATTATTCTTATTTCCAGCTTTAGGTGTTTTTATCCAACTCTTGAAATGATATTTATTATTTGGGAGGCAGAAACTGAAGAATCACTTGTTTAGCAATATCCATATCATGATATTAAATCCTTTACATATTCTGGTCACTTAAACTTTTTGACTAAAAAGCCATGGTGTCCACAACAAAGAAAAAACATCTTGTAGAGATTTAAAAACATGTTTTTTTTTTTTAAATAAAAACATGTTTGTTTGTTTTTTTTAAAGATTTTATTTATCCATTTGACAGAGACACAGCGAGAGAGGGAACACAAGCAGGGGGAGTGGGAGAGGGAGAAGCAGGCTTCCCGCTGAGAAGGGAGCCTGATGCGGGGCTCCATCCCAGGACCCTGGGATCATGACCCGAGCCGAAGGCAGACGCTTAACGACTAAGCCACCCAGGTGCCCCAAAACATGTTTGTTTTTAATGGTCAATTGTTTAGGTGCACCTGGCTGGCTCAGTTGGTAGAGCATGCGACTCTTGATCTGGGGTTGTGAGTTCAAGCCCTGCATTGGGCCTAGAGCTTACTTAAAATAAAATAAAGTAAAATAGAGATCAATTATTTAATATCTCCAACTTAGCATCTGATGAGCTAGATTCCTCATATGAGATGCAAAACTTCAAAGTGGGAGAAATTTCAGTCCATTTATGAAAAAGAAACATTTTATTTATCAAGGCCTTAACAACAGAGCAGCTCCTTTACTTTTTTTTTTTTTTTTTAGATTTTATTTATTTATTTGACAGAGAGAGACACAGCGAGAGAGGGAATACAAGCAGGGTGAATGGGAGAGGGAGAGGCAGGCTTCCCGCGGAACAGGGAGCCCGATGCGGGACTCGATCCCAGGATCCCGGGATCATGACCTGAGCTGAAGGCAGACGCTTAACGACTGAGCCACCCAGGCGCCCCAGCAGCTCCTTTACTTTTAACTAGTAGCCTTGGGAATAGGGAACATTAAATAACAGTTCATAGAATGTGCTCTTTTGGGTCTTTGTCCAGAAGTGATTGAAATATCCAAAATGAACCCCCTTTTTTTAAATGAGGTTCATATGATCAGTGTTTGTTTAGTTTTCATCATCCTCATCATTGAGACAAGTGGGCAAATGGAGAATTGTTAGAAAGGAAGAAGGGAGTCCCAGAAATGGAAAAGTATGTGTGGCAGAGACAGAAAATAAATCCACAGAGCCAACTTCTAAACAAGTGGTTGGACCAGGAGAGTCTACCTTCCAGTTGCACCCCAATGGCTCTTCCCCCAAAGGAGGGTCACTGTGGCTTGCAGGATCACTATGGTTCCCTAGACTTTGATTTTACTTTGTATTTTAGTTTTTCTGCCAGGCTTGCCCCCGATAACCTGCTCCCAACACTAGGTGGAAGGGCTTGCTGCTGTTCTCTAAAGCCAGTGGGAGTAGGGCAGGGAACTGGAAGTAGCTACCTGAGGAAAGATTTCATGATCAAATATTTTTAAGAGAAATATTATGAACCTTAAGAAATGATTGTTGTCGGGCGCCTGGGTGGCTCAGTCGGTTAAGCGACTGCCTTCGGCTCAGGTCATGATCCTGGAGTCCCGGGATCGAGTCCCGCATCGGGCTCCCTGCTCAGCGGGGGGTCTGCTTCTCCCTCTGACCCTCCTCCCTCTCGTGCTCTCTGTCTCTCGTTCTCTCTCGCAAATAAATAAATAAAATCTTAAAAAAAAAAAAAAAAAAGAAATGATTGTTGTCCCCACAGTTTAGTGTGCTGACTCTAAAAATAGGGGAATGTTAAAAAGAGATTACAATGTGGACATAAATTCAACCTGCATTGGCTGCATTTGGAAAAATAATCCAGTCTTCTTACAGTGTAGTGGCATGAGAGAAAGTCTGGGTTCCAGCCCTGGCTCTGCCCTTTGTTTACTGTGTTATCTCTGTCTCGCCAGCTGGATAGTGAAGGCTTTTGGATTTGAAGATCTCTCGGGATCCTGTCAATCCAGCACACTGCTGTGTTCTTTGGGTCTCTGAGGTTGTGGTAGACCCTCATCTTGGTAACACTGTCATTTTTATCTATTCTAGAGTAAGATGAGCAGAGTGAGGGAGTTGTTGTATGGAGGCACAGAGCTTATAGTAATGGCAAAAGGTCAGAAGAGGCTCCATGTTAGTATAAAGCCTCAGTTACCTCTTTCGCCACCAGATGGTGGCCAGACATTTGCAAGACTTAAGAATTAGCTTTAGCTAAGACTTAACAAATGTCTTAGGAAATGAAGAAATTATAAGTTAATGGTGTAACTGATTATGTCTTAAACCCTGTCACACTAGTCAGCAATAATTTCAGCAGTGAAAAGGTAGAGTTACCTATAGTTTATACATTAGATATAGTTACCTAAGGTATAGTTTATGCCTACTTACAGTTACCTAAGGTTAAGAAATCTTTATCAAAGAGGATCAGAGTTTGAAATCATGATGAGTATAAAGTAAGCAAGAGAGAATTGATGAATTCATCAAATGCTGGTATACTTGAATGAAGAACCATTCTTTAAAACCTTAAAATTAATAAAGATAAAAATAGAGATAAAATGGTGTTTATTAATACTATAGGTACTGCTATATGGAAATATAAATGTTTTTAGTTCAATAAGTTAAGGCAAACCTATCCACAAAAGGTCTATCAGTGAACATTAAGAGGAAATCAGAAGTGCTTAAGGATCATTTCTGAACTGTGGATGTGACATCGAGTTGTGCCCTTCTTCTACCTTAGGAGTTGACAGACTTTTTCTGTGAAGGGTCAGATAGCAAATATTTTAGGCTTGCAGTTTATATGGCCTCCGTCTACTCAACTCTACCATTGTAGTATGAAGTTGCCATATGCAGTATGTAAACAAATGGGTGTGACTGTTCCAATAAAACTTTATTTACAAAAATGGGCAGCAGGCAAGGTTTGGCCATGTGCCATAGTTTGCCAACCCACCTGTAGGCAAAGGCTAGAGTTCTAAGCATTTCTCCTTTTTAGGCCTCCATCTCTGGCTTTGGTCAAATAAGGGGTTGAATTAGAGGATCTCTGACATTTTTCAGGTTTTGTGTCCTTTGGTATCTCTCCCTGAAGCTAAGTGATCCACCAGGCCAACTCCAGAATGATTTTTCTTTTATTTGTAAGGTCAAGTTTCTAAAAACCCAACTTGAACAAATCTGTAAGTCTCTAGAACAGGGTTTCTGAACCTTGGCACTATTGATATTTTGGTCTGTTGTTTGTTGCTGTTGTAAAGAGGCTGCCATGTGCTTCTAGGATGTTTAGCGGCATCTCTGGCCTCCTCTACCCATTAGATGCCAGTAGCACATACACTGTTTCCCTACACCAAATGTCCCCTGGAAAGCAAATCACCCCCAGCTGAGAACCACTGCTCTGGAGACTCGTATGAGTAACTGGAAGAGTATCAAAACTGGAAATCAGGCCATTTGACCCAGGATGGCCACAGAGATAATAAACGCCTTCCTTCAGGTACAAGGTCAAAAAAGCCAAGCCCAAAAGAACAACCGGTTTATTAGAAAAAGAAAGTGAGAATCAAAGGGGGCTGGAAATTTGGTAGTAGATTGCTTTTTATTTTTATTTATTTATTGATTTTTTTTTTTTTTTTTGAGAGAGAGAGAGTGAGAAAGGGAGTGGGGTGGGGGGGTGGGCGGGCAAGAGGACAGAGAGAGAGGGAGAGAGAGAATCCTAAGCAGGCTCCACACCTGGTCCCACACACTCCAACTCGGGGCTCGATCTTCTGGTCCTGAGATCATGACCTGAGCCAAAATCCAGAGTTGGACGCTTAACTGACTGAGCCACCCAGGTGCCCCAGTAGATTGCATTTTAATATTGATTTAGATCATTTTGTGGAAAATGTTCCTAAAACCACTGAACCAAAATAGATGGCTATCTATAACAGGTAAGTAAAAAGTCAAACAAAGAAACGTGGATGAAGAGAGATCTAGAAGAGATCATTAACACCAAAAATGTTTAGTTTTCACTCCTCATATCGCTTGATGAGATCTCTAACAGAAAGAATTCATACTGTATGAATTCATTAGCCCTTATCTATCAAGTCAGGGTTTTTTGTTTTGTTTTGCTTTAAATGGATAAATCAAGTATGGTTTATTTCTACAGTAGAATATTATTTACTGGAGAAAATGAATGCAGTATAGCTTCACACAACTACATAGATGGATCCTTTAAAGTAGATTTTAAATGTCGATAAAGCTGGTCTTTTAAAAGTCCAGCTGGCGGGCGCCTGGGTGGCTCAGTTGGTTACGCGACTGCCTTCGGCTCAGGTCGTGATCCTGGAGTCCCTGGATCGAGTCCCGCATAGGGCTCCCTGCTCGGCGGGGAGTCTGCTTCTCCCTCTGACCCTCCCCCCTCTCATGTGCTCTCTCTCATTCTCTCTCAAATAAATAAATAAAATCTTAAAAAAAAAAAAAATGTTAAAAAAAAAAGTCCAGCTGGCTTGTGATTTAGCTACAATTAAAAGCCAGTCATCTCTATTCAACTAAAAGAGCACTTGATTTCCATCTTCCTTTTACTTATGCCCATATTATTTCTTTTAGGAATTCATTCTCTTCCAATTGTAAGGGATATTAATCATAGCTGACAAGCCCTGAATATCCAGATGGCTTTGAACAAGAAATTTTTTGGTTTTGTCTTATTTTGCCTCTTGTTTTCCTTACAGTGACTTTAACACAGTGTGATATTTTCTGAACAGTGATCTAAGAACTCGAAATACTAATTCTAGTCTCAGGCTCTGCTTTTGACTTGCTCTATGATCTGGGGCAGACTCCCCTCTGCTGAGGAAACGGTTTCTTCATCTTTAAAATGATAGAGATCCCCCAACTTCCCAGGGTAATTATATAAGAATCATCTTTTTATTTTTATTTTTATTTTTATTCCAGTATAGTTAACATACAGTGTTATATTAGTTTCAGGAATACAATATTGTGATTCAACAATTACGTAAGAATTATCTTTGAAGGCTTGTTTAATATGTAGATTTCTGTGGTTCATTCCCCCATTCTGATTCTGTAGTGTAGGGTAAGGACTAGGAAGCCCGGGTGATTCTGGTACATGGCCATGTTTGAGAACAAGTAGAGATGAACTCTAAGGACCTTTCAACTCTAAAATGCAGTGGTTACATGAAATCTCTATTTCCCTAAATGCCTTTTATTATATTATCTTCTGGGAGCTCTTTTTATATACTGCAAGAAATAATTGAGATTAAAACATTGTAGGTCACTCCACATACACACACAGGTACAGCTTTGGTTTGCTATAATGTGATCATCTTATGGCTCAGGATGAGAATCTTGACCCCCAATAATTGTGTTAGAAGATGGTTTCCCTTTTTACCAGGGTGCCATCTCAGCTTCTTTGTCTTCATCCTTGGATTTAGAGAAGAATTAAATAGTCTGATATTCTGATTTCCATGTAACCATAAAGTGGAATAAAATTAGGAATTCTGCATGGTGGTTAACTTGTTTGTTTTTCTTTAATTTACAGAATGCTCTTTTCAGTTGCATTAGCAGAAATGAAAGTAAGTATATTGTCAATGGTTATATGAACAGTCCAAAGAGCAAAACTCAGTTTAAGAATATGATTTAGCTGTTATAAGCATTGCCAAGACCTGACATTATGACATGGGCTGTTAGTAAGCTGCGTGAAGGCCCAGCAGGATTCTGATAGGCTCTTTCCTCAGTGGTATTCAGGCTATTCATGAATTATGACAGTTTCTATGTCTTAACTGCAGATTTACAAAGCAGATACTACTGTTAGATGGGAAGATCATGCCCTACTTGAATAAATAGGATTACTTGCAGAAATTAAGCATTCCCAGGTGATACAGTGTAGCACTTGCCAAGGACTGCCTCTCAATTTGTTCCTCAGACATTTACTGCCTACTTGCTCTGTAGAGACAGACAAAGGATATAGGATAGTGTCACTGATAAAAGTGCTGTGGGAATTCAGAGGAAGGAGGGATCACATCCTGTAGGGGTGCTTAGAATGGCTTCGTGGAGTTGGTAGCTGAGCTGGGCCTTGAAGGATGGACAAGAGATGAACAGTGGAGATTGGAGGAAGGGCATCCCAGGTGAAGGGAGTAGTGAGCAGTTACAGCTAGGAAAAACACAGCTGAGGAACAGAAGAGTTGTTTGGATTAGCTTGGCAGTTCAGTGTATCAAAGTATGATAAGAAACGTTAACTGGCTGTATTTTATCTTCTAACCCTCTCTAATTAGGGCTTAATTCACAATTTCTAAGCTGTTCTTATAGTAATCTCTGTCTTCCCACACTGGTGAGGAAGCCAGCCTAATGGAGGAATCAGAAGATGGGCATCCTTGGCTGTTTCTCACTTGTCTCTTCTGTCCCCACCCCCACCCCTCAGTTTATCCTAAGGTTAATGGTGATAAATGTAGCCATAAATTGCTCTTTGTGTTGAAATTGAACAGTTTAGCAATGAACACAGTAAGTAGTAACTGTAAGTTAAAAACAGGTGGCACAGTAAGTGTGAAACAGTTTCCTGGTGCAGGAAACAGGCCTATCCTGTATCAGTTCAGTCCTAGCTTAATTTGTGTATCATTTTATCCTTGTCATTATTTCTGGAAGTTGCCTCAATTCTCTGCTCATTCCCTAGTCAGTGGAATTCACCAGAAACCTGATTCCGGTTCCTCCATAACCTCTAATAATTATCAGAGATTTCCTGCCTGCCTTTCTCTTACCCGTTTCCTGCCATACCTCCACCTGGGTTCCCTTCAGACTCCCACAGACCCTCTAACCTCTCCTGTGTGGATCTCTTGCTCTTCCCCAGTATAAATCCCACATCTGCACCCCCCCAGCCACTCGTCTAGCTCCCCCCAGATACC
The DNA here is from genome assembly GCF_054177405.1 of Leptonychotes weddellii. NCBI lineage: Eukaryota > Metazoa > Chordata > Mammalia > Carnivora > Phocidae > Leptonychotes > Leptonychotes weddellii. Next base: position 48,543,535 of record NC_138382.1, read on the forward strand.
TGAGATGGTCCCCCTTGATTTCTAAAAATACACAAATCGAATTTCAAATGTGGGTTTTACTTTTCAGTGTTAAAGCAGGTCATATCAGTTGTGAGGTAAAGACCATTTCAAATTAGACATGTTCTTAGGAATAGAACTTAAGAAATTTTTTTCAAGATAAACAGTTGTATAACTGTCAAATTTATGAAATGAGCCTGGTAGCTCTTAGTTTTTACTGGTCCTGTTTTATAAATGTGAAGCATTTGGGGTTTGGTTTTATTTTTATTTTGTTTGCCTTGCTTTGTTTGTAAATCTCCACAAATCTAACATAGAAAGATGTTCCAGTGGTTCTCAACATGGGCAATATTGGCATTTTGGGAGACCGTTCTGGTTGTGTGTCTGCCCTGTATGTTGCAGAGCAGTTAACAACCCCGACCCCATGCACTAAATGGCGGCAGTAGTCCCCAAGTCATTGTGAAAACCAGAAACATTTCCACATGCCTCCAGAATCTCCCAGAGGGGTGGTCCTGCTCCTGCTGAGAACCACTACGCTAGATAGACTATACTTTGACAAATAAGGACTCTCTTACACCACTGAGCACCTGGATGTCCTCATGGCTATTTCTATAGTAGTGCTGATTTAAAGTACTTGTCTTCTGTGCCATGGTTTTATATCTCAAATTCAAAAAGGTACATATTGTTTTATCAATATTGTGACAATTTATTGTTAGCAAATGGCTATTTCCGTTTCAGCATCATTTCCTTTTTTCCCCCACAGTGGGCTCAGTTTGTTGCAGTTATGCAGGCCATCACACAAACTGCCGAGAATACTGTCAAGCCATCTTTCGAACAGACTCTTCTCCTGGTCCATCTCAGATCAAAGCAGTGGAAAATTATTGTGCCTCTATTAGTCCACAATTAATACACTGTGTGAACAATTATACCCAATCTTATCCAATGAGGAACCCAACAGATAGTAAGTAAAATGGACATATTCCTCTCGTTTCAATCTTTAGTAAAATCATTTGTAAAAAGGAAGTAAATCCTTGGGGCGCCTGGGTGGGTCAGTCGGTTAAGTGTCCAACTCTTGATCTCAGCTCAGGTCTTGATCACAGAGTCGTGAGTTCAAACACCTCATTGGGCTCCATGCTGGGTGTGGTGCCTACTTAAAAAAAGGAAGTAAATTCTTGTAGATATCTGCAGTCTCAGTCATTTGGGAAACACCAGACTTCCTCTGGTTTTTAGATTTGACAGACTGGATATTATTATCACAGCTGAAAGGTGCCAAGAAAGGTAGAGCTGTCAGGGGTATGAGGAAGCAGGCACTCTTTGTTCTGGGGATGGGAGAATTCATTGGTATGGATATTTTGAAAGGAAGCTGGGTTATGACCATGAGAATTTCAAATGATCATACCTTTTAATCTAGCAATTCCATTTCTCAGAATTTGTCCTTCAAGAAGACTCATAAATATACATGCACATGTAAAGGATATTTACTGTGACACTGATGGTAATGGAGAAAAATTAGAAATAACCCAAATACCCATCAATAGGGAATTGATTAAAGTTGATGAAATAAATTATATATCTATATAATAACAATACTTTATAACCAACATAAAGAAAAAAGTATGTTTATATAGAAAGGAGTCCAAGATATAGTAAGCAAAAAAGTCAAGTTGCAGAACTAACTGTATAGTATAATACATTTTTAGTTGTATGCCTATTCCATTTTATATGTTTTTATAATGAACAATTATTTTATAATAAAAGCCCTATATAAAAATGAGAAGAAATCCTGATACTTATGAAAATCAGGGCCTCCTAGTGAACCTGCACCTTATGGGGTCTTCAAAGTCTCAGCTTTGTACATCCTGTAATCCGTTTTCTTCATTTAGAGGTGAACAAACTTTAAACAATTAACTAATTAACCAAACTGACAAAAGATTTATAAGCCAATGCCAATGTTTTGATTTACACTGGGATACTGAAAGACTTGTTTTTGTAAACTCAGAGGCAGTGATATGTGCCGTTTGTCCAGCATCTAAAGCAGAACTCTTATGCTTGTAACATTCTGTGGTGTGGCTGTATGATGAAAATCAGAGGATGAAGCATTTGCCACAAATAACCTTTATTCCTTTTTTTATTTTAAACATTTTATTTATTTATTTGTCAGAGAGAGAGCGAGCGCACAAGCTGGGGGAGAGGCAGGCAGAGGGAGAAACAGGCTCCCTGCTGAGCAAGGAGCCTGATGCAGGACTCGATCCCAGGACCCTGGGATCATGACCCCAGCCAAAGGCAGACACTTAACCACTGAGCCACCCAGGCATCCCTATTCATTTTTTTTAAGATTTATTTATTTTAGAGAGAGAGTGCATGTGCATGGGGGGGAGGGGCAGAGGGAGAGGGACAGAGAGAATCTTAAGCAGACTCCCCACTGAGTGTGGAGCCCCATGCAGGCTCGATCTCACAACCCTGACATCACTACCCGAGCCAAAACCAAGAATCTGACGCTTAACCGATGGCACCACCCAGTCACCCCAAACTTCATTCATTTTAAAGGCAGAAGCAACCTGATATCTTGTCAGAGTATGCTATTGTGTTATTTAAATTGCAACTTAGAGGGGCGCCTGGGTGGCTCAGTAGGTTAAGCGTCTGCTTCAGTTCAGGTCATGATCCCAGGGTCCTGGGATCCAGTCCTGCAGCAGGCACCCTGCTCAGCAGGGAGTCTGCTTCTCCCTCTCCTGACCCTCCCCCTTGCTTGTGCTCTTGCTCGAGTGCGTGCTCTCTTTCTCTCTCTAAAATGAATAAATAAAAAATCTTAAAAAAAATAAATTACAACTTAGATTAGTTAACTTGCACAGATATATGAAAGCTTTATATCCCAAAATGTGATGGAATATGGTTTTTGTGGGTTTTGCTATTGAAATTAGTCATCTCTGTCATTCTGTCAAGGACACAATCCCTTTTAGGCAGTTGTTTCTAGCGTGAAATAATTCCAGTTTGATCTATAATACCTTTTCCAGGAACATAAGATACTTTACATGTAAGGACTTCTTAGGGGTAGGACGAGATGACCTTTCATTTATGTAGTATTGGTGCTAAAGATCCCATGTTTGGAGATAGTGGTAAATTCTGGTAATAGTTACCTTGTCCACCTTTAGCTCTTCAGTTATTTGTTACGCTGCAAAGTAGTGCAGAGAGAATTTGCTAGGCTCTGTGTACTGCAGATACTGACATACAACTGAGTGGTAGTGTTTCCAGTATACCCCCATGTTCTTTTGTTCTGAGCAGTGCATGACATAAAATCAGCTAATTAAGCCACATATATCCTGAAAATGTAGGTTTATATTGCTGTGACAGAGCTGAAGACCATGCTTGCCAAAATGCCTGCAAGAGAATTCTGATGTCTAAGAAAACAGAAATGGAGATTGTTGATGGCCTCATCGAGGGTTGTAAGACCCAGCCTTTGCCTCAGGATCCTCTTTGGCAGTGTTTTCTTGAAAGCTCACAGTCTGTTCACCCTGGCGTCACTCTACACCCTCCTCCCTCTACGGGCCTTGATGGAGCTAAATTGCATTGTTGTTCTAAAGCAAACACTTCGACATGTAGGTCAGTATCTCATTTTCCTTTATTAAAACCAGTAGAAAATGGCATTTTAATTAGTGATTTTAAGTCTAGGAAATGTATGTTATATTTTTGTATTGTGTAGACTTAAGAGTTTAGAAGGTGTAAAATCTTTCTTTCATCAGCAAGTATTTATTAAGCGTCATGTGTATATAAGACATTGTTTTTGAACATTGCTAAAAGAACTGTGTTTTGGAGTATAGAGGATTAACATTGGCAGGGCAATAAATATTTAAAGATGATGCAACAGGGATTCTACCCTCAAGGCTATCATTAAGTAAGCTTACAATTTAGAAGATGTTTTGATATGACATCTAAGGGATATTCTCTTTGTTAAATTATGATACTTTCAACAGTAACTGACCTTTTGTATATATTGGTGAATGATCTGGGTTGGCACTTAAACCCAAAGTTAGATAGCAGTGTATTGGCATTCATTTGGATGATACACTTAGGGAAGAATTATACAAATATAAGATGGAAGGGGCGCCTGGGTGGCTCAGTTGGTTGGGCGCCTGCTTTCAGCTCAGGTCATGATCCTGGGGTCTTGGGATCGAGTCCCGCATCAGGCTCCCTGCTCAGCGGGGAGTCTGCTTCTCCCTCTGACCCTCCTCCCTCTCATGCTCTCTGTCTCTCATTCTCTCTCTCAAATAAATAAATAAAATCTTTAAAAATATATATATATATAAGATGGAAGAAACAATCTAGAGACAAGAATAAATGGAGATAACTAAAGTCATGGCAGAACACAGGTGAAAAAGAAGTTTGCTTTATTAGGGATATTTTAGGTGAAAATGGACCACATATTACTAGAACATCCTGAAATATCACCTACCAGGAGTGAAGCAGTTTTTCCCGTGGTTTCTAAATTGAATGGACCTTTAGCAAAAATTGTGCCCAGAATAACTCATCAAACTCTACCAAAGATATAAAAAAACTGGAAGATATCCGAAGAAAATTAACAGAAGAGCTTAAAGAGAAGTTAAGTTGGTCCTGTAATTAAGGAAATTTAATTGCTGATAGGAATTAAATGTATTTATGGGAGGGATGCTGAGTAATTCTTTGAATTTCCTTAAAAGTATTTATGCCCTAAAGTCATTGGAGATTGGAAACACTTTGCCCTACTTTACCTTGATGTAGTTTTATGGTTTATTTCCATCTTATGATTGGTGTCGGTTTGTATAATTCCTGCTTATATATAGAAAACTAATTCTGAGATGTTATTGAACAGTCTGTTCAAGGTCATAGAGAAAGTTAAGGACTAGAGAAAGGACTGGTTTCTAGCTCAAAGTACCTAATTTAACTCATTCGCAGCTTCCTCCTCTCTATGATGTATAAGCTCCATGGAGAGCAGGGACCTTGTCTCTCTTATTTACCATTATATATCCAGTGCCTTGAACAGGGTCTAACACAAAATAGGCACTCAGTAAACATCAGTAGAGTGAATGAGCAAAATTATAAAAGTAAAAACATCCTTCTCATAGGGTTGAATATGAAAGTCAAATAAAATGTGGCAGGAATGGGGAATTTTTACTTGTGACTTTGCATATTTTGGTAGTATATTTTATATTACATATATTATGTTTTTTTTACATTTTTATTACTTTTATAAATTTTAAAAATTAAACTAATGTGAATGCACTTTGGAAATGGTACTGACATTATTTTAGTCATGTGCAAGTTGTTTTGTAATCATCAAGTACTACAAATAAGATTGTCATATATTAACTACAATAGTATATAGAGGGACGCCTGGGTGGCTCAGTCGTTAAGCGTCTGCCTTCGGCTCAGGTCATGATCCCAGGGTCCTGGGATTGAGTCCCACATCGGGCTCCTTGCTCAGTGAGGAGCCTGCTTCTCCCTCTCCCTCTGCTGCTCCCCCTGCTTGTGCTCTCTCTCTCTGACAAATAAATAAAAATCTTAAAAAAAAAATAGTATATAGAAGCCTTGGAATTCATAAGCTTTTACATATAGACTACCTTGGCCTATCTTAAGGAATATAAGTGGCTTTGGGATAATTTTTCAGGGAGAAACTAGTGAACCCTAAGTCTGTAAAGCTTCTTAAATCTGAGGACCATGTCACAGTTTTACCTCCTGTGGTTGAAATATAAATGTAGGAGAATCTATCTTTGTGGAGGCAAAACCATATGCCTTACCTTACTTTACATAAAGGTAAAAGAGAGATCAGAAATACAGAAGAAATAACTGTGCCAAGAATAAGGATGTACAGGGCGCCTGGGTGGCTCAGTTGGTTAAGCGACTGCCTTCGGCTCAGGTCATGATCCTGGAGTCCTGGGATCGAGTCCCGCATCGGGCTCCCTGCTCGGCGGGGAGCCTGCCTCTCCCTCTGACCCTCCCCCCTCTCATGTGCTCTCTTACTCTCTCTCTCTCAAATAAATAAATAAAATCTTTAAAAAAAAAAAAGAATAAGGATGTACAAATACTGAAATTAAACATTACATTTAGCACAGAGCTTTGTAGCAATCATGGGGAAATGGAAAGAGATGGATGATAAAAAAAGGCTAACATTTTCATGGAAGAGTTCACTGTTTATGGCTCTAAATTCTAGGAGATAAATTTTAGTCTTTTGGTTTTCGTAATTTTTTTCTTATTTATATTCTAAAATATAGTTCATAGAATTTGAGTTTTATGCAAATCAAATTATTTATTCATTTGGCTCATCTGTGTTTCTGCATTTGTGCCTTTATTTCAGAGAACTGTGCACTAAACTTTACAGCATGAGCTGGGGCAATACACAGAGTTGGCAAGAGTTTGATCGTTTTTGTGAATATAATCCAGTGGAAGTGTCCATGTTGACCTGTTTAGCAGATGTTCGGGAACCTTGCCAGTTGGGCTGTAGAAATCTTACTTACTGTACTAATTTTAACAACAGGTAAGAGAAAACTATTGTACATGGAATGGAAGTATTTTATCATTTTCTTGTTTTTAAATAAGTGAAAAGACCACTTTACTCTGATTTTTACTCTGATGCTAAGTTAAAAGGAAGTAGTATTTTTTTTATTATTTCATCTTTAAATACTATAACTCATCCAGTAAATCACCTCTGGGAAAGGAAGCACTATAACAAAGTCCCTTCTAGACTAGAGATACTTAAAGCATCTAGAATTCAAAGAATCTTTTCTGCCTTCAGCCTACCATTCTTCCCCTCTTCCTTCTATTACACAACCAGTGGAAACAGTTCATTGCAGAATAAATCACTGTGAACAATTTGGCCGTCCAAATGCTCTCTTTTGAACAGTTTACTTCGAAGTTTACTTCAACCAGTCTGAAGGTCCCACTCAGCAAGTTCGCTATTTCATACAAAAATACTGTCTTACTTTACTTATTTGTATTTTCTTGAGGTATCAAGTATGGTCAGAAAAACAAGGGTCCAAAACTGAATGGCTGAACAAACAGTGAAGAAAACAAAAGGGCTTCCAGAAGCTTAGAGAACACCTATCAGAGAAGGCAGAGAGAGAGTTTCTAAGCAAGAGGGGGCCAGTTTTGTGAGCTGGCCTGGAGCCTGGAGATCAAGGGGGCAAAGAGGGAAAGAATCATTCAGTTGGGTCAGACAGAAGTTCAAACGAACATAATCCTATTCTTTTAAAAGTATTCAGAATATTTTTAAAAAAGGTATTCAGAATATTATTTCGAGTAAAAAAATTGAGATATCTTTACAGCTGGTAATAGAGTGTTAGCCGATAAGGACATGGTTTAGAGATTGAGTAAATTTGAAATCTATGAAATGTTTGAAGTTAAACTTGGACTCATAGTCTGGCTTCTGGGGATAGTGGAGTAGTTTGTAGCAAACTAATACTTCTGCAAGTACCAATTATGAACTCTGTACAAAATATTAAAAAAAAGTATTGTTTTAAGGTGTTAGTGAGTGGCCAAAAGCAGGAGGGGCTGTATCTCATGAAACATAGAAACCACACTGCACGAGGGCCGCATTTATCCAGTTTTTCCTTCATGGGCACCCTCAGCCCCTTTGCATGGCATAAAGAATTCAAGCAAAAAGCAGCAGTCTTGGGCTGAGGAGTTAGAGATCAGAGTTTAGGGCTGCCAGAGTGGCTAGATGCAGGAGTAGAAAACCCGGGAAAGGTGGGAACCACAGAAGGAGATGCCTCCAAATCTGCAAACAAACTCCCGGTAAATCCTTAAATTTAACAAAGTGACAGGATACAAGGTTAACATTAAAAAGCCGATTGTATTTCTGTATGTTGCAACAAACAATGGGAAAATGAAATTTATTTTAAAAATACAAATTTACACAATTGCATCAAAAAACATGAGATACTTAGGGTAAATTTAACAAAAGAGGTGCAAGAACTATGCATTGAGAACCAGAAAACTTTGCAGAGAGAAATTAAAGACAGTGAATAAACAGAGAGAGGTACTGTGTTCATGGATTAGAAGACTCAATATTGTTAAAATGTTAATTCTCCTGAGACTGATCTCTAGATTCAGCGCAATCGCAATCAAAATCCCAATAGGCTTTTTAAAATAGAAATTGCCAGACTAACTCTGAAATTCAAATGAAAATACAAAGGACCTAGGATAGCTAAAAGAATTTTTTTTTAAAATAACAAATTTGGAGAACTTACAGTACCTGATTTCAAGACTTGTTATAAAGCAACACAAATTAGGGGCACCTGGGGTGGCTCAGTCAGTTAAGTGTCATTGTCCCAGGGTGCTGTGATTGAGCCCCAGGTTGGGCTGCGTGCTCAACACGGAGTCTGCTTGATATTCTCTCTCCCTCTCTGCCTCCTGCCTGTTCTCTCTCTCAATAAATAAATAAATAAAATAAAATTAATTGAAGATGGGTCAGAGAACAAAACATAAAAGCTGAAAATATAAAGCTTCTAGAAGAAAACTTAGGAGAGTATCTTGACAAACCTGGTGTAGACAAAGATTTTGTAGACAGGAGACAAAATGCACTAATTATAAAAGAAAAAAAATAATGAGTTAGGGTTCAACAGTAAACACTCAGCAAAAGACACCATATAAGATTTGAAAAGGCAGGCCACAGTTTGAGAGAAAATATTCAGTATATTACATGTGCACACTTACAGTCACACACACATTTGACAAAGGACTTGTAACCAAAATATATAAATAACTCCAATAACCTCATAATAAAAAGTCAAACAACCCTTGGGGCACTTGGGTGGCTTAGTCGGTTAAGCGTCTGCCTTCAGCTCAGGTCATGATCCCAAGGTCCTGGGGTCGAGTCCTGAGTCAGGCTCCTTGCTGAGCAGGGAACCTGCTTCTCCCTCTCCCTCTACCTGCTTGTACTCTCTCTTTCTCTGTCAAATAAAACCTTAAAAAAAAAAAAAAAAGTCAAACAACCCAATTTAAAAAAAAATAGGCAAAAACTTTCAAGGGTCTTTCACCAAAGAAGACATCAAAATAGCCACCATGCATTCAAAGCTGATATCCTTTGATGCATTATATGTACTTTCTTTAGGAAAATCAGATTTTCCTACTGCATTAGTATGTCAGGATCTTACCTATTACTTCTCTCTAGAAAATAATTGCCTCTTGATTCTTTCTGGCCTTTTTTCTTTTCAGGCCAACAGAACTTTTCAGGAGTTGTAATGCTCAGTCAGATCAAGGAGCCATGAATGACATGAAGCTGTGGGAGAAAGGAAGCATAAAGATGCCATTTATCAACATACCTGTTCTTGACATTAAGAAGTGCCAGCCAGAAATGTGGAAAGCGGTAGCTTGTTCACTGCAGATTAAACCTTGTCATAGTAAATCCCGGGGAAGTATTATTTGCAAGTAAGTTTCTTTCCTCGTAATGACTCTCCAGTCTTGGTTCAGACCATGATCTGAACCACAGCCTATCTTTAGAGTTTTCTCTCCCACCACTTCTCTTTGCCCATCCTCCCCACATGTCAAATGCTTTCTCACTTTTTCCTCCTCTGCTTGAAATACTGTTCCATCTCCACTTGCCCACTGCCTCGCTTTCTTAGCCTCTCTCAAATGCCAGTCATTCCCATGGAATCTTCACAGATCTCCCCAGCTCATAGTAATTTACCCTTCCTACAAACTTCTGTAGACCTTTATTTGAATTTCTCTTACGGAATTTAGTTCCAGAAACATTTGTCAAGTACCTTCAATACTCAACTCTATTTTTATATTTTAATTTGTGTACTTACATTCTGTTAGACTTTGTTCTCCTTGAGGAGTTTATTCCTTGTAACTTCTTTTTTTTTGTCTCCTCTTTCCTCTTTTTCTTCTCTTCAGGGATTAGGGTAATCCTGACACATAGTAGGTGTTCCATGCATGTTTAATGAGTGAGGGAGTTAGTGAATATAGTCATTAGGGCCTATTTCTAGTGAGCATTTTGTGAATGGTTTGCTTAGGAGATCTAGGATAAAGTAAAGATGAAAGCTGCTGTCCTGGGTGAAACCAAAAGCATTAGCCATGTAGTAATCTATGCCAGCTGATCTTCAAGCATCTGTTTTTCCAAAAACTTTTCTAAAAACCAAGTCAATATCCAGCCCCTAAGTTGGTGTGTGTCTTGGTGCTGCTGGACACTTGATGACTGATGGCAGATTATTTCAACCTTAAACAGGGTCCAGATCTATTCTCTGGCATGACTTGGCCATGACTTGAGTAAGGGGAAAGATGAGGGGTAACTTGGGTGGCAAGAGGCAACCAGTGGGAAATTTATAGACTCATAGCACAAAAATTTATAGAAAAGGAATCAAATACCTTTTGAAGACTGAGAAAATTTTAAAGTAGTGTACTTTCCAATTGTTATGGGCCAAACACCTTACTGTTGATAACTAAAAAGATATTTAAAAAGAGAAGAGGACAGAGGGAGGAAGAAGCAAGTAAGCATAAGGTCCTGAAAGAAAAGATGTATGATTTTGCAAAGAGCAAATCAGACTAGCCTAGTTTAATTTCCTTTCAAAGACTGGGACAAGCCACACTGATGGTAATAACAGTATGAGTATAAAATTTGAGCAAGGCCTTTGATCTCCGATAAGAGAAAAGGATGCTTTGCTAGTATAATACATTACTTACTACTATGCAACCTGAGGTCTTCTATGACTCCTGTTTTCTTTTGCCATTACTCTGACCTAACCAGTTGTAAAATATTGTTATGAAAACTCACCTTCTGGAAGGCTTCAGAAACAGGATTGATATTGACTAGACAACATGAGGAGGTTCCTTAAACTCTAAATTTGTATTTTTCTTCTTAAGATCAGATTGTGTGGAGATTCTCAAGAAATGTGGGGACCAGAACAAATTCCCGGAAGACCACACAGCTGAAAGTATTTGTGAGCTTCTGTCACCTACAGATGACCTAGAGAATTGTATACCTTTGGATACATACCTAAGTAAGTACTTTGTTTTTTTAGATTTCAAATATTTCTCCCTTTCATCTCTGCCCTTCATGTTTGCTTTGGATGAACATCTATCTGTTGAGAATGTGTGGTTTAATTATACTATCTCAATTGCAGACTCTTATCTTATTCGCTTGGTCTTTTTGGCGCTGGAAAGAATTGTCATCTTAAAATATGTAAGCCCAAGTGACTATCTTATCAGTCTGAGGAAGTGATGAACTATTGTCAATCAGGAATTCTAAGCAGTGAATCTGGGGCAAACATCTTAGATAATAGCCCCATATCATTGCTATCCCCTTGCCATGATTTGACCAGGAAGTGGAATTTCCCCAGGGAATCTTCAGCTTTTTGTCATGAGAATATTAGTGTACCTGAGCCGGGCATTGGCTTAGACTGACCCACCAAATAGGGAGTAAGGAATGATGGTCTGGGTTAGTACATGAAAATGGAACTTTTGTCTCTGCCAAAGGATTCCTGCCAAGAGCTAGAAGAATAAGTTGCTATCTCATTGAGGGATCCTGGAGCTGAGTTTCTCAGCAGGAGGTGACCCCGTGTGGTGGAAACCAGAGAGATGACGAGTAGAACTCATACACACGGAGTACTGTAGTTAGGGTACACTTACACCTTTATTAGCCCTACAGTCTGAGTCTGGCCTAAACTCGAGTAAGCAAAGCTAATGTAGTCACAAGCCTAGACTCTATTTCACATGCTGCCGCCAGGGGGCGTTAGTGCACCGAGCTGGCTGGAAAGGCAGACTGAATTCAGCTCCTACTTGCTTTGTTTTCCTGTGTCAGATAGGACTAAGTTCTACTGCAAATAACAGAACAACAGGGAAAAGTAAAGGAAAGCCCAGAAATAAACAGTCCAGGGCTATTATAGTGGTTCCACCATCCAGAGTCCAGGCTCCTTTTTTTTCTGCACTGTCCTTAGTTCTTGGCTTCCATCATCAAGGTTACTTGAGGTACTTTATTATCACAGCATGCCTCCTGGAATTCTAGCCACCATATTCTAGTGTAAGGGAAAACCACCCGAGCTGTAAGGGAAACTGAGAAAGATGATCTTTTTAGCTGTGGGCCCATTGTCACGCTATTATTAGTAAGCAGGAAGAAAAGAGTGGATGCTAGATTTGCAGCTAGTGATATCAGCCACATTTTCTTAAGGCCAACAAACTGTGTCCCTCAGCCTTTATGACCAGTATAGTGAAAAAAAAAGCATTAGACTCAGGATAGGCCTCTGTGACTTTGGACAGATCACCTCTTTGCAGCCTCAGCTTCCCTGTTTATAAAAGGATTGGGCTAGATGAGATGAGCTCCAAGAACACTTACACCTTTATTAGCCCTACAGTCTGAGTCTGGCCTAAACTCAAGTAAGCAAACCTAATGTAGTCACAAGCCTAGACTCTATTAGAGCAGTGAAATATATGTGTAGAAGGAAAAAAAGTTAAAGAAATGTTTTTGTTTGAATTTTAATATACTCTTTAAATATCACATATACTTTATATTAAGTGAGACTCTGCCATGGTCATTATTTCACAAGTTGACAAATATAATCATGGTACAGGACCCATCTTACCATAGTGAATTATTATAGTTTATGGTAAAATGTGCCAAGTTATTCCTCTTAGGCATAAGCACGTGTTTGACCACCCTACCATCCCTTTATACTACTTATTACTTATCATTAGGTGACTTTTTTATTTATACACACAGAGACACACATGCACACACATACCCCCCGTCTATTTATTTTTTTTATTTATTTATTTTTATTCTTATGTTAATCCCCATACATTACATCATTAGTTTTAGATGTAGTGTTCCATGATTCATTGTTTGTGCATAACACCCAGTGCTCCATGCAGAATGTGCCCTCCTCAATACCCACCACCAGGCTAACCCATCCTCCCACCCCCCTCCCCTCTAGAACCCTCAGTTTGTTTTTCAGAGTCC
>NC_138382.1:48556950-48595261 GCF_054177405.1 Leptonychotes weddellii
TATTTATTTATTTTTATTCTTATGTTAATCCCCATACATTACATCATTAGTTTTAGATGTAGTGTTCCATGATTCATTGTTTGTGCATAACACCCAGTGCTCCATGCAGAATGTGCCCTCCTCAATACCCACCACCAGGCTAACCCATCCTCCCACCCCCCTCCCCTCTAGAACCCTCAGTTTGTTTTTCAGAGTCCATTGTCTCTCATGGTTCATCTACCCCTCCGATTTCCCCCGCTTCATTCTTCCCCTCCTGCTACCTTCTTCTTCTTCTTCTTTTTTTTCCCCCGGTCTATTTATTGTCTATTTCCCAAATAAAATGTAACTTCTACATTAGGGATTTGTCAGTTTTATTCACTACTGTATCTCCAGTGCTCAGAACCTTGTCTAGCGTATCGTAGGTACCCAGTAATAAACAAGTGAATGAATGTATGTATGTGTATGCTAAATTCACAAATGATCAGAGCATCTGTGTGTTTTAATAGTTTACTAGAATCAGGCCTCACTTTCTGGACATGAGCTCTCCATTTATTCTAGCCATAATTAATTCAGATAATTTACAGATCTCGCTTACCTTTTGGGGTTGGTTAAACTGATCTGTGTTTGGTTTTTCAGGGCCAAGTACTTTGGGTAACATTGTAGAAGAGGTCACTCATCCCTGTAACCCAAATCCTTGCCCTGCTAATGAGCTCTGTGAGGTAAACCGGAAGGGGTGTCCGTCTGGAGATCCCTGCCTTCCATTCTCTTGTGTGCAAGGTAAGAGGTAGATGGGTGTGGGTGTGGGGTGAGGGGTTGGATTTCTGTATAGGGATTATCTTTGGAGTGAGCTCACAATGGACTTTATTTTCTAAGTTATGTTTTTCTGTAACATTTGAGGTTTTCCCAATAAACCTGTGTTAGTTATATAGGCAGGAGAAAACAAAGACAAATGTAATTTTCAATTATCATTTAGATTGTAAACTGATTCTCATAAAGAGAATTACAGGATTACAGAATTACTCTCATAAAGAGTTACAGGGTTCTTAACAACAAAAGAAAAGAAAACCTTGAGCCTGTTTTTTGTACATTCTCTTCCAGGTTGTGATGTTTAAGAAAGTGTACTGCACATTGTTCATGTTTTTTTCTTTTCTTTCCTTTAGTTATATGGAGAAAAGTCATAGTGGGATGTGCAATTATCTCCATGAGCTTAATGTTTTATTGGGATGCATATGATTTTAAGACCGATTTTTTTTTTTTAAAGATTTTATTTATTTATTTGACAGAGGGAGACACAGCGAGAGAGGGAACACAAGCAGGGGGAGTGGGAGAGGGAGCAGCAGACTTCCTGCCGAGCAGGGAGCCCGATGCGGGACTCGATCCCGGGACCCTGGGATCATGACCTGAGCCGAAGGCAGACGCTTAATGACTGAGCCACCCAGGCGCCCCTGATTTTTTTTTTTTTTAATGCAGGAGGCCTCTTGAATAAGAAATGTTCATCCCAGTGAATTTTGATAGTCTTTATCTCTTCTGTTGTACAGTGTGGCAATATTTTGCTTCTTTTTATCTACTTCCCAATTGAAAATGTTTCTTTGTCATGTTAAAATCACCATGTAAAAATATCTGTGAAGTAAAAAGGAAGAGAAGATTAAATAAGCATGATATCTCAAAGGATCATCTATAATATTTGTGTAATACCAGAATATATCAACTATAGAGTCAATGTAAATCTTAAAATTGGAAATGAATGGGTTTTCCTTAAGCGCAATCAAGTATTCAACTTTTCTTTGAATTTACAATATGCTTGTATTCCATCACTAAAAGTTTTCCTGATCAAGAGTATTCTAAAAAACATTGGGCGCCTGGGTGGCTCAGTCGTTACACGTCTGCCTTCGGCTCAGGTCATGATCCCAGTGTGCTGGGATCGAGCCCCACATCAGGTTCCCTGCTCCGTGGGGAGCCTGCTTCTCCCTCTCCCTCTCCCACTCCCCCTGCTTGTGTTCCCTCTCTCACTGTGTCTCTCTCTGTCAAAAAAATAAATCTTTTAAAAATAAATAAAAAATATTATCGGTTTCCATAGTCCATTTTTTAAATATCTGTGATTTTTTAATATCCTTGATAAGCCCAAAGCAATAAAAAAAATATATCTTATAGCATTTTTGTACTGAACTATAGCTAACTTTGGGGTATAGGTCTATAATCACCACTATCTCACAGAACATGGAATTTTTCATTTGAGAGGATATGTTTTGGTCAGTGAACCAAATCAATTCTTTAGCTGAGTGAAAGTTCTATCACATAATTTTTAGTAGCCACAGAGTACCTATGAGACTTATGTAAAATATATCTAATGTCATAAAACAATGTCATAGAACAATACCATCTCTCTCAGCTTATTTTTGTTTGTACAGGTTGCAAATTGGGAGAAGCCTCTGATTTCATCGTCCGCCAAGGGACACTAATCCAGGTGCCATCATCTGCTGGGGAAGTTGGTTGTTACAAAATTTGCTCATGTGGACAAAGTGGACTCTTGGAAAACTGTATGGAGATGCACTGTATAGATCTTCAGAAGTCCTGCATTGTCGGAGGAAAAAGAAAAAGTGAGTCTTGAGCTGTATTTATTTGCTTTTTGTTTTTTTTGTTTTTTAAAGATTTTATTTATTTATTTATTTTGAGAGAGAGAATGAGAGACAGAGAGCATGAGAGGGAGGAGGGTCAGAGGGAGAAGCAGACTCCCCGCCGAGCAGGGAGCCCGATGCGGGACTCGATCCCGGGACTCCAGGATCATGACCTGAGCCGAAGGCAGTCGCTTAACCAACTGAGCCACCCAGGCACCCTGCTTTTTGTTTTTAATATGAGATTAGTTATCTTAACTTTGTAGGAAGAACATTGGATAGATTACCACCAAAGAGTAAGGTCTACGAATCAGATCCTCCAGGGCAGTATTTTCCAAACTGTACTCTACAGGACACTGGGACTTCTAAGGAACCCTCTTAGGAGCCTCCTCAAGAAGGGACTAATAGCTAATAACAATTAATTAATACTTACTGAATTTTTAATTGTGTGCCAAGCACTATGCTAAGTCTTGGCCTGTATTATCTCATGTGAGCCTCCCAGTTGTTCTTTGAATTCAGTATTGTTGTGAGGAAGCTGATGCTCAGACAGGTCACCCAGCTAGTAAGTGACCAAAGCAGAATTCAGTCCCAGACCTATCTGACTCCAAAGCCCTTGCCCTCCACAGGCAAGGACACAGGTGTGCTCCTTCCCATCCCTTCCTCCACTATGTCTCTTTACCAGAAGTAAAAGACAGAGTTTGACATTGTGGAAAGCGAACTGGAGGGTGGGAACTACACTGTTGACTAGGCGTTGGGATAGAGCACATGAAGACCTGCCACCCTTTGATGCCCTCTCTACAAGTCTCAGGGTCTTGCTTTCTCACTGCATCCTTAGCCATGTTTTGCTTATAGCCCTAACAACCATTCATGTCAATATACGACCTCAAAAATTGTGGAAAAAAAAAATACTACCTTTGAGAATGTACTCCCCGACAGCTGTTCACTCTGCTACCCTCACCCCTACATCACCTTACCTATCGACCAGGATAGTTCAGCTTTCATATGCCTCTTGGTGTACTCTTCTGTGTGAGATCTTATTTGAAAGAAGGGTGCTTTTGGCCAGAAAGAGCCTACTAGTGTCTGCCCTAGAACAAGTCAGGTATTCATTTTTTTTTAAGATTTTATTTATTTATTTAAAAGAGAATGGGAGCATGAGCAGCAGGGAGGGGCAGAGGGAGAGGGAGAAGCAGACTCTCCACTGAGCAGGGAGCCAACTCGGGACTCAATCCCAGGACCCTGGGATCATGACCTGAGCCCAAAGGCAGACGCTTAACTGACTGAGCCACCCAGGCGCCCCTAGGTATTCATTTTTTAATCCATATTCTACTTAGCCAAAATGTAAGATAGGTACCTTGTATCACAAAATATCTGAGGATAAACAAATTCATTCCTTCCTTAGACTTCCACTGATTAAATGCCTACTCTTTACAGAAGAACATACTAGTGCCTTGTGGGGCTAAAACTGGGATGAGGGATTGAGATCATGCTGTACGTGATCAGATGGGGGAGAATTAGAGCTACAAAAGGAAGAGACCAAGCGCTCTTCAAGGACCTAGTCATTCCTGCCAGGGTATCAGGGGAGTCTTCAGTTCAAAGATGGCATCAGGGCTGATTCTGAAGAGATGACTGAAGTTCCAGAGGAGGAGAGGAGCGTGTGAGGCAAGAGGGGCAGCCAGGAACATTCTCAGAGATTAGGGAGCAGTCTTGTGACACTAGCATGATGTGGGTTTGGAGAGAATTTGGAGAGAAATGGTGGGAGGTAAGTATGAAAACATAAATACTACAGATTTAACTTCTCAGTTTGTATATTCAGAAGTCATCTTTCAAGAATTTCTGTTTTAAGACCTTTTTTTTTTTTTAAAGCTTTTATTTATTTATTCATGAGAGACAGAGAGGCAGAGGGAGAAGCAGGCTCCCAAGGAACAGGGAGCCCGATGCGGGACTCGATCCCAGGACCCTGGGATCATGACCTGAGCCGAAGGCAGACGCTTAACCATCTGAGCCACCCAGGCGCCCTGTTTTAAAACTTTTTAAACGATTATATTTTTAATGTATGATTTACTTTTAAATGCATGAAATGGATCAACATCTTATTTCTCCTTTTCTTAGGTCACGGGACATCCTTTAATATTGACTGCAATATCTGTTCTTGTTTTGCTGGCAATTTGGTGTGTTCTACCCGCCTGTGCCTCAGTGAGCACAGTTCAGAAGATGACCGTCGCACCTTCACAGGTAACCAAGGCCACCCAGAACCTGTCCTTAGCGGCCATCATCCCTTTGTACCCATTTCCCATCAAGGCAGCCTCACTGGTCTTGCCATAACTGCAAATGTACACAGTAAAATAAATACATAATCTGAGAACAGGATACTTGCCCTCTCTGGATCTGTTTCTTCCTCTGTGAATTGAAGGCATTGAACTAAATGGTTTCCTAGGACCCTTCCAGCACTAATATTCTGAAATTCCATGGGTTAAAAAGATCAGGGCCAAGTGATTGGGATGGTTTTGGTTAAATGGAACTTTTCTATCTGCTAAAATACCCCATCCACCCCTACCATTATGTTATAAAATGTATTTTCTAAGTTTGTTTGTGTTATAATGTTTTTCTCATCACCTTCTTCCCTGTCCTGCCTTAGCTTACTAGTTCATTAGGTAGAGACCCCTATAAGTAAAGCTATAGGTAGAAAAAGTAAAGAATGCTCCTTCCAATCTAGCGTTTAAAATCTAGAAGTTAGATGTATAAAGTCTGGCTTGGGGGATTTCTGGAATGTCAAAAGGTAATACCAAAAACAAGATAAAGACAAAGGTTGTAAACTAATCATGTAGGTTCCTTCCACTCTTCATCGCCTTAGGGAAGGGGAAGAACAAGAAGGTAACTTGGGAAATTATTGTAATTTTGAGACTTGGGCATTTCTGTGAACATCTCTGAGTTGTGTTTGGACTGGGACAATATCTGAGTCCCAAGAAATGTGGTACACTTTGTGGCCGTAAAATCTCCTTAGAGTCTGCTAGCTAAGCGGTCATTACCTTATTTTATCCCAGGACATGAGGGGCTACACACCACAGGGAAAAAGGGTCCTGCTAATTGTACAGTTCATCTTCCAAATACATTTAGATGTAACTAAGTAAATAAATAAGTAGTTTTCCACAAAAATCTTTAATCTACTCTTCATCCCCAATGGTTTTATGGTTTCTCTAAGCAGAATGAATTGCTCTCATCAAAGCAGAGCAGATAAAGGATAATAATAAGGATAACAACAACAACGATGACAGTAAAGCATCAAGGTTGGTACTCAGGGTAGATAGAGGGTGGGGCGGGGTTAATCCTGTCTTCACTTCCCCAGCAGCCTGCTGTGCACTTCTTATTTCTGATTTCCTTTTTATTTCCAATGGGCTGGAGGTACAAGGTCAGTAAATCCCTAATCTATTCTCTTCCCGCCCCTCTCCATGTGTCATACTAACTCCCGGGAAAGAAGAATCAACTTGCTGCTGCAGACACATGAAATGAAGTAAATTTAGGAGGCTACCTTTCTTCTCTTTACCCAGTACCAAGGGTATTTCAGATCTGGAGCAAAGCAGATCCCAGTAGATAGCAAGAGACCATGCTGTTGCTTCTCAAGAAAAGAGCATCGCATCTCATTGGCCTTTTCGCTTCCTGAAGCATAACCCAGCAGCATAAAGCATGGGAATGTCAAGAAAGTAGTGTTCTTGATTGACTGCTTATAAACATTTTTAAGTCTCAAAATTACAGTAATTTCCCAAGTTACTTTCTCATTCTTTTGTTATTACCCTTTAACATTCCAGAAATCCCCCAAGCCAGACTTCAGACATCTAAATTCTAGATTTATACACTAGATTGGGAGGAGCATTCTTTACTTTTCCTACCTATAGCTTTGTTTATATGGGTCTCCATCCCTGGGATCAAGGTCTGAAGGCCTCAATTAGCTGGCAATAAATGGAACAAAGGAAAGCCATTATGCAGACAAACGGCTTTTCAGAGCCTTGCCACCTTTAAAAGCACTATCCGAGATTGGAGGGATGCTTTTTCCTGACTTAATTCACAATTCTGTTTTCACTTGGGAGCTCCATGTTAATTAGGAAATATGATGGGCAGGGGAATGTACAAGTACCCATAACTGAGTCTGTGTCCTCTCCACAGGTCTGCCCTGTAACTGTGCAGATCAGTTCGTCCCCGTGTGTGGGCAGAATGGACGCACTTACCCCAGTGCCTGCCTTGCTCGCTGTGTGGGACTCCAAGACCATCAGTTTGAGTTTGGATCATGCATCTCAAAGGATCCATGCAATCCTAATCCCTGCCCAAAAAACCAAAGGTAAATTAAATAGCTCCTTATCTTTTTCTTTTTTAAAAAAAGTTTTTATTTTAATCACCTGGTGCTCATCGCCTATTTCACCCATCTTCCCACCCACCTCTCCTCTAGTAACCATCAGTTTGTTCTCTATAGTTGAGAGTCTATTTGTTGGTTTGTCTCTCTCTCTTTTTTGCCCCATGTTTGTCTCTTAAATTCCACATCTGAGTGAAATCATATGATATTTGTCTTTCTCCGACTTACTTCACTTAGCATTATACTCTCTAGCTCCATCTATGTTGTTGGAAATGGAAAGATTTTATTGTTTTTTATGGCTGAATAATATTCCATTGTGTATATATGTATACCACATCTTCTTTATCCATTCGTCAATTGATGGACACTGGGCTGCTTCCATATCTTGGCTATTGTAAATAATGTTGCTATAAACATAGAGGAGCATGTATCCCTTTGAATGAGTGTTTTTGTATTTTTTGAGTAAATACCCGGTAGTGCAATTGCTGGATTGTAGGGTAGTTCTATTTTTAACTTTCTGAGGAAGCTCCATACTGTTTTCCACAGTGGCTGCACCAGTTTGCATTCCCACCAACAGTGCAAGAGGGTTCCTTTTTCTCTACATCCTCGGCAACACTTGTTGTTTCTTGTGTTGTTGATTATAGCCATTCTGACAGGTGTGAGGTGATATCCCATTGTAATTTTGATTTGCATTTCCCTGATGATGAGTAATGAGCATCTTTTCATGTGTGTATTGGCCATCTGTAGATCTTCTTTGGAGAAATATCTGTTCATGTCTTCTGTCTATTTTTTAACTGGATTATTTGTTTTTGGGGTGTTGAGTTTTATAAGTTCTTTATGTATTTTGGATACTAACCCTTTATCAGATATGTCATTTGCAAATATCTTCTCCCATTCTGTAGGTTGCCTTTTAGTTTTGTTGATTGTTTCCTTTGCTGTGCAGAAGCTTTTTATTTTGATGTAGTCCAAATAATTTGTTTTTGCTTTTATTTCCCTTGCCTCAGGGGACCCATCTAGAAAAAAGTTGCTACAGCCGATGTCAGAGAAATTACTGCCTGTGTTCTCTTCTACGATTTTTATGGTTTCAGGTCTCACATTTAGGTCTTAAATCCATTTTTAATTTATTTTTGTGTATGGTGTAAAAATGTGGTCCAGTTTCTTTCTCCTGCATGTTGCTGTCCAATTTTCACAACACCATTTATTGAAGAGACTGTCTTTTTCCCATTGGATATTCTTTCCTGTGTTGTCAAAGATTAATTGACCATATAATTGTGCGCTTACTTCTAGATTTTCTATTTATCAATCTATGTGTCTATTTTTGTGCCAGTACTATATTGTTTTGATTACTGCTTTGTAGTATAACTTGAAGTCTAGAATTGTGATGCTTCTAGCTCTGCTTTGCTTTTCAAGATTGTTTTGGCTATTCAGGGTCTTTTGTGGTTCCATAAACATTTTAGGATTATTTGTTCTAGTTCTGTGAAAAATGCTATTGGTATTTTGATAGGGATTACATTAAATGTGTAGATTGGTTTGGTTAATATAGACATTTTAACAGTATTTGTTCTTCCAATCCATGAGCATGGAATGTCTTCCCATTTCTTTGTGTCATCTTCAATTTCTTTCATCAGTGTTTTATAGTTTTCAGAGTATGGGTCTTTTACCTCTTTGGTTAGGTTTATTCCTAGACATTTTATTATTTTCGGTGTAATTTTAAGTGGGATTGTTTTCTTAATTCTCTTTCTGCTACTTCATTATTGGTGTATAGAAATGCAACAGATTTCTGTAAATTGACTTTGTATCTTGGAACTTTATTGATTTTGTGTATCAGTTCTAGCAGTTTGTTGGCGGAGTCTTTCTGGTCTTCTATGTATAGTGTCATGTCATCTGCAAATAGTGAAAGTCTTTCTTCCTTACTGATTTAGATGCCTTTTATTTCTTTTTGTTGTCTGATTGTTGTGGCTAGGACTTCCAATACAAGGTTGAATAAAAGTGATGAGAGCGGTCATCCTTGTCTTGTTCCTGACCTTAGGGGAAAGGCTCTCAGTTTTTCACCATTGAGGAGGATGTTGCTGTGGGTTTTTCATATATGGCCATTACTATGTTGAGTTATGTTCCCTCTAAACCTTTGTTGAGGGTTTTTCTCATGAATGGATATTGTACTTTGTCAAATGCTTTTTCTGCATCTACTGAAATGATCATATGGTTCTTATCCTTTCTGAGTGATGTGATGCATCATTTGATTGATTTACGAATATTGAACCACCCTTGCAACTCAGGAATAAATCCCACTTAATTGTGGTGTATGATTTTTTAAATGTATTTTTGGATTCAGTTTGCTAGTATTTTGTTGAGGGTTTTTGCATCTATGTTCATCACAGACATTGGCCTGTAGTTCTCTTTTTTGTGGTATCTTTATCTGGTTTTGGCATTAGGGTAGTGCTGGCCTCATAGGATGAATTTAGAAGTTTTCCTTCCTTCTCTATTTTTTGGGATAGTTTGAGAAGAATAGGTATTAACTCCTCATTAAATGTTTGGTAGAATTCGCCTATGAAGCCATCTGGTCCTGAACTGTTGTTTATTGGGAGTTTTTAAATTACCGAATCAGTTTCTTTGCTGGTAATCAGTCTGTTCAAATTTTCTATTTCTTCCTGTTTCAGTTTTGGTAGGTATATGTTTTTAAGAATTTATCCATTTCTGGGTTCTCCAATTTGTTGGCATATCATTTTTCATAATATTCTCATAATGGTTTGTATTTCTGTGGTGTTTATTGTTATTTCTCCTCACTTGTGATTTTATTTATTTGGGTCCTTTCCCTTTCTTTCTTGGTTAAGTCTAGCTAGAAGTTTTTCAATGTAATTGATCTTTTTTTTTTTTTAACTAGCTCCTGGTTTCATTGATCTGTTGTATTGGTTTTTGGTTTTTTGTTTATTTTAGTTTCTATATAACTTATTTCTGCTCTAATCCTTATTATTTCCTTCCTTCTGCTGGTTTAGGTGTAAGATTAGGTTGTTTATCTGAGATTTTTCCTGCTTCTTGAGGTAAGCTTGTATTGCTATAAATTTCCCTCTTAGAACCGCTTTTGCTGTGTCCCAAAGGGTTTGGACCACTGTGTTTTCATTTTCATTTGTTCCCATGTACATTTTTATTTCTTCTTTTATTTCCTGATTGACCCATTCATTTTTAGTAGCATGTTATTGAACCCCCATGCATTTGTGGTCTTTCCAGATTTTTTTTGTGGTTAACTTCTAGTTTCATAGCATTGGGTCAGAAAAGACGTATGGTATAACTTCAGTCTTTTTAAATTTGTTGAGGCTTGTTTTGTGGCCTGATATGTGATCTGTTCTGGAGAATGTGCCATCTGCACTGGTCCAGTGTGTCATCAAAGCCATTGTTTCCTTGTTGATTTTCTGTTTAGATGATCTGTCTATTGATTTCAGTGGGGTGTTAAAGTCCCCTACTTTGTATTATTATCAATTAGTTCCTTTACGTTTGTTTGTTATTAACTATTATATGTATTTGGGTGCTCCCAAGTTGAGTGCATGATTATAATTGTTTTATCTTCTTATTGGATTGTACCCTTTATTATTATATAGTGTCCTTTGTCTCTTGTTACAGTCTTTGTTTTAAAGTCTATTTTGTCCGATATAAGTATTGCTACTCTGGCTTTTGACATCCATTTGCATGATAAATGTTTCTCTATCCCCTTACTTTGAATCTACAGGTGTCTTTAGGTCTGAAATGAGTCTCTTATAGGCAGTATATAGATGGGTTGTTTTCTTATCCATTCTGTCAGCCTATGTCCTTTGATTGGAGCATTTAGTTCATTTACATGCAAAGTAATTATTGATAGATATGTACTTATTGCCATTTATTGTGGTGGTTTCTGAAGATTTCCCTGATCCTTTCTTGTCTTTCTCTCGTTAGCTGGTTTTCTTTAATGATGTATTTGGATTTCTTTCTCTTTATTCTTTGCATATTTATTAGTGGTTTTTGAATTGTGGTTACCATTAGGTTTGTATATAACATTGTCTGCATACAGCAGTCTATATTAAGTTGATGGTCATTTAAGTTTGAACTCATTCTTTACTCCTTTCCTCCCCACATTTTAGGTATATGATGTCATATATTACATCATTTTACTTTTGTGAGTTCTTTCATTTTTTTTACAGAAATACTCATTTTTTACTCCTTTTGTTTTTTCTACCTTTATACTGTAATTTTTGATCTTTACACTCAAAGAATACTCTTTAATATTTCTTGTAGGGCTGGTTTAGTGGTCATGAACTCCTTTAGTTTTTGTTTGTCTGGGAAGCTCTACCTCTCCTTCTATTCTGAATGATAGCCTTGCTGGATATTCTTGACTGCAAGTTTTTTTCCATTCAGCACTTTGAATATATTATGCCACTCCTTTCTGGCTTGGAAAGTTTCTACTGAAAAATCCACTGATAGCCTTATGATGTTTCTTTCCTAAGTAACTGTCTTCTTTTGTCTTGTGGCTTTTAGTATTTTTTTCTTTATCACTGTGTTTGGCATTTTAATTACAGTATGTCTTGGTGTGGTTCTGCTTTTATTGATTTTGTTGGGGGTTCTCTGTGCCTCCTGGATCTAGATATCTGTTTCCTTCCCCAGATTAGAGAAATTTTCAGCTGTTATTTCTTCAAATAAATTCTCTGATCCCTTTTTCTCTCTTCTTCCTCTGGGACTCCTATAGCATGAATGTAATTATGTTTGATGGAGTCACTGAGTTCCCCAAGTCTTTTCCCATTTTGCATAATTCTCTTTTCTCTCTTTTGTTAAGGTTGATTACTTTCCATTACTCTGTCTTCTAGGTCATTAATTCATTCCTCTGCTTCTTCCAGCCTGCTGTTCGTTCCATCAAATGGGTTTTTCATTTCGTTTATTGAGCCCTTTATCTCTATGTTATTCCTTATCTCTGCGTTAAGTGTCTCACCGATGTCCTCCACCCTTTCCTCAAGTCCAGTGAGTATCCATCTGATCATTGCTTTAAATTATCCATCAACATGTTACTTATGTCTGTTTTGCTTAGATCTCTGGCCGTCGCCTTGTCCTATTCTTTCATTTAGGACAAATTTCTCTGTCTTCTCATTTTGTCCAAGTCTCTGTGTGTTAGAATGTCAACTACATCCCCTGTTCTCTAATAAAAGCCTCGTTTCAAATGTTTAATAACTATTTGTTTTTCTATGTTGAGAGTAATGGCTTTATGAAGAAGTCCTGTAGTGCCCTGCAGTATAGTGTCCCCTGTTCCTCAGGGCCTGGCGCTTCTGGGAGTGTCTCCAATATATGCTGCGTGTGCTCTGCTGTTGTGTCCTGACCACTTTGTCCTTCAGGCCAGTCATCTGCAGAGCCTCTCCGCCTGTTGTGGGCAGTGTTTGATCCTGGCCTGAATGTGGGGCATTTTAACTAGGTGTGCTTGGGTCTGTTTGTGAAATGAGACCTGTCACCACTGCTACTAGAACCTAGGCTCTGCAAAACTCCCACATGGGGAGATGCAGTGTGAGCCGGGGTTTGGGCTAGTCTTCTGGAGGAGGGGCCCTGCCACACTGGGACTCAGGCAGTTGTTACTGGAAGGGGCAGTTCTGCAGAACATGATGGGGTCGGGCTTGGTTTAAGCAAGTAAAGTAGCGAGTGTTGGTGCTGCACTGGTTCCTGAAGGTGGCCCTGTGCTTATGCTGAGAGGCAGGGGAGGGAAATGGTGCCTGCCCGCTCCTTTTTTCCCTGGCGGTGTCTCTGTGAATGCTGTCTCTCTGGGACACATCCTGAGATGAGTGAATAACCTCCCTACTGTGTGCCCCAGGTGCTCTTCAGATTGCTGTTTCCACACTGTATGTCTCTGAGCTGTTGGCCCTGCCTTTTCTTCAAGAGCAGCCCCAATGTCCTCTGAGCTCTCTCAGAGCCAAGCACGCTGACCTTTAAAACTCCAGGCTTTAAGCCCCATTGGTTCCAAGAACTCATGAAATTCAGGCCCTCTTGCTTTCCAAGCCAATTGTTATGGGGATTTGTTTTTCCCCATGCACTCCCCTGTGTGCTGGTTTGTCTCTCACCTTTCTCTGCAACTGTGACTGCCCCACCACCACAGGGGCCATGATCCATTTCTCTTCCGAGCCATGTCTCTGCACCTCCTACCTTCTTCTTTACTTCGAGTTGTGGAGTTTGTTCTGCTAGTCTTCAGATCAATTTCCAGAGTATTTGGATGGTTTGATAGTTATCTAGTGTATTTGTGAGATGAGGTGAGCCTAGGGTCTTCCTACTCTACCGCCATCTTCCCCAATCACTCCTCATCTTTTTCAACTGAAGACCACCACTTACTAAGCATCTATTGTATACCAGACACTGAAATACAAAAATGAATTAAGAAGACCTCTGCCCTGAAGAGTTTGCAGTCTACAGGGAAAGAGCCATGTAAAGCTCCTTGATAACATGCTATGATTTGGGGCCCAGAAGTGGAGTTCATGCAGCCTAGGGGAAGCCTGGGAAAGCCTCTGGAGGATGTGATAATCAGCTAAGAAGACGAGGAGGAGATTGCCAGCAAGGTTGACAGTGGAGGGTGGTGTTGGTGAAGGCAGAGAGGACAACAGGAGCAAAGATCTTGACTGCTAGAAATGAGGAAATAGCATGGTGTCTCCTGGGAGCTATAGCAGTTCTATAAGACCGAAACAGAAAGTGTGAGGCACAGAATGGTAGCAGACAAGATGAGAGAAATGGATGTATTCTTATTATTAGCTATTTATGCCTGATAGTAGTGGAAATTTTTTTCTACTTATCTACCTCCATTTTAGGGATTGGACATGAGAAATCTCTGGAAATGCAACTTCAGTTTTATGTGACGTTATTTGTTTAGGGGCTCCTTCCTCTGCAGTTTCCCCATGAGCTCAGAGTGCAGTGGATCTACCTTAATGATGGGTTTCTGTATATGGTAGCCATAGGGCAGGAGTCCTGCTGACTCTCTTAGATTTAGGCTTCTAGAACAGGAGTTTTCACTAGCTGCCTCAGAGACCTGAACAGGACGCTTCCTTTCCTTGTAAAGGATGTTGTGGAGAATAAGCAATTGCTTCTCCGTCCTGAAAAACCTGACGCAGGATGGAGCGAGGGGAAGATTCTCACACATACTAAAAGAAATGACAAAGAGAATTGGTCACCCATTCTCACACATACTAAAAGAAATGGCAAAGAGAATTGGTCACCCATCTGGCAAAGTTTATACAATGAAAACTAAGCCCAAAAAGTTCCTATGGAAAGAAGACAGGATCCTGGGCATAAGAAATAAGCTGATAGGATGATATAATTGTATTGGGAGGTGACTTGAGGGTTGTTTTGTTATTTGTTCATTTGTTTTCTCTATTAGCTAACCCTTCTGAATAAGGTTGTTTTGCTCTTGTAATAAAACAAAAAAATCTCAAAGTGGGAAGGTTATGCTGGGTATAATACATAACCAATATAAAAAGAAAAGATTGAAAATTGCAGCTACAAGAAAATGAAAATT
This sequence comes from Leptonychotes weddellii, assembly GCF_054177405.1. Lineage (NCBI taxonomy): Eukaryota > Metazoa > Chordata > Mammalia > Carnivora > Phocidae > Leptonychotes > Leptonychotes weddellii. Next base: position 48,571,385 of record NC_138382.1, read on the forward strand.
TTCTGCATGGTAAGAAATGACAAACTGGAAAGAATATCACGGAGAAAGGGCTGATCTCCTTACAGTATAAGGAGTCCCTACAAATCAACATGAAAAAATCAACAACCTAATATCTGCTGGCCAGACAGAAGGTATAGAGGACTATGATTCTGTAGGAGCTGGGAGTCACTAGACGGAGGGATCTTAAGTTTCTGAATCACTATGTAGAAATCCACCTGCTGAACGCACAAATGGATTGTATTTGAACTTATATTAAAGTCCTGATACTTTGGGGTTTGTATACACTAGCTGGAGTTACTCTAATAAAAGCCTAGTTTCAAATGTTTAATAACTATTTGTTTTTCTATGTTTGTATCTTTGGTTCATTTTTCTATTAGGTTTTTTAATTTTTGCCCATTTTTATGTTAAGTTGTTGATGAAGGTTGCTCTTGAGAAGCTTTCATAGGTCAGGTTTAAAAGTGACATTCACCTCTACTTCCAGCCACACTCCCCTGTCAGAACTCAATCATTTGGCCACAACTATTGCCAGGGAGCCTGGGAAACATAATCTAGATGTGTGCCCAGGAAGAAAATTAAATGAATTTGATGTACATCCAGCCAGTGTACCACAGTGTTTCATCTTTCTCATATTAAGAGAGATGTAAATTAAATTAAAACTACAACTGTAGGGGCGCCTGGGTGGCTCAGTCATTAAGCGTCTGCCTTCGGCTCAGGTCATGATTCCAGGTCCTGGGATTGAGCCCTGCATCGGGCTCCCTGCTCCACGGGAGGCCTGCTTCTCCCTCTCCCACTCCCCTTGCTTGTGTTCCTGCTCTCGCTGTCTCTCTCTTGCTGTCAAATAGATAAATAAAAAATCTTAAAAAAAAAAACAAAAAAAACCTACAACTATATACCATTTTCTTTCTAGCAGACTGGCAAAGATAAAAATTTTGGTAACATAATGTAAGGAATCCACTCCCATACAAGAAGGGGGTTGAAGGGAAGGTTGGTACATCCTCTATGGAGGGCAATTTGTCCAAGCCTATCAAAATTTTAAATATACATACTCATGACTCAGCATATATAAATGTTTATACTTACATAAGGGATCTCGGGAAGACTAAACAAGAAATTGACAATAGCAGCTGTCTTGGGGGGTGGCGACGGCTGGGATGGAAGAGTAGGTGGCAGACTATTGCACTGTATACGATTTTCTATCTTTCCAGTTTCACCAGGGGCTTGTGTTATCTGTTCAAAAAATAATTGTTTAAAAAATATGAAGTTGTGTTCATTCATCAAATATCTACTGATGTACCAGCCATCTTTCTAAACACTAGGACACAGCACTAAGCAAGACAGAGTCCCTGCCCTGATCATGTTTAACTTAGCCCCCGGATTCTCAGCTTTCCAATTGATCTTATTTCTCTATACTCAAATTGATAAAGTTTTTCCTTCCAAAATTACCAAATGTCCCCTGATATTCTTGGTTCTCATCCCTTCCATGTTAATAGATAAGGAAGTTCTAAATATTCTTTTCCATTATTTTTTTTCAAATGTCTTAAATTTCCAAAAAAACCCCATAACTACATGCATTCTAATTTTAAATCCTGTCAGAAAAGGTAACTGTAGGTGATAGTAGTGATGGTGGTGGTGGTCATTTCAGAGCAGGAGGCTTATCCCTAAAGAGAGTAGAGGTCATTTCCTTTGAAATTAAAATAATGCTAGCTGCTATATTCTTCTCCTTTTATTTTACAGACTAACATTTATGTATCCTGGTATTTCAAATGCCCAGTGAAAGCTCCACATTTTAATAGGTCTCCGTATAGGAAAGTTATAAATGCCCAGTGTAGAAATGAAAGAGCAGAAAAGTCTAAAGAAGAGCTATCATCCCCAAACCCTCCGAGGAAGTTCAGGAACTGAGAATGAGGCAAGGTCCTGATGTTACTAGGAAAACCCAGCTTCCAGGGGGTGGCACACTGTCCGTGATTCACGACCAGCCAGTGGCAGGTCCTCAGCCTGTAAGCACAGGAGCCTGAGTTTTTCAGCTCATACTGTGAAGCCTTCTCTTAAGACAGACTCGTATTGGGCGCCTGGGTGGCTCAGTAGGTTAAGCGACTGCCGTCGGCTCAGGTCATGATCCTGGAGTCCCGGGATCGAGTCCCGCATCGGGCTCCCTGCTCTGCAGGGAGTCTGCTTCTCCCTCTGACCCTGCTCTCTCTCATTCTCTCTCTCAAATAAATAAATAAAATCTTTAAAAAAAAAAAAAAAAAGACAGACTCGTATTACCCAAGCTGGAAATAAACCCCAGAAAATGCTTCATTTATTATTGACTAAAAAGCCTCTAACATTGGACCCCAACCCACCCGATGGGCCTCATGTGCTGCCACTTCTATCCCTGTGACCTTGGCTCCTGCCCTCAGGGTCACCTCCCCTTTGCCCCCAGCACTGTAGTCGCAGCACACCTTTGCTCTTGCTGCTCCCTCAGCCTGGCAGGCCTGGGCAGCCCCCCTAGTCCCCCAGGTGGCGGCCAGGACACCACCTGCTCCTGTTGCTTTCTCCAGGCTCCCGAACCAGAGTGACTCACTCCCACGGGCATTTCGAGTGTAACTTGCTCGCTCACTTCATATGCATGCTTGACTCTCCCACTCTACATAAGCTCCTGGGGATAGGGACTGTTTCGGATTTCGCTCTTGCTTTTTTCTCAACCTCTTGTGCCTCGTCAGTGCCTTACTGGCCCCATCATTGCCCCTCCCAGCATTGGCTGATGGTGCCGCATTTGTGTTTTTCAGATGCATACCCAAACCACAAGTCTGCCTGACAACTTTTGATAAATTTGGATGTAGCCAATATGAGTGTTTGCCAAGACAGCTCACCTGTGACCAGGTTCGCGATCCTGTTTGTGACACAAACCACATGGAACACGGCAATCTCTGCACTTTGTACCAGAGGGGGCAAAGCCTCTTATACAAAGGCCCTTGCCAGGTACAGTTGTTTGGCTGACAAACCCAAGCATAAAATTAATTTATGATCTTTTACAGATGAAGCAGCAGTAAGACCACTTGGGGGTCTTCTGTGAATCCTATCAAATCTAGAGAATTAAAATGAGCCATCCCAAGACTGGTTTTTTTCTCCTAACTCTGGAGGGCCCTCCTGCTTGTGTTGGTACCTTTGGCATCTAGTGGACAAGCAAGAACAGAGTGGCCTCCTGCCACCCACCATTAGGAAAAGAATGCAAAGTTACACACCCCTGGGTGCATCAGTACCTTTTTCACATCCCCTTCTGTGGCTGTCATTAGCAAATGGCCCAGGAGAATGCGAGTTAAAGCCACCAAGAAGAGTCCTTTCCCACTCTTTCCACCAAAGTCCCACTCGTAGAAGAGTGAGTGAAAATTTCTCGAAGACTTAATGTCTTTTTACATCAGTTTATCTCTCAGCCTTTTACGGTTCATGTCAAAAAACATACTCCCAAGGACAACCCCACACACACCACTGCAGCCCCACCCCCACCCCCCACCCCCGGCCCCCAGCCAGCTAACACCTGACATGATTGCTTCTCATTTCCTGGTCTTCACTGGCAGGAGAATGCCTTCAGCGTGTCTCCCTAGGTGTGTTTTCCCTCAGAGCTTGTGTTCCAAGTGCACTGATAACATCTACTCTGAATTCCCAGTCTTCTCTTCCTATTTCTTCCCTCTTACTGGCTACAAGTTTTGTCTTACTTATCCTAACCTACCTGATGGGTCCAGAGTCTCCACCCCACTGACCTCTCCACTCTCCTCTACTTATCCCTACCCAGCATGAAATGATAAGGCTTCTGAATTTGCATGGAGATTGATCTTGTTTTCATCAGACAGGTAGGTAGTTCTGGAATGATAGAAGTCTGGGGTGAAAGGGGGCAGTATCTCCTATCAGTTCACATGGAATGAGCACCCATGTCCTAGAGAGCCTCAGCAAAGTAATCGTTTCAATTCATCTTGAGACAGCCCTATTGACCCCACCCCAACCCAAAGTTTAGCTGACCTTAGGAGCTTAATTAAGAGGGTCCAGGAATTTATAGCTGTGTCTTTTTTCCTTTCTATTCTGTACTCTTGGTTAGAAAAAATGTACCATAGAGGTTTATAGGCTAAATGTGCTTTGTCATCAGCCTTTCTGCAGAGCCACAGAGCCCATCTGCGGGCACAATGGGGAGACCTACAGTAGCGTGTGTGCTGCTTACTCAGATCGTGTAGCAGTTGATTACCACGGGCCCTGCCAGGCTGTTGGGGCCCTCTCAGAGTACAGTTCTGTCGCTGAGTGTGCTGCAGTGAAGTGTCCTTCGCTCTCTGCGACTGAGTGCAAACCTGTCATCCCGCCAGGTAGGCTGGCAGTATTTGGGGTGGGATTGGGAAGACTTCCTTATCTACCTCCAGGGAGTGAGTCACTCAGAAAGAGAGTTGACTCATTTACTTAAATTTTTCAAAAACTCTTGGCTTGGGGCGCCTGGGTGGCTCCGTGGGGTAAGCATCCAACTCTTGATTTTGGCTCAGGTCATAATCTTGGGGTCGTGAGACTGAGCCCTGCGTCAGGCTCCGTGCTCAGCGGGAGTCTACTTGAGATTCTCATTCTCCTTCTCCTTCTGCCCTTCCCCCGCTCGTGATCTCTCTTTCTCTCTTTCTAAATAAATAAATAAAATTTTAAGAAAAAAAGTTTTGGCTCTACCTGATGCTGATTAGTTGCATTATTCTGGGTCCACCTTAAAAAGCTATAGATTACCGGGCGCCTGGGTGGCTCAGTTGGTTAAGCGACTGCCTTCGGCTCAGGTCATGATCCCGGAGTCCCCGGATCGAGTCCCGCATCGGGCTCCCTGCTCGGCAGGGAGTCTGCTTCTCCTTCTGGCCCTCCCCCCTCTCATGTGCTCTCTCTCTCTCATTCTCTCTCTCAAATAAATAAAAAGCTATAGATTACCTTAGACATCATCTTGTCGATTGGGTTTAAAACAATGTAGCAGGGGTGCCTGGCTGGCTCAGTCAAAAGAGCATGCAACTCTTGATCTCAGATTTGTGAGTCTGAGCCCCACGTTGAGTGTAGAGATTACTTAAAAATAAATCCACCTAAATAAATAAATAAATAAAACAATATGGCAAAATTTTTCAGGCAAGATCCCACCAAACACTAATATATAAATAGATAAAGCGATATTTCGTTACTAAAATTATGGTTATTAGTTCAAATGCATAAAGTTTACTCATTATAAAGTTAACAAACAAAGAATTAGTAGTTAATGAATAAAGAATAAGTAATGAATGAATGAATAATTGAAGTACTTTTGAGGAACACAAACATTTGAAATTGAGAGAAACATAAGATAGTGGTCTTAGATTGGCCTTAGCATCTAGTTGCACGTAATTAAGAAAGTCTTGTTTCATACAGACTCTTATAAGTAGTAACAGTTTTCTTTTTTTTTTTAAGGTTTTTTTTTTTTAAAAGATTTTATTTATTTGACAGAGAGTACAAGCTGGGGGAGAGGCAGGGAGAGGGAGAAGCAGGCTCCCGCAGAGAAGAGAACCCGACGTGGGGCTCGATCCCAGGACCCTGGGATCATGACCTGAGCCGAAGGCAGATGCTTAACCACCTGAGCCACCCAGACACCCCAGTAGTAACAGTTTTCTTAAACTACTTACCTTAGAGTGCTGTACTTTTCAGTTAAACAGAGGTAGCAGAAAAGACTTTATCCCACTTCTGCACAGAACAGGGTACCTGGAGTCTGACAAGTTCATTCCTCCAGCCCTGGATTCATAAAATGTTTCTCGAGCTTCTGCTGTGTGCCAGAGACTCTTCTAGGCACTGGGGCACAGCAGTGAGCAAAACAAAGCCTCTTTCCTCCTGGAGACCATGTTCTCATATTTTGTTACCATTTTTTAACAGCTTAAATATAATTTTTAAAATTAAATTTTAATCAAACACTCACAGGATCCCTAAAACATCTGTTCCCTTGTTTTGCAGACAGGAAATCAAAGGCCCAGGAAAGCACTTGCCTAGGATCACAGTGAGTTTTGAGGCAGGGCAGGGTCCAGGCCCCACATCTCTTGAAAGGCTGTCTCTCTCTGCTATCATACCATCACGCGTCTCCCTGAGAAGTGGTAAAGGATGAAAGCAGGGGTGGAGGAAGTATTTGGGTAAATGTATAGATAATAAGATCCCTGTTGGTCAGGGAACATATCTAAAAGTACAGTCATCAGGGAGGACAGCTACAACTCTCCTAACACAAAATGAAGGGTTGGTTATTTCACCGACTATTTTGAATTCTCATTTTCTAATTCTGAACACACATAAAATGGTTTCTGTTATACAGGTGCTTGTTGCCCATTATGTGCTGGAATGTTAAGAGTTTTATTTGACAAAGAAAAACTGGATACTATTGCGAAGGTAAATTGCTTTATGTGCCAGGTACTGTTGAAACCTGATTGATAAACCTCTCATAATCCTATAGAGTAGAATGTGTTGTCCCATTTATAGAGGAAGAAAGTAATTCACAGAAAAGCAACTTGCCCAAAGCTATATAGCTCATAACTAGTGGAACTAGGGTTTGAGCACAGGCTGTCTGGCCCCCAATCCTGTGCTCCTTTCCTCTACACCCTGGCTGTTTGGTGACCTTGCCGTGCACAACACAGCCTGAGCCTGCCTTAGAAAAGGTCCCCTGCTTGCAGAGTATGTAGAGTTAGAGCTCGAGGCAGAACCAAGCAGCCAGAGACTGGTAGTTGCCCAGATGGTTTCAAGGCGGCCTGCCCTCAGTCCCCATTCCTCCAGGGGGGTGCTTCCAGAACCTGCCACCTTCCCATGGCCGCTTTGCCCCTTTCCCTTTGATGTACCATCACTTCTGCTCCACTTCTGTGGATACAGGGTTCCAGAAATGTAGCAGCCAACACCTGCCACTACCTAGAAAATTATCCCCGTTTGGATTCAAATACCTGTATTTTTATAGGAAGACTTTAATCATTTTCCTGTGGCTCCCAACTCAGAACAGTCCCTTAAAAGGGAGTGGGGGGCTTTGGGTGAGTGTTTATCTTGGCTACAAAGCTCAGCAGTAATACAAAAGCCCTTTGGAAAGGATTCTGGAGATTTAGAATTCAGCCAGCAGGCCCCTTTTGGGGCCCCACACTTAGGGTTCCAATAGGCAAGGTAGCAAGGTAGCCTAGGCAGTAATAAGGAATTCCTCTTTTATTCAGGTAATGGAATTTTTTTTCTGTTCCCAGGTAACAAACAAAAAGCCAATAACAGTTCTGGAAATACTTCAGAAAATCCGCATGCATGTATCTGTCCCGCAGTGTGACGTATTTGGATACTTCAGCATTGAATCCGAAATTGTAATCCTGATCATTCCTGTCGATCATTATCCAAAAGCTTTGCAGGTGGGGTTCAGCACGCATTGTGCAGGCTTCTTGTTTGGAGGACTTAGGAGGGGGTAGGAAATGGAGGCATTTGGAAAGCTAGGGCAGGAGGGAGAAAAGCAAGGCAGTCTCAGAAGGACAGAGCTGTACCAGGTGAGGTTTTCCAGGTGACTGAGGCGGGGCACATATCTGACAGCAGGATGTGAAGGAGTGGCAGAGTGGAGAGGCTGAGAGGTTGCTCAGAGCATGCAGACACGGAAGGCATCTGTTTACATACAGATGAGGCCGTTGGGGCCCAGGGAGGGAAGGGGCTGATACAGGTCATGCAGTGACACAGCCGGAGTAGATACCTGTCCCCTTGGGACAGGGGATGAGAAGATGCCTGTCCCCTGCTCCCAGTGGGGAGGAGAAGCCCACCGGGACTGGTCTTATGGACCCCATTTTTCTTCCTCATACTCTAGAGGTGAGTCTCGCTTCTGTGGGCCCAAGTTCAGTATCAAAACAGTGGGGGCTCAAGTGAAGGGTGAATACAAGCGGTTTGTACACTGCCACATCAGGAAGCTGAGGAAAGCCCCTCGCTCTCCTCTGGGATGGGGAAGGAAGCCCTGAAAGTCCACTGTGTCTAACTGTGGGGAGGTAATGTCTGCATGTGGCTAAGTGGCAAGGGCAGTGGCATTGTGCATCATTCCTTTTCTGATTTAATTTCCATCGATGCTGTTACTATTGGTGTAATAAAGTAAGACTATATTAAAATGTGACTTTGGCTAAAAAAGGACAGAGAAAGCACATTCTCTGTTAGAATATATGTGGATTGTGTCTGACTTGCCCATTTCACGGGTCCTGTGGTTGTAGACTTTAAAAATCTGATTCTCCTCTCCCAGATTGAGGCCTGCAATAAAGAAGCAGAGAAGATCGAATCCCTCATCAACTCCGACAGCCCCACGCTGGCGTCCCACGTCCCTCTGTCTGCCCTCATCATTTCCCAGGTACAGGTCTCCAGCAGCGTGCCATCAGCCGGCATCGAGGCCAGAGCCCCCTGCTCCTCCTGCCTCGTCCTCCTCAGCCTGGGCCCTGCCTTGCACATGGTCTGGACACATAACTGACCACCCGTGAAAAGTGCAAAATGTTCCTCCACTGAGTTTTTCTACATTGTGAAAGACATGCAGGACTCCTGGTTTGTAGTTGAATGGTGGCCAAGGAGAAGCACTTGTCACCTCTGTTCACCACGCAGTATTTTTTTTAATCTGCCAATATTAGGGTTTTTGTTTTGTTCTTACAAATGTTAAAGTATGTTCTTCCAAATACTAATGAAAAGAGGATGTCTTCTTTTGGTGGATCACTGCCTTACAGTTTATGCTTTGCTCATTAGATGGGCTCCCCCCCGCCACTGTAAAACAAATTGGGTATCATTGGTAAGTGAGATGATCACTTTTTAGAAAGGAACTCATTTTACTATAAGCTTCATACCCAAAAATTTCATTTCAGAGTTCCTTTAAGTATTAAGGTGCCCCTAGTGTGTGTGTGTTTGTTTACAGATAATTACCTACTCTGTCTAGAAGCTAGGGGCCACCGTGAAGAACCTGCTATTAGAGTGTGAAATAAGGATAATGCATCTTTGAAATTATCATATAAATCATCAGGCAAATTTAATTTACAGAAATTTAATTCAAGAACCCATCTATTGTGTTCAGCAAAGCCAGATAAGGAAATGGCATTTACGAGATACATTGTAAGCAATAGGCTCAGTGGTTACTAATGTGTGTATGACTTTTGCGAAGGGGAGAAGTTATATCACATCAAAGCATATTGCATTATGCATTTTTATATTAACCAGAAGTATATTCTTCGGTATTCATCTGAGTTAAACTTAGAGTTTTTAAATATCAATCTTTAAACCAATTGCTGCTACTTATATACTTGCCAAAAAGTGAAATAATTAGTAGTTCATGTAAATAATACATGATATTTCTATTTTATTATGAAGAAGGTAAATAGCCATATTTGTAAAATGACAATCATGTGTGTTAACCCAGTACTTTCCGTTCGTGAAGACACATTGCTTTTTGTGATATGCACCGTGTGGGTAAGTGTTCTGTCTGACTTTCTTTTTTGATATAGAATTATAAAGAATTGTGGTTTATATATTTAAAAATGTCAATCTAAGTATTAAAGTGTTTGCATGTTGTCTAAGCAATTGAATACTTTGAATGTGTTTCACAGTTTGAAATAAGCTATTCAATGTAATGCTTCTTGTTTGTATGCACCTAAACTTAGATGTTACATGAAGTATTTTTTTCAGTATTATATGTACTCTTTGAAATATATAGGGGTATGCTCATTATACCAAAATATTGTTTAAAAGTGGGCACTTAAAGCTTTCAGAATATCTCAGTGCTGATGTAGCATGTTTGTTGCAATTGCTTTTTCTATATAAATGTCTTCAATGCAATATACTGGAAAGCTTTTCTATTTTAATAAAAATAATTTTATATGATTATGTGTACTTCCAAGCAGTGTGGACATTTGAAACGAAACCACTGACCACTCTTGGGTAAGCTATGTCCTTTGCTCTAGAAGAAGAAATTATGCGAGTTTTATTATTCCAAGCCAAGGGCCCCAGGAGAGCAGGGCAGCTGGGACGGGGCTGGTCAGACCAGACCGAGGCTTGACCAGAGGGCACGCTGTGGCAGGAAGTCAAGTACAAAGACCCCAGCTTTAGGCCCTCCAAGACCCAGCAAGAGACAAGGCAGTCCTACTCCCCACTGCTCTGGGTCCAGCGTTGCAGCTCCACGGTACATCCTGAGGGCAGAGGGAACTCCAGGCTGTGGACACAGAAGGCCTGTTGATGAGAGCCTGAGAGGATCTATCAGTCATGAGGCTAAGGCCCCAAACCTCCATGGCTGACAACAACAGAGGCTCACATTTTACTTCCATCACGTGTTTACCGTGGGTCAGCTGCACTTCTGCTTTACACTGTCTTCACTCTGGGACCCCTTCCAGTGTCCTCACAGAGTGGGAGGAAAGAGGCTGGAGCTCTGAGGGAACTGCTCGGAGCTTGCTCTTGGGCTGCTGGTCCTGGCGGGGTCAACAGCACAGGTGCTGCTAAGGGCCAGGCTGACAACGGACACCTGCTGGGTTCCTGGATAGGCCGCTGAGGTCACCACTTCCTCCACCACGGGTTCCATCCAGCTGTGGCAGATTCCTGTGCAGGAACTAGGAGACCTGTTGGTGTTTCACCTGGAGGCGTGGCTGGCTGACTCGATCTTCAGCCCAGACACCAAGTCATAATTCTGAAAATGGAGTGGATGAGCCAGGTCCTGCCGGACAGAGGACATAGTTCACTTTGGACACTTAGCTGAAATCTCCATCTTCGGTCAGCCCTGTGCACAAAATCAGGTGGAGAGCATACCCCTGAGCCCGGCATGGTGGCACCAGGAACGTCATGCCCGAGATACGCGTGTGCACAGAGGAAAGACCATGTGAGGGCAAAGCAAGATGGGAGCCATCTGCAAGCTAAGGAGACAGGCCTCAGAAGAAACCAACCCTGCGGACACCTTGATCTTGGACTTCCAGCCTTCAGATCTTTGAGAAAATAAGTATCTGTTGTTTAAACCAAAAAACAAAACAACAACAACAAAAGGAGGAGGAGAAGAGACAGAACCACAGCTGTCCCTTAGGTCTCTGCTTAGAAGTGACTCTGTTATTTCTGTTTACCTCTTACTGGCCCAAGCAACTCACATGGCCACTCCTGAGTTCAAAAGGTAGGGAGGTATAATCTTCTGGGGTGGGTGTGTGTGTTGGGGGGAGGCAGCAAGGATGGAGCTGGGGGAGGGACCATGAGTATTTGGAACAATAATAAAGTCCACCATGGAAGTCATTTCTCATCAGGATAGCCAGGACGGACAAAAATTTTTTATTAGAAAATTAGTAGCAGTTTCATAGTCTGGGGAAGGAACTAGAGAAATGAGAGAGGTTCTTGGGTTTGGGGGAAGGGGAATATTAAGGGAGGGAAAGATCTACAGGTCGCTCCTGTTCTCATGACACAATCATGAGAACTCTGAAGACAGGAGCAAAAAAGGCCAGGTCAGGTCAGTCTGGGGAGATAATGCTCCTCACTTGCACGCTGCTGTGGCGAACACACCCAGCCTGCCCTGTGGATGACTGTCGGTGGCTTTCCAGCGCCAATGCAGGATGCAGCCCCTGGGGCTTAGCTCTCCAGCATTCTGCCAAAGGCCCAGCGGGTCGGGCTGGTAGAGGCCTCGAATCAGGATTCTGTGGGAGACGCCTGGGGCTGTGGGGGGAGAGAGGGGAGGTTCTTTTTTTTTTTTGCGAGAGAGAGAATGAGAGACAGAGAGCACGAGAGGGAGGAGGGCCAGAGGGAGAAGCAGACTCCCTGCCGAGCAGGGAGCCCGATGCGGGACTCGATCCTGGGACTCCAGGATCATGACCTGAGCCGAAGGCAGTCGCTCAACCGACTGAGCCACCCAGGCGCCCAGAGAGGGGAGGTTCTTGTGCCCCAATAATTTTAGCAGGGAGGACTCTGCAGGAGGAGGACAATTTAGAAGGTGAGATAACCACATGAAAAGTAGTTTCCAGAGAAAGATCCAGAGGCTCCTCTGGCCATAGGTAATGAAACCAAGATACTAGAAAAACAAATGAAATCGCTCCCTGTCCAGTCTACAGGAAGTAACTGGGCAGGAATGGACCCTGAGAGAGTCCTAGGTCCAGCCTGGGTCGCATGCCCACCTCTGTGGTAGAGAAGGAAAGAAAGGTAGGGGAGCTCTGGTCCCACCTCAACCTGATGGAATGGATTTCTCTCAGGGAATAACCTTTTTCCTAGAAGAGGCCTTCTGCCAGATGTGTCCCCTGGGGTGTGTGCATCTCTCTAACAGGCCATTAGCCCCCAGACCAGTTCAGCCCAGAGCACACAGCAATGCCTCGCCCTCGGGCCGGGCACACACCCGTGAGCCACCAGAGCCCAGTGACAACCACGGGGGTGCTCTGAAGGCTGACCTACTGAGAAAGGGAATTATCCAAAGTGACTAATAATAATATATTTGTTATACCAAGAGCAAAAATGGGAACAAAGAGGAGAGTCTGTGATGAGTGCAGGAAATTTAAATCCATTAGTGCAAAAAGAAACAGGCCAACTCGAGGAAGATTCTTTTGCTTCCTGGATGCCTCGCTTCGGAACCAGCTCTATCAGGGAGCTTCCCAAGGCTCCAGGACAGAGGACCCAGGCTTAAGGCTTGTCACTGGATGACACTGACTCAAAGTCACCATTTTTCTATAGCACAGGGACAGCACAGGTATGTCACTCACGCCACCACCTCCTCATTTTGTGTCCGTGGCAGAGATCACAGCTCTGTCATGGTTTCCTGGTGGTTGTCTCAGCTCTAAGCTAAGCTTCGAGCACAGCGTTCTGAGCAAGAAGAAAGACAAGAGTCACAAGCGCCTTCTCCTTTTGCTGCCAATGCCTCTTACGAGTAAGAAAACTATTTCTCAGAAACCCCTCAGCAGTTGTCCCTTGCGCCTCCTGGGCCAGGATCAGGTCGTGTTCCCGGCCCTACATGACTGGCCCCTGGGAGCAGCATGACTATAGCTAGCTAGTCAGGGTCTGTACACTCTGCTGCCCAAGCGGAGTCAAAGTCCAGGAAGGCAAGTAAGAAGGCAAAGGCCACAAACAGCATTTGCCTCCAGATAAAACCAGTCTCTCGGCAGGCTCAGCTTGTTAGGGTGTAAACAGGAAGACAGTTTTACTTTTCTAGGAACTGCCTTCAGCTGTGCTCGGTGGACCCCTGTCTGCAGCTAGGTAGTAGAACCCCGTATCAACACTGCCTCCACATCATCAGTATCACCTCCAGTTATCCAAACAGCCTCATTTCATTTCTCAGGCCTCTTCCCGGGTTATTTTAAAGCTTCAATCCCACACCCTCCTCCAGCGTCAGCTCACTTCTCAGTGAGTTGGTGAGCTTGGCATGGTGTCACTGTTGGCTTCAGTCAGTCCCTAGGACACCTTCAGTACAAGCTTTGGGACATTTGTTTCTGGTAAGAAGGTCTGTCACCTAAGATCTGAGTGGCACAGCGGTTAGTTATGGTTTGCCTGTACAAAACAGGAGTAGGTAATCTAATTGTAGTTTGTACAGTCATCTGTACACTGTCTAGTGTGCCTTGGGAGGAGTTAGGAGGAGGAGAGAAAGGAGAAGACTGAAGGCTCCTTGGAGAGGGTTGGATTTGAGCTGGGCCTGAGAGAAACAGGAAGGCTTTGCCAGATGATTTTAGGAGATGCATTCTTGGTAAAAGGTACAGTATGAGCAAAGGTACAGAAGCAGGAGAGTCCGCGTGGGTCCCAGTAACAGAAGAGTGGAGCTGACAAGTTAGGAAGGGGAGGTATCAAGCAGATGAGATGTGCTGGCCTTGAAAGGCATCCAGAGCCTCTGCCCTCGCCCTCTCGGTTCTTCTGACTGACCTGGATAGCTCTGGTGTGCATGAGAGACCTTTGATTTGAGATCATCCCCTGAGCTCGTTGTGAGGCGGTGCTTCCTCTCCCTCTGTCCTGTGAACACCCTGGACTCTACTGAGGAGACATTAACTGAGCCAGGCCAGGTGCCAGGCTTCCCCTGGGCCTGGCCTCCATTCTCAGGGTTTAGCCTCAGCCGGTTTCAGTTCCACTGCGGGAAGAAAGTTAAGCCTGCCAGCAATGCTGATGGCCTTGACACAAAATCCATAGAAGAGATTTTATTTTCCTTCATTTGATTTAATGGTTTTCCCTCAGCCCTGGGCTGGTGGGAGTCAAACCCCCATATCCCCATACAGGCTGCTCTGTTTCTCAAAGGGACAGGAGGCCCTGCTCCAAGATACTCCTCTCCCCCTGTCTCCTAGCTGTGGAAGAGGCCTGAGTTGTGAGCCCTGCCAGCTGAGGGGAAGGGACAGCAGAGGCATCATTCCTAGGGAAATTCCTTTCCCTGAAATCCAGCAATTTTGGAGCTAGAGGGTAGATTTCCACTTTGTACATAGAGGGAAACAGGCCCAGAGAACAGAAGTACTATTCCAGGGTCGTATAGCAAGTCAGAGCAAAGCCAAGGCCTGAGGCCAGGTCTGGGCTTTCCCTGGCACAAGGCAACCAGCAGGATTTGTGCTGCTCAGGGATGGAGCCAGCCATGTGGGAGAGCTCCACGAGGGTGGACACCAGGGCGTGGGTAGAGTGAACTAGGTTCAATGTCAGGTCAGACTGACAAGGCAGGCACACTAGGTGGGGTCTGACAGACAAGTCCAAGGAGAAATAGGAATCATGAGAGTAACTGATACATCTCTCTAGCACTTTTATTGACGGTTTACACAATGCTTTTCACCTTGTTCTCTCACTGGCCCACAGCAAAATGGTGCACAGAGACAGTACATGCAAAGTCTAAGGTCAAGTTAGATTCTCAGGAACTTAGGCTAGTGGGAGGCAAGGGTAAAGGGAGGAAGCCTTCATATGGGGAAGCATGCTAACACCCCTGCTCCCAACTCCAAACACTTTCATTTTTCCAAAATGAAGTCCACTGTATTGTTTTCTCCTTATAAAAAATAACACGTGCATTCCCCATACCTGGCAATATACACAAAGGAAAAAGTTACCCACAATGCACCTTCCTCTCCCTCCTTCTACCAGTGAGCGCAGAATCCTTCTAGAGCCTTCTCTGTAGGAAGATCTCTAATTGGGGCAGGATTCCTCCTCTGTCCACGAGGGGGCAGAGGTGGTTACCTCACAGCCCTGTGAGGGGAAGTTCAGGAACCTGGTGTCATATTTGCGGTGTCTCTGCTGTCCCTGCCGGTTTGGCACTTTCCTGCCAGATGGAAACCCCAGCTTGGCCAGAGCCGTGCCAGGTAATCCGGTGACATGCTACGCTCTCCCTGAGTACCACCTCACCTCTCTTCCCCCTACCAGTCAGTCTGGCACTGAACTCCGCCGAGATGTGAGCCCGCAGGTAAGCTTTGCTGTCGGTCCCCGCCCAGCAGGAAAACAGGTGCCCCCCCCCATTAGGATCATTTGAGGAAGGCTTGATAAGGGGACTATCTACAAGGGTGCAAGCAGAGCGTAAGAAACTGCAGGGGAGTGCGGGTGTGAGCCTTAACAGGGGGCTCCTAGGGCCCCTAAGTCCGCAGCGGTGAGGTGGTCCCCGGGACACAGGAGCGCCGTGCGTGCACCACCGTTTCCTCCGCCCCGCCATCTGCTGAACCCGGTCACCAACCCGAGGACAAGGGAGCCCGTTGCTGTAACAATGCAGCTCTCCGAGGGAGAGCGGAGCCAAGTCAATTTGGGGAAGGAAGTGGAGCAAAAAGAAGATAGCAGCACAGTCGTCCAGAGCAACGCCAAGTCAGAGGAGGAGGAAATGCGGCGGCATCTGCCCACTCTTTCCAGCGCGGCGCCCAAGATGGCGAAGGCCTCTCGGCTTCTTCCTCTGGAGGCGACCCCGCGCGCTCTTCCTTCCTGACCCCGCTCGCCTCCTGGGTCCTCTCCTGGCCCTTCACGCCACCAGCTTGCGGCGTCTCTGCCCACCCTCCCTGATGGAGAACACGCCCGGCCCTCCGCACCTTCTTCACTCACCCAAACCCGCCCTCAGGCAGCAGCGCTTGAGCCGGTTCGCGCGGCGGGGCAGTGGGCCAGGTGGGCGCCCCGGAGCCAGCTCGGCTGCCCCCGCCGCAAGCAGCCGCAAGGAGCAAGCACCCCTCGGAAGAGTGAGTTCGACCAACCAGGCTGTTCTTGTGGGGAAGGGATATAGTCCTCAAAATAGAATGCATGTGGTCCTGTGTCTACACCTGAGTGCTTTTAAAATGTGATGCTGTCGTCGTTGCTATTCTGAACGTTCCCCCTACGATGGAGTCTGGTTATTGATGCTATGTAAAAAAGCTGTTGATTAGTTAATTGGCTGGTCGGTTGGTTGGTTAGTTAAAGTTAGTTGAGAGAGAGAGCTTGCGTGCGCACACATAGGAGCACCAGCAAGAGAAGGGGCAGAGGGAGAGAACCTCAAGCAGACCAGCGTGCGGCTCCATCTCACTACCCCGAGATCCCGACCTCAGCCCAAACCCAGTAGAATGCTTAACCAACCGAGCCACCCAGGCACCCCGCTATTGATTTTTTAAAAATATTTTTTGGACCTGGCCATCATTTTGAAAATTTTATATTAGTTTAATTGATTTTCTTAGTTTTTTCCCAGGGAGAAGCTTAAAGCTCCCTTCTCTCTCCCTTCCAATATTTATACGTCTTATGTCTTACTGTTGTCCTAGTATTGGCTAGAACTCCCAGAACAAAGTCGTGTAACAGTGGTGATAACTGGAAAACTTATGTTCTTGACTTTAATGGGAATGTCCATCCTTTTAATGTTAAGCATGTTAAGCATGCCATGTTCAAGTCTGACCATGTCTTACTGTTTGCTTCAGGGGGCTTCCTTTTATACTGCTGAGGGAAAATTTAAGAGTTGTCTTTTTTTTTTTAAACTCAGTAATGGATATTGAATTGTATCAAAGATATATTTAGCATCTGTTTATGTTTTTCTTTGACTTATTAATATAAATTGTGAATATATTTCTTAATACGAAACCATCCTTATGCCCTTGAAATAAATGTTATTTGGTCATAATGTATTATTCAAGTAATACACTACTAGATTCAATTTGCTGACTCTAGCATTTATGTTCATAAATGATGTTGCGCTATGGTTTTTTGTATTTGCTGTACTTTTCAGGTTTTGGAATCAAGATCATTCTAGCTCCATTAAATGAACAGGGAAGGTTTTCTATGCCTTAGACCATATAAAAGATATAAGAATCACCTGTTTCTTAATAAAGACAGACGATAGAACTTGGCTGCAAACCTATTCTGGGTCCATCTGTATTTGGGTAAGCAGTAATATTTTCCCTTTTTACAAATGGCTATATTGGTTCTTTTAGATTTTTTTCTCTTTTAAATAAACCTAGAAAATTGCCCAATCCAGAAAAACTACTAGTGGAGAGTTGACAATATTATTTTTCTGAACACTCCTGAAAAGAGATTATATCCTCTTTTTTTTATTACTAAGGTAGTACATTTGAGTTTTCTCTCCATCTTTAGGCTTTTTTATTGATTTGATTTTATGGAGTTTTATCTATTTGATATGCTTTCCAGCTCTAGAATGTAGTTTTCAATTCTGCTCTTTTTGTTTTCTAATGCATAATTTTCTGTTTTTAACTATATTAGTTTCTATATTCAATTAATTTTTAA
The DNA here is from genome assembly GCF_054177405.1 of Leptonychotes weddellii. Classification (NCBI taxonomy): domain Eukaryota; kingdom Metazoa; phylum Chordata; class Mammalia; order Carnivora; family Phocidae; genus Leptonychotes; species Leptonychotes weddellii. The sequence goes on from NC_138382.1 coordinate 48,588,971, forward strand.
ACACTTTATTATGGAAGATTTCAACCTTATAATTTGAAAGTGAAAATTCATATACTCACCATTGAGGTTCTTCAGTGAATATTTTGCTATATTTGCTTTATCACTATTTATTCATCTATCCATCCCTCTTATTTTTTTATGTGTTTCAAAGTAAGTTGCAATCATCCATACATTTTGCCCCCAAATACCTTAGCATTCATTCATTAACTATAGTTCAATATCTGTTTATGGTTCTTTTCTTTATTTTTTGTAATTTGTCTAGCTCCTCTCATCCAACACTTAGTTTATTTTTTTCCTTTAAAATAAGTAGTGTAATAATATTTAAGATTTATTGACCATCAGTCATGTTTCAGGCCATTTTAGGGGCATTTTTTAATCAAAGATCAAGGGACAGCCTTCTCTCTCCAGGCCCCAAATTAGGTAATAGATTGTTTCTATAACTTAGTAAATGTAAGATTCAGAATTCTGAAAGACATGTGTAAATCAGCTTGGGCTGCTGTAACAAACTACCGTCAGCTGGGTGGCTAATCAACAACAGAAACCTATTTCTCACAGTTCTGGATGCTGGAAGTCTAAGATCAGGATGCTAGCAAGTCCGGTTCTGGTGAGGGCCCTCTTCTGAGTTGCAGTCTGACTTCTAGTTGTGTGCTCAGTGGCAGAAAGGCAGAGGGAACTCTCTCAGGTCGCTTATAAGGGCACTAGTCCCATTCCTGAGGACTCCACCCTCATACCTAATCACCGCCCAAAGGACCACCTCCAAATACCATCACCGTGGGGATTAGGTTTCAGTATATGAATTTTAGATGGACACAAGCATTCCATCTATAACAATACAGGTATCAGTAAGAGGGAATTTTCCTTAAAGTCCCTTTATTTTCAAATCAAAGGATTAAGTAATAGTCACGATACATTTTTCTCAGGCCTTTGATGGTGAAGTTTCTCCCCTTACTGGTTTTCAGATGAGTTCCCTCTCTTAGGAAGGGAGGACAATAAGAAGCTCATCTACAGTTTAGTTCTGTGGACGTGATGTGGTGACTGCTTCTCTCCCTTCTACCTTCCGAACTTCTTGCTTATCCAAGATTGACAGTGATTATCATCTAACTACAGCTTTTCTTTCTCATTTGGAGCACTGAGAGATAAACTTGGTCTATCTGTTATCAGGAATACTATACTGCAGATAAGCAAAATGTAAAATCTAAGAAAACACTCCATGCTCCATTATGTCTTTCCTCTGTTATCTCATGGGACCAACCCAGCTTGTGTGATGGGTATCACACTCTTCTCCTGACAGTTTCTCCTTGAAGAATGGTCATGTGACAAGTGGCCAAGAATGACCAAAAAGTCTCTTGGACCACTTTCTCAATATTGTCCAAGGATTCCTTTCACACAGGCATGGTACTAAGTGCTTTAAAGAAATTATCTCATGCAATTCTCACAACCTCTCTATGAAGCAAATACAGTTGACCTTGAACAACACAAGTTTGAACTGAGTGGGTTCACTTATGCATGGATATTTTCTTTATAAATAGGGTACAGTACTATAAATGTATTTTCTCTTCTTTATGATTTTCTAAATAACATTTTCTTTTCTTTGGCTTACTTTATTGTAAGAATACAATATATACTATATGACATACAGAGTGTGTGTTAATCAACTATTTTTGTTATTGGGAAGACTTCTGGTCAACGGTAGGCTATTAGTAGTTAAGTTTTTGGAGAGTCAAAAGTTATACGCAGATTTTCTACTGTGTGGGGGTGGTCAGGGCCCCTAACCACCATGTTGTTCAAAGATAAACTGTAATATTATTTTTTAAAGATTATTTATTTATTTATTTGTCAGAGAGAGCGAGAGAGCACACAAGCAAGGGGAGCGGAAGGCAGAGGGAGAAGCAGGCTCCCCGCTGAGCAAGGAGCTTGATGTGGGGGGCTTAATCCCAGGACTCTGGGATCATGACCTGAACCGAAGGCAGACCGTAACCAACTGAGCCACCCAGGTATCCCAGACTGTAATATTATTAACACCATTTATAGTTGATGCAACTAAGCCTTGAGATTAAAGAGTTTCTCCAAGGTCACATGGCTGGTAAGTAGCAGAGCAGGGACATTTTGAACCCAGGCCTAACTTAAAGCTTATGCTCATATTTATTATACTGTGTATTTCCCTTTAAGTACAGCTTTGGCCCATCCCATATATTTTCTAACAACAGTAATAAAGAGAGTATAACAGGATAAAATAAGGAGATTTTCTGCCAAGGTTTTTAATTTCTAGTTGCCATGGCTTTCTACCCATTGAGCTACTACAGTGAATTTTTTGTTCTAAAAACCTCTGCAGAACAAGAGCCAAAGCCTGAAGGGCTTAAAGCATAGTCTGAATCTTAAACTATGGGAAGATTTTATAACGATGTAAGAGCTTAGACTGAGAAGGGCTGAGGCATGGGATGCAGCACATTCTGGGGAAACAGATTTTAGGACAAAAACAAAATGCCTTTTTCTGAAAAGGGAGATCTGGTCGACATTTGCTGGGTTTAGGCTGCTCAGCTTGTGGAGAAGTCTCTATTTGAGTGTAAAACATCTTGTACCCATCTATGGAGCCTGCAAGGGGGTAGACATTCATTTCTCTATTAGAAATCTGAAAGCTTGGGGCGCCTGGGTGGCTCAGTCGTTAAGCACCTGCCTTCAGCTCAGGTCATGATTCCAGGGTCCTGGGATCGAGCCCCGCATCGGGCTCCCTGCTCAGCAGGAAGCCTGCTTCTCCCTCTCCCACTCCCCCTGCTTGTGTTCCCTCTCTAGCTGTCTCTCTCTCTGTCAAATAAATAAATAAAATCTTTAAAAAAAAAAAAAGAAATCTGAAAGCTTGTATGAAGGCATATGACCCTGGCTCCACCAGATGCTCCTGCCCAGGAAGCTGAGTATGGAGAAGGTGATCCAGAAATGTGGAGAGAGTCAGGAAAGATTCTGGATTGCTTGAGTATTAATCCCCAAGAGACTACAGTAATTGTGACTGAGTTACCTTCAGTGTTCAAGTGTGCGTTTTCTGCCATCAGTAGAATTTGGATTTGATCTAGACAGGGAAAGAATTCCCTTTTTAGGGGCGCCTGGGTGGCTCAGATGGTTAAGCGTCTGCCTTCGGCTCGGGTCGTGATCCCAGGGTCCTGGGATCGAGCCCCACATCGGGCTCCTGGCTCGGCAGGGAGCCTGCTTCTCCCTCTCCCTCTGCCTCTCTCCCTGCTCATGCTCTCTCTCTGTGTGTATCTCTGTGTCTCAAATGAATAAATAAAATCTTTAAAAAAAAAAAAAAGAATTCCCTTTTTACATATCTAAATTGTGATTGGGAAATGTTAAGTGCACAGTGTAAACAGTGACATTTAAAGACTGCTAAGTGTCATCTCATTTAATTGGGAAAAAACCCTCTAAGATAGGTATTACTATCTTTATATCAACACCTGGATCAGAATCACAGTCAGCGGGGAGCAGAGCCAGAACTTGGATGAGAGCCACATGACTTCATGTCCATGCCCCACACTCTTAAACATTACAGTTAGTATTCTTTTTTTTTTTAAGATTTTGTTTATTTATTTGACACAGAGAGACAGTGAGAGAGGGAACACAAGCAGTGTGGAGTGGGAGAGGGAGAAGCAGAGTTCCTGCCGAGCAGGGAGCCTGATGTGGGGCTCGATCCCAGGCCCCTGGGATCATTACCTGAGCCAAAGGTAGACGCTTAACGACTGAGCCACCCAGGTGCCCCGACAGTTAGTATTCTAATTCTCATTCATCTCTGAACATCTGCTTTGATTTTGCCTTTCAGTGCACTAGGAGGGATTTTTTTAAAATGTATAAATGGTTCAAAATTTTTCAATTAACCTTTTGTTACTAAGTTTTAGTTTTATTACATTGTGCTCAGAAAATTTAACTAAATGGTTCTACTTTCAGGAATTTATCATGGTTTACTTTAAGGACTACTATTGGGGTCAACTTTTGTATTTGTTCCCTAGAAATTTGAAAATAAAATTATCAAGTTTAAGTGGTCTTAACACAAATTAAAAGGCAGATATTGTCAGACTGGATAAAAAGAAAGATCCAGCTACATCTTGTCAACTACAGCTGTCCATTTTTAATGTAATGAAACAGTTTGGTTAGACGTTAAAGGGTAAAGTAGTGGTAAACATTTCTATAGTGCTTATTCTGTGTCGAGAACGGTTCTGGGGCGCCTGGGTGGCACAGTCGGTTGAGCATCCGACTTGGTTTCGGCACAGGTCATCATCTCAGGGCCCTGATCTCAGGGTCATGAGATCGAGCCCTGTCAGGCTCCACGCTCAGTGTGGAGTCCACTTAAGTTTCTCTCTCCCTCTGCCCCCCACCCCGGACTCTTGTGCATGTGCTCTCTCTCTCTCTCAAATAAATAAATAAATCTTTAAAAAAAAGAACTAGGGGTGCCTGGGTGGCTCAGTCATTGAGCGTCTGCCTTCAGCTCAGGTCATGATCCCAGGGTCCTGGGATCGAGCCCCGCATCGGGCTCCCTGCTCAGCGGGAAGCCTGCTTCTCCCTCTCCCACTCCCCCTGCCTGTGTTCCCTCTTTTGCTGTGTCTCTCTCTGTCAAATAAATAAATAAAATCTTTTAAAAAAATAAAAATAAAAAAAAGAACTATTCTAAGCACTTTACATTTACTAGCTCATTTATCTTCACAATCATTGTATGAGGGAGGTACTATTACTATTACCATTGTACAGAGGAGAAAACTGAGTCAGGTAACTTATCCAAGGTCACACATTGTTCACATGAAGTTTGTATTTTTATATTTACAGAGCATTCAGTTACAAGGGGCTTAGTGTGAACAATGTTGCGATAAAGCAAAGGTTATACATTGTTTGCATATGTGAACACATTTCATCTTATATATTTCTGTACTACTCAATATACATAACTTTCAAATACATCAAAATCAAGTTTTTTAATTTATTTTTTTTTAGGATTTTATTCATTTATTTGAGAGAGAGAGAGAGCACAAGCAGGGGAGAGGGTCAGAGGGAGAGGGAAAAGCAGGCTGCTGAGTGGGGAACCTGACACGAGGCTTGATCCCAGGACCCTGGGATAATGACTTGAGGGGAAGGCAGATGCTTAACCAACTGAGCCACCCAGGCACCCCTAAAAATCAAGTTTTATGCCAATAAGCTATAATTCTATGAAACATAAAGGCCAAATGGCATTCTGCTATGGGAAACAGTAGTATCTTATGTTGCTGAAACAAGGAAAAAAAGTTAAAGGGTGGAAATTAGATGAATCTACTAATACTAATTAAAAGAAAGCTTTAATGACTACATTAATATCAGACAAAGTAAATTTCACAGGAAGGAATATTACCAGAGATAGAGCCCTTTCATAATGATGAGTTAATTTATCAAAATGATGCAAGAATTTTCAATGTTTATGCTCCAAATAAAAAGTTTCAAAGTACGTGAAGCACCCAAAATAATCTACACATTCAGTGCAATCCCTACAGAATACCATCAGCATTTTCCACAGAGCCAGAACAAATAATCCTAAAATTTGTATGAAACCACAAAAGACCGTGAATAGCCAAAGTAATGTTGAAAAGAAAATTAAAGCTGGAGGCATCACAATTCTGGACTTCAAGTTATATTACAAAGCTATAGTCATCAGGACAGTATGGTATTGGCACAAAAACAGACACATAGATCAATGGAACAGAATAGAGAACTCAGAAATGAACCCTCAACTCTATGGTCAACTAATCTTCGACAAAGCAGGAAAGAATATCCAATGGAAAAAGGACAGTCTCTTCAATAAACGGTGCCAGTAAAATTGGACAGCCACATGCAGAAGAATGAAACTGGACCACTTTCTTACACCATACACAAAAATAAACTCAAAATGGATGAAAGACCTAAATGTGATACAGGAATCCATCAAAATCCTAGAGGAGAACACAGGCAGCAACCTCTTTGACCTTGGCCACAGCAACTTCTTGCTAGACATGTCTCTAAAGGCAAGGGAAGCAAGGGCAAAAATGAACTATTGGGACTTCATCAGGATAAAAAGCTTTTGCACAGCAACGGAAACAGTCAACAAAACTAAAAGACAACCTACAGGGGCACCTGGGTGGCTCAGTCATTAAGCGTCTGCCTTCGGCTCAGGTCATGATCCCAGGGTCCCGGGATCAAGCCCCGCATCGGGCTCCCTGCTCCTCGGGAAGCCTGCTTCTCCCTCTCCCACTCCCCCTGCTTGTGTTCCCTCTCTCACTCTGTCTCTCTCTGTCAAATAAATAAATAAAA
>NC_138382.1:48595761-48614962 GCF_054177405.1 Leptonychotes weddellii
AAAGAAGAAAAGGACAATCTGAAGAATTCCATATCTATCAATAAAGCTGAATTTGTAATTGAAAACCTTCCCTCCCCGAAAAAAGAATAAAAACACCTCCATGACTAGATGGCTTCACCGATGATTTGTAGCAAATATTTAAGAAAGAAATAATACTAATTCTATACAAACTCTTCCAGAAAATAGTATAGAAAACCCTTTCCAACTTCTTTTATAAGGCCAGTGTTGATCCCCAAATCCAAAAGACATTATAAGAAGAAAAGACTAAATACAGAGCAAAGACCCCACAAAACATAGAGAGATTAAAGAAGATATAAAAAAACAAAGATACACCATGGTGATGGACCAGCAACTCGTTATCATTAAGAGGTCAGTTCCCCCCAAGTTTATCTATGTATTCATGACAATCCCAATCAAAAACCCAGCAGGTTGTTTGTTTTATAGTAATTGATGAGCCAATTCTAAAATTTATATGGAAATGCAAAGGACTTAAAATGAACAAAACAAAAAAATAAAATAAAGTAAAATGAACAAAACAACTTCAAAAAGAAAAAGAATAAGAGGATTTACATTACTTGATATCAAGATTTATTATAGCGGCTCAGTCATTTAAGCGTCCAATTCTTGATGTTGGCTCAGGTCTCGATCTCACAGTTGTGAGTTTAAGCCCCACACTGGGCTCCACACTGGGCATGGAGCCTACTTAAAAAGAAGGGGTGGGGGCGCCTGGGTGGCTCAGTCTTTAAGCGTCTGCCTTCGGCTCAGGTCATGATCCCAGGGTCCTGGGATGGAGCCCCATATCCAGCTCCCTGTGCAGCTGGAAGCCTGCTTCTCCCTCTCCCACTCCCCCTGCTTGTGTTCCCTCTCTCGCTGTGTCTCTCTCTGTCAAATAAATAAAATCTTTAAAAAAAAGAAAAGATTTATTATAAAGCTACAGCAATTGAGACAGGGTGGTATTAGTGTAAAAATATGTGTATAAATATGCGTATAGATCAATGGAACAGAATAGGGAGCCCACATATAGTCAACTCAAGAAATGATACTGGAGCAATTGGGCATTCATATGCCAGATAACAAAAGAGAGAGTCATAATCCTGACTTTATACTACACACCATAATCAGATTGAACGTAAGCACTAAAACTAAATGTGAGAGCTAAAACTTTAAAACGTCTAGAGGAGGGGCACCTGGGTGCCGCAGTCGGTCCAACATCCGACTCTTGGTTCTGGCCCAAGTCATGATCTCATGGTTGTGAGATCGAACCCCACTTCTGGCTCCAGCTCAGGGTGGAGTCTGCTTGAGATTCTCTCTCTCTCTCTCTCCCTCTGCCCCCCTCCCAGTTTGCTATAAATAAATAGATAAATTCTTTAAAAAAGACTTCTAGAAGAAAACATAGAAATATTCCATGATCTTGGAGTAAGTAAGGAGTTCTTAAATAGGGCATAAAATGAAAAAGAAGTGATACCTTGGGTCAAACCCTCCCTGTGTCTGACCTTTGTTGCCATTTCTCTCATCTCTGCTGCCCGGGCACTGGTTGGGACCAGCTGGCCAGTGGCTCCCCCTCCAACCAGCCCACAGCCCTTGGAAGGGGCAACTTTGGCACTGCCCCAACCCCACTCAGCACACTGTCCCTTCCATAAGCTAAGGCCACCTCTACAGCCCACAGCATCCCACCCCACCCAGACTCCAAAGATGCCACTAAAGTTTGGATTTTGTCCTCCCCAGCCCCTCCAAGCCCACCCTCATCTCTGTATGGGGGTGAAATGGGAGTGAACCTCAGTGGTCCTTCTCAGCAGGCAGCGAGTGGCTCCATTGTGCTCGGCTGTCTCCCCTCATGGCCTTGAAGTTTTCCTTACAATGGAGACAGCCTTCTAGAGATTCTAGAGGTGATACGGAACAGGGTGTATTTGGTCATTTCAATGGGGATTTGTTGGCAAAATGGGAGAGGGCTTTGAACACAATGGGTTGGATCTTCATCTAGCACCAAAATTCCCTTTGATTCAGGGTGGGCCGCTCTTTCTAACACTCTACCACAGTTTGAAAGTCTGACATAGGGGGAGGAAGTAGAGAGTACCATTGCCCTACTGGACATTTGAAGCCCGTCGTATGGCAAATTCTCCCCTTCTGATCAGCAAGTCAGTTCACTTCGGTGCCCATTTATTGAAAGAGCCTACCTAAATTTAGCTTCCTTTACTTAGGAGTTACTCTGGGGGAGTGACGCAGGTGACACAGCCTGTGTCTTCCTGCAAGTGCTCTGTTCTCACCCAGGGGTGGGGCCATGACTGAGACCAAGTCTCCCCATTGCCAGGTGTGTACTGACCACAGCCCCCAATATCAAGAAAGGTCGGAGCCTCTGGAAGTTAAAGGGACCCAAAGGCCCTGAGGGATAGGTAGGACTCGAATGGGCAGAGATGGGCCGGCACCCAGGCTGAGGAAACAGGCCCAGCAAAGGCGAAGAGGGAAGAAGTCTCTGAGCGTGTTTGGGGAATGTCAAGTCTAGTTTGACTGGAGCATGGGATGAAGTTAGGGGGTTGAAGAGACAGGTCTGCAGTCAGACTTCAGGGGTGGGGGATTTGGCTTGGTTTGATAGCCAAGGACGGACAGGCCCACAGGTCAGAGCACGGCTGCCGCAGCCTCCCTGGGAGGGCCCACGCAGGGTTGGCGAGGTTGGGAGGGTGAGCCGGACTCCAACCCTGATTCGCACCGGAGGGTATGTCCTGTGAAGACAGAGATGCCCCTGGAGTCCAGTGTCACTGGGGAGCAGAAGGCGGTGCACTCGGAGCCTGAGGTGTTTGTGGGGGTCAGGCCGAAGTGGGGAGAGCCCCGACCCCTGGTGATGCGGGCTGGAACTGTCTCTCTCGTGCACCGCGGTCCTCGCAGCGCCTTAGCGGCTTCCCTAAGCACCCCCATTCCGTCCCGAGAGGGGCAGTTCGGGGCTGAGATCCGGGAGGTCCCGGACTCCCAGTCCACACCGGGAGAGCCCTGGACAGTCGAGGAGGTCCCTTCGCGAGGCGAGTTCTCCCGAGTCGGACGGGGAGGCGCGCGGAGAGCGGAGCGCGCGGCGCCTCCTCCGGGCAGCCGGCGGAGTGGCCCCAGGCGCCTCCGCCGGCAGCTGCCGCTGCCTTATAAGGCGGGGGCCGGGCCGCGCCGGGGGAGGGGCTGCGGCCGCCCGGCCTCCTCCTCCGGGGTCCAGCTGCGCGGGGCCGGCAGGAGAGCGCAGCGCAGCGGCGGCGGGAACTGGGGAGCGCGCCGAGCGGGCCATGGGCAAGTCAGGTGAGCCCGCGGGCCGGCCGGGCGGGTGCGGGGAGGGCTCGCGAGCCTCGGCTCCGGGACCCCCGCCTTCATCCTCCCCCGCGGCGGGCTGATGCCCGGGGGAGCGGGGCGGCCGCCGCCACGCGGGGTCAGGACGCGGGCTGCGCTGCAGGACCCCGGGTGCGGGCTGGAGAGGCGTGCGAGGCGAAGCGCCCGGAGGCTCCGCGCCGGCAGTTTCCGGGGCAGCCAGGAAGCCGGGGTGGCCGTCGGGCCACCGGGAGAGAAGGAGGGAAGGCGAGACCGAGGGAGGGTCCCCCTGTCTGCGAGCCAGAGATTGCGTCAGGGAGGGTTTCCAGGCGCTGATGGGATTAGCGCTCAGCGTCCGGCCAAGGCGTGGCTTTTGCTTTGTTTCTGGAGCAGAGTTAGAATTGGAAAAAGCCTCCAAACTATGACTGCATCTGTTGCTACAAAACAGCTCTCCCCAACCAACCCTCCTAAGGACAGCTCTGAGCATCCTTTTCTTCTGTCGTTGTCCCTCCTCCCCTGAGCGCCCCCTTTGTGCCAGGCTCAGTCTGGCTCCACCCGGGTACAGAATCGCGCTTCCCCTTTATGTCTGACCTGTCGCTGCTCATCCTCACCACTGTGGCTGTCCGGGTGAGCTTTCTAAAATGCAGATCGGTCCTGTCACTTTCTAACACCTTTCATCCCATTGTCGGCAGGTTAAAGAGTACGTACTCTTCCGTGGGGCATGGGGCCCCCTGGGAGTTGATCGTCACCTCTTACCTCCCCCTGCACGCAGCTATTAGGAGGCTGGCACCCTTGTCCCTTCCCCTGGGTTCCCTCTCCCAGCGCTCACCACCACCTCTCTGCCTCTCCCACTTTGCTGAGGTTGCAAATCCTCTCCATCCTTCTAGGCTCAACTTGGCCTGGGCTCCCCTCCCTGATTTCCGCCCCCAGGGACGGCCCCCTCTGTGTCTTTGTTGCAGCCCTCCCAGCAGTCAGCTTGGGACACTACCCCAGCCATGGACCTGTTTCCCACAGACTCCTCACTGCTGGGGGCCAGGGGCTGAGTCTATCCCAGCACAGTTCCTGCCTCACAGGACACTCTCAATGAACAGCTGTCCAACAGAGTTCAGAAGTCCTGCTTCATGGGAAGTTGGGGCTGTCATCCTTTGGTGGGTGAGGCTGGGTCCCTCCTTGAATCTCTTCTCAAGATCCAGACTCATGAGGTACTGGTGTTGAGAGTAAGTGGCTTTCCCTGGCATTCATCCTGACCTGCTGTGACAGGTCTGGCTTTCAGCCCTGGCTCTGCTAATCACTTGCTGTGTGATCTTAAACAAGGCTCTTTCCTTCTCTGTGCCTCATTTTCCCCATCTGTACAGTGAGGGTGGCCCATACGCTCTCCAGTATGGAGAAGTGACATAAGGAGTTGCCATGTAGTTCAAGAACAGGGTGATAGGCGGTAATGAGGCAGGAGCATGGCAGATGTGAAAAAGCATTTTGAGAAATCAACTCCTTTCTCTGTACCTTAAAAGAAAATCCACAAATTCTCTGAAGCTACATTTGTATCAGTTGTTTCTGGTTTCTTCCCTAAGAAACAGTTTTCCAGAACTTCTAATACTCAGCTATATGCCCATTCTTCTATCTGTTCATCCATCCTCCCTCCCTCCCCTCTTCATTCCTTTTCTCTTTCCCTCTCTTCCCCCCATCTATTTATTAGCTGTGTGCCAAGCTGCAGGCCCCCTGCTGTGGAGGGCAGGCCTCTGTCCTCAGCAGTATTCATTTGGATCATGAAGTGAATCCTAAAGCTGATTGAGGTGGGGGTGGATAGGCTCCAGTAAGAAGTGGGAAGTGATTCAAGCCACAAGGCGGGTACAGGTGGAGAGTGGCAGGAGATCAGGAGAGGGAGAAATCTCCTCTGCAGAGGGGATCATTGAACCTCCTGGAGGATCTTTAGCCATGGGACCTCGGGTGCCGCTGAAAGACATTGATCTGAAAGCCCGAGTTGTGCCAGGGTGGAGGGTGGCTAAGACGGGGAGAGTGGAGGTGGGGGTCAGGGGAGACTATTGCATTTACCCAGGAGAGAGATGATAGAGGCATCTAAGGACTGCAGAGGACGAGGAGATGGATATTTGAGATGGTAGCCAGAAACAGCCTTGGTGACCGACTTACTGTGAACATGAGGGAAGGGCCAGCAGGGTGAGTCTGGGTGCAGGCTGGTGGTGGCACTCGGAGGACCAGAGATGCACAGTCAGGCTGCTCTCAGAGGTGGAGGGCAGGAAGAGGTGGTTCAGGCAGGCGTCCCCCCCCCATTCCCACCCCCACCACACATACCCGGGGACCTTCCAGAATGCTGGTCCAGGCCTATCTCCCTCATAGGCACATGCATTTCACTTGGCTCTCCCAAAAACTATGAGCCCCCAGGACAGTGTCTGGCTCCCCTAAGGGTCCCCAAGAGAAAGTGACTTTTCTAGGTGACCCAGGCCGCATGGGCCTTCAACACAGGCCCAGCCTTGAGGTTCCAGGCCACCAGCCAGAGGTTATCTGTGCCTGCAGTGCTCATAGCACTCACGGATATTTACCCACACAGGGGCTTTATGTGGTTCCAGAAAGACCAGGGTAAGGAGTCAGCCCCTGCCTCTTTCGGGCCTCAGTTTCCTCATCACTGCATAGGGGCCAATCTCTTTTTAATTTTTAACCTCAGATATACGTCAGAGCTTCCTGGGGTTGTGGGCATTGCTGAAAAAGTATTACACAACTGACAGCTTAAATTCCAGAAGACACTTGGCCCAGTGCTTTGAGATTCCCAGGACCTGCTCCTAGCCCTGGTCTCCCTGCTGGGCTTCATTTTGCAGTAGGTGTGATGGGGGCAGAGAAGAAAAGCACTGGCCTCAGGCTCTGTAGAAGCCTCTGGTCCCTAGTAATAGTGATTACCAATTATTAAGCTCCTAGTGCATGCCAGACTTGAAGCTAGGTATTTTATACATGGTACCAACATTTGTTAACAACACTACAGGGCAGGTATTATCAATTTTGTAGGTTTATAGAGGTTGAATACCTTGCCCAAGTTCATATCTTGACCAGTAAGTGGAAAAATAGGGATTTGAACCCGGGTTTCTGCCTTCCCAGCTGTGTGCTTTTCCCTCTGCCACATGACCACTTGCCGCCTGCTCCCCACCTGCTTCTCACCCTGGATTCCAGCTCCGTAGGGACCTCTACACAGCCTGTGGTTACCTCTAAGAATCTTAGTGTCCCACTACCCACATGTCCCAGCACCAGAGGACAGCAGAGCAGAAGGCCTTTTAGGGACCAACTAGCCCAGGAATTTCCTACCGAGCGGGGGCTCTCACATCTCTGCGGGGAAGGCTGTGTGGACCAGATCATTCCAGCAGTTCCATTTTCATGTGTTGACTTTATTGAAAAAAAGAAGGGGGGAGGAAGTGGTTCAAAGAAAGGGTTTCCTGCTTTGAAGCTACTTTGAAATCCGCAGATGTCATCCATCCTTCCTTCACACAGGTGGGGAAGCAGCGGGCCAAGGGGCAGGGACTTGCCCGGTGCCTGTGGTAGGCCTGAGGGGCCGCAGGCCCGGCCGAGAATGCCCAGCCACTCTGCAGGCCAGAGCTAGCTCTCCCTGGCTCCTTCAGTCCTGCAAGGACTATTGTCTGCCCGCGAAGGGGCAGCCTGGGGCCCGCGCTCTGGGACATCCTTGTTCCCAAGTGGGCAATTGGGCAACTCTTCATTGTACGTCATTTTTGCCCTTAGGGAGAGGAAGACGTATGTGAAGTGAAAGTGTGCAAGATATGAGGGAGGGGAGAAGGCGAAGGGAGGGACAATCTTAGATCTGGCTGTGATGTGGACTCATTGTGTGACCTTGGGCAATTCACGTATCCAACCGAAAACCACAGTTTCCTCCTCTGTAATGAGAAGGTTCCCATTCTAGTGCCTTCTCGAGGCCCGTGTGGGGGCTCCATTCATTTGTTCATGTACTCATTCACCCTGCACATGTCTGAGACCAATTTAAATACCAGCAGCCCTGCTCGCTTTAAAATCTAGGTTTTGGGGCCGCCTGGGTGGCTCAATTGCTAAGCGTCTGCCTTCGGCTCAGGTCATGATCCCAGGGTCCTGGGATCGAGCCCCGCATCAGGCTCCCTGCTCAGCGGGAAGCCTGCTTCTCCATCTCCCGTTCCCCCTGCTTGTGTTCCCTCTCTCGCTCAGGGAATAAATAAATAAAATCTTTAAAAAAAATAATAAAATAAAATCTAGGTTTTGTTTTGTTTTAAGATTTTCTTTATTTATTTGAGAGAGAGCAAACGAGAGCTCGCACAAACCTGGGGGAGGGACAGAGGGAGAGGTAGAAGCAGACTCCCCGCTGAGCAGGAGCCCAACATGGAGCTCCATCCTGGGACCCTGGGATCAGGACCTGAGGCTCAACCAACTGAGCCACCCAGGAGCCCCTAAAATCTAGGCTTTGACAGGGCAGTTTCTCCCAAGGCCAGAGGCCAAAGGGTCTCTGCCCAAAAGTGACGATAATAATTATGGTTGACATTTAGGAACTCTTCATTGTGTTCTGGAACTATTCTAAAGCATTTTTTTTTAAAGATTTTATTTATTTATTTGACAGAGAGAGATAGTGAGAGCAGGAACACAAGCAGGGGGAGTGGGAGAGGGGAGAAGCAGGCTTCCCACCGAGCAGGGAGCCCGATGTGGGGCTCCATCCCAGTGGTCCTGGGATCATGACCTGAGCCGAAGGCAGACGCTTAACGACTGAGCCACCCAGGCGCCCCTCTAAAGCATTTTCATAAGTTAATTCATTTAACTCTCACAACAACTCTGTGAAGTAGAAACTATGCTCCCCATTTTATGTATGGGAGAAAGGCACAGAGTGATTAAACAACTTGTCCAAGATCACACAGCTATTAAAAGGCAGAGCTGGGATTTGCCTCTTGAATTTCCTGGAACCCAGGCAGAAAGAGCAGGAGCCACCCAGGCTACCCGTCTGGAACTCATTCCTTTTTTTTTTTTTAATCAACTTAAAATTTTTCTTCCTGATAAATTAGCAAAACCAGCTTTGCCCCAAAGATGGGACCAGGTCTCTTTCCAGCCTCTTGCTAAGGGGACAGAAGGGGCCTGTCCACAATTTCCTGATTCCTGATGGGCCTCTTTGGTGGGGATTTTGGAGAGGGCAGAGAAATGAGTCATGCTGGGCCCAGGGAGGCCTCAGAAGAGGACCAACGCTGAGGGAGGAGTCTATCCCAGCCAACAGCCAGAGGCAGGAGGGGCAGGACCTGAGTTTTTATCCGGCAGTTAGAAGCCTGGGCCCCAGAGGACCTTCAAGAGCCCCCATCCTAGTTTATCTCCCCCTCCTGTGGTGGAGACAGACCCACCCTGACTCTGTCCCTCAGCCACAGGGAGCCAGGCCCAGACAGCTCCTCCCACCTTCCAGTGGCTCTGACCTTAAGCCCCACAACTGTCCCCGGCAGCCCCTGATTTTCATCTGGGGCCCCTCAGACAGGTCTGTCCATAAAGGGCTTGGCACAGAGGAGGCTTTTGAGAAAGTTCTTTTCTCCTCTTCCTTCCTCCTCCCCAGAGACTGGCAGGCCCAACCGCACTGGACCTGATCCTCCTCCTGGATCTGGTGACCCCACTGTCTCTTCTGTGTGCTTTCCTCTGTGTCCTGGGCCTTGGGGGTAGTTCGGGGTTAAAGACAGGGTTTCCCTCTTCGTGGGTCTACTACCCCTGGACCATTTGTGGGAACTTGGGCAGGTTACTTCCCTTCTGGAGCCTCCGTTTCCTTATCAATAAAAAAGGTACAGTAGTGGGGGCTCCCACAAAAGGTGGCAATAAGCAAATAAGATCATGTACAGGCCTGGCACCTAGAAATGGTTGGTCAGCAGAAGAAAGGACCTCTTTCATTCTGGGCTCGCACCCTGAGCCTGTCGTTCTCTGAGCTTCAGTTTACCCTCCTACAAAATAAGGACATCATTCCTACCCTACCCCCTTGTGGGGTGGCTGTGAGGGCTCTCCCTGCCTAATGTGGGGATGGGTGGGTTTTCTTTGACTTTTAATCTTTATGTTTATCTGTGTTCTAGGGTTTTTCTACAGAATAAGGTGTGTGTTTTGCTGGGTGTGTTCACAAGTGATATCTTGCCCCCACGGAGGCCGAGGCCCTGCTCTCAGGAGCCACCTGGGTGGAGACTAGCCTCAGAAGTGTGGCTGGGGGTAGGGAGAGAAGTCTCCCCTATCAAAAAGTCTTCCTGACCCCTTCCTAGAAACCCTGGCCCAGCATACTGGCCCCACTGGCAACAGTAACCAGCATTGGCTTCTGGGCACCAAGCTTAGATTGGGCACAGGAACTTTCACTTTTGTTTCTTCTTACTTCCCACATTCTGGGAGTGCAGTGACCTAGTTTTTAGCAGCCTTATATGTCCCTCTCTGCCAAAAAGACTGCAGGACCCATAGCACTACTGGGTCCGGTGCGACCTGAGCCCGGCACTCAGAGCTGCCTTTAAACTGGCTTCACCTTAGCTACCCACCTACTCCTTGGATCTCCCCCTTCTCCCCAGAGCCCCGGATCCACCAGCTCCCTGGTCTGCCCTGGCTCTTTCTGTGCCCGCTTTGCCTCCTCCCTGCCTCCTTCAGGGAGCCTTCCCCGGTACATTGGTGGTCCCCATTGCCCGTGCCACTCAGTCCCATGCACCTCCTGTGGTGTCCCATTGTGGCCTGCCAGGGACATGGGAGCTGGCAGGGACATTAGTGTGGGCCTCGCCAAGCCTGTCCCTTAGATGGGGACCCGCTGCCACCTTGACCATGTGCACCCACACCTGGCCCTGCACCAGACACACACACTTGTGATCACTCCATCTCCTTAGAGAAGCTCTGAACTCCTTGGAAGCCTGAGGGTAGCCATGCACTTGTCTCCTCTCACCCCACCCTGATGCGACCTTATGGGATCTCAGGATTGAAGGGACTTGAAGGTCATCCGACGGGCCTCCAATGCCTGAATCCTTTTGAGAAGAGTCACTTGTTTGTATTCCCCCAGTGCTGGAGAGCTCATTACCTTGTGAGGTCACTCTTTCATTTTTTGGAAAGCTTTGATTGAAAGTTCTTTCTTTGGCTGAGCTAAAATCTATCGTCCTGCCCTTTCCACCCATTGGCCCTGACTTTGCCCTCTGGAGCCCCAGAATTCATCAGAGGTCTCCTCTGTGTCTTCCAAAGTCTGAGCTCCAGGATGAACAGACCCAGTACTTGCCACCATTCCTTATAGGACCCATTTCCAGCCCCTTCTCCACCTGGTCACCACTTGTGGACACACTTCAGATGGTCGCCGCCTCTCAGACAAGGCGGGGGCCAGGCTGGGTGGGGCACTCCAGCTGGGCCCTGGCTCCTACAGGACAAGCAGTGCCTTGCCCAGGAGCTGGTGGGGTTCTAGCTGCCAAAGCACCCTGCTGACTCCTTTGTGTTTCATCAACAAGAACCCCTCTGGTTCCTACCAGTCGCTATGGCTTCCACCTGAGATATTCTGTTTTGTTTTGTTTTGTTGGAAATATCTTATTTATTTATTTGACAGGGAGTGAGAGCACAAGCCGGGAGACTGAGGGAGAGGGAGAAGCAGGTTCCTCGCTGAGCAGGGAGCCCATCATGGGACTCGATCCCAGGACCCTGGGATCATGACCCGAGCCGAAGGCAGCCGCTTAACCGACTGAGCCACTCAGGCGCCCCTGAGATATTCTTTAAGAACCTCTGTGACTCCCTTATCCCAAATACCACATTAACATACTCAACCCAAAATCTTTTTTATGACTGTGGTAAGAAACACGGGACATAAAGTTGACCATCAAAACCATTGCAGGGTAGACAGTTCAGTGGTGTTACGCACATTCACATCGCTGTGCAACACACCGCAGAGCTTTTCCATCCTGAAAATCTGAAACTGCCCAGGAATCAGTACCTTCCCTTTTCCTCCTCCCTCGCATAAACCTGAAATCTTTATCTTTCACACCAACAAGGGGTTGGCCCCTCTCTTGACCACAAAGACCTGAAGGGTTCAGGTTGCAGCTCCACCTCTGTCTTGGTGACAAGATGGTAGAAAGCAGCTACCGTCACCCCTTCCTTCACGGTGTCCCCCATGTCTGCCTGTCAGCCACAGCCTCCCCCTGCCCACACTGCTGTGACCAGACCTCCCTGAACTGCCCCGCTGGGCCCCAGAGGCCTAACTCTTACGGTGATTGGAACCCCCTGGGGCCGGCTCAACTGCCACCCACCACGGGCGTGGCCCGCAGTCACGTCACCTCTGCTGGGCCGCATTTAGCCCAGAGCTCCCTGAGGGTAGGCTCTGCCCCGGGTCTTCCTTCTCCTGCATCTCCTCAGACACACAGTGGCATTTGATTCGAAGCCCCAGGAGACCTGGGGAATCAGCTGAGGGAGGGGGAAGACCCCCCATTGGGTCATCTCAGCCTCTGGGGTGAATGAAAAGAGCAGAGGAGAGGAAAGGCAGCTGGTGACCTGGGGCGGGGGAGGAGTGGCACTTTGTTCACCCTCCACGTTGCACCCTTACTGCCCTCCGCCAAGCCTCAGGGACAGGCCCCTGCCAGATAAGACTAGCTTGGTGTAAGGGCTGCTGTGGCTCTTACTCATAAGCCACCCGACTCCCAGAGTCCTATGGCTGGTGCTCAGTGCCTTCCCAATCAGCTTCACTGGCTCCTGTCTGGGCAACTTTGGGGCCTCAAATCAGGGGCCACCTTCCTGATCCCCCAGCCCATGGTAGGTTACTTTTCTCCAAGTTCCTCTTGACCTATGCTCACCTGCACCTTGGCCCTGTCACTCTGCCGGTGTCTGTTTACAAGGCCGTCTCCCTTCTGTGTGTGAGCTCCCCGAGGGCAGGACGAGGTGGCTGTGTCTCTGGAGCTCTCGCACAATCCAGGAGCCTCGCCGGAGCGGAGGCGGCGCTCAGAGAGCAGATGAACTGATGGGTGGGTGATGGGTGTCTGGCTGGCTGCTGCTCAAAGGATGATGAACTAAGAGAGGGATGGATGAGTGGTGGGGAGACGGATGAAGGGTGTGGGATGGAGGGGGTTCCATTCCAGAGCCAAACTGGGGTGACTTCTGTCCATCGTTGACCTTGCCTCCGCCCCTTATTCTCTCCCCAACTCCATCCTCCTTGAGCTTGTCCTTTAGAAGTCATGACCCAGTTGGGCACAGGCTCCGCCTCTTCCCTCACTGCATCCCTGGGCCCAGCTGCCCCCCCCGCCCCCTCACTCCACTTCCCCAGTGCTGTCCTCCCCTGGTCCCCTTCTTTATCTGTCCCAGTCTTTTGGTTTCCCCCACACAACATGGGCACCCTCACCACAGCCGGGCCTGTTCTCCCTGGGCTCCCACCTCCAGCCCTTCCCAGCCCCCACCACACCCCATAGGTCCAGTCTGAGTTATCCAGTCTCCACACGTTTTTTTCCAGCGGTTCCGGTCTCCCTGTCGCACCCCCAACCCCCTGCACCTTCTGTGCACCTGTGGCCCAGCCTCCCCTCAGCGGCCAGCAGAGTCTTTCAGAAACACGCATCTCCTCATCTCAGCCCCTTGTGCCCATTCAGCCCCTTCCCATTGCCCTGGATAAAGCCCCAAATCCCTCACGTGGTCCATAGGGCCCCACGTGATCCATGAGGTGCAGATGTGCAGAGATGGGGAGGCTGACATCAGGGGTGTGGAGCAGGGCGTCACAGTTGCTCGGCTGGCCGGGGTGCCGAAGGGGCGCGGCAGCCTGTCCGTGTGGCCTGAGGGTTGAGCTGGGCGTCACTCTGAAGCCGGCCCGCATACTTTCTTGGTGGGTCTTTTCTCTGCACTGAGACCTTCTCCATTTTGAAATTATTGCAGCTTCCAAGCAGTTTAATAATGAGGTCCTGAAGGCCCACAACGAGTACCGGCAGAAGCATGGCGTCCCCCCACTGAAGCTCTGCAAGAAGCTCAACCGGGAGGCTCAGCAGTGAGTCCCCCAGAGCCCCGGGGTGACTCCGGCCCTTCGTGGCGCTGTTGCCACTGTCATGGAGGGGCAGTGGGGTGGCCGGAAGGACATGGTTTGGGGGGCAGATACAGCCAGGCTTGAATAACCCTTGTGCCACTTACCGAGGCAGGTCCTTTTCCTCCGAGCCTCGGTTTGCTCCTCTGTAAAATGGGGCTGTTGTGGGGTGCAGAAGAGAGGCTGGCGTGATGCTCCTGATTTGCACAGCTAGCCTGGGGCAGGGAAGGAAGCTCAGCCACACTAGGTTAGGGCTCACACTCTGGGGCTTCCCTGGGCTGGCCCGCTCTGAGGAGGCACATGGACTCTGGCAGGTATTCAGAGGCCCTGGCCAGCACAAGGATCCTCAAGCACAGCCCGGAGTCCAGTCGTGGCCAGTGCGGAGAAAACCTGGCATGGGCCTCCTACGATCAGACAGGTAGGTTGCTTTCTCGGCCTCCCTCTCCTCCGCCTGAGCTGGGCCCAGGACCTCCAGTATTCAGGCCCCAGCACCCTCCTCCGTGTAGCCTTGGTGCCACAGGCCCAGAAAGGGAAAGGGGCCCCAGAACTCTCTGTGTGTGCTCCCGGGGGCTGCCTGCAGCTCACCACAGTGTCTCAGACGGCTGGCTCAGGGCCAGGCCTGCGCTGGGTGCCAGGGACACACAGATGAGTCAGACTGCCCAACCCTCCCCTTCGGAAGAGCTCCCAGCTGAGGAATGGGGGCGGGGGAGGCAAATCATTTCTGTGCCCTTTCTGTGCAGAGTTTCAGCCTGACCCTGTGGGCTCTCAAGTATCCCCAGGCACAGTTTTACTTTCTTCACATTTTGCTTTCTTTTTTAAAGTGTTGGTGTATTCACTTTTATCCTCAGAAAAATGCAACTGAGCTTTTTTCATGTTAGGAAAAAAAAAATGAGAAAGACAATCCCTCCATCCAAGGTCGCAGCCTGGAATGGTGATCCCGCCACACTGACCAAACATTCTTGAGCTCCCTGGCTCTGACAGGGCTGCCGTGGCTTTTTAGGAAAAAGTGCTGGAGAGAGCTACTTTGCCCTCTGAAGCCTTCTCCAGACCCCAACGGGAGGATGACTGCCCCCCACCCCCCGCTGAGCCTGACATTCCTGGGAGTTCCTTGGGGAGGCCTGCAGTCCTCTCCGTTTCCCCAGAGCAGCGGGCCTCCGGGAGAGGTGTGCGCATGCTCCTGAGGAAGGCGGGAGCCTGCAGCCTGCAGCCTGCAGCCTCCTTTCCAGGCCCAGGCCGTGGGCCCTGATGGGGAGAAGGCTCCCTGAGGGGACGGGACGAGCAGGCAGTGGACGTGATTGGTCCCAGCCTTGCGTTGGCCCCCTGTGGAGCCCTGAGCAAGTCGCTACCCTCTGTGGCCCCGGTTTCCCCATCTCTGTCTCCGCAGGCCGTCTTTATCCCCGCCCTGGCTACACATTGGGATCTTTTGCAGCACTTTTAGAAAAGACCAGTGCCTGGGTTTCTCCTCCAGAGACACTGACGCAGTCTGTGGCAGGCCCCGCATGTCAGCCACGTTTCAGGGCTCCCCCGGGGAGGCCGGTGTGTAGCCTCTGTTCTCTGAGGCCTTGCTTCTCAAAGTGTGGTCCACGGGGAAGCAGCAGCATCTGGGAACTTGTGAGAAATGCAGACTCAGAGCCTGCATGTCATCAGTGCAGACAACTTTGACCTAGGAAGTCAGAATCTGCATTTCAACAAGCTCCCCAGCTGATCCATACGGATATCGGATATCGTAGATCGTAGATCGGAGTTAAGAGTGAGACTTACTGCTGTGGGATGGAGGCTCCCTGCTATGGCCTTGACATCAACAGCTCCCAAGGAAATGCTGTGGGTTTTCGCCTACCATCACCGGTTGGACCAGCAGATGCTTAGAATGAGGACCCACCAGCCCAACTGCCTTTCCTCCTGTGGATATTTCAGGAGACACACTTGGGGTGGGATGAGGACAGAGTGTCCCGAAAACTCAGAGCATCATTAGAAGCCCTTGGAGGACATTGCATTCAACCCTTGTACAGAGGCCCAGAGAGGGGCAGGCCTTGCCCAGGATTCCACAGTAAGTTAGTGGCAGGGCAGGTCCCCCAACGCCAGGCCAAGGCTCTTCCCAATCCCCAGCAAGGCCCCCTCTTCAGCCTGGATACACTCATGGGCAGGAGTCCCTGCTTCAGCTCATTGGTGCTTTATCAGACGTCTAAGTGTGGGGTGGGTGGTTTGGGGTTAAGGGGAGAAGATGGAAGGAGTAGCGAGTGGGTTGATCTTGCTGCTGAGTTTGAAACAGTGTCTTTTCCATACAGGAAAGGAGGTGGCTGATCGATGGTACAGTGAAATCAAGAACTACAACTTCCAGCAGCCTGGCTTCACCTCCGGGACTGGTGAGTGAGGGGGTCACCCCAGTGGCCTGGGCCTGGGCAGGGTTGCCATTGGGCGTCTGAGTTTGGAAAGGCACTAACCCTCTGAAAATCGATCATTTCCCTCCTATTTTACCTCTTCCGTATTTCTCTGGTTCAGCTTCGCCCAAAGGGATCAATACTCTCTTTCCCCATCACTTCTCCCAACACACACACACACCCCCCTCCGTCCGAGAACATGTGAGCCACGGATTCCTGCCCCACCAGCTCCAAGTTCTCCACATGACTAGAGTGTGCCAAAGGAGGCTGTGGATTTTAAAAAGTTCCTGAGTGCTCCTCCCAGAAGTGGTCCTATAACCGGTCATCCTATTGCCAGTCTTGCTCCCCTCCAATCCAGCCTGCTCCTACCAACCAGAATATTCTAAAGCCCTCCCTTCAGGAAAAGGGCCACACTGCTCACTCTCTCCTTCTAGTCTTAACGCCCCCCCCAATACCCTGCATCCTTCCCACATGCTCCCCACACCTCCAACCTCCCTCTTCACCTTTTCTCTCCAGTTTGCGGTTCAGATGAGCTTGGAGTGCAGACAGCCTACAGCTGCTCTCAGCTCCAGCACTATTAGTTGCGTGAACTTGGGTTGACTCTGTCCTTCCCTGTCCCAGAGGGAGAGGAGCAAGGCAGTCGCCTCTAGGGGACATTCTGAGAGCTGGTGTGTGGATGCAGGCAAGAGCTGCAGGCCTCGGCAGCCCTGGGACCATCCAGCTTTTCTGTGAGGCCTCCAGGGTGAGCAGTAAAACATTTAGCTGACTGAAGCCCCAGGCAGCCACTCTGAGTTCTGGGCTCCCTTCTGCCCCTCAGCCGACTTCTCTCACCTGGCGCCTGCCTGTCTTTCCTCAGAACCGACTCAGATCTACTCGCAGCCCAGGATGGGTTAGAAGGGGCTGAGAGTTTCTCTGACCAGAAGGCGCCAGGAAAACTGAAAAGGGGGTTCCCTGTCCACCCCCTACCCTACCCTACCCCATCCCACCCCTGGGTGGAGCCCCTATGGCCTCTCACCGTCTGGAAGATTCTTCCGAAGCAGGAAGTGACATGCTCTCGGAGCCAGTCACTGTTTCCTGTGGTTTGCTGCTCACCCCTCTTGGGTAGGGGTTCTTGCAACAGTGTGGGCAGGACTGTGGGGCAGAGGTGGTGGCATCTGCTGGGGCATTTCTCCTCCCAGCTCTCCAGGCCAGGGCCAAGGAAGCTGCTCTCAGCGCCCTAAGTATGAATCGATGGTTCTGTGGCAGTTAAATTCGAGAAGTGAGGGAGGGAACAGGAACAGCCTCCTCCCAGCGATTAAGGTTCTGTGAAGACACAGAACCTGGCTTCTTTTCATAAAGTACAGTGACCAGAAGACATTTTATTTCACAGCCTCTGGATTTGCTTTTCCCATGAGCAAGGCTCCCGAGCACCTGGACATGTGTCAGGGCAAGTTACTAGCGTCGCTCCTGTGTGCCTGCCACTTGGCAATTGTAAAGTGTCTGCATTCCCAGCCACGTAAGCCTCACAACACCAGTTGTAGGTGGGGCTTTATTCTACCCATTTTGCAGAGGAGGAAACTGAAGCCCAGAAAGAGGAAGAGACTTCTTTTAGATCTCCTATCCTCAATCCGATGCTTTTTCCACGGCTCCTGCTCCAAGGTGGGAATCTTGCAAGTGTCAGAGCTGGGATGGGACTTGCCATGATCACTGACCACCTGTCCAACCTATTGCCCCACATCTCCCACCCCTAAAGAGGAAAACCCCAGAGCAACTAGCCCCTAGGCTGTCCCAGGTGCTAGTGGGCAATGCCTGTGGACAGACGGAGCCTGAGCTTAAGACAGGAGCACAGCTTTGGGTGGTGTTAGAATCAGAGCTTGCAAGACCCTTCCCATGCCTCAGGCTCCCCCAGAGCTGCTTCTTGCCGCACCATTGTGTAGGGATTCCCTGACCTGAGTCCGTGTTGTTGGGAAAGAGCCTTTGAAATATCCTGTAATCTATCCCCACCCACCCACCCTGAGTCCACATCTTGTGATGAAGGACACAGTTCTCTGCTGCATGCTGAGCGGAGAGAAACTGTTCCTTTGTATTCTTTTTTTTTTTTTTTGAATTTATTTATTTATTTGAGAGAGAGAGAGCACGAGAGGGCGGAGGGTCAGAGGGAGATGCAGACTCCCTGCTGAGCAGGGAGCCCGATTCAGGACTGATCCTGGGACTCTAGGATCATGACCTGAGCCAAAGGCTCACTTAACCAACTGAGCCACCCAGGTGCCCCCTTTATTACATAACGAGTAGGTTGGTTGGTTCATTTATTCTGAGTAAATAATACTTTTACATGATATGAAATCTGCAAACTGTGTAAGGTAAAAAGTCCTTCCATTCCTGGTCTCTAGCACTTTGCCTTCCAACCAGTGATACCCATTTCTTGTGTATCATCCTAGAATTGGTCTGATCTTATACCAGCGTTAGGTAAATATGTTCTCTTTTCCACTTTTTTTATACCCTGGTATATGATCTGTTTTGCACTTGCTTTCTTCACCCAGCAGATTGTTAGAGATTGTTCCATGTTAATACAAAAAGAGCTTTGTCATTCTTTCTTACTGTTGCACATTATCATTATTCTCTTGCAAGGATATACTGTAACTTATTAAATGTGTTTTTTCAAATGTATATTCTAGGAAGTTGGGGTCGATTGCAGGAAAGGAGGATGTGATCCCTTTAGGGAAAAAAAAAGGTTTTGTGTCAGTGATTTAGTTAGAAACCACTGTGTATCTGATGGTTGCTAAGGAAGTCGTGTCCTTTAACTTGTCTCTAAATACCCATACTTAATTATCTCTGGACAGAAACCTCCCCGGCCTGAGGGAAAATCACTTAGTCTCAGCTGTTTGGAAAAGGCTTCCACAGGCATGCGAGCTGCTGATGGGCACCTTGTGTCTGTGATCATTTTCTTGGCGACCAGTGGATAAATGGCAGTTCTTCCTTGTCTGGGCAACAGAGAGAGTGGGTGGTCAATAGCCAAAGTGTCCGGTTCTCTTGAGAGAAAAGGCTCGCATGGAAAAGGGCTTGAGCCTTAATGAAAAGACAGCCTGTGGAAGCGGCGACACCTCACAAAGCTGCTGGAAAGCCTGGAGCTGTGACTCAAAAAGTAGGAGGACCAAGGGGGAATAGGCAAGAAGTGTTTCTCTTCTATTTTGAGGTGAAAGTCAGAGTTTAGTGGGCAGTGGTTAATACAAGTTTAAGGATAAGTGGAAAAGATGCCTAATTATACCTGGGGTTTGTTTTCCTTTAGTTCTTGCTTTGATTTTATCACAGCAGTTCTACTGATTACTGTTTATGGTTTGGTATTCTATAAACAATTTGGTAACCTCAAATCTTTTATGGATATAGACAACAAAATAAAGTATTACCTAAATTTAAAAATTATAAAAATGGAGTTCATCTGTAGGGCAAAATACACACAATCTTTTTTTAAAGATTTTATTTATTTATTTGTGAGGGAGAGCGTGCGCGCGCATGCGCGCGCACACACACACACACAAACACACAAGCAGGGGGAAGGGGCAGAGGGAGAGGGAGAAGCAGGCTCCCC
>NC_138382.1:48615062-48658542 GCF_054177405.1 Leptonychotes weddellii
AGAGGGAGAAGCAGGCTCCCTGCAGAGCAAGGAGCCCAATGTGGGGCTCCATCCCAGGACCCTGGGATCATGACCTGAGGGGAAGGCAGACGCTTAACCGACTGAGCCACTCAGGTGCCTCCTTCCTTCCTTCCTTCCTTCCTTCCTTCCTTTCTTCTTTCGTTTTCTGGTAAAACATATTTACCATAAAATTAACCTTTTTTTTTTAAAGATTTTTATTTATTTATTTGACAGAGAGAGAGATAGTGAGAGCAGGAACACAAGCAGGGGGAGTGGGAGAGGGAGAAGCAGGCTTCCCGCTGAGCAGGGAGCCCGACGCGAGGCTCGATCCCAGGACTCTGGGATCATGACCTGAGCCGAAGGCAGACGCTTAACGACTGAGCCACCGAGGCGCCCAAAATTAACCATTTTTAGGGACGAGCCCCACATCAGTCTCCCTGCTCTACGGGGAGCCTTCTTCTCCCTCTGCCTCTCTCTCTGTCTCTCGTGAATAAATAAATAAAATCTTTTAAAAAATTAATCATTTTAAGAACACAGTTCAGTGAGATTAAGTACATTCACATCATTGTACAACCACTTCCCTATCCATCTCCAGAACTTTTCAGCCATCTCAAATTGAACCCATTAAACAATAACCCCCATCCGTCCCTCTCTCCCTCCCCACCCCTAAGCTCTGGTGACCACTATTCTACTTTCTGTCTCTATGAGTTTGTGATTCTAGGTATCTAATATAAGTGGAGTCATATAATATTTGTCCTCTTGTGTCTGGTTTATTTCCCTTAGCATAATGTCCTCAAGGTAGAATGTATCAGAATTTCATCCTTTTTAAGGCTGAATAATATTGTATGTGTATATATAACATTTTGTTTCTCCATTCATCCATTGGTGGACATTTGGGTTTTTTTCCCCTTTTAGCTATTGTAAATAATGCTGCTATAAACATTGGTGTGCAAATATCTGAGTCCCTGCTTTCAGTTCTTTTGGGCTTATACCTCGAAGTGGAATTACTGGATCAGATGGTAATTCTGTATTTCATTTTTTAAGGAACCACCATACTGTCTTCCACAGTGGCTGCGCCATTTCACATTCCCACCAGCAGCGCACAAGTGTTTCAATTTCTGCACAGCCTCACCAACACTTGTTATTTTCTTCTTTAAAAAAAAAAAAAAAAATCCACCCAAATGGGTGTAAAATGGTTACCCTCTTTCTTTCTTACCCTATGGGATACTTAGCCACTTCTGATTCAGTTTTCCTCCTTCCCTCTGTCTCTTTCATTCTTCATCTGATATTTGTTGAGCATCTCCTATGTGCCAAGCTCAGTGCTAAACACTGGGGATATTGTGGTCAATAAGACAGGTGTCGGGGGCACCTGGGTGTCTCATTCGATTAAGCGTCTGCCTTCAGCTCCGGTCCTGATCTTGGGGTCCTGATAACGAGCCCTGCAATCAGGCTGTCTGCTCAGCGGGACATCTGCTTCTCCCTCTCCCTCTGTGCTCTCTCTCTTGCTCTCACTTTCTCTCAAGTAAATAAATAAAATCTTAAAAAAATAAAATAAGATGGCTGTGGTCCCCACCCCTCAAGGAGGAAGCGTAATCTCTTCAGTGTTGTTTGAGCAAATGAATGCCATTCTGTGCTACAGAAGTCAATATTGACCTGTCAAAGGATCTCTGTAAGTCCTTAACAGTAAAGGTGGGAAGGATCAGCTTCCACCTTCTACTCCTTGGAGACGAAGAATTTATGGTCATTGAGCAAAGAGTACATTACAGCAACTCTTTGACCCCCAAGGGGAAGGGGAGTTGGAAGCTAAGCTATATTAAAAGTTTGAAAGAAGCAGTGAGTGAGGGGAGGGCAGCCTCAGCAGCGGGACACTGATGCTGAGAAGCTTAGCAAACCACAGAAGTGTGTGGAGGGTCAGGTAGTAGCTTGAGAAGGAACTGGACTGTTTGGCTCAGAGCAGAGGGAATTGAAGGAGGCTCTAACTTGTCAATGTCTCAAAGAGCGCAAAATGTAGAAGGCCTGCACTTGCAGTGAGGGTAGAACCCAAGCCCAAGATGGTTCTTCTGTATACCTTTTCATTCATTCCCTCATTCATTCCACTCATTCATGCAACAAAGTCTTATTTTACACTTTTCCGGTGCCAGGCTTTGCCAGGGTACTGAGTATAATTTGGTGAGCAAAGCAGTTTGGTTCCTGCCTCTGTGAGTCTCATAGCCTAGTGAAGGAGCCAAGCAAATGAACAAGAAATCAAATGCATGTAACATTGCAAATGGTAAGAATGCTATGAGGGGTAGAACAGGGTACGATAAGATGATCTTGGGAGGGAGGTGTTCAGGAAATAAGTGATTGTGAAAGACTTCTCTGCACAGGTGACATTCAGGCTGAGGCCTAAGGGATAGGAAGATGTTGGTCATCGGGAGAGCATTCCACACAGTGGCCAATGTGTGCAAGGGTTCCATGGTGGGAAATAGCCAGACATGTTCAAGGAATGGAAAGGAGGCCATTGGGCCAGAGCATTCGCTTTCATCTGAGGTGCAACTGGAAGCAATTGAAGGGTTTTTAAGTGGGAAAGAAAACAGATATGACTTATGTCTAAAAATGATTACTCTGGCTCCTTTAGAGAAAGTGAATTGAAGGAGGCAAAGGTGGATGCTGGGGAACCGGTCGAGGGCCATTACAGTGGTCCGAGTGAGAAAGTTTGTGGTTGGAACCCAAGTTTGGGGAGTGGATGGACTTAAGATCTATTTTGGAGTTAGAGTCTCCAGGATTGAATGATGGGTTGTTGAGGGGGAAATGAGGGAGAAGGAGGAATACAGACCAAGCCCTAGGGTTGTGTGCATAGAGGGAACATTAATGGAAATGAAAGGTGGGAAGAGCAGTAACTCTGGGGGAACCAAAATCAAGAGTGAGGTTTGGATAGGTTACATGCCTGGTTGCCATCCAAGTAGAAATGTCAAGTAAGTAGTTGTATCTGGAGCACAGAGGAGAGATCTGGGCTAGGAAAATAAATTTGGGAGCCAGGGAAAGATGAAATTGCCTAAAGAGTACAGCAAGTGAAGAAAAGCAAGCCCAGGACTGAGCTTTGGGAAGGGCAGGCCCCTCCAACATTTACCAGCGAAATGGAAGAGGAGGAAAAGGCAGTAAGATGGGAATGCCAAGAGAGGGCAGCATCATGGAAACCAAAAGAGGGGGTACTTCGAAAAGATAAGGAGTCGACTCTATTAAATGTTCCTGAGATGTCAAGTAAGAGAGAGACAAAAAGTGATCTTTGGGGAGAAACATGGAGATCATGCGTGACCTTGAAGAATACAGTCGGGGGGGGAAAGGGGGAGGCAGGTGCCGGTGGGTGGCATCCTAACTGTTGGGGTCGCTCGGCTTTGCTGTGATCTCTGGGAAGCCATGAAACCTTTGGGCATCAGCAAACGGTGAGGTGAGGAGGGTCTTTTGTGGCTGATCGAGAGGACCTGATGCCTCAGAAACTCAGGCAGGCAGAGTGTTCTATGTCTCCTGCCTCTGACTGGTGTATGGGAAGCTCAAGCTTCCCAAACCTGACAAGACGGTGCAGGGGTTCGAGGATCCTTGGAAACATCCTCCTCCAGCTTCTGCTAACTAACCTGTTTCCCTCTCCCCCTGCCTCTTCCCCTCCAGGACACTTCACAGCCATGGTGTGGAAGAATACAAAGAAGATGGGAGTGGGGAAGGCATCTGCAAGTGACGGGTCTTCCTTTGTGGTGGCCCGATACTTCCCAGCAGGGAATGTCGTCAACCAGGGCTTCTTTGAAGAAAATGTCTTGCCTCCAAAGAAGTAATTCATTAAATGTAATGGGAATGTGGCAGACTTAACATGGATACGAAGTGCCTAGAACAACAAAAACTCAGCTGTGTGTCTGTCCCTGCGGGTGTATGTGCTTGTGTGTGTGATGCATGTGAGTGTGTCTTGCACATGCACTTGGATATACCCTTCTGTATGAACTTATTCTTATCAAAAGGAATGAGCCTATGAAGCCTTTACCCTGATGGTTCCCTAGACCACAATTATTTGGACGCAGGGGGGGAAAGAATCAATTTTAAAACTTTTTTTTTTTTTTTAAGCAAACTTCTTTTGTACATTTCTTATAACATCCATCCCTGGGCTTTTTCTATTCCAAATGTTTGTGATGCTTCGAGGTGAAGTTCATTTTATGTGATCTTCATGCATTGTAATCTACTTTTGGTAGATATGTGAGATTATTAAACTCTCATTTACATGTAACATAAAACAGCTTTAAGCACGTAAATATAGAGCAGCTTCCATTGGAAACATGGGACAGGCAGGAACTGCATTTCACAGAATGATTGGGATTGCTCAGTTGTAAGACATGATGTCATCTGCATGCCTCCTGGAATTCTCTGATGGGAATGCCAAAGAACAAATGGAGAGAAAAGTTGCACTTCCTTGCATTTTCTATCTTTAAATAGCAAAGTACGACTACCACCACTGCCCTTGCCCTCCTCCCACCTTTTTTCTTAAAATCCTCTGGCACCTCAGAGCTCGGTATGTGCCTCCTGCTTTCTGGGGCCTGGGTCTGAAAGTCACCCCTCCCCCACCTCGGCGAGGTGGCCCAGGGCCCGTTCGGGGAGGAAGCCCCTCACGCTGCCCGGGCTCTCGGCCAAGCGTCTGACCGATGAGGTCAGCGAGCGTGGGGTGAGTGTGAGCTCACCAGGGCCCCCGGAGGAAGCCCTCGGCCTCTGGCCTGCCCTTGCACACAGGGTGGGAGCCCCAGCCTGTTCGGCAGCCGTGGCAGCAGCTGCGCCCTGCTCCCTGCTGGGGTGTGTGACAGGCCCAAGGGTTCCAGGGAGACAGCCCACGTGGGGGCTTAGACTCGCCAGTTTGCCTCTTTGTTTTGCCTCACACCCTACAAAGTTCCCCTAACGATTTCACGTGGTCCGCGTGGGAGGAACCGACCCAGACGCCCAGCTGGGTGTCCTGAAAGCATGGCCTGTCCAAGCGCTAAGACGGCCGGGGTGGGAGTTAGGAGGCTGCCGCCCTAGGGTCAGTCGGAGCAGGCCAGTCAGGGAACGTGCTTCCCGAAGGTCTGCGCTGCACTGTGAACACAGCCTCGTGCTGTGCCCTTCACTTCACCCAGGGATAGTGACTGAGACAACAATAAAGTTTTCTTCTTTTGTGTAACATCTTCCATGTCGTTCATGCCCGATTCTTGATTGGTGACTAAGGTAATCATAACTCTCAGTTCCTGTCTTAGGTAACTCAGGCTTCCCAGTACGTCCGACCTCTCCCCTGTACCTTGCGCCCCTTTGGCAGCTACGTTTTGATCCGTGTGACCTACCCTCACACGGCTGACTGGACTGAAGTGGACATGTGATCCAAGGGCAGCCAATCCCTGGGCTGGCCACGGACCAGGAATTTGAGCTAAGAAATGAGCAGGGAGTTTGCCAGTGGAACTAAAAAAATTAGGATGCCATGAGTCTGAGTTAGGGCCCTGGCCAGCCAGAACTATATGCAAGCCAACTTGCCAGTTGAAAATAAGTGGAAGTGAGAAAGCCAGTGTTAGAGGAACAAAAGAGGTGGCGCTTCTGAGCTTTCCAGCTCTGGGCCCAATCCGCGTATCGTTAAAACATACCCCTCGTCTTCAGGGCTTCCCAGCAAAAGGATATGTCAACTGATGTTCCCCAGAAGGTTGGAATATGAGGGTCCCCTCCCCGAGGGAGTCTTCTTAAGCCAAAAATGCTGAGCTGGGCCGGGAGTGGAGGGTGGGTGGAGTAAAAAGACTGGGCTGAGGCCACACCTAGGCAGCCACCATGAGCAACAGGGACTGAATGATGAGTCAGTGGACTTCCTGGTGGCTCCTGGGGAGACCTTGCACGAAATACACATACACAACCAGGGGGTGGACACTGGCATGCAGCCAAGCTCTTGAGGCTGGCATCTGTTTCCTCAGTTGGCTGGAGAAAGATAAAAGCTGACCAGAAGAGCTTTCTAGGCTGAAGAAAAGCCAGGCAACAAAGCTGGCTGAGCAGGTGGGCACTAATTTTACTTCTTCAATGGATTTCTTTCTTTCTTTTTTTTTTTTAAAGATTTTTATTTATTTATTCATGAGCGACAGAGAGAGAGAGAGGCAGAGGGAGAAGCAGGCTCCCAAGGAGCAGAGAGCCCGATGAGGGACTCGATCCTAGGACCCTGGGGTCATGACCTGAGCCGAAGGCAGACGCTCAACCATCTGAGCCACCCAGGCGCCCTCTTCAATGGATTTCTTAAAGACAGCAACTCCCACAGTTCAATTAGAGCAGAGGACAAGCCAGACTGCCAGCTCTCCTTTGTAGCCAGAGAACCGAGGAAGGAATCGGGGACCCCAGCTCCAAGCTCTAGCCCTGTGCTCTCAGAGTTGTGCTCCCTTCCCCACTCTGGGCTGCAGTCTGTCCAGCTGTACAAGGTCTGGCACATGGAGTTAAGTCTACTGGACCTTCTCAGGTCCATGACACCCCCTATGCCCAACTTTCTCAACTGGAGAGACCTTCCTGCCCTGGTGGTCTGGCGCTTGAAACAAAAGCAAAGGGGCCCAGCCTACTCCACCAAAGTGCCCCAGGACGTGGGGGCCAAGGGGCAGATGCAACAACAGGCCTGACCCCACCCATGCTCTACTCTTGGTTGGAATGCCCCAGGAGGTGAGGTCGGCCAGCCTCTAGCCAGGGCAGGCCTAGATGCCAATAGGAATGAAAAAGTGTCTGGTATCAACACCAAGAGGTCTCACCTGTGCCTAAATTGCTGCCACCCCTCGCGAGATCAGGGCTGGCGAAGCCTTGAGAGCTCAGTTAATCTCACATGGAGAAAACAGAGAAGAACCCACCCAGACCACACAGCTAGTCTGGTGCAGAGGCTGAAATCTAAGCCTTTTCATGGGGAAAACAGAAGTTCTTAGCTTTGTGCAGAGATCTGGCAAGAGACTGAGGGCCTCTATACCATTCAGGAATCAAGGTGAACAGATTCAGCATTAAAACATAAGTACTTTGGGGCGCCTGGGTGGCTCAGTCGTTAGGCGTCTGCCTTCGGCTCCGCTCATGGTTCCAGGGTCCTGGGATCGAGCCCCTCTTCGGGAAGCCTGCTTCTCCCTCTCCCACTCCCCCTGCTTGTGTTCCTTCTCTTGCTGTGTCTCTTTCTGTCAAATAAATAAATAATATCTTTTTTTTTGAAAGATTTTATTTATTTATTTGAGAGAAAGAATGAGAGAGAGAGCATGAGAGGGGTGAGGGTCAGAGGGAGGAGCAGACTCGCTGCTAAGCAGGGAGCCCGATGCGGGACTCGATCCGGGACTCCAGGATCATGACCTGAGCCGAAGGCAGTCGCTTAACCAACTGAGCCACCCAGGCGCCCCATAAATAAATAATATCTTAAAAAAACAAAAAACGTTAAGTGCTTTTGAAGTTTTCAAGTTGCCAAATCCCCAAAGAAAAAGCCAGGTCGGAAATGGAAGAATGAGGTACAGAGACGCTGAATGATCACCTGGCTAAGCCAGGGAAGGAAAGAGCAGGCGGGCTCCCATTCCCCAAGCGTCAGGCGCCACTCTTCCTTGTAGGGGCGCTAAGGACGACCTAAGGGTCAGGGGTGGCGCTTGGGGCCCAGGTCCTCTCGGTACCATGTGGCCATCGCCGCAAAGGCCTTCGAGTTGAGCCCCTTGCCGGGAGCCCCCCAAGGCTGGTCCGGGGTGGGGCCCCTGGGCTCTCCCACTCTCGGCAGAAGCCGTCCGCCCTCCGTGGGGGCTCCGGCTGACCCTTAGCCCTTCCTCGGCACGGGCACTCCCGGAAGCCCACGCCCGCGCGGGGGCGGCGGAATCTCCAGGCACCCCACCCGGCGGGGGGCCCAGGGGTGACGCCCCGAGTCAGAGTCGGCTTGTCTGCCGGGCTCCGCACCCCACCTGTAAAGCGGGCACAGGCGGCTTTTTGGTGAACGTGGGAGGCCCTGCCACGGGCATTCCAGTCGCCGCGGGCGGCCGGACGCGAGGGAGCCCTGCGGCCAGGGGGCCGGGGAGGCTGGGAGCGGGCGTTGCTGTCCCCGCGGGGAGGGGCTGCGGCGGGCGAGCGCAGGGGGCGCGGCCGCCGGGGCCTGCGAGCCCGAGATGGCTCTCCAGCTCCACCGCGTGGCCGGATGAGGCTGGCGGAGCCCGCCCAAACGGGGCGGGATTCCCGAGGGATTCCAGACTCCCCACCACCACCAAACACCAACCAGACGACACAACAGGCATTTACGTACAAAGGGAGCAGCCAAGGACACCGGCGCTGGGTGAACTAAGATGGTATCAATAAAGTAACGGCAGCTAACATTTACTGAACGTTTACTACAAGCCAAACATTGTTACTTAACGCGCTCTCATCATTATCTCATTTAAATTCTTAATAATCTTCGAAGCGGGTACTATTACTCCCATGTCACAGATGAGGAAACTGAGGTTTAGAGAGTCTGAGCCACTTGTCCAAGTCGACGTTTGATGGAGAGAGCTGACCCACCACAGCCCCCAAAGTTGCATGACCACAGATTTGAAAATGTGGACAGGGTGCCTGGGTGGCTCAGTCGTTAAGCGTCTGCCTTCGGCTCAGGTCATGATCCCAGTGTCCGGGGATCGAGCCCCGCATCGGGCTCCCTGCTTGGCAGGAAGCCTGCTTCTCCCTCTCCCACTCCCCCTGCTTGTGTTCCTGCTCTAGCTATCTCTCTCTCTGTCAAATAAATAAATAAAATCTTTAAAAAAAAAAGAAAGAAAAAAAATGTGGACAGAAGGTCCCACTTTGCTGTGGAACTGAAATCATCAGGGCTTCAGAGGTGCTCCCACCCCCCGTGTGTGGCTCACTCCTCTATCCCTACTCAGCCAGTGGCCTCTACACCTCCCTCTATTTTATTTTTTTAAAGATTTTATTTATTTATTTGCGAGAGAGAATGAGAGAGAGCACATGAGAGGGGTTAGGGTCAGAGGGAGAAGCAGACTCCCCGTGGAGCAGGGAGCCCGTTGAGGGACTCGATTCAGGGACTCCAGGATCATGACCTGAGCCAAAGGCAGTCGCTTAACCAACTGAGCCACCCAGGCGCCCATCTCCTTCTATTTTAAAGAAGAGTGGTGTCCATGGCTACAGAGTTCAGAAGGCAAAGGACAGAGCCTGAAATTCTTCTCTGATGGCCAGGAGCCTTGGCAGAGAAAGGTACCTAGAGGCCTGAGAATCAGAGACTGGGGAGAGTTAGGTAGTTAGGAGCTTCCTGGAAAGATGAAGAGTACTGAGTTATAGAAGGCTTGGCTTCCATGGCCTGGTCTGATTCCAACCTGCTGTGTGATCTTGGGCAAGTTCCTTCTCTTCTCTGGGCTTGTTTCCCTCCTGTACATGTAAGGATCCTTCTAGATCCAAAAATCTTATCTTCCCCCACTTTCCCCTTTTCCCTTCCTATACCACCCCCACCCAGACTGGCTCCGACATTCCAAAAATAGCCTTGAACTGAGTTTTAAAAGCGCCAGGTAAGAGCTGCAACCCATCTCTGAGATTCTCCTGAGCTCTGGGCCCAGGGCTTTAAATCCTGGCAGGGTATCTAGCCTTGGCAGGTTGGAGCCATCAGAGGGGAGAAAGGTCCTGTGCCTCTGAGAAAGGCCTCAGGGACTGGCATTGTGATGACCTCATCCATTCTATGACATCACCCTCTCTCCCAGCCCCCCTCCTCCCTGATCAACTACTCTGCAAACAACCATCAATCTGAATCCCAAAGGCCTGAGAACGTCTGTTCTCCAGTACCTGCTGCTGATCTTCTGCCTCAGCCAGCAAGAAGCACCATGAAATTGGAATTCACGGAGAAAAACTACAACAGCTTTGTGCTGCAGAACCTGAACAAACAGAGGAAACGCAAAGAGTACTGGGACATGGCCCTGACTGTGGACCACCATGTTTTCTTTGCACATCGCAACGTGCTGGCTGCTGTCTCCCCACTGGTGAAGAGCCTCATCTCCAGCAATGACATGAAGACCACCGATGAGCTCTTCATCACCATTGACCCCAACTACCTGAGTCCGGCCACGGTGGACCAGCTCCTGGACTACTTCTACAGTGGCAAGGTGGTGATCTCGGAGCAGAACGTGGAGGAGCTCCTTCGCGGGGCCCAGTATTTCAACACACCACGCCTTCGAATCCACTGTAACGACTTCCTGATTAAGTCCATCCGCCGTGCGAACTGCTTGCGCTACCTCTTCTTGGCTGAGTTGTTTGAGCTCAAAGAGGTATCAGACTTGGCCTACTCTGGCATTCGTGACAACTTCCACTACTGGGCCAGTCCTGAGGGCTGTATGCACTTCATGCGCTGTCCACCTGTCATCTTTGGCCGCCTGCTCCGAGATGAAAACTTGCATGTGCTCAATGAGGACCAGGCTCTCAGCGCACTCATCAATTGGGTGTACTTCCGGAAGGATGAGCGGGAGAAGTATTTCAAGAAGTTCTTCAACTACATCAATCTTAATGCTGTCTCCAACAAGACACTGATGTTTGCCAGCAACAAGTTGATGAGCATGGAGAACAGCTCAGCCCATGCAACCCTGATTGAGAGTGTCCTCATGGACCGAAAGCAGGAGAGGCCATCCAGCCTGTTGAGCTACCAGCGGAAAGGGGCCCTGCTTGATTCGGTGGTCATCCTGGGTGGCCAAAAGGCCCATGGCAAGTTCAATGATGGAGTGTTTGCCTACATCATCCAGGAGAACCTGTGGTTGAAGCTGTCAGAGATGCCCTATCGGGCGGCAGCACTTAGTGCCACTTCTGCTGGTCGCTACATCTACATCTCTGGTGGTACCACTGAGCAGATTTCTGGGCTGAAGACAGCTTGGCGGTATGACATGGATGACAACTCCTGGACCAAGTTGCCAGACCTGCCGATTGGGCTTGTCTTCCACACCATGGTGACCTGCGGGGGGACAGTGTACTCAGTGGGTGGGAGCATTGCTCCAAGGCGGTACGTCTCCAACATCTATCGCTATGATGAGCGCAAGGAGGCCTGGTGCCTGGCAGGGAAGATGAGCATCCCTATGGATGGCACAGCCGTGATCACCAAGGGTGACCGGAATCTGTACATTGTCACGGGGCGGTGCTTGGTGAAAGGCTATATTTCCCGGGTTGGAGTGGTGGACTGCTTTGACACCAACACTGGGGATGTGGTCCAGTGTATCACCTTCCCCATTGAGTTCAACCACCGGCCCCTGCTCTCTTTCCAGCAGGACAACATCCTCTGTGTACACAGCCACCGGCAGAGTGTGGAAATCAACCTGCAGAAGATAAAGGCCAACAAGACAACCACCTCGGTGCCTCTCTTGCCCAACAACTGCCCCTTAGATGTGTCCCATGCTATATGCTCCATTGGAGACAGCAGAGTGTTTGTATGTGGGGGCGTCACCACAGCCAGCGATGTCCAGACAAAGGACTACACCATCAACCCAAACGCCTACTTGTTGGACCAAAAGACAGGCGAGTGGAAGACCCTGGCCCCCCCACCGGAGGCACTGGACTGTCCTGCCTGCTGTCTAGCCAAGCTACCTTGCAAGATTCTTCAAAGGATTTAAACAACTTTTTCAGTGGGAGAATAAGTAAATGCATTATTATTCACAATTTAATGAGAGAGAGAGGAAGATGGCCTGTTGGTTCCTTCTTAGTGTTCCAGTCTGTTTGGCCCTGAAAGTGGAGATCCTGGGCTAGGGCTGCTCCCAGTGGGTGGAAATTCAGGGCGACTCTGTCATTGGAGGGATCCAAGCTGATGCTGGAATGGAGTCCCTGATGGGTGGGACTGAAGCATCTCCTGGGCACTGGCCAAGGTGGTGTCTGGAAAGCCCCCATTCTATCCCCTATAGTTCTCTCGCCGGCATCTGCTAGATGGACAGATAAAGTGTTTGCTTAGAGTTATGAAGCCTCAGGCTCCTCCAACACTCACTGCCCTCGAGTCTGTCCAGGAGGGCAGGGGAGGGCCAATCCCAGGTTTGGGACAGGAGGCTCATGGGCTGGGCTGGGGGGTGGGGGTGGAGAAAATGATGTGGGAAAGGCTCAGGGAGGGGGATAGCCGGAACCAAGCAGGCAGGGTCACTTGGCTGTTGTATTTGCCCACACAGCTGTGGTGTGTTGAGTCTTATTTGTGGGGAAGTTGGGGGGTTACTTACAACTGTTTTCAGTAAGCAAAGTACATCAGGAACTTTCTCGAGGAATACAGGGCCTGAGGGACTGGGAGTGAAAGAGAGATCAGTAAAGGGAGAAAAAAGAAGCCTATGCAGTAGTCCCCCCTTATCTGTGGTTTTACTTCCTGTGGTCAGCTGTTGTCCAGAAGCAGACGATCCTGCTTCCAACGAATCCGCGGAAGGCCGGTCTTAGCCCTACACTATGTCACAACGCCCCCATCATTCCCCTCACCTCATCTCTTCACATAGGCAGGTTGGCATCTCACATCGTTACAAGAAGGGGGAGTACAGCACAATGAGATGTTTTGAGAGAGCGGGAGAGGCCACATTCACATGACTTTATTACAGTAAATTGTTAAATTTGTTCTATTATTCATTATTGTTGTTATTCTCTCACTGTGCCTAATTTGTAAATTAAACTTTATCATAGGTGTGTGTGTACAGGAAAAAACCTAGTATATAGAGGGTTTGGCACTACTTGCAGTTTCAGGCAGCCACTAGGGGTCTTGGAACGGATCCCCTGCAGATAAGGGGGGACTACTGTATCTCTGTTGGGAAGAACCTTGGGGATGAGGTGAGAGGACAGGATGGTGTCGTAGCTGGGAGCATGGCCACTGGGGCTTAAAACCAGTTCCACCACCTGCTGGGTCATCCTGGCCAAACTACTTCAGGTCTCTGTGCCTTTGTTTCCTTATCTGCAGAAGAGAGAGAGTAAGAGTGCCTACCTCCTAGGGTGATGTGAAGCTTAAATGAGTTAATACATGCAGCATACCTAGGACGGTTCCTGGCATTATTACGGTGCTACAGGAGAACATTTTTTTTTTAAAGGAAAAAAAAGAAAAGAGTGTGGCAAGGGTCCAGGTTCTTGAGCCTTTATATCAAGTAAGGTCCCCTAAAAGGCTCTTAGAGACTCCCTCCCTCAAAGCCTTGGTGAGCTTTCCTCAATTCTAACTATCTCTGTTTCCCTTTCATCCAGTGGTGTACTAATCTATAATCCTCCACAACTGAGAAGAAAATTACCAAGTCCTTGAGAACCATATACGATCCTCATTTATCCACTCATTCATGAATTTACTTATTCATCTATTCATCAATTCTCACACACACACACACACACACACACACCCCATTCCCTGAGGCCTCTCTGTGCAGGTCCTTGTCCCAGGTGTTGGGGCCACAGGCATGACACAGACAATCCATGTCCCAGTAAGGGAGTATCTAGAGCAGTTCTGTGCAATAGAAATGTAACGCAAGCCACATATGTAATTTAAAGTTTTCTAGAAGCTTCACTACAAAAGTAAAAATAAATAGGTGAAATTACTTTTAATAATATATTTTATTTAACCCAATAGATCCAAATATTAAATAATCAGTGTAAACATTTATTAATGAGATATTTACATTTTTTTTTTTCATATTAAGTCTTTGGAATCGTGGGTATATTTTACACTTAGAGCACAAATGGATTTGGACTAACCAAATACATAAGGCTCCAGGAGGCTAGTGGCTACTGTATTATATCGTGCAGGACAGTTTAGATAGCTTCATGGCTCAAACCTGCTCCATCCCCTTCTTTTTCCCTCTCAGTCCTGTTCGACCTGCTCTGCATCATCTTCTTGACCTCTCTGCTGGGTGGCCACTTGCTTCAAAGCCCACCTTCTGCCCAAGTCTTACTTTGCTCCCTGAAAGTGAGGACCTTGGACTTCACAGCTGACCCTCTCTTTTCTGGAACCTCCCCACCTTTCTCACTTCTTCAGCGCAGGACAGGCCCCAGCTCTGCTGGCCTCACTGCCATTCTCCAGGTGGAAGTACAAAAGGGTCCTACAGATCCAAGCAACTCAGCCCAGCTGCCCCCACCCCCAGCCCACCAGGCTTATCTGACTCCGGATGCCATTCTCCACAGCTGATTCTCTAGCCCTCTCTGGTGTCCTGAGGCCCCACTCTTCTCCTCTCCTCTTTCTCAACAGCTTACCTCTCCTTCTGCCACCAGATCTCCAGAGAAAGAGAGGTCACATGATCTGAGCTCCACGAACAGTCCCACATCCACCAAAACTCTCTCCAGAGCTTCTGCTGCTTTCCTGCCTCTCAGAGGAAGCCGTGTCCTCCCAAGATTCAACGCCGATCCCCCTCCCCTGGCTCTCCATTTTGTCACCTCGCAGCTTCTCAGGACCCCTCAGTTCCTTCTCTCTATACATCCCCTTCCTGACTTTTTCTCTTTATTCCATAAATATTCTCAAGTTTCTCTTTTTCTGGAAACAAACCCTCTTCAGCTCTGAGGCCCACCTCTTGCTATCTGCCCATCTTTTTCCTCAGCTAAGTGTCCTAAATGTCTCTGCTCTCTGGCTCCATCTCTCATTTCCAGATCAATCTCTAAATAACTCAGTCTGTCTTCGGTTCCTACCATGCTACCAAACTGTCTCCTAACAACATTGTCCTCTTTGTCCTTTTCTCCATCGATTCTTTCCCTTGCAGTACTGGGCAGCATCGACCTCTCTTGCCTGTAGCAGAATCACTAGGATGCTTGCTAAAAAGGGAAATCTTTGGCATACCTAAGCCCTCCCCACATTAAAATTAGACCATAAGGCTGAAACATTCAAGGCTTAGCACCTTGAGGAGGCTGGCAGAGCCAAATGCCGGACTCAGAGTCAAAATCTTGGTTTTAGCTACAAGGGAAGCTTTAGCAATTCATAGCAGAGATTGTGGTCTTGAAAGACAAGGCTTTTGAACTACAACTCAGGTCTTCAAACTCAGGAACATGAAGTCTTTCCAAGGGTAATTCAGACATGCACAGTTTTTAGGGAATCGGTTTCCGGATCTTCAACTTTTTTCCTAAAATCAGTCTACCTGAGAATACACCTGTGGTGATTTCCTTCTAGTTCTCTTTTCCCACCTTCCCTTTCAAAATTATTCTTCAAACACCTTACACACACACACACACACACAAACACACACACAGCAACCTTTACCCATTCCACATCTTCCTAGGATGTCCTGCCTCACGATGCCACACAACGGTGTAAACGGAGGTCCATGAAGCCTCCTTTCATCAAGACACCAACAGCCAAAGAAGAGTTTGTTGTATTTTTCTGTCTTACTTTTACAGTATTTCTGTTAAGGTGTGAAGTCTGGTGTTAAAAACTGGGGTACTTTGGTCCAAGTTAGGTTGTTCAGAATAAATAGCATGATGGAATGATGACATATATTTTTTTTAAAGATTTTATTTATTTATTTGAGAGAGAGAGAGTGAGAGAGAGAGCCCAAGAGGGGGTAGGGTCAGAGGGAGAGCAGACCCCCTGCCGAGCAGGGAGCCTGACGTGGGACTCGATCCCAGGACTCCGGGATCATGACTTGAGCCGAAGGCAGTTGCTTAACCAACTGAGCCACCCAGGCACCCTGATGACATATTTTGAAAAGCTTTTTTATAGAGATATAATTCACCTACCATATAATTCAACCAAAGTGTACAATTCATTAGCTCTTAGTATATTCACAGAGTTGTATGATCATTATCACAATCAATTTTATAACCTTCTCATTACCCCAAAAAGAAACCTTGAACTTCTTAGTTGTCACTCTCTAACTCTCTTATCTTCCCAGCCCTAGGCAACTGCTAGTCTACTTTCTGTCTCTATGGATTAGCCCATCCAAGATGTTTCATAAAAATGGAATCATTCAGTATGTGACTTCTTACCTGGCTTCTTTCACTTAGCATAATGTTTGCAAGGTTCACCTATGTCGTGGCATGAGCCGTTACATCATTCCTTTTTACGGCTGAATAATATTCTACTGTATGGATATACCACATATTATTAATTCATTTATCAGTTAATTGATGGACATCTAGGACATTCATACCACTTCGTAGCTGGTATGAATAATGCTCTATGAACATTCAT
This sequence comes from Leptonychotes weddellii, assembly GCF_054177405.1. Lineage (NCBI taxonomy): Eukaryota > Metazoa > Chordata > Mammalia > Carnivora > Phocidae > Leptonychotes > Leptonychotes weddellii. The sequence goes on from NC_138382.1 coordinate 48,631,126, forward strand.
GTACCAGTTTTTGTGTTCACATGCATCTTCATTTCTGTTGGGTATATACCTCAGAGTAGAATTGTTGGATCCTGTGGTAACTCTATGTTTAAGTATTTCAGAAACTGCCAGACTGTTTTCAAAGCAGATCCATCATTTTACATTCCCACCTGCAATGTATGGCAGTTTCAACTTCTCCATGTCCTTGTCAACACTTCTTATTGTCTGTCTTTCCAAATACAGTCATCCTACTGGGAGCAAGTGGTATCTCATTGTGGTTTTGACTGACATTTCCCTGATGGCTAATGATGCTGGAGCATCTTTCCATGGGCTTATTTTATGAGAGCTGTTTAATAACCTTGCCCCTTCCACTCTGAGCTGTTGTCAGAGAAAGCATTCTTCCTGAAGAAGAGTTCTGTGAGGACAAAACAAAGACAGAGTGGCTCAGAAATATTGACAGCCGTAGTGTATGATTTCATTCTGGCCACAGAATCACGGCAAGTCTATGCTTTCCTACCTACCCATTTATTTTCGAATTAAATATTCAAGATTTGTTAAAAGTGTTTTAGAAAATACCTAGGACCAAGTATGCTTTGCATTTTCACTGTTCTCATTAGTGAGAAGGAGCTCCGTTATCCCACGTCTAGTTGCGTATTTTATACCATTTAAAGGATGACATAAAACATTCCACATTTACTTCCAAAAGATCGGTGTTACATCTTTACATCTTTGAACAAAAGTAAATATATCACATGTAAGTTAGAATGCTTATTGAGAAATTTCTTGTGTCATATAAGAAATATGACATGCTAAATAAACCCTTTTTATTGTGAATACAACACACAAAAGCAATGATACATATCTATATAGTTTAACAAATTATTGTAAATATTGTAAGTATCCATGTAACTACTATTGAGCACAAGAAATAGAGCATTGTCAAGACCTCAAAAGCTATATGGCCGCTTTCCTGATTATAATCTCTTTTCTCCCCTCTGACCTTTATGATAATATGTTCCTGACTTTTCTATATAGTTTTATTATCTACATAGGCATTTCTCATGTATAGATAAGTTCAACCTGTTTTTGGACTTCACAAGAAAATTGTACAGTATGAATTATCTTGTGCCTGGCCTCTTTTGCTCAAAATTATGTTTTATAATTTATCCATGTTGTTGTATGTAGATTTAGTTCCATCCATTTCACATCTGTATACTATTCTGTCATATGAATATGTCATTTTCCTTATCCATTCTCCTGTTAATGGACATCTGGGTTGTTTGCAGTTTGGGCGATTACAAACAATGTTGTTCTTGTGAGTGTATCTTGGTGTACATGTACCAAGTTTGTCTAGGGCATATACCTAGTAGTGGGATTGCTCTCTTATTTGTAAGATAATTTGCAAATTATTTTTGCAAAGTGTTTGTTAATTAACATTGTCATTTGCAGTATATGAGAACTTCTGTTGTTTTACACGCTTGCCAATACTTGGTATTGTCAGGCTTTTAAATTATAGCCAATTGGATATTAAGTGGTATCTCAATGTGTTCTTTTTTTTTTAAGATTTTATTTATTTGGGCGTACCTGGGTGGCTCAATCGTTAAGCGTCCGCCTTTGGCTCAGGTCATGATCTCAGGGTCCTGGGATCGAGCCCCGGATCAGGCTCCCTGCTCAGTGGGAAGCCTGCTTCTCCCTCTCCCACTCCCCTTGCTTGTGTTCCCTCCCTCGCTGTGTCTCTCTCTGTCAAATAAATAAATAAAATCTTAAAAAATATATATTTTATTTATTTGTCAGAGAGAGAGAGCAAGCACAAGCAGGGGAAGTGGCAGGCAGAGAGAGAAGCAGGCTCCTTGCCAAGGAGCCTGAGGCGGGACTCGGTCATGACCTGAGCCGAAGGCAGATGCTTAACTGACTGAGCCACCCAGGCATCCCTCAATGTGGTTTTGGTTTTTTTTTTTTTTAAGATTTATTTATTTATTTTAGAGGGAGGGAGAACTGGGGGAGGGGCAGAGGGACAGAATCTTCAAGCAGACTCCCCGCTGAGTGTGGACCCTGACACAGGGCTCAGTCCTATGACTCATGAGATCATGACCTGAGCCAAAATCACAAGTGGGTGCTTAACTGACAGCCACCCAGGTGTCCCTGGAATTCCTAATATATTCTGGATATGAGCCCTTTATCAGTTACATATGTGGTAAATATCTTCTTCCCCTCTGTGGCTTGTCTTTTCACTCTTCATGGTATATTTTAATTGTAATTAGTCCTCTTTGTCTTTTCCTTTTTGGTTACTGCTCTTTGATAATTGGAGAAAATATTCTCTCCCCTGGGGTCACAAGGTTCCCATGTGGATATATAACTGTCCAATCAACTTTCCACTTCTCTGCAGTGCGACCTTTGTTGTCAATCACATGTCCCTATAGAGAAATGTGTTTATGAGCTCTCTTAGTTCATTGGTCTATTTTTCTGATCTTATACCAATACCACAGGCAGCAGTTACTGACATTACCAAAGCTTTATCACATCCTACATAGTTTAGATTAGTAGAATTAGACCATCAAGATCCACAGAACACCTGTTGGGATTTTGGTTGTGATTGTGCTAAATTTATAGATCAGTTTAGGGAAATGTGATATATTTACAGTATCAATTTTTAAAATTCATGAACATGGTATATCTCTCCACTTTGGAGAGTCTTCTTTAATTTCTCTCAAAGTTTTATACTTCACTTTGTAGAGGTCTCACATACTTTTGTTAGATTTATTTTTAGGTACTTGACATTTAAAAATTCGTACACACACATGTAAGTATACTTTATAATATCCTTTTAAAAATTCATTTCCTCTTCTTATAGTTGGTATTTAGAAATATAGCTGGTTTTTGTATATTGATTTGTATTTAGCAAATTTAGGACATCTTTATGTATTCTGGATGTGAGCCCTTTATCAGTTGTACATGTGGTAAATATTTTCTCTCCACTAATATGAATCATGTAATATGAATATGTAAAACAAAACTACAAAACTTTTAGAAGAAAACATAGGAGAAAATATTTGTACCCTGGAGTTAAGCAAAGATTTCTTAGATATGACATCCAAAGCATGATCCATTTTAAAAATTGATAAATTGGACCTCATCAAAATGAAAAACTTTGGGCACCTGGGTGGCTCGGTCAGCTAAGCATCTGCCTTCAGCTCAGGTCATGATCCCAGGATCCTGGGATCAAGTCCCCTGATCCTTGCTCAGCTGGGAGGCTGCTTCTCCTTCTCCCTCTCCCTCTGCTTGTGCGCTGCTCCCCCTGCTTGTGTGCTCTCGCTCTCTCTCTCCCTCTGTCAAATAGGTAAATAAAATCTTTAAAAAAATGAAAAACTTTTGCTCTGGGAAAGATACTATTAAGAGCATGAAAAGACAAGCCACATATTGAAGAAAATATTTGCAAATCACCTATCTGGCAAAGGACTTGTATCCAGAATATGTAAATAATTTTTAAATAATTTATTTGTAGATATTTCTATACTTTCCAAATACACAATTATATTACATATAATGACTTTCTATTTCTTTAAGGAAATTTCCTCTATTCCAAGTTCACTAAGAGTTTTTATTGTGACAGTGAATGTTATCGAATATTTTTTTCTGCATCTAGTGAAATGAGCACAGGTTTTCATCTTTAATCTATTAATTAGGACAAGTCACTTTTATTAATTTGTCGATGCAGAACCATTCATTCCTGGTATAAACTTGCCTATGACATATAACATAGTTTTATATAAAATACTGTATATTTTTATATAATTACTAGACTTAGTAACTATAGAATTCCTTCTATATATTGCTGGATTTCATTTGCCATATAGTCACTCATTTTTATTTTACTTGTAAAATTATCATAGGAAGCTATCATAAATGGTATTTTAAAAATTTTAGTTTCTAACCACACATTGCTAGTATAGAGAAATATGATTGATTTTTGTGTGCTCACCATGTGTCTTGCAACTTGGCTAAACTCACTTATTAGTTTTAGGAGTGTTTTGGGTAGATTTCTTGAAATTTTCTAGTAGACAGTCACGTCATCTGCAAATAGGGACAACTTTATTCCTTCCTCTGCAATCTGTATGCCTTTTTTTAAATTAAGTTTTTAATTTTAATTCCAGTATAGTTAACATACAGAGTTATATTAGTTTCAGGTATACAATATTGTGATTTAACAATTCTATACATTACTCAGTGCTTATCATGATAAGTGTACTTTTAATCCCCTTCACCTATTTTACCCACCCTCCCTGCCCACCTCCCCTCCAATATGCCTTCTTTTTCTTTTTCTTATCTTACTATATTGGCTAGGACTTCCAATGCAATGTTGAACAGGAGTGGTGAAGGAATATTCTTTTTTTTTTTTTAAGTTTTTTAATTTATTAATTCGAGACACAGAGATACAGAGAGAGAGAATATGAGCAGGGGGAGAAGCAGAGGGAAGGGGAGAAGCAGGCCCCCCGCTGAGCAGGGAGCCCGATGTGGGGCTTGATCCCAGGACCCCGGGATCATGACCTGAGCCGAAGGCAGACGCTTAACAACTGAGCCACCTAGGCGCCCCGGTGAAGGAATATTCTTGACTTGTCACTAATCTGAGGGGAAAAACATTCAGTTTTCACCATTAATATGTCAAATTTATCATTAATATGATAGGTTTTTCATAGATGAGTCTTTATAATAAGTAGGTATTGAATTTTGTCAAAATTTTTTTCTGTGTAAATTACGTGATTTTTCTTCATTAGACCGTGAATGTGGTGGATTACATTGATTTGTTTTTCAAATATTGAACCAGTTTTGTATCCTGGGATAAACTCCATTTTGTCATGATATACTGTTCTTTTTAATATGTTGATGGATTCAATTTGCTAATACAGATCTTTCTCAACTTACAAGGGGGTTATGTCCTGATAAACCCATTGTAAGTTGACAATATCCAAGTCAAAAATGCATTTAATACACCTAACCTACCAAACATCTTAGCTTAGCCTGGCCTACCTTAAACATGCTCACTTACATTAGCCTGCAGGTGGAAAAAATCATCTAACACAAAGCCCATTTTATAATGAAGTGTTGAATATCTCATGTAATTTATTGGCTACTGAAAGTGAAACTCAGATTGGTTGTATGGGTACGAATGGTTCTAAGTATATCGGTTGTTTATTTTTGTGATCTGGAGCTACCACCACTAAGGAGTATTATACCACGTATCACTAGCCTGGGAAAAGATCAAAATACAAAATTCAAACAGTTTCTACTGAATGAGTATTGCTTTTGCACCATCATAAAGTTGAAAAATCATACATTGAACCATCATTAAGTTGGGGACTGTATTCTGTTGGGGGATTTTTGCATCTATGTTCTTAGGGGATATTGATCCATAGTTTTCTTTTTTTGGACTCCCTTTGTCTAGTTTTAGTACCAGAGTAATGCTTGCTTCATAAAATTAGTTGGGAAGTGTTCCCTTCTCTCTCTCTCTCTCTTTTTCAGGAGATATTGCTTAGAATTGGTGTTACGTCCTTAAATATTTGGTAGAACTGGCTGACAATACTATCTAGTCGTGGAGTTTTGTTTTGCTTTGTTGTTGTTGTTGTTGGTTTTTTATTTTGTTCTGTTCTGCTTTGTTGCTGTTGTTTTTTTTTTTGTTTTGGTTTGGTTTTTTTTTTTGCATTGGGGAGAGGTTTTTAACTACAAATTCGACTTTTTAGTCATAGGGCTATTCAGATTACCATTTCATCTTTGGTGAGTTTTGGTAGTTTGTAGCTTTCAGGAATTTGTCCATTTCACTTACATTGCCAAATTTATGTACACAGAGTGTTCATAATATTCTCTTATTATCCTTTTCATGTTGCAGAGTACTTCATGATGTCAGTAATTTGTGTCTTCTTTTCAGTCTTGCTAGAGATTTATTTTATTGATTTTTTTTCCAAGAACCAGCTTTTGATTTCATTTCTCTATTTCTCTGTTTTCAATTTTATTGATTTATACTCTTTATTGTTTCTTCTGCTTGCTTTGGGTTTATTTTGCTTTATTTTTAGTCTCTTAAAGTGGAAGCTTATTTACTTGAGACCTTTCTTCTTTTCTAATACTAGCATTTACTACTATAAATTTTACTCTAAAAACTACTTTAACTACATCCCACAAACTTATATTTGTATTTTCATTCATTCAGTTAAAAATATTTTTCTAATTTCCCTAGAGACTTGACTCATGGATTATTTAGAAGTGTTTTGTTTAATTTCCAAAGTTTTAGAATTTTCTTTGTGTCTTTCTGTTCATCATATCTACTTTAATTCCATTATGGTCAGAGAGCATACACTATTTTTTCCCAGTTCTTTTAATACTTGTTGAGGTTTGTTTTATGACCCCAGATATGATTTGTCTTGATGAATGTCCCATGTATACTTGGAAAAAAATGTATATCTAGTTATTGTTGAATAGAGTGTCCTATAAATGTCAATTAGGTCCAGTTGGTTGATGATGTTGTTCAGTTCTATATCCTTGTTGATTTTCTTTCTACTAGTTCTACAGATTTTTCTGAGTGTTGAAGTCCCCAACTATAATTGTGTATTTGTGTTTCTCCTTTTCATCCTGTCAGTTTTTGCATCATGTATTTTGAAGTAATTGTTGTTACTTACATACACATTTAGGATTTTAATGTTTTCTTGGTGAATTGACCCTTTTATCATTAGGTAATATACACCTTTATCCCCTGTTATTTTCCTTGCTTTGAGTCTACTTTGTCTGATATTAGTGTTTGCATGGTTTATCATTTTCCATCCTTTTACTTTTAATCTACCTGTATCATCCTGAAGTTTCTTGTAGATGACTATAATTGGTTCATATCTTGTTATTCTAACAAACTCTGATTTTTGTATTGGTGTGTTTAAAACAGTTACATTTAATGGCACTTATTGATATGTTTGGATTTAGGTCTATCATTTTATTTTTATTTTTATTTTAAAGATTTTATTTATTTGACAGAGAGAGCACAAGCAGAGGGAGAGAGAGGGAGAAGCAGGCTCCCTGCTGAGCAAGGAGCCCGATGTGGGACTCGATCCTAGGACCCTGGGATCATGCTGGGCCGAAGGCAGCTGCTTAACCGACTGAGCCACCCAGGCGGCCCGGTCTATCGTTTTATTATTCATTTTCCATTTTCCCCCTCTTTTGCATTCCTCTGCCTTCTTTCCTGCCTTCTTTTAGGTTATTTGAATATTTTTTAGTACTCCATTTTAATTTACTGTGTTTCGACAATATCTCTTTGTATAAAGTTTTTAGTGGTTTTTCTAGGGATTACAATATACATACTGAACTTCATAGTCTATTTAAAATTAATATTTTACTACTTCAAGTGGAATATAAAAACCTTACTCCATATAAGTCCCTTTACCTTTGCCCTTTATATTACAGTTATCTTGTACATTACATCTAACACATTGAAAACCCCATCAGACACTGATATTTTTTTGCTTTCAAATATCAAGCATATTTTTAAAAACTCAAGAGAAAAAGAATGGTCTATTATATTTACCCAGATGCTTATCATTTTTGTTGCTTTTCCTTCATTTCTGATGTTCTAGCTTTCATTTTGGTGTCATTTCCCTTCTCTGAAGAACTTCCTTTAGCCGTTCTTTTAGAGCATGTCAACTGGCCATGAATTCTCTTTCTTTTCCTTCTTCTGAGAATGTCTTTATTTTGTCTTCATTCCTGGAGGTTATTTTTACTGGATAGAAAATTCTGGCTTGATAGTTCCTTTTTTCAACACCTTAAAAACGTTGTGCCACCTCCTCTGGCCTTCATGGTTTCTTTTTTCTTTCTTTTTCTTTTTTTAAGATTTTATGTATGTATGTATGTATGTATGTATTTGAGAGAGAGAACATGAGTGAGGAGAGGGGCGAGGGAAAGAGAGAGAGAGAATTTCAAGCAGACTCCCACTGAGTGCGGGGCCAATCCCATGACCCCAAGATCATGACCTGAGGCCCCAAGATCACGACCTGAGCCAAAATCAAGAGTTGGATGCTTAACCGACTGCACCACCCAGGTGCCCCTGGCCTTCATGGTTTCTGACGAGATTTCAACATTCATTTAAATCATTGCTTCTCTGTCAGGAATGTGTTATTTTTGTCTGGCCACGTGGAAGATTTAGTTTCTTTAGTTTTCAGCAGCTTTATTATGATGTGTATGGGGACAAAATTCTTTGGTTTTATCTGGTTTGGAGTTCACAGAGCTTTTTGCATATGTAGATTTATGTCTTTTGCCAAATTTGGGGAGTTTTCAGCTGTTATTACTTCAAACATTTTTTCCAGCTCTGCACCCTTTTCTATTTCTGGAAGTCTGATGGAACAAATGCTGGACTTTTTTTATTGTTCCACAGGTCCCTGGGGATCTTTTTGGGTTTTATTTTTCCTCACTGTTTTCCAGACATATTTTTACTCATTGTTATGTTCACTTACTTTTCTCTCTGTCATCTCTACTCTGTTTTGGAATATATCCAGTGAGTTTTTAATTTCTGGGTTTTCTTACTTTCCAGTCCTAACATTTCCATTTTATTATTCTCTGTATTTTCTATTTCCTTAGTGAACCTTTCTAGTTATCCATTTGTTCCAACGGTGTTTACGATTCTTAGAGCATTTTTATAATAGCTGCTTTAAAGTCTTTGTCACATGATTCCAGTATCTAAGTTATCTTGGTATTGACATGTGTTGACTGTCTTTATTTGTGAGTTGAGATTTTCCTTATTCACATGCCAATTAATTATTCATCTGCCAAGTTTAAGAATATATGTTAAACGTTTTGAATGTTAGGTTATGAAACTCTGGCTCTTGTTTAAATCATATGAAGAATGTTGATATTTTTGTATTAGTATGCAATTGACCTAAATAGATTCAGGCCATAAGTTCCAAACCACTCTTGTGGACTGTGGTTAGAATTTCATTTCAATTTTCAAAGACTTTGCAATGGTGTTCAGATCTAGTCCACATGTGCGCCACCCAGTGGACAGTCTGGGACCTGGACAGTGGAAAATTCGGTTCTCAAAAGTCTAGGTGCTGATTAAGACCACGTCAACCTAGTTACAGCTCAGGGCTGAGCCCAGGAGTTTGTAAACAATTTTACAGGGTCACTTCCCCAAGGTGCTCCCTCTCTGTGATTTCCCTTGCACTGTTCACTTCCCTGAGATTCCTATTTTTGGTTCTCCACCAGAAAGCTAGAGCTTTGCTTAGCCCACTCTGTCTGCCATGCACTTTCATAACTGTACCCGTGTCTGAGGCCAAGTGGCAGGATAACCAGAGGATAAAAAATAATGAACTCATTGCCAGTTCAGTGCTTCATATTTTTTGGTCTTCTTCCCCAATTTGCCTGCCAGAGTCCTCAAATAGCTTCTGCTCCATGCATTCTGGCTAGGTTTTATAGCTGCATTCACTGGGAAAGACCAGGAGGAATGTGCTTACTCCATCTCACTCCCACTCATGGTTTTTTCAACTATATTCATGAATGATTTTGCTTATAATTTTCCTTTCTCTGTTTTGGGTTTTGTATCAAGACTGTGCTTACCATAAAATCAGTTGGAGTGTATTCTCTTTTTAAAAATTCTCTGGAAGAATTTGTGAAGACAAGAAGTTTCACTGATGAAGGCAAATGGAGTTTTCTTTGTGGGAAGGATTTTGGTTTATTAAACTGGTTTTACTAGTTACAGGAATATTTAATTCTATTTCCCCTTGTGTTATTTTTAAGTTACATTTTCTAGGAATTTTTCATTTAAACTTTCAAAGTTATTAACATACAATTGTTTGTATGTCTTCTTTTTTAAAAAAAGATTTTATTTATTTGACAGAGAGCACAAGCAGGGGGAGTGGCAGGCAGAGGGAGAGGGAGAAGCAGACTCCCCGCTGAGCAAGGAGCCTGATGCAGGACTCAATCCTAGGACCCTGGGATCATGACCTGAGCTGAAGGCAGACACTTAACCAACTGAGCCACCTAGGTGCCCCTGTATATCTTCTTTTGAACTTTATAATGTGTTTAAATTTTCAGTGACCCCATTTTTATTCCAGATTTTGAATTTTAAAAAAGTATCATTCTCACATAGGTGTCTTTATGACTTTGGATAGGCAATGGTTTCTTAGATATTACTCCAAAAACACAAATAACCATCATCAAATTTAAAAACAAGTGTGCCTCAAAGGACACCATCAAGAATGTGAAAAGACACAATTGAGAAGATATTTGGAAAGCATATATCTGACAAGGAACTTGTATTTAGAATATATAAAGAACTCTTACAACTCAACAATAAAAAGCAACAAAAAAGAAAGAAAGAAAGAAAAATTAAAAGATGGTCAAAGGATCTGAATAGACATTTCCTCAAATAAGATGCACAGATGGCAAATAGGCCCATGACAAGATGGCCTATGACAAGATGTTGTTCAGTATCATTAGCCATCAATGAAATGCAAATCAAAACCATGAGATGCTTCTTCATACCCACTAGAATCATTACAATAAAAATAAGTGTTGGTGAGGATGTGGGAAAAAAATGGAAACCTTAGGGGCGCCTGGGTGGCTCAGTTGTTGAGCGTCTGCCTTCGGCTCAGGTCATGATCCCAGGGTCCTGGGATCGAGCCCCGCATCGGGCTCCCTGCTCCGCGGGAAGCCTGCTTCTCCCTCTCCCACTCCCCCTGCTTGTGTTCCCTCTCTCACTGTGTCTCTCTCTGTCAAATAAATAAATAAGGTCTTAAAAAAAAAAAAATGGAAACCTTATACAATGTTGGTGGGAATATAAAATGGTGTAACAGCTTTGGAAAAAAGTATGGCAATTTCTCAAGTAATTAAACATGGAGTTACCTTATGACCTAGTAATATATATGGGGTATATTCCCATTAATTTCATTTTAGGTTTATATACTCAAGAGAAATGAAAACACATGCATAGGAAACTTGTACATGAATGTTCATACATAATAGTCAAAAAGTGGAAACAACCCAAATGTCCATCAACTAATAAATAGATAAATGAGATATATCCACGCAATGGAATATTATTCAATCATCAAAAGAAACAAAGTACTGATATGTACTATAACATGGACAACCATTGTAACTATTATGCTAAGTGAAAGAGGCTAGTCACAAAGAACCACATATTGTATAATTCCATTTTCATGAAATGTCCATATTAGGCAAACTTATAGAGACAAAAAGTAGAAACTTAATGCCTAGAGTTAGAGGGTTTGAGAAGATGGAATGTAAAATTTCTTTGGGGGTAATGAAAATAATGGTGATGGATGTACAACTCTGTGAATATGCTAAAAGCCATTGAATTGTACACTTTACATGGGTGAATTGTATGGGATGTGAAATGTATCTCAATAAAACTATTAAAAGATACCATGCCTCTGTCTTGGTCATTCTTTCTTGGATTACTCACTCTGGAGAATGCCAATTTCTGTGTCCTAAGCAACATTTTGGAGAGGGTCATGTGGCAAGGAGCCAACAGCTCCTGCCAACAGCCATGTGAGTGATCTTGGAAGTGGTTATCCTGTCCCCATCAAGATTTTAATGACTGCAGACATTGCCAATAGATTGACTGCAACCTCATGAGAGAGCGTGAGTCAGAACTCCAGTTAAGCCTGCCCAGATTCCTGACCCTCAGAAACTGGGAAATAATAAAAGTTTGTTACCTTAAGGTGCTAAGTTTTAAGATAATTTAGTACACGGCAATAGATAATACAAGCCCATCTAGCTTTTTAAGACAGAAATTTCTAACAAAATTTTATATTTTATATTTAATAATTATGACATTTTCTGGTATATTTTGCTGTTTTGATTAAATGTATACTACTAATAATTATGTCAATCCAAAACAGAATTTTAACAGAGCCTTATGGTTATGGGATATTTTTAAAAAGTCAATTATATTTATATTACATTGTTACAAAGAAGTATGATACATTGATCAATAGAAGTCTTTCAAGCAGGGGTGCCTGGGTAGCTCAGTTGGTTGACGGCTCAGGTCATGATCTCAGGGTTGTGGGATCGAGCCCTGCATGGGGCTTCATGCTCAGTGCAGAGTCTACTTGTCCCTCTCCCTCCGCTCCTCCTCCTGCTCTCTATCTCTAAAATAAATAAATAAAATCTTTTAAAAAAAAAGTCAAGCACAAAGACATTCTAATGGGATAGAATTTAGGGGCAAGTGTTGGAATGACAGTATGTGTTCAAGGAGCGAAAGTAAGAATCTGAAATTTTTTAGTGTTAATAAAAGGCTTTGCAATGTATTTTTTTTTTTTCCTTTAAAGATTTTATCCATTCATTCATGAGAGACAGAGAGAGAGGCAGAGGGAGAAGCAGGCTCCCAAGGAGCAGGGAGCCCGATGCAGGACTCGATCCCAGGACCCTGGGATCATGACCTGAGCCGAAGGCAGACGTTCAACCATCTGAGCCACCCAGGCGCCCCTGCAATGTATTTTTTTTAATGGATGATAGTATCAAATCATGTAGACACATCATTGGATACATTTAATGAGCAATGCAACAATTTTATTTAAATGGATCAATATTTACAATATATTAGAAATTACATCCTTGCAATTAATTAAGTTATGGGGGCTCCTGGGTGGCTCAGTCGTTAAGCGTCTGCCTTCGGCTCAGGTCATGATCCCAGGGTCCTGGGATCGAGCCCCACATCGGGCTCCCTGCTCATCGGGAAGCCTGCTTCTCCCTCTCCCTCTCCCCCTGCTTGTGTTCCCTCTCTCGCTGTGTCTCTCTCTGTCAAATAAATAAATAAAATATTTTTAAAAAATTAAGTTATGAAAAAATTAAGATGTCAATTTAACAATGTACAAGAGGCCTGTAAATTTTTTTAAATTGTTTGAGGGAGGGTATTTATTTTTTTTTATTTAAATTCAATTAACATATAATGTATTATTAGTTTCAGAGGTAGAGGTCAGTGATTCATCAGCCTTATATAATACCCAGTGCTCTTTACATTTTGTTGGGAGGGTATTTTTTATCTTGCTTGGAGTTCATGGTGATTCTTAAAACTGTGGCGGCTTGGTTTCATCAATTTTGGGAAATTCCTAGCTGTTTTATCTTCTAACACTGCTCCATTCTCTCTTCTCCTTCTAGCTAAAATTACATGTTTATAAAACCTATTCCTGGGGCACATGGGTGGCTCAGTCAGTTGGGCCTCCAGCTCTTGGTTTTGGCTCAGGTCATAGTCTTGAGATCGTGGGATTGAGCCCTGTGTCTGGCTCTGCCTGTAGGCAGAGATTCTCTCCCTCTGTCTTCGCCGCCCACCCCCCCACCGCCGCTCCCTTGTGAGCACACACACTCTCTCTCAATCTCTCTAAAATAAATAAAAACTTAAAAAAACAACCCAACACCTATCCCTCATATCCCATATGTTTTTTTATGTTCCTTTCTGTGTTCAGCCTCGATACTTTTCTGCTTATCTTCTGGTTCCCTAATTCTCTTTTCAGCCACGTCTAATCCACTTTTAAATTTATCCACTGAATTGTTAATAACAGATACTATGAATTTTAGTTCTCACATTTTTAAATTGCTGAAGTTCTCTATTTTAATTTCTTTAGCTCAATCATAGCTATTTTAAAACCTCGGTCTGATAAATCCATTATCTGAATCCTCTGGAATTTCTATTCTAAGTCTGTCTCTCACAATGTCTCTGAGCATGTTCTGTCTTTTCATGCTTATTTTTGGTTGAATTTTTTTCTATTAGAATTTACTGTTGCTTCTTTTTTTTTTTTTTTTTAAAGATTTTATTTATTTATTTGAGAGAGAGAGAGAAACAGCATGAGAGGGGATAGGGTCAGAGGGAGAAGCAGGCTCCCTGCTGAGCCGGGAGCCCGATGTGGGACTCGATCCAAGGACTCTGGGATCATGACCTGAGCCGAAGGCAGTCGCTTAACAGACTGAGCCACCCAGGCGCCCTTTACTGTTGCTTCTGGCAGGCAGCTCTAGGCTAAAGACACTAGAAAGCCTGGATCATTTTAATTCAATCAAGGAATTACGGGATTCAGAGTTGTGCTTTAGTCAATTTTCATCTTGATTCCAACTGTGTAGCCCTTCAGGATCCCAACTAAAAACCTGGTAGTTATCAGTGTCCTTCCTTTTTGGTAAGCCCTCAACTATTTTCTCCTCCCAGCCTTGTCCCCCCTCCCCCCACCCCTCAAAGATTTCTTTACTTATTTGAGAGAGAGCACGAGGGGGGTAAGGGGCAGAGAGAGAAACAGGCTCTCCGCTGAGCAGGGAGCCCAATGCAAGGCCTGATCCCAGGCCACTGGGATCACGACCCCAGCCAAAGGCAGATGCTTAACTGAGCCACCCGGGCGCCCCTCCTCCCAGCCTTGTTTACTGAAAGCTTTACTCAGTTTCTCAGCTTTTAGAACTAACAATCTCCTTGAGAGAAAAAGTGGCTTGAAATGTTAGGATCATTTTTCTTGGCTTACCCTCCTCTCCTAGAACTTGGGCCCACAATTCCTCACTGCTTTGGTAGTCCTCTGATGCCTTCAGAGAGATTTTGAAGACTTCTTGCCTAGCTTTTCTGGTTATTTTCAGCAGAAGAGTTGGCCCTAGGCAATTCTGCCCACCATTGCTAGATTTAGAGCCTTCTCTCCTAAATGTCAGACTGATTTCCAATATCCTGTTGAATGCCTCCTGAATATCTCACAGGTCCCTTGTGCTCAGTAAGAAGTCACACTGAACTCTTCCTCTTATCTCCTGCCTCATCCTACTCAACTGGCTTTTCCTGTCCTAGCTATTTCTGTTCATGGTTTTCTAAGCTATAAATATTGTCTGTGGGGGCATCTGCATGGCTCAGTCGGTTAAACCTTTCTGCTCAGGTCATGATCTCAGGGTCTTGAGATTAAGCCCCACATGGCAGGCTCCACGCTCAGTAGCAGGGAGTCTGCTTGAGATTCTCCCTTTCCCTCTCCCCCCCCCCCCCCGCTCAGATTCTTTCTAAAATAAATCTTTAAAAAAAAAATTGTCTGTAAATCTCTTCCCTCCTAAATGCTGTCACTTCCCAAGTTCTCTGTACATTACTTCCATTATTTTCCTTCCACAGCAGCTCTGCTGAAATATCATCCTTGGCTCCTGTCCTCTCCTGCAGGTTCACTGCAGCACCTTTCCAAACTGAACTCCCTGCTTTCCAAACCCTCTCATATGCTTACACTGCCTGAGCTGCCAGAAGATTCTTTCAAAACAGAGTTCTAAGTTATTGCCTGCTTAGTCTTTCCAAAGGCTCCTTACAGCCCCTGAAATTCAGGAATAATCCTCACCTGGGCACTCAAGCCCTCCCTGAGTTGACTCCACACTTGTCTTCAGCTGTATGGATTTACTTTCAGGAGTGAGTGCTGTCTGTCCCTCAGCATTCAACAGTTGTCTTTGGACTCTCTCATGGTCATCCTTTCCCATTATCCTCCGCCCGGAGCAGGAGAGATTGTTTCAAGGAAAAGATGAATGTGAAACTACTTCGTATGTTGTGGATAATTTATGTTAGGGATGAGCATTAAACAAGAAGAGGGAGAAGAAAACGGAGTGAATTGCAGGCCCTAGAATTTTAAGTTTCTTAAATGTTTTTCTTCAAAACTGTCCTATGTTCCATACTGAAAATGACTAAAAATACATGCTTTAAGCAAATAATTACCACTTTTTGTCATTAAAGCTACATGTATATTTTTTAAAACCACTTTCCTGTCCCTTGCTGACTATCTCTGGAGACTTCTTTGATCTCTGGTTGGTTGGTTTTTGCTTTTTTCCTTTTGAGGGGGTGGTCGTGAAGGAGAAAGATCCTCCTGTTGTCCATTGCTTATCTCGGCAAGAGCACGGTTAACTGTGATCACCCATTATCATTTCTATGGTGTAGACAAAATCCCCTGATGTAAAATACTGAACGAATTTTAGAGAAAGCTCCTGTTCTCCTTAGCTGACATAAATATGTACATACAAGAGGTTGTACGATTACCGAGGTGCCCAGAAGACCTGGGTTTCCTCTTGACCACTCCCTGCGTGATTAATCCCTTCCCATACAGGGGCCTGTTCCAATATGAAATTCCTAGGTGATCCCTAAGCAGTGTTCCAGTTCTAGAAACTTCTGTCTAGCCCTGGTAAGATGGACTGGCTGCAAAAGGGCTTTGGAAAAGAGAGATATTCGCCTTTTTATAAACATACGGTGGGGTTGAAAAACCAGAGTGGATTTGCAGGCATTTTTAATTACGTTAAGTCAGGCGGCTCTACAAGAGAAAATAATCCAGGCTGGGTGAATGAATTAACAAATACAAAATTTTTAATAAAGCCAGTACACAGCCGTGAAAGGATTCAGTCTTCCCAAGGAGCCTGGGAAGGAAGCAGTGCAGGATTCTCGTTCCCATTTCACAAACGAGCAAACGGGGGGTTCAGGAAACCTAAGCAGCTTGCCTCCTTAGTCGACCGATCGACCGTTGCGGCCCTCCTTCACCTCACCTCCGGCTCTGGCACTTGAGTCTCCGCAGAGGTGGCAGTCCACGTGCAGGGCAGCCCCAAAGGCCAGGCAGGGAAGGCTGCTTTAAGCCAAGCCACTTCCGCCTCCCTCGGGCTTTGCTGGGCTCACCATCCTCACAGCCGCCGCGGCCCGAGTCACGAGTTTTCCTCGGGGGCCCGCCCCTCCTCCTGCTGATTGGGTAGTTCTTGAACCATCGCTGTCCTCTGATTGGTTGTTATCCCTTCGGCTCTCCAACACCGCCTACACCAACCGGATATAGGGGCAGGGTTTCCGCTTCCGTCTTCTCTCTCCAGCTTGTCGTCGGATCGCGGTCGCCGCCACAGCAGCCGCTGCGGGGCGCGGTGTTGGTGGGTCGGTTGGCGTGTCGCTCAACGTCGGTGTCCGTGCCGTTGAACTACCCGCCATGGCTGAACTAGATCCGTTCGGCGCTCCTGCCGGCGCTCCCGGCGGCCCCGCGCTAGGGAACGGGGTGGCCGGTGCCGGCGAAGAAGACCCGGCCGCGGCCTTCTTGGCGCAGCAAGAGAGCGAGATTGCGGGCATCGAGAACGACGAGGCCTTCGCCATCCTGGACGGCGGTGCCCCTGGGCCCCAGCCGCACGGCGAGCCGCCAGGGGGTCTGGGTGAGAGTGCGGCGGCGTTTGGGGCGGGAGGGCTTGTATAGAAACTCGGCCCAGAGTGGGTCTGAGGGCTCTGTGTCGCTCTTGTTTCTTGCTGAACCGGGAGGTTAAGGAAGAGTGCAAGGAGAAAGCGAGACCCCGGCCCAGTCATAGCAGAAGCCTAGGTTCGGGGAGCCTACTCAGTGGTATGAGTATGTTTGAGTGCTCCCGGACGGGGCAGAGCGAGGAAGCAAAGAAAATAGGGTGACAGGCCGAAGAGCTCGAAGAAGCCCGTTCAGTCCAGGAACTTTTCATTGAGCACTGGCTGTGTTTGAGCCTGGCCTCTCAAACACAGCCGCATTGGCGCAGTTTGGCCAGACTTAAAGGCAAGCCTAAGCCCGGCACAGAACCAGTTATTAGGAAAGGAGGGCAGAAAAAAATGAGAATACTAGTATCATTTTTGAGATGTATACAAACAAAAACGGCAATGCAATTCAGTATTTAAGCACTTCAGGTGTACGGAATGTTGGATTATGGGGAGGAAAAGAGGCGTGAATAGGGAACTCAAGGAGGGTGTTCTAACCCTGGAGGAAGAAACTCCAGCCAAAGAAAGCTAAGAGTTTTATCATTTGTCGAACGGATTATGGCCGGGATTTCTGGAGCTCTGTTTCCTCTAGGAACAGCTTTGGTAGGCAGTGTTGCCTAAGCAGAATTTAAGATTAGCCTGAACTAGTCTTCCAAAAGGTGAATAGAGAATGTAGGGTGGCCTTTTCCCAGCCAAACTCAAGCAAAGACAAACAAAAAATGAGCAGTAGGATGCCAGTTTGACCTCTGAATGCCTTACCTGTGTGTGATGCTTTGAATTACAGTGGGGGGAAAAGTTGGGTGGAAAAGACCTATTCAGTAGAATGAGGAAGTAGGAAATTAGCTGGAAGAAATGAGACCTGGGTTTTCATTTACTTAAAAAAAAAAATTCTAATTAAAGGAGAACAGGGCACTGGTGGGGCAGATAGGAGTGTTTGTACTACTCTAACCTCAAACCTTTAAGGAGCCAGGCAGATAACATAAATGAGAGAAACCTGCTGGGAATGAGACACTACGGAGTGTTGGAGACTGAGGTTTTTTTTTTTAATTATTATTTTTAAAGGTTTTATTTATTTATTTGAGAGAGAGAGAGAGCACAAGAGGGGGGAGCAGGAGAGGGAGAAGCAGACTCCCCGCTGAGCAGGGAGCCCGATGTGGGGCTCAATCCCGGGACTCCAGGATCATGACCTGAGCCGAAGGCAGTCGCTTAACCAACTGAGCCACCCAGGCGCCCTGGAGACTGAGGTTTTGGTGCACTAGAGTTGTCCTCTATGAAAGCATTCAGACTCAAGAAATCTCAAATTATTGTGCCAGCCAGGCGGAGCCATTTTTTGAGTAGGGGTAGGGAGACTGCTCGTTTGCAGCCTCTGAGTTTTTATCCTGTACCATATTACCTCCTAAGCAAATTAGCCCTCCAATAAGAGTTTACACGAGAACATATGATACACCTGAAAAATGCGAATTACAGCAAGCAGGTTGGACTGAACCGGGTTGTGGCTGGGAGATGAAGTTGGCTTTAAGTCAATAGGGTTTTGTTGTTGGGTGGTGTTTATTAACATTTGACTGAGAATCATAAAATTTACTTCTTAGATCCTTAGTTTACTTCCCTCATTTAATATAAGAAAACTTACGAGTCCTGCAGAGCAATGACTTGCTTAAGAAAAAAAGGGCAAGTTCTTAGCTATGCCCCCAGTTTCCCTACCCGTAGACTGTACCATATGCCATTGCAGTTGTTTCCGCAGGGGTATCACGGGACAAGAGATTGTCATTTCTGAAAGGCAGTGTGGCTGCCTTGGGTAGGACAGAGTTGGGAGAAGCAGGACCCATAATTAGAAAACTCCTGATTCAAGGACAATGTCACTCTTGCTTACAGTTGTATCCCTAGTGCCTAGCAGGGTGTCTGGCACATAGTAGATAGAAAGGTATGAACAAAAATACTAGGTCCAAGAGTCCTGTAGAGAAATGACAAATCTTGATGATGAGCAGTTTGGAGAGGTAAAAGGGAGAGGGTAGAGTTGGATACACAGGTCCCTTGTGCATTAAGCTTTCAGCAAAGGGAAGGAAGGGATCACTGCTGACTTAGTTTCTAGGAAGGACTTTCTTAGTGAACTAAGCATTTAGTGATTTAAAGCCAGACCTCTGACAATGTAATTGAGGTTGGCAGTAGTGCAGTGGTCAGCACTTCCTTTGGGGATTAGAGAACTAGTTGGACACTTTCCTTTCTTGCCTTGAAAAGAGGCACTCTAGTGGTTGAGATTCTGTGCTGTCCTAGACTGCTTGAGTGTAAGTTTAACTTTGTGGTCTCAGGCAGCTTAGGTCACCGCCACTGCCCTGCCTTAGATTTTTCACCAGTACAAGGTACAGATATATACCACATAGGGTTACTGGGATTACATTAGCACCTGTAATGTACTAATGTATTACACACAGTACTTGGTATATTACTGCCGCGGTTCCTGGCTATACTCTTATTCCTTGGGAGTAGGAAGAGAGAGGCATTACAAAGCCTGTAGGCCTTGGGGTGTGCTGAGGAAACAGATTTTGGGAGAGAGCCCTGTATCTGATACGTTACTATACAGAGATTCATCGGCAGGAGACTCTAACAGATGGAGGAGTAACCTTGGGGAAAACTCCCCATGAAGGATGGGAGCAGGCAAAAACCGGAGGGCCCGAGCCTTGGAGGACTCCTTCAGTTGTAAGGAGATCTGGAGAAGAGAGGTAAGTTTAAAGGTAGGAGGTAACCAGCTGAGTGAAGTGGCTCAGATATTGAGGAAGAGCAAGTAGTCAGGAAAGAGGCCGCGTAAGTCTAGAGCTGTTGTAAAGCCCTCAATTATGAGGGCTGAGGAGGTTGGAGAAAGGGGTGAGTAAGGAGCTACGGAGAGAGCATGGCAGTGAGGCACTGGTTGTTGTTTCTGACAAGGCTTTCCTTGGAGGAGGAAGAGAGGCACGTGAATTAAGGGAAAGCCTTCTGGAGGAGGAGAGTAACTTTCTTGGTAGCAGTGGTGGAGAAAAGTTCAGGGAAATTTCGTGCTTGACAATTAGTACTGTATGCTTGCCACATGCCGGTTCTCTGTAGCTGCAGATTCACGCCGTACCTGCAGGCTAAGTAGTGGCATCCTGTTTCAGATAAGAAAGCATCATGGAAGTTAAGGAGTGTTCCTAAGGTAGCAAGCTAATACACGTCTCCACTGGAATTCATCAAACCCACGTCTGCTTGACTTCCAGTGGATGGGCACCATGGCAAGTCGAAGGTGGGTTTGGGACAAAATTTCTTCTCTGGAAACTTACTCTGGCCCTTGTTTCTCTCTGGAGTTCCTGAGATGCCCTAGAAAGTTTCCTTCTGGAGCATCAGGTTGCTTAGCTTAGTTGTCTTAAGATATCTTTCTGTATGTTTTGTAGCAACAGGCAGGTCTTTGACTTGGGCCAGTTGAATGTCAGTACAGTAACTAGTAAGAGCTCAAAGCACTTGCCAGTGGGTTTGGATGAGTCTTTGGTCCTAAAGGACAGGCAGCATGTGACTTAGGAGGAGATATGGGATGAAAATTGCTTCTAGTTTTGTGTATGGTGTAGTGATCAAAGGCTCTCCTATTGGGAATGGCCCTGGGCTGGAATATATTAACTGGATAGTTGGTGTGTTAAATGTAATATATTAACCAGAATTTAGGCCTAGGCCTGGCCATGCTAACCATTGTAAGTTCTAGGAGTCAAAATTATCTCATTCTTTTCTATCTTACATAAAAATAAATTCCAGGTGGATTAAAGAGAGGCATTTTTGTTTTTTTTAGTACCAGAAGAAACCATATAAAATGACAATGGGGGAGGGGCGCTTGGGTGGCTCAGTCGTTGAGCGTCTGCCTTCAGCTCAGGTCATGATGCCAGGGTCCTGGGATCAAGCCCCGCATCGGGCTCCCTGCTCCGCGGGAAGCCTGCTTCTCCCTCTCCCACTCCTCCTGCTTGTGTTCCCTCTCTCACTGTGTCTATCAAATAAGTAAAATCTTAAAAAAAAAAAAAAAAGACAACGGGGGAATATTTGTAATATGAGAGGACAAATAATAATACAAAGTGAATAGAGATCAAAAGATAGCAGAAAAATGGGCAAAACTCAGACAATTCAGTAAAGAAGAAAATCAAACGTCAGCTACATGATTACCTCACAAGAAAAGAGACTGGCAGGACAAAGCCACCTAAGTTTTTTCCCTGCTGTCAACTTAGCAAAAATTTAAAAACCTAAAACTCCATCTTTAGTATCACTAAGAGTCTGAGAAATGGGGCGGTCATGTGCTGCTGGTAGTAATATAAATGAGACACTAAAAGGGGGCAAATGGTCAGTATTTAGAAGTTTTTAAAATGTATGTCCTGTGACCCAAGAATCTCTGTCTTGAAGGTCAGCTGCTGGAGGGTCTTCAGGGCGACCAGCATGGCGTCACCGCGCCGGGCAGCTCCGGGTGCTGCCCGCCGGGCACGGTCTGTGCTAGTGGTTCTAAATGAAGGGATTTCTTACTGAGGAGCAACTGAATATGCCCCCCCAAATACTTGTATTAGTTTTTGAGCACTAGGTGCATCTCTTCTGTCATCTTCCCTATCCCACCCCATGCAATAAGTTTGAAAAAAAAAGAAATTGGACAAATAAGTAGTTTGAAAAAAAAATCTGGACAAAATAATGGAAGTCCTACATGGTAGGTAGTAAATATGGGTCAGCCAACAAATCCAGAGTTAAGAATGTGTAGGCAGAAGCTAAAAATGGTGCCTTTGTCAAGGCTTTCGAAAGGATGGCAGGCGGCCCTGTGCAGACTGCCTCTTCGTGATGGCTTGTGGGGCAGGGCAGGGCTTAGGATGCATACTTACTGGGCAGCTGAATTACTGAGACACCGAATGGGTTAAAGAAAAGGCGGGGGGGGGGGCGCCTGGGGTCCTTGCAGATAGACCAGAGCTTGCTGGATGTGAAGGCTGCCCTCCTCTCAAGCAGGCCCAAGATTGCCAGATTTTCTGTCTGCTTACCCTTGCCCCAAAACCTAGACATCCTGAATTCGTGAAATTTTCTGACTTAATAGTGTTTTAAATATGTTCAGCCTGTGGACCACCATTTTATGCTATATGGATTGATGGTCTCTAGGTCTTAACTTAAAAAAGATCGTTTCCACATTTTTCAAATGGACTTTCTCATTTAGCTCATGAGTGAATTGTGCCAGTAAGACTGGATCGTACACCACGCTTTGAGTTTTTTGTAACTTGTATCCTTGAAAATACTGACTTAATTTGGTATGCCCAGATCTTACTATCCCAGACTAGTTCCAGGGGTCTAGAGGAATTAGCTCAGGAAGTCTCAACTGTAGACCCTTAGGTCTACAGGCACAGGATGGAGAGTCCTGACCCCCAAGAAAGCACCTTGGTTTGAACATGAAGCTGCATGTGCTTGGCTCACTGAATGATTCCAGGCCCCACTTTGCCTTCTCCAGAACTTTCTTGGAGAAACACTGTTGCTCTGTGAGACTCTTCTGCCAGGCATCCGTGTGTTCTCTCTCTAGGGCAAAAGATCAAAAAGCTTTTGAACTGGGGGTTTGGTACAGATTTTTCCATTTTGGTTTCATTAAACAGGAAGTCCTTCATTGCTCTGTCTGGTGCATAGCACAGGGATAGCGTTAGTATAATTTACAGTACCTGTATTAGACTCGGTAACGCTTTGGCCGGCATTTGACTAGTCCTGACTGACCGACTGAAATTTTATGTCTTGCAGATGCCGTGGATGGAGTGATGAATGGCGAGTACTACCAGGTACAGAATACTCTGATTATGTTAAAAGACAGTGGCTGAGTCTTCCTTTCCTGTGATTTGAGTTGATTGACCTAGAAAGGACCCCACTCCTTTGACTTGCCTAGATGTATTAGTACTGGGTATGTTACCCGCTAAGATGGAAGGATTTGAAGAGAAGTAACACTGATCATTCCTTTAAAACGTTACTGACCTGGCCCTAGTATTACTGACTTTACTCTCAAGAAGTGAGCTTTCATGGTGGTGGTGATAGCAGTGGCTAATTTAAACACTGTGTGCCACGCACTGTCAGGCACCGTTTCTGTTTACTCTTTAATTCTCTCAACAAACTGGGGGACCTGTACTATTATTCCTGTTTTACAAATGAAAAAACTGAGGCACAAAGTAGTGTAAAAGTAACAGTATGGTATGCGGTGGGGCCAGCATTTGAACCTTTGAGATTGTCTTGGGGCGGGGCGGGGGGTGGGGGTTGGAATTTGTGGTGACTGCCATTATTTTCCCTCTGTATCACTAGGCGTTGAGTTGCCAGCCCAACTCAGATTAGCTTAAACACAAAAGTCTTAGCAGTTTATATAATTGAAGTGTCCTTCGACCAGGACTCTGACTCAGTTCCCCTAGGACTTTGGCTCTGCTTGCTAAGTGTGCATTTTTGTGCTCAAGCTTTTTTCTTGGTGGTCAAATGACTACAGCACTTCCAGGCTTCTCGTGTGCCTGTCATGTTATCTAGAACAAGATGGGGGTTTTTCCTCTTCTCCCAACCACCCAAGAAAAATCTTGCATTTCCGTCTGGACCAACTGGAAGTAGTCACTACAGCCTGGGGAAATAGCCTGATGCTTTGCTTATGCCTGGGTTTCTGCCCATCCCTCAACCAGTTCACTGGCAGGAAGGATGTTAGTCTAATTGGTTTAAACCAAGGATGGACTAACTTTTTCGTAAAGTACCAGAGAGTAAACATTTTAAGCTTTGTCATAACTGTGTCAGACTACTCTTTTTTTTTTTTTTTTTTTTAAATTCATTTGAGACACAGAGATAGAGCATGAGCAGGGGGAGAAGCAGACTCCCTGCAGAGCAGGGAGCCCAACGCGGGGCTTGATCCCAGGACCCTGGGATCATGACCTGAGCCGAAGGCAGATGCTTAACTATCTGAGCCACCCAGGCGCCCTGTTTTTTGTGTGTGTGTGTATGTGTCAAACTACTCTTGCTGTGATGTGAAAGCATCCACAGACAGTACATGAATGAATGCACCTGGCTGTGTTCCAGTAGAATTTAATTACAAAAACAGGCAGCTGGCCTGGACTCTAGTTTCCAGTGCCTGGTTTAGAGTTTAGCCCTTAGAGTGAGACAGAATGGGGTTCAGAACCTGGCTCTACCTCTTACTAGCTGTGAATTGGACATGTCATTTCTCTGTGCCTCAGGTTAGTCCTCTATCAAATGTGAAATGAGAATCAAAACTTTGCAAGTTGCTTGGGAGATAAATTTTATGTGCCTGACACATTGAAAGTGTCAATAAGTTAGTTACTAATACTTTCAGTAATTCTTCCATCTTTTTATAGTCTGATTAGGTGAACCTGGAGTTTATTCCCTAGTTCAGCAGGTGAAAAATTTTCTAAAGATTAAATTATAGTTGAGTTTTATCAGTTTATTAGCTGTCAGACCTTACCCACTATGAAGAATCTGCCCCGCACTCCCCCCCCCCGACTTGTGACTCCTATTTGCTTGCCTTTTTATTCTTTTCCTTGGTGTGACTAGTGACTGCATGTTTTCTTTTGGACTCCTTTTTACCCAGAATTCACCTATTTTGGTTAGGTGATATTAAGTGCTTTTTCCTGCATTATGTAATAGCATTTAGAAGTTTTAGGTTCTAGGCTTTGCTGTGCAGTGTATTTACCTTTGTTACTTTGAAGATCCCACATAAGCTGTGTGTCAAGTGAGGAAACTAAAACCATTAACACTGTTTCCTAGTCAGTCCATGACCCACCTCCCCTGCTTTCCTCTCTCCCACTTCTGTCCCAGTTATTAACAGGCAGGCTAACAACTACTCTGCCTCCCTTGTGGATTGTAAGGATTAGGTGCAGTAATGTTGAGAGCTCCCTATGAGCATGTAAGGTTGTGTTGTTGCTTTTAAGGTAATCCTTTAACATGTTAAAGTGGCCGTCAGTACATAACCAGGGGTGTTCTACCGTGTATGAAGCGCATTTCAGGAAGGCGTGTTTGGTACTGATAGAACACAATTGTTTTTGTGTTAAGGAGAGTAATGGTCCAACAGACAGTTACGCAGCTATTTCACAAGTGGATCGATTGCAATCAGAGCCTGAAAGTATCCGTAAATGGAGAGAAGAGCAAACGGAACGCTTGGAAGCCCTTGGTAAGGAATCTTTTTCTGTCTTTGGGTGTCTTATTTTCAATGGAATAGTTGACCTTGACTCTTAGCTCTTTTTAACTGGAATTAGCCATAATGTCCTCGTCTAGTATTTGGGAAGATCTCTTCCTCAGCCTGAGGGGTCACAAGGCCACCCACAGGGAGATGCTTAATTACAGGCCATTTTGTGAGGAATAGGGCAGCTCAGAGAGCCACCACCAAGTGCATCCTCTCAGGAAGAGCAGAGCAGAGGAGAGTCCTGAGCTTGCAGCGAAGAAAGAGTAGGTTCAAGGCCCAGCCTTAACTCTTCCCAGCTGTGGGCACTTGGTGGTTGAAACCTTGTAGAGTTTGTTTCTTTGTCTGTGGGGTAAGATCAGTGTTACCAACTCCAGGGTTCGTCTGAGATGGTGTTTATGAGTGTTGTGTGAACTTGAAGGTCTCCGGGTAAGAGACTTCAAAGTCCATTTATCGTTTCTAGGCTGAATTTAAGGTAACGCTTTAAGAAGAAAATGTGAAGTATGTTAGGAAACATGTACAATTTGATTTTCCTACTCTAATATCCCTGTAAGCTAAGTTTGTATGTTTTTGTAAGTGAGGAAAGTGAGACTCCTCGAACAAGTTTTTGAATCACACAGCTAAGAAGCAGTAGCGTCAGAACTCAGCTTACGTCCGCCCTGCTTCATAGCCCGTACCCCTCCATCCACCAGCCACCGTGCATGTCGTGTACGCCGTCCCGCCGAGATCAGTGCCAGCCGGCCTGGCCTGGCCTTTGGTGAAGAACTGTGTACGTGGGCTGTTGCTTTTGGTCAAGGTCAGGAGACTTGGTATCTGTATGTAGGTGGGTTGCAGAGGTATGGCACCGTGTGGAGATAAAGCCATGGGGTATTCTTTCCTCAGCTTTTTATTAAAATTTCAAACACGGGTGCCTGGCTGGCTCAGTTGGTAGAGCGTGCAACTCTTGATCTTGGGGTTGTGAGTTCAAGCCCCACATTGGGTGTAGAGATTACTTAATAAAACTTGAAATAAAATTTCAAACCAAATAGTTAAGAGTAAAATGAACTTGTGTGCACCCCCTTAGATTCAGTGATTAACATTTTGCCATATTGGGTTATCTTTATGTAAATGAAGCATGTATGTATGTATATGTTTTATACATACACATTTCTCATCCACTTTCAGATCCTCTCTTTCATGCTTAAATATTTTATTGTATATCTGGAAATAACGATGTTCTTCTGTGTACCAACGACGTCAGCATTATTAGTCCTTCATGGGAACCACTGAATTAGTAAAAACTGACTCCTTGTTTTTCAAATAGCGTTAACTGACCCCTAGAAGTAGGACCCAGTTAGTGCCAAATCGGTTCTCTTTCCAGCCCAGTTTTATGTGGCTCTCAGAACAAAGGGCACACTTCTGTTTGACCCTTTATGGCACTCTCTGCTAGCATTTCTTGGATGGAAGTATCACAGATCTGTGCTGTCCCGTATGGTAGCCACTAGCCACGTGGGGCTCTTAAGCACTTGAAATGTGACTAGTATGACTGGGAAAGAATTTTTAATTTTAATAAGTAGCCACATGTGGCTAGGAGCTTCTGTACTGGATAGCGCAGCTTTACAAAGATGGAAACTGTCTTCATGAGATGCTGGTAGCTTTAGTCGTGGCTTGTTCCTGGTGTGTCTCTTCTGAGCGGGCGGAAGCAGGACTTCGCTGGTACTAGTATTTGTCAGGTTACAGAACCCAACTTTCATCTTTTCTCTTTACCCAAAGTTTAGCAAAGTTATCTTCTCCATGGAGACAATACACTTTGGTCATGTTGGTGTCTGGGAAAATTGCCTCCCCCCCCCCCCTTCAGTGATCAGATTGGGCACTTTGGGAATATTCCATGAAGTGTTTTCTTACGATGCTTTTCTGAAGTCAAATATTTGGCTTTGCAATTGAATTAAATTGGTCTGTGAACTAGGTGTTTCTTCAGTTTCCTCTTTTTTTCTTTGCAAAAACTGTGAGAAAGCACAAGATGCTAAATATAGAGAACCAGTGTGCGTGGTTTTCAGCTTAGCTGGTGACTGCGTTCTCAGAGTTTTCTTTTCCATGGACAGTAAGAAGGACTGCC
>NC_138382.1:48659042-48719761 GCF_054177405.1 Leptonychotes weddellii
AAGAAGATGGCTATCAGTGTGCCCTGCTCTCCAAGGGGACTCTTCAGCCTTCCCTCCCTCCCTCTTATGCCCAGATGCAGATCATATTGTCGCTTGGATCTTTGTCCTACTGAGCTAAGCATTTAAGAACTCTAAATTACTTTTTTTTTTTTTTAAAGATTTTGAGAGAGACGGAGATAGCACAAGCAGGGGGCAGGGGGGAACAGCAGAGGGAGAGGGAGAAGCAGGCTTCCCGCTGAGTAGGGAGCCCGATGCAGGGCTCAATCCCAGGACCCTGGGATCATGACCTGAGCCGAAGGCACACGCTTAACCAACTGAGCTACCCAGATGTCCCAGAATTCTAAATTCTTATTGCCAGTGTCACTTTTTTCAAAAATCTATAAAAGCAAGAAGACAATTTAAAGGGATGGTTTTATGCAGTAACTACAATCTGTGCAGATGGTTACAATTTTTATTCAGATTAATTTTTCAGAGATAAATTTCTGTGCTATTTTATTCCTAGTATATTAAAACTTTAAAAAAATCTTTACAAAGAAAGGAAATACTCTCCAATCAAAAAGTAGTGTTTCAGAAGTGATTTCACCACTCTTGAAAAGGAGATTTTAACCTTAATATTTTTCGGTTTCTTGTCCACATGCGCTGCCAGCCCACAGCATCTCCCGCTGCATCCTAGCGCCCTCCATTCCACTTCTACTTAATGCCACGGACACATACTAGAAGTCTGCTGTATAGACTTGACTCATCAGTGGAAATCTGAGTAAAAGAATTCTGAGTGGGGCGCCTGGGTGGCTCAGGTCATGATCTCAGGGTTGTGAGATTGAGCCCCATGTTGGGCTCCATGCTGGGTGTGAAGCCTCAAGACTCTCCCTCTCTCCCTTTGTGGGTCCCCCCCCATCTCTCAAAAAAAAAAATTGATAGGTCACCTTCTGATAAGTTAAATAACAGGGTAACAGGTTCTTTATCATCTGAAACTCTGGGGGGAGTTTCTAGCTGCTAACAAGCTATTTCCAGTAGTTACAGACACAGCCTTCTGCAGGTTGCTACTGTAAGACATTCTTGGAAAGGACCTAAAAATGCCCTAAAGTGCTTCATTTCTTCCCTTCACTCGCCGCCACCACCACTGCTTTGTACTCCTCCGGGATGCGAGCTAGTTACAGGTTGGGCTCTGGCTCTGCGCTGTCCCGACTCTTGTCTGGATCACTGGTGACCACCTTCTAGTCACATCTTGTGATTGTCTAGGTTTTCCTTTCCATCCCTCCCTTCGGAGGCAGCTTAATGAAGAAAGAATGTGTAAGCTTCAGAGTCAGACCTGGGTTTGAATCTTAGCTCTGCTACTTACTTCAGGAAAGGTTACTCAAACTTTCTGAGCTATAGTTTTTCTCAGTGCTGAGTATGGGTCTAGAGTTTACCTTCTCGGGATTGTTGTAAAGATTAAAGGGAGAGGTCTGTTACAAAACATCTGCTGGAGAGGATGCTTAAGAATGTGTTTCAGGTGAAATCTCAGGGTAACTTCACATGTCACCTGCAGCGGTAGCTATGACGTGCATTTCTGTCTCTTCCTATCTGTTGACTTGGTCTTCTTAGCTAGTTGTCATATTTGAAAATCCAGTCTGGCAAACTTGCTAAGTTTGTTTTCTCTCTCATTCTAGAACCTTCTGGATAACTGCTAATGATTCTGCCACCCCACCTCAACCCCCTGCAGTCCTCTCCGTTAGAGCTTCTTTAGTTCTGTCCTAGTTCTGCCACAAACTCACTCCGCAGTCTAAGCAGGAATAGATGTTTTGTGGTCCCCCTCAACTTTTAACATCTATGTTCTGTTCCCTGGTACCTGAATCCTCTCTACCTCTGGTAATTTTAACAATAGTTTTCTGCTTCATAGAAGTGCTTCTACCATGTTCAGTTAAGAGAGTGCCACCTTGTGTTTTACAAAACCATCGACTGGCAGAGTTGGGGTCTTACATTTTCTAAGAAGATTTTGTTCAAAGATTATCTAATATCAACGGTCCACCCTGAACTAATATTGGCAGCATAATTATTAAAGAATTCTCCTGGGCGTCTGGGTAGCTCAGTCGGTGGAGCACCTGATTCTTGATTTTAGCCGGTGATCTCAGGGTCCTGGGATTGAGCCCCGAGTTGAGTTCCACACTCAGGGCAGAGTCTGCTTAAGACTTCCTCTCCCTCTGCCCCCCCCAACCCCCCACTCTTGTGCGTATGCGCTCTCTCAAATCTTAAAAAAAAAAAAAAAAATTCTCTGCTTTTTCCCTAGTTGGTGCCCCCGAAGGCTTTTATCTATGTATCCTCCTCTCCCCTACCCTGAAAAGAAACCCCAAAACTGGTGAATCCACTAAGATGTCAGTGGACTGAGAGAGAATGTCAAACAACTGGGATCAGAGACTGGATGTACAAATAGGGAAATAGAACTTTTTCTTCCCTTCTGATTATTATCCCTCCAACACACACACATATACACACACACACCGTAAGTTTAATAAGACCAAAAGACATTGATGGAGCAAACTTCAGTTTGTGTTTTGCTTCATTTGTGTTTCTTTTCCTTCCCTTCAAAGATGCCAATTCTCGGAAGCAAGAAGCAGAGTGGAAAGAAAAAGCAATAAAGGAGCTAGAAGAGTGGTATGCGAGGCAGGACGAGCAGCTACAGAAAACAAAAGCAAACAACAGGTCAGTCCCCGGGGCTGCTGGCACCGCTTGTTCTCCAAGGTTGAATCACATTCATTTCTGACGGCCAGAATAGTTCTGACATGTGCTGCCCGTTGTAGTATGAAGTGTCTCTGCAGGTTTTGGAAAAAGTACTTGAAACATAAAGGTTGCAAATCTCTTGGGTCTTGGGAGCCTAATTCAGCCTTTCCTTTAGCCACCCCAGTTGTAGTGACTTTAGCTCTTCAGCGAAGAGTTCGGTTAATCTGTATTGCTTGTAATAGTATGAAACGGCAAAAGGGAAGGTTATTTCATGGATCAAATCCACATGTGGAAATGTAACCCTGAAATGAAGGGCCACTTTCATGAACAGACCAGGATCTCAGTACTTTCGAGATGATTATAGACTTGGTCATGCTGCATCCCCTAAATACAACCCTGCCCTCTGAAAGCTGCTTTACAAAGGGGTCTGGTAGCAGGAACCGGGTGTGTAATTAGGTAGCCAAGGATGTTCCAACATGGTGACTTCAGAATTAAGGATTCTCTGGGTACTTCTGTGTCTAGGAAAAACCTGAGTTGACTTTTTTAAAATGCTCTTCAGAACGGACTCACTCACGGAAGGTGAAGTAGTTTTGGGGAGAAACCAAGTTCATTCTCCTACCCCCACTGACCAGCATCTGCGGTC
The DNA here is from genome assembly GCF_054177405.1 of Leptonychotes weddellii. Classification (NCBI taxonomy): domain Eukaryota; kingdom Metazoa; phylum Chordata; class Mammalia; order Carnivora; family Phocidae; genus Leptonychotes; species Leptonychotes weddellii. The sequence continues at coordinate 48,662,383 of NC_138382.1, forward strand.
TGGACTACTCCACGCTTGAAGTCCACTTGGAAGTAGTTCACAGAAAGGTAGAGGCAGTGCTGCTGGCCCTGATGGAGACCAGTGGCTCGCCTGCCCTGCTGGATTCAGAGCCCAACTCTCACTCCGTGGTCACTCCACTACCTCACTGGAAAGAAAGGCTAGACTGAGCCGGGGGTGTTTGTAATTTTCAGGGCAAAGAGCCATAGGTTCCTGCCCTCAGAGGCAGAAGTTGGTTTAAGTGCTCTTGCCTCTGGTAGCTCTTGGAAATGTGTCAGCGAAGAGGGAATGGACTGCTTTGCCAGCCAGAGTGTGTTGTTTATTGGAGGGCAACGATAGCAGAAGAGATGGACTGTTCTGGGCGGTAGGCTTCAGCTACCGGTCTCTGGCTGGCCAGCCTGGGTTGTCAGCTGCCCCTCAGATGGCAGGCTGGAGCCTGTGTCCACTGGGGGACGTATTCTCCAATTACAGGGGAAGCTCTGTAAGAAGTATGGTGGGGACTGCTCTCCGCTCTTGGTGTCGAGTTGCTTGGGGGAGCATTTGCTACCAGGGCTTCTCCTGAGCTTGTGATCAGTTTCAAGTGCTGACAGATCCAAGCTGCTTTATTCTCTGCTCCTTCAAGATGACTGACCCCAGGTACAAGTTCAGATCTCTAAAGGGAGATGAGTGGGTGCTTTGTGCAAGCCCTGTGTGAGGCCCCCTTGATCCTAGCAAGTTGCCCATGAGTCATTCTGCCCTGAAGTACTTGGTAAAACCAGGCTGACCCTCCCTGTTCAGGATCCCTGATAGGTAAACAGGGTGACATATAGATTCTCAGACTTAAAAAAATGCCTGTCAGGAATAGGCTTCTAATGCAGTTTTGCTAAACTGTATCCCTTCTGTAAAGAAAGGAGCTGTCTCTATACAGCATCCGTTGTCCTTGGAGCGAATAAGCACACCTGTTTTAAGGAGCTCAGTCTCTAAGGTTTAGTCCCTCCAGGCCTGGATTTAGGGCTTTGGTACCTTTCTTAGAACTGTAGAATGTTGAGTTGGATGGTCTCATAGATGAACCTCCCAAGTTCCAGACAGGGGAAGAGACTTACACTTGCCACTCACAGAGAATGCACAGCTTTTCCCAAACCAGGTCCCTTGCCTTGCAGAAACCTTGAGGCATAGGGCAGACTCCGTGTCAAACTAGTGGCACACTGGCCTTTGTCACCAGGGTTCCAGGAGAGAAGGGATGGTTTTGACGCTTTATCCCACTTACTCTTCGTGGGCTGGGGCAGGAGCCATTTAGAGCAACCGTGGGGGACTCCTTCCAATGGTACAGCCCCTCCCCTGGAGATTTTGACATCGCTGACCACTCCCCCTCCATGTTTGACTCTCTAAATGGCGTCCCATGGGACTAAAGGAGTAAGTCCTTTTATATATGTAAAAGAGCTGTCTATAGGTAAATAGTGAATCTCAGGAGAAAACAGAGTGCTCCTTTCAAGTATCGGTCTTCCTCTGGATGACTTGTGCAGCAGCTGGATGTTTAAGTGGCCTACAGAGCTAAGGCAGAGCAAGCAGTTTGAGAGAAGAGATGTGGTGGGGAGCAAAGGCTGTTACTATGAGTGTATCATCAGGCCTCCTGCCTTCAGATGCCCTGACCTAAAACCTCAGAAGCACCTCTGTGCAGGGCATGGTGCTGGGCAGTGGGCGAATGACAGTCAGCAGATCTTGCCTTCATGGCATCTGTAGTCTGGTGTTCCTCTGCAGTTAGCATCTCCTTCCTTTTACCCCAACTCGGGGCCCAAATATTGCTGCACAAGAGCCGTGAATGATTAGTGACAGCCTGTTGGGGGGTGGGGGACACTCCATGGGAGCCAGTCAGAACAGTGTGGACCTGAGACCAGCCCCAGACCATGTGCCCTTGCAAACCGTGACAGAAACATTACCCCTTTTACAGGGAGCTCTGGTGCTAACTTTTTATCTTTCAAGATTTATAAAAGTTTGGGGAACCCCTGATTCTCCGTGATGGCAAATATTTTTTCCACGCCCACTGGGCGCTATTTATGTGGGTCACTGCTTGAGCACCCTGTGGTCAGGCCCACGTTCCTCCTCCTCCCCCCCGTTTCCCTCAGGCTTCCCTGAGGATTGCTGCTTTCAGGCCCCTCTGATGAGTGAAAAACAAACAGCTAGAGGGGCCGCCTGTGGTGATCATGGTTTCCCATTTGCTCCATCTGTCTATACCTGGATGGGGCTATGCTGTCACTGACAGTTCCATAGTCTTGGGGCTAGCTGCAAAGGAGTGGAAGCCTGCCATTCAAGCTTTTGTTGTCTTAGTGATGCCTTGCACCGTAGTCATTCAACCTTTATTTTCTTTGAAATCGATTACGTTTAGCCCTTTGTGTAAACTAAAAGGATTATGGGTTTACAAGCTGGCCTGCTTTTCCTTTCCCACCCACTCATTCTCTCCACAAACAACTATTTCCCTGCTGACTTAAGAGTTACAATCAGGCTGTTCTTTTTGCTTTCTTTAAATTTCCACAAACCACCACCTATGTATAAACCAAAATGGGAAAGAAGGAAGGCTGTGTGTGAGTTTAAATAAAAATAAACCGAAATAAAATTACTAGAATTTCCCTTCAAATAAGGGAGCCTAGGTTAATAAGCATGCATGATCATCCTTAAAAATGTCCCTTCTACTTCTCTGCCCCAAACTAACCTGGCGAAGGACAGGGTAAAACTGGAGGGAGGTTCCCTGCCCACCCACAGTGGTTGTGGTGGGCTGGCCGGGCCAATAAGGTCTAAGCCAGCCTGTCTCCTGAGTTGGAAACTCTTCCACCCAGCATGCCCCCCCCCGCTTTCCTTTTTGTCCCAGAGGCCTGCCATTTTGACCCATGTATGGTATGAGTTAGGATTAAGTGAAGGTCTGGTTCCTGGGCTGCACCTTGTGACAGCAGTCCCATCTGGCATGGACTGAGCAGACCAGCATCTTCAGGGACAGACAGGAAGCCAGAGCCAGGACTCTTGGCTGCAGTTCTTTGCACCAGACCACTTGCGTCCAGCAACTTTTTCCTCTAAGGTGGGGATTTTGAAATGACCACATCTGTTCCCAGATGACTGAACAGTGATCCTATTCAGTCAGGGCGGGGAAGCAGGAGTCGGAAATCCAAGACAGAAGTGGCTTTGGCGCGTAGCGTGATGCCTTGTGAGCCTGCCGGAGGCTGCAGGAAGGTGGCCTGGCTTCCTGAGCACCCGCCAGCTGGGGGGCAGCATTACTGTCCGGTGAAAAGAGCCAGGCAGGCTTGCTTGGGAGTTCTGCCACCTGGGGTTGAGCAAGGGGCTTCCTGTCCAGGCCTCCTGTTACCTGTAAAGTGTCGATGAGAACACGGTGCCCTAGGTTGCTGGGGTTGAGGATTGGATCAAGTGGACGCAGTAGCTCTACAAGGGCTTCCCTGGAAGTGGGTGCCGAGACCTGCTCGCTGTGGCAGGGATGACGCCGGGAAGGGCTTGGCAGGGCTCACCTGGGAGAATCCCCGGGGGTAGGCCCATGGGGAACCTTGCCTGCTGGAGTCTCCAGCGCTTGAATTGAAGCCTCCCTGGGTGAGCACTCAGCCTTGGGAGCAGCGCCCCAGAGCACAGTCGTGCCTCTATTATGGATTTGAGATGTTTCTGCTTCTCAATGTTCTCTCTTTTTTCCTGCCTGCTTGCCTGCCTTTTGGACCTCTTGCTGTCTAGGGTGGCAGATGAAGCTTTCTACAAACAACCCTTCGCTGACGTGATTGGTTATGTGTATGTTGCAAAACTAATTCTTTTTCCTGTTTTGATTCTTTTTGTGTAGAGTTAATGCTCCTGTTATGTCACAAGTTGTTCTGCTTTCTAAATTATTTCAAACTGGCACTCTGGGGACTGCCTAAGAGTTAGAAGGTTGGGGATATGATCCATCGATTGTCGTGTAGAAGCGTGACTCCCTTTAACTCTGAGGGCCTTTTTTCCACATTTGGGGTTTTGGAGGGAAGGAAGTGGATTCCCTTTTAAAGTGTGGGTCATTTGTGACCTGGTTGGGGAAGGCTTTGGGACTGGGGTGGGCTCGTAAGCTGTTGCTGGCCACCACTGCTGCCCCCTGCTTGGGAGCCAGGGTGGGGCAGCACTTTCTACATTTGGTCCTTTTGAAGAACATGTGGGGTTGGTTGCTTCTCCCTTGGGAGCAGAGGAGGTTGTCTCATGGGGGGCGGTGGGGAGGAATCCTGTGTTTCTCTATTGATGTGGGAAATTGCCCACTTTGGCACAAAGAAGCCCCAGCTTTTTAAGGTCGGGATAGCCAAAGCTGTCTGATAGGCCACGATGGCTTTTTCCCCCAAAGAAAACTGCATCTTCTCTGGAAAAACAATGGACTCTTGTATTCAAAGCAGTATTGCTGAAGACGACTTGGAAACAATGCTTGCTGTTTCCTCAAAAATTAGGACTCCATTTTGATGTAAGGGAGATGAGGGTAGAAGGAAGGACCATAGGCGGGAAGGGTGGACGACAGGTTCATGTCTGTAGAGCATCTTATCTTAGGGCCTGTGACCTCAACATGTTCATCCCTTTAGAATACAGAGCGGGGTTTCCTGGGTCCCCAGATGCATTTGCAATGAGATTTGTGAAATGCTGGACTTACAGGTGCTGTTGGATTGATTTTTGCACATTCTCTCTGGAGTAGAACTGGAGACTGGAAAGGTCGAGTCTGGGTTTGCTGGGCAGCAGGGTGGCCCAGCAAAGCCAGCTGCACGTTCCCAGGTGTAGATGGAGTGGCAAGGGCATGTCTAGCTTACTGACCATCTGCATTGAGCTCATTCTCATTTTCTATATCTGACCTAAAGTTTCTCTCGTTTTTCTTCTCTTCACCTTTAAGCACAAACATAAACCATCCTTGCTACAGCCTAGAACAGTTAAGTAAACCTTTCTCACTGCCCGTGTGTGTGCCATGAAGTCGCAGTGTTGTAGTGGCTCGGGCTGCAGCAGTGTTTGCCACGGCCATCCTTGTGAGCGTGCCACCCCTCCGTCCCCACAGACCGGTCATCTCCATCGCTTTCGCTTCGCCCGTGATGCTTGCTGGAGTAGATGAATATAGTGTGTCTTCCCGCCTCTTTCCGCTGTCCTTTCAGGCTGTAGCTCCCACCAGTTCCCAGCTGGGGGTGGGCTGACCTTGATGGGAAAGAATGTTGGAGCAGCCTCCTACCCAAAAGCAGCTAACACTGATGGGCTCTTTAGCCACTGGGCACCCAGCCCTTCCAGAGCGTGCCCTGAGTGGCCCAAGGCACCTGGCTGGAGGGAAAATGGCCAACTTGCAGCTCAACTGGAGAATGTCCTAACAAACACCCTTCCAGAATGGCTTTAGTCTCTAGTGCCTGCTCGCATGGGAGCTGTGTCTTGAATTCCTTTTGATTTGCCCTGTTTCTCTACGGTCTTAGGAATAAATCCAGAGGCTATCGTGCAATGAGCAGTGGGCTTTTGAGAAGCCTCTCAATTCACTTGAACCTCAGTAGAGCCCGCCATCAACTCCTGTGCACATTCCTGACCGGCCTGCTGCTTTGCTCCTGTTGCTGAAGGCAGTGCATAGCTGGCTAAGGACTTGCTTTTCTAACGCTCTGTACTGACAGAGAGTGAGCCCTGAACCAAACACCTGTATTCCAACATTTTACACAGCGGTCCGGGCACCCTGTGCCTAGGAGAACTGGCCACAGGTCTGCTCCCGAGTCTGACCTGAGCCAGGGGCTGTTCCTCTTTGGAAAACCAGAACGCCAGGAAGTCAGGCATGAAGAGGCAGTCACTTCTGTCACAAGGCAGCCGCCAGGTAGCTCACGGGGGGGATTCTGCGTTAAACCAACATACTGTGTTGTTGCTTCCAGGGCAGCAGAAGAAGCCTTTGTAAACGACATAGACGAGTCGTCCCCAGGCACTGAGTGGGAACGGGTGGCCCGGCTCTGTGACTTTAACCCCAAGTCCAGCAAGCAGGCCAAAGACGTCTCCCGCATGCGCTCTGTCCTCATCTCCCTCAAGCAGGCCCCCTTGGTGCACTGAAGAGCCACGCTGTGGAAACACTACATCTGCGAGATCTTAATCCTACTCAGTGAAGCTCTTCACAGTAATTGGATTAATTATGTTGAGTTCTTTTGGACCAAACCTTTTTTGTCTTTCGAGTTGATCATTGTTTGTGATTGCATGTTTCCTTCAGCTCTGTTCTCCCGGGCAGCCAGAGAGGAGGGGGGGAAGCCTCCCAAAGGTAGCCTCAACCTCTACTTTTGTGCATTATTCTGAGAATAAATTTGTTTCAAACAAACATGAAGCTTCATTACTGATTTCAAGACCTGCTGCAGCTTGGAGAGAGATTTTTAAGGGATGAAGAATTTCCTGTTACCATTTCTAGGACCGCAGAGGCACAGCCACTGAGTGTCCACCCCTGCCTCGAACTCAGAGCTCCAAGTTACAACAATTGATAGTAGGGTTCTGTGGAAGTTTCCATTTGAAAAAGGAAGTTCTGTGGCTAAAAATTAACCTCTCGTTGCCCAGCTGAGAGAGCTGGGAATCCCCTCACCAGCCCAGACATTTTCTCCCAGCTGGCTCTTGCCACCGTCCCCTACTTCAAGGTCTTGGATAGTATTTTCAACAGGGGTCTCTCTGGCTATATATTATTCCTTCAGATTCAGTCAGTAAACCTGAATCAGGGTGGCGTTACTGTGTGGCTAGTCCCATTACTCTGGGTTCCCACAGTACACATGGGGGTCTGTGCCAGCCCTAGCAACTCTGTTCCTATTTCACTTGTCAAATCCTTCAACTAGGCCTTACTGGCCAATACACTAAGCACATGTGGTTATTTAAATAAAAGTACATTTCTAGCCCTAGATCTCATATGCTCAATGGCCACGGTTAGGTAGCATCCCAACTGCACAGCACAGAACGTTTCCATCATCACAGAAAGTTCTGGACCATACTGATCTACACAATAGGTACCACTAAGACACTGTGCTCCATTCAAGCAATGGTTCGAGCAACTAATAAAGCCAAGTCAAATCTGCTTATAGTTACCTGATATTTCCAAGTTGGAGACTCATGCAAACTCCTGTAATACCGCTCAGGAGAAGGGTAGGTATTGGCAAGAAGGAAAATCTGCCATCTCTCCTATGGTAATTAGGTCTGGAGGGGAGAGGAAACTTAATTACTTTTCTGCCCATGTGCTCCCTGCCTGCCCGCCCCCCACCCCGCCCCGCCAAAGCTTAATTGGGCATTCTTTGATCTGGCTCACGTTTCTGGCCTCTGCTCACTCCTTCCCTTGAGCCACTTATGGTTGCAATCAAGTAATCACTCACTGTTCACCAACCATTTATTACTTCAAAAATGTCAGTCCAGTTTAAGAATCAGCTCAAAGGTCACCTCCACCAGTGCCTTCCCTTACTCCCCTCCGTGACGTCCCATGGCTTCTACCTGGGGCAGCTTACCTTTTGGTATTCTCTTGGTGGTGGTATCTGGACTAGTCTTGGCCTCCCATGCCAGATGGGCTTCTTGAGGGTAGATGTGGCAGTTGTAAAAGATCAGTAAAGTCTGACATTCCCTAGATCAAGAAGTGACTGGTTAATATGACAAAAGTACTGCTATGAGACTTCCAAAGCTACATCATAAAAGGCAACACAGCTTACAGCTGGTTTGTTGGAACATGCAAGCTATGTAGGCTGGTAGTCCGTGTGTCACCACATTAAAAAACACCCTGAAGCCACATTCTGTGATGAAGCCCAAACCAGCCCACACAGACCCTGAAACGACAAGCAGAGAGAAATGCCTGGCCAGTCCCTAGTGTTCTAACCTCCTGCTACTCTGGCTCTAGCCACTGTAACTGCAAATGCATCAGATACCCTGAGTCAGAACTGCCAAGGAGAACCTTTCCTACATTCCTAATCCATAGAAACCATGAGAGAAATGATTACTGTTTGAACCTCTTAAGTTTTGAGTTCTGTTCCACAGCAGTAACTTCGAACTGTTTCTGATGCCTCCATTACCCACAGGGGGCTCCATAAAAAGAAGGGAGTTGGTCCACGAACTCAGTGTTCAACATTTAAACTTCTTTCTTGGGGCCACTTTGCTTTTAGTGTCAAATTTTAAGTTATTTAACACAGTATTAGAAGTTCTAGCCAGAGCAATTAGGCAAGAAAAAGAAAAGGCTGTAAGTCTGGAAGTAAAGCTGTCAGTATTTGCAGATAACATGGCATTATATATAGAAAACCCTAAAGACCAAAAAATGTTGGTACTAATTCAGTAAAGTTACAGGACACAAAATCAGTATACAGCAATCTTTTGCATTTCTGTACACGCACAACAAACTAAAGAAACTAGAGAAATTAAGAAAACAATCCCATTTACAATGGCATCAGAAAGAACAAAATACCCAGGAATAAATTTAAAGACGTGAAAGACCTGTACACTGAAAACTCTCAGAGATTAACAAAGGAAAACGAAGACAAATAAATGGAAAGCTACTCCATGTATACAGATTGGAAGAATATTAAAATATTCACACTACCCAAAGCAACTTAGAGAATCAGTGCAATCTCTCAAGATTCCAATGGCATATTTTAAAACAATCCTAAGGGGTGCCTGGGAATAGCAACCAACTCTTGGTTTCATCTCAGGGTTATGAGATTGATCACTGCCTCAGGCTCCGTGCTCAGCGTGGAGTCTGCTTAAGACTCCTCTCTCTCTGCCCCTCTCCCCCTGACCAAATAAATCTTACAAAAAATTAAACAATCCTGGGGCCCCTGGGTGGCTCAGTTGGTTAAGCGACTGCCTTCGGCTCAGGTCATGATCCTGGAGTCCCGGGATCGAGTCCCACATCAGGCTCCCTGCTCAGCGGGGGGTCTGCTTCTCCCTCTGACCCTCTTCCCTCTTGTGCTGTTTCTCATTCTCTCTCTCAAATAAAATCTTTAAAAAAAAAATAAAACAATCCTAAAATGTGTATGGAACCCTAAAAGACCCCAAATAGCCAACATAACCTTGAGAAAGAAGAACAAAGCTGGAGGCATCATGCTCCCTAATTTCAAACTATATTACAAATCTTTACTAATCAAAACAGTATGCTCTGGATCAACAGAACAGAATAGAGAGCCTAGAAATAAACCCATGGATGTATGGTCAGTTAATTTATGACAAAGGAGGCAAGAATAAATAATTGAGAAAAGACAGTCTCTTCAGTAAATGCTGTTGGGAAAATTAGATCACTATCTTACACCCACAAAAATTAACTCAAAATGGATTAAAGACTTGAATGTAAGACCTGAAACCAATAGGCAGTAAGCTCCTTGCCATCTATCTTGGTGATTTTTTGAATCATACCCCAAAAGCAAAAATGAATAAGCGGGACTATCAAACTAAAAAGCTTCTGCACAGCAAAGGAAACCAACAAAAAGTGAAAAGGCAACCTGATGAATGGGAGAAAGTATTTGCAAATCGTATCTACTAAGGGGTTAATATTCAAAATATATTTAAAAACTCCTATAGGGGCACCTGGGTGGCTCAGTCGGTTAAGTGTCTGCCTTCAGCTCAGGTCATGATCCCAGGGTCCTGGGATCGAGTCCCGCATCGGGCTCCCTGCTCTGCGGGGAGCCTGCTTCTCACTCTCCCTCTGCTTGCCTCTCCCTCTGCCTGTGGCTCCCCCTGCTTGTGCTCTCCCTGTCAAATAAATAAAAATCTTTTTAAAATAAAAACTCCTATAACTCAGGGCGCCTGGGTGGCTCAGTCAGTTAAGCATCTGCATTCGGCTCAGGTCATGATCCCAGGGTTCAGCATGGAGTCTGCTTCTCCCCCTGCTTGTGCCCTCGCTCTCAAATAAATAAAATCTTAAAAAAAAATAATAACTCCTATAACTCAATAGCAGAAACTAAAAACCCAAATAAAAATTAGGCAGGGGATCTGAATAGACATTTTTCTAAAGATACACAGATGGCCAACAGATAGATGAATAGATGCTCAATATCCCCAATCAGGGAAATGCAAATCAAAACCACAAATGAGATATCACCTTATACCTGTTACAATGGCTATTATCAGAAAGACAAGTGTTGGTGAGAATGTGGAGAAAAGGGAACCCTTGTGCTGTGCTGGCGGGAAAGCAAACTGGTGCAGCCACTGTGGAAAACGGTGTGGAGGTTCCTCAAAGATTTAAAAATAAAACTACAAGAATATATATGTGTATATAGACATGTGTATATACAAATATGTGTACCTATATACACATATATTTTTATACATTTTCTGTATATATTTTTTCATATGTATATACACACACATACACAATGAAGTATTATTCAGCCATAAAAAAAGAACGGAATATTGCCATTTGTGACATGGATAGACCTTGAGGGCAAAGTCAGAGAAAGACAAATACTGTGTGATCTCACTTGTATGTGAAATGTAAAAACAAGAAACCAAAAACCACGCTCATAGATAAAACCAGTAAGAGACTGGTGGTTGTCCAAGGTGAAGGGTGGGGAGAGGGTGGGTGAAATGGGTAAAGGGAGTCAGAAGGTACAAATGTCCAGTTATAAAAGAAGTCACAGGGAAGTGACGTACAGCATGGCGAGGCCTACCTTCTAGATGGTGCACGCTCAGCTCCACAGCACTGTAACAGAACATCGCAATAACGTGAGTCAAATGAGTTTTCTGGTTTCCCTGTGCATATAAATGCTTATACGGTAGTCTGTTAAGTGTGCAACAGCATTATATCTAAAAAATGTACATACCTTAATTAAAAAATACTAGCCATCATCTGAGCTTTCAGCAAGTTGTAATCTTTTTGCCGGTGGAGGGTCTTGCTGTTGAAACTGATGGCTCCTGACTGATCAGGGTGGTGGGTGCTAAAGGCTGGGGTGGCTGGGGCAAGTTCTTAAAATAAGACAATGAAGTTCGCTATATCAGTTGACTCCTCCTTTCATCACGAACAATTTCTCTGTAACATTTGATGCTGTTTGATAGCATTTTACCCACAGAATTTCTTTTGAAATTGGAGTCAATTCTCTCAAACCCTGCCGCTGCTTTATCAACTAAGTTTATGTAATTTCTAAATTCTTTGTTGTCATTTCAGCAGTTTCCACGGCATCTTCACCAGGAGTAGATTCCATCTCAAGAAACCACTTTCTTTGCTCATCAATAAGGAGCAACTCCTCATCCGTTAAAAGTTTTATCCTGAGATTGTAACAATTCAGATATATCTCCAGGCTCCAGTTCTAATTCTAATTCTTTTGCTATTTCTACCACATCTGCACTTACTCAAGTCTTGAACCCCTCAAAGTCATCTGTGAAGGTTAAATCAGCTTCTTCCAAACTGCTGTTCCTATTGCTATTTTGACCTCTTCCATGGATCAATTTTTTTTTTTTTAAGTAGGCTCCATGCCCAGCATGTAGTGCAACGTGGGGCTTGAACTCACGACCCTGAGGTTAAAACCTGAGCTGAAGAGTTGGACGCTCAACCAACTGTGAACCACCTGGGTGCCCCAAGAATGTTCTTAATGGCATCGGGAATGGTGATTTCCAGAAGGTTTTCAATTAACTTTGCCCAGATCCGTCAAAGGAATCACCATCCACGGCAGTTGTAGCCTGACGAAATATATTTCTTTTTTTTTTTAAATATTTTATTTATTTATTTGACAGAGAAAGACACAGCGAGAGAGGGAACACAAACGGGGAGTGGGAGAGGGAGAAGCAGACTCCCCGCCGAGCAGGGAGCCCGATGCGGGACCCGATCCCGGGACTCCAGGATCATGACCTGAGCCGAAGGCAGTCGCTTAACCAACTGAGCCACCCAGGCGCCCCACGAAATATATTTCTTAATAAGACTTGAAAGTTGAAATGAGTACTCAATCCATGGGCTGCAGGGTGGATGTTTTGTTAGCAGGCTTGAAAACAGCATTCATGTCATTGTACATCTCCATCAGAGCTCTTGGGTGACCAGGTGCCTTGTCAGTGAGCGGTAATATTTCAAAAGGAATCTTTTTTTCTGAGCAGGAGGTCTCAACAGTGGGCTTAAATATTCAGCAAACCATGCTGTAAACAGATGTGCTGTCATCCAGGCTTTGTTCCATTTACAGAGCCCAGGCAGAGTAGATTTAGCAGAATTCTTAAGGGCCTAGGATTTTCAGAATAGTATATGAACACTGTTTCAACTTAGTCACCAGCTGCATTAGCCCCGAGCAAGAGAGTCAGCCTGTCCTTTGAAGTTTGAAGCCAGACATTGACTTCTCCTCTCTAGCTCTGAAGGTCCTAGAAGGCATCTTCTTCTAATAGAAGGCTGTTTCGTCTTCATTGAAAATCCGTTGTTTAGTGGAGCCACCTTCATGAATGATCTTAGCTGGATCTTCTGGAGAACTTGCTGCAGCTTCTACATCAGGACCTGCTGCTTCACCTTGCAGTTTTGTTATGGAGATGGCTTCATTCCTTAAACGTCATGAAGCAACCCCTGCTAGCTTCCAACTTTCAGCCCTCATAGAATTGAAGAGAGTTAGGGCCTTGCTCTGGATGAGGCTTTGGCTTAAGGGAATGTTGTGGCTGGTTTGATCTTCTGTCCAGACCACTGAAACTTTCTCTGTATCAGCAATAAGGCTGTTGTGCTTATCTTTTGTGTGTTCACTTCAGTAGCACTTTTAATTTCCTTCAGGAACTTTTCCTTTGCATTCACAGCTTGGCTATTTGGCATGAGAAGCCTAGCTTTGGCCTGTCTCAGCTTTTGACAGGTCTTTCTCCCTCATCTCTAGCTTTTGATTTAAAGTGAGAGACATGTAACTCTTCCTTTCACTTGAATACATAGAGGCCATTGTTAGGGTTATTAATTGGCCTAATTTCAATATTGTGTCTCAGGGAATAGGGAGGTATGAAGAGCGGGAGAGAGATGGAGGCATGGATGGTCAATGGACTGGTCAGAACACAGACATTTCCTGATTAAGCTCACCATCTTATATGGGTGCAGTTCGTGGTGCCCCAAAACACAACAGTAACATCAAAGATCACTGATCACAGATCACTGCAACAAACATAATAATGAAGTTTGAAATACTACAAGAATTACCACAGTATGACAGAGACGCAAAGTGAGCAAATGCTATTGGAAAAATGGTGCCAAGAGACTTGTGTGACACAGGGTTGCCATAAACCTTCAATTTGTAAAAACACATTATCTGTGAAGCACAATAAAATGAGGTATGTCCATACTATATACAGATGCCTTAGCTGTATATTTGAAAGCCACTACAAGAGTAGGTCTTACACATTCTCATTACAAGAAAGAAAAGTTCTACATGTAAGGTGATGGTTCTTTTACTGTGGTGATCATTTTTCAATATATACAAATGTTATATAGCATGCTTCCTATTAGCAAAAAAATTTTTGTTGTTAAGAAATTCATATTAGATGCCTTAAGAAGTTACATTACCTTCGAAAAGTAAGCAGTGCAACAACAGAAATCTCTTCCTGAAAGGGATTTTAACTAATTAAGAAAATGCAAAAATGTTAGGATTTCCACAAAGAAATATTTATTTTTTCTTTAGAATTTGGCTCAGAACAGTAACATAAAAATATTTACATTAAAATAAATATGTGATTATTTAACTATATGTAATAATTATTGTTGGAATATATTAGCCTTTCCATGAATTTAATAAAAACTAAGATTTGGTTTTAGATTTAGTACCATCCTTCCAAATATTTGGTATGAAACTTGGTAGCAATGCAACTCTCTGGCGTCCAGAGCAGTGACAGATGTCGCCAAGGAACCATGCCGCCTCCCCCCGGACGTTGATGGCCAAGCAGACCAGCTTCCTTCCTAGGAATCACTGTGGAATTTTTCAACAATAACCAGGACCTGGAGGTTATTTCAGGGCTGGTGGAATTCTAGGAATCAGCCAACCTATCTTTTCACATGAACCCACCAGGAAGGAAGTGGTTCAAATGCAATATTGATTCTTTCACTTTATTTTGTATGCTAACACCGAAACAATGCAAACCTTCAGGTTTTCCTAAAATAAAAATCTGAAAAACATGCATATGCTTGTTTAGATCATCTAAAAGTACCCATAAAAACCTGTCACTAGACCAAATACTGTATTGGCAGAATGTCCACAGAATAGAGGAATATTTGATTAAATTTATCATTGAGGGACAGCATCAAAGACAAAGTGAGTCAGTCTTATTAAAGTTGTTGGTAGCATGAAGTAAATTAGGATATATTCACATTTTGCAAGTTTTTTTATCTGAGAGGTTGTATGGCGTAGCAGAAAAGCACAGAGGGACCTGGGATCAAACTCTGTTTCTGAGACTCACTAGCCACATGGCTTTAGGTCCATCACTTCAGCACACCAAGACTTAGTTTGGGGTCGTATAAAATGGAAATGAGGACACTTACCTCCCAGGTTGTGTGAATTTAGAATAATTTATATGAAGCACCTAGTTCAGAGCCTGGCATACAGTAGGTACTTAATAAATGGGTATTAGCATTTCTTCTAGGTTAAAATTGATAGCAAGAATCTTGGCCTTTGTATCTTGACACCAATGAAAGCACAGAATCTTATTGAGCCCGAATCCAGAGTCACAGATCCGGGCTCCGCAAACACTGCCTTAACAGATACTCCAGAGTCCTACTCAACATCAGCATGAAAAGTTACTGAAGGGAGAGGTGTCTGTCAGCAGCAAGGATCCTTTGGGGATGGTTAATCTCCTTTCAGAGGCTGTAAGTCCTAGTGGCTTCTCAGCTGTCCTTAAGAAGATAAGGACAAGGTCAGCAGGGCCACTGTCATTCAAATCCCTAAAGTTGCTCAAGATTCTGCAAGAGTAATAAATAACATTGTTACGCAAACAACATTTGGGGGTGACAGAGGTGTCCAATGTCTTGACTGCGGTGATGGTCTCACAGATGTATACATGTCAAAGCTTATCAAATTGTACACTTTTTAAAAATACCCCAGTAAAGCTGTTTTTAAAAAAAGTTTACTTAAGCCTTTCACAGTGAGATTTCCTTCTGTCTCCTGACCGGATCCCTTTCTGCAATCTGAGTTTAGGGTGAGAGGAGGAAGGATGAGTGATTTACACTCCAGTCTCGAGGCCCCGCCTCAGACAAGGCCTGCAGGTCTACGTGGTCCATCTAGTAAGCAGAGCCCTGAGGCATCCTTGTCTACGATCACAGCTCCTTTGGCACAGAAGATTGTGACTGGTACTTACAGGGTTTGAGCTGAAATGACCCCAGAAAGAGCAGCATCTACAAAAGTGAGGGTTGGGAAAGGTGACTTCGGAAGAGGAGACTAAAAGCAAAAATTTAACTGCCGAAGTCACCTGCCAAATACCAAATTTAAATACCAAAACTGCTTTTTAAGAAACGCTCGTCTAAAAGACAACCTGATTCCACAAAGAAGCTCTGAGTCTCGGTCCAGGTCCGCTCCCCAGAGGCCTAGCAGATCCTGCGAGTTGTGTAGTCCAGAACCATGCTTGCGGCGCCGAGCAGGGCAGGATCCACCAAATCCGAAACCACCACGTCCACATCCTGAACCGAGGACAAGGCTTGCTGGCGGATGACGTCTTTGACGATGTGGATGTAGTGACTGGCTAGGACTCCAGAGAGGATCACGAGGGAAGGATTTATGGTGTGGAGGATGTTCACAACCCCAAGACCCAAAGCCGTTCCAGCTACAAGAAAACAAAAAAGTAAATCAAATCAAAAACGTCAGAGGGGGCGCCTGAGTGGCTCAGTAGGTGAAGCGTCTGCCTTTGGCTCTGATCATGATCTCAGGGTCCGATGGGATTGAGCCAGTGCTGGGCTCTTTGCTCAGCGGAGAGTCTGCTTCTCCCTCTGCCCCGCCCCCTACCTGTACTCTGTCTCTCTCTCTCTCTCTCAACTAAAGTCTTTAAAAAAACAAAACAACATGGGGCGCCTGGGTGGCTCAGTCGTTAAGCGTCTGCCTTCGGCTCAGGTCATGATCCCAGGATCCTGGGATCAAGCCCCGCATCGGGCTCCCTGCTCAGCGGGAAGCCTGCTTCTCCCTCTCCCCCTGCTTGTGTTCCCTCTCTCGCTGTCTCTCTGTGTCAAATAAATAAAATCTTTAAAAAAAATAAAAAATAAAACAAAACAACAACAACAAAAATGCCAGAGGATGGTGGAAAGAGTCAGCAGCCCAGAATACTTAGTACATTCACACTACATAACAGAAAGCAGTACTTGTAAAGCTATTCGTGATTTATTCTTGATATGAGAAAATGATGTTATGCTTTGAAATAAAAAAAGCTAGGTATACTATATACTGTACCATATGATCTCAACTATGTAAAAAAAAAAAAATAGGAAAGACTGGAAGCAGATGTTAATAGTTCATCTCTGAGTGGTAAAACCTGAAGTGAAACTTTTTCTTACTCTCCTCTATTTCTCTAGATTTCCTGTAAGACGAACAAGTAGTTTATCCATAGTTGTAAAACAAAACAAAAAACCTGTTTAATAGAGGCAATGCTGCCAAATACCTTGAATGCCACTCCCTTTCTCTCTCTCAGAAAGCAGGAAAAACACCTCTGACCACACATTCCAGGGCGCTAATCCTGAGGGAAGCTGGTTATGTGCGGGAGCCCTGGGCAGTCTGAGGGCCCCCCACGGCAGAGCTGCCCGGAGCCACACGCTCACCTGTTCTCAAGATGCTCTGGGCCTTCGTGTTGCCAAGTTTCGCAGCTTGGATGAGATGGACCGCGCTCACGGCCTCGTCTTTCAGCACTGACATCCCTTCCACCAAGAGCAGGTCCTCTGTGTGAGCAGAGGGGAGAAGCAGCGGGCATTAGTGAGCCGTGGCAGCCCTGCAGGGGGCCCGGGCTTAGAAGTCTGCCTGTGGGCAGCGAGCCCCCAAGTAGAAAGACAGCGTGTTCTTTTCACATTGGCAGAGCTTTTTCTCATTCACAAATGTCCACATACATTGCTCCAGAGGCCACTGCTGCCCTCTTGCTGCCTTGCTTACACATCATCCAGAACTTTCCTAACCAGAAAATCCTCACCTCCGATCAGAGCCTCCCAGCCAGACCTCTAGCTTCCGACTTCTCACTTCACATGCAACAGAGACTCATCTATTTCTCTCCTTCCTTTATCCATCCCAGGTGCACGTCACTTGCAGGCCCCCCATCCTACGGCAGCTCCTAAAGCACTGACACAGACCGGGGTTCAGTCACCAGCTCAGCCACAACCAGCAGCACAACCACATCCAGGGCACATCCCTTCTACACCCTTTTCTTCTCTAGAAAATGGGGGTACCACCACGTACCCTAGCAGGATTATTTGAGGACTAAATGAGATCATGGACGTAAAGAACGTCATCAAATGCTGGCCAAGTCAATGTTCACTAAATAGTAAGCAGTTCTATTATCTGTAGTGCTTGTCTTTTCTGCCCCTCACTCTGCCCGTCATCAACCCAGGTCCATATCCTCCTCATCTGCTATCATACTTGGGCTCTGATGAGAGCAAATCCCAACCATGCAGGCTGCTACCTAGCCCCGGCCCAGGGATCTCCTCACAGCTGCCCACCAGTCTCTCCCATTCCCCCGCATGGCTCTTCTCAGCTCCCACCACCTCAAACCTTCTACCCCACCCCCACTACCATAAGACCTCCGGACTGCTGACCTCTCTGATAAAGGACCCCACGAGGCAGGGGTTCCCTTACTTTCCTGTCCCCGCCTAAAAACATGTCTGTATTTGCACACCTTCACTCCTTCTCTCCCTCTCTCAGGCCCTCTACCCAGCCTTGCAGCTCATCTCCTCCCCGCTCCTCAAGGGCCTTACAGTGGGGACTCAACTGCCCCTTCTCTTCTGCATTCTCAATCTTCGCTTCCATCCCCACTGTCTTTCCACCGACAGATGCTCACAATCTCCCTGTCCTCAAAGCACTTCTTCCCTCTTACTCAGAGTAGTCAGGCTTATTTGAGTGCGCTCTTTCTTAAGACACGCATTTGCCCCCAGGGAGACAAAAACTGTTGAGGGGAAAAAAAAAAAAAAAAGCTTACTCTTTTTATACAAATAGTACATAAACACAAACAGATAAACAGATCTGTGGTTGTGAAGTATCAGGTGTGGAGGCAATGATTAGGAAAAAAATGTCCAAACAGGCCCCTAAGGGAGGCTAATGATAAAAAAGAAGTTGAAAAACAAAGTTTTCAGGGTTTCAAATCATGTCCTCATGGCCAAAGCCAATGAGCTCTTCTGATTTTCTCTTACTCATAAGCAGCACTTGACATTCCCAGTGTGATTCCTTGAGACACTCTCCCTCTGGCTTCTGTGACTTTACCCTTTCTTGGTTTTCCTTTCTGCCCATTAAATGCTGTTTTGCAGAATTCCACCCCTGACTCTTGCCTCACTCCAAACCTCATTCAGACATTTAACTGGCACCTCAGCACTGATGATTCCCAAATCCCCACCCTCTAGCCCAGTACTCTCTCCTGAGCGCGAGACCCCCGTAGCCAGCTGCCGCCTGCACATCTCCAGCCCACATCCCGCAGGCGGGACCCCCCACCCCCACATCCCTTTCCGCCGCAGCCGGCTCCGAGGAGAAAACCGAAGTCACTCTTAAAACTGTACCGTTTAAAGCTACTCCATTCGACTACTATTTTTCTCCCAGAAAACAAAAAGTTACAGTTTAGTGAAGAGTCTCAAATTCAGACCTGACCATGTTTTTCCCCCAGAAGTTCTCAATGGCTTCTCCATTAGGTGCTGGTCTTGGCCTACCTCTTGCTACGCTCAACCCTACCCTGCCCTTTATGCACCCACAGGACTGTTTCCCAGGCTTGAAAGCATCCCTGGCTCATCCCAACTTGCCCTGCTAATTCTGTTTACCCTCTCTCAACCCCCAGACAGCACCTTAACACTCCCTTCCCCCCATGAAGAGGGCAGGGAGGGAACTCTGGTGTCCTATGCATCTACATCCCCTGGCCATCAGTCTCAGGGCACCTGACACTGTATTATAATGATAGTAAATGACTCCCTCTTGCATTAGACTAGAAACCATCCTGACTTTTATAACATGTCCAGAAATAGCTTTAATTCAAATAGACTCAGAGTTCACAACTGTAGTATGTTAATCCATTTACTTCTTCAGCTAGGGGCTGAGGAAACAATCAAATCTTCCCCGCTATCCTGCAGCTCAAGACCCTTGTCCATCCCCACCACTGGGAAGTGTTAATATGGGTCAGGACTAAGGGGATTTCGGAGCTTTGGTATAAGGAAGCCCCGCCTTTCCTCCAGGAAGTGAGAAGGGTAAAAGTTCTGGCTTCAGTGTCCAGCTCTTTTTGGAATACCTACTTTGAAATACTTGTCTACCATATAGCTATTTAATTCCTCAGGTGAAAGAAACCAACCATCATGTAGCTTTTTTGCTTCCCTCTGCAAGGCCATTCCAGAGGCGTATGCTTCAATACATCCGTGACTTCCACAGGAACAATCAGGCCCATCCAGAGACACAACAAGATGGCCAAGTTCTGCAGCACAGAAGGAGCTTCCGTGGATCAGCTCGTGCTGATGGATGATCCCCCCGCCAATTCCTACAGTGAGAGAACAATCACTGAGGTGGCTCTTCAACTGAAACAGGAAGCTGTGATATAGCAACTCCTCGTCTGTTTAGCAAAGCTTTGGAATGTGAGGTTCTTTATGATGCCTTCTCTCCTAAGGAGCTGGAACTTACTAAGTACCGACACTTTACCTGGAAGCATTTTGGAGGGAAATATTTCAAGCAGATCCCTAACCTTAACCCTAATGTTGCAACCCTGTGTTGCATCTACTTGGCTCACTGTGATTTCAACCACAGCTGCGGGGACTAGATCCACACAGGCTCGGACTCACTGTGTGCTGACAGTATACCACCTCAAGCTCAGATGGCCTGTCTCCTCACCGAGGCCATCTCCAACATTAAAGTAAGAGTCTCGTCATCCACAAGAGCACAGGGCATCCTCAACCAAGCATGGCAAGAGCCAGCAGATTCCAGTGGACAATTCTGGATGGTCTGCAGACTTCTTGGCAGGTTCTGGTAGATTTCAGCCCCCACTGCACTCAAGGCAACTTGGATAATGGCTTTCCACCTACTCTGTTCTACTCTTCTCACTCCTTCACTCTTGCTTCTCAGGAACACCTCCGACATAAAATAACCTAAGTCCTCATCCTGGGCTCCGGTGTAGGGGAAACTCAAGGGAAGACCATCTTTCCAAAATATATCAGACACCACTCTCTTTCTTAAACAGAGCATACAAAATATGATTTTGCCTCTTCTTAATGCCACCATGTCTAAAACTCTGTGACTCAGTCATTATGAGTATCAATGACTCTTGTTTTGTGGCGTTTAGGAGTCATTAAGGAGGAAAGCCTGAGAAAGCTCTGCTTTTTAGACTTATCCTGCCATCAATTACTTCCTGTGGCACCTACTCTTCAACTCCACCCCTCTAATTTGCAAACTATCCGCTCTGACAGGAAATCTAGGAAATGATCTCCAAGCTTGCTAAAACTGTGTCTGAGACTAAGAGAAGAAGGGCCTGAGCTTCCAGAGGAGGTAGCATCATGTAGAGTTCAAGAGCACACAAGTTTTGAGGTTAGACCTATCTGGGATCAAACGGTGGCTCAACCACCTACTAGCGGAGTCTGTTTCCTCATTCCAAAAACAAACTAGAACATCAGCAAAAATGGCAGAGTAGGCAACTCCAAAAGTCCATCCCTTCACTAAAGCAATGAATAAACTGGCAAAAACTGTCAGAACCAATTTTTTTGGAGCTCTGGAAACTAACAAGTTTGTAACAACCAGGGGAATGCTTAATCAAGAAAAAAAAAACAACAGCTGAATTTTAATGAGAGCGCTTTCTGGCATTTTCTGGTCCCACCACCCCCTCCCCAGCTTGGTGGCCTTGAACCAGCCCACATTCTCAGCAAAGATGGCAGTACTGGAGGGAGCAAGACTATTTTCAAAAAACTGTGGTGGTTTGTTTTGACCTACTTGGCAGCTCCCACCTCAAAAAGCTTGTTATGGCACCTACCTCAGAACTTGAGGGGGCTACCCAGGGGGTGTTTGTCAAAGACATTTAAAGGAAAAATATATTTATTAGTCTCCGCTGTCCAGGACAACATCTGATAGTTGAGGCAAATATTATACTAACCAAAAAGACTGGGAGAAGCTGGGAATGAGTAGCTTTGGGGAGTAAGCGCTTTGAATAGCTCTGACAAGTTCCTGGGAGTCTGAGGTCCACATGCATGCCCAGGGCGGGGCACATGCTCAGGAAAGCCTAGGAAGGCCCTATGCACTCACACGGGGCTCACCTTCTGGCTCTACTCAAGCAGGAAGTGAAGACTAAAGCAGACTTACAAGCTGCCTGGATGATGCTGAGGGCATGCCCCGACACACAGTCTAGCTCCCGGAGCCACCTGCCCTCACTTCTCTCACCTGTGCCTGTGGTAAGTGTCACAAAGTTTTCCAGGCCCTTTCCTTGGCCAAATTTCCTTTCCGCCAGGGCAGCACAATTGCCATCATTGTCCACCCACACGGGGAGATGCAGGGTGTCAGAGAGGGGGGTCCTGAGGTCCACGGAGTTCCATTCTTGAATCAGTTTGGTTGAGTGCAGCACAATTCCTTCCCGAGGATTTACACGGCCACCCGTAGAAATACCTGAGCTCCACCACACACAAAAGGAAAATAATTCTCATAAGCCATTTTAGAAAAGTGTGCCAAATTCCTGGGTTTCAAGCACAAATTAATTCACCCAAGATCTCCTAAGACAAATATTACCAAAGACTGCAAGGAAATGTCAGGCAATTCTGAGCTAAATCTGTAGCTCCCCACCAATGTACCTATAATGATTACTGGTGTTCCAGAAAGTCCCCATGCTTGGGGCCCAGAGACAGGACCTGGAGCCACATACACAGGGCAGTGACCTGACGGTCAGTCATGCATCAGAACTCAGTAAACTCTGTATATCAAAATGAACATTTCTTGAATATGCAATTCACAATCTCACCTACTCCCAAAATTCTGCAGTTCAGTTTTACAGCTTCTGCTGCAGCTTCTACACACATCTGTAGGATTAAATTAATCCTCTCTTCATAGGTTTTAGGATTGAACTGAGTATACTTCTTAACAATTTCACCCTAAAAGAGAAAAAAAACAAACCTATCTCATTGATCGTACCTAAGGAGCATCCTGTGAATCTTCCGACCTTTTTCATGCTAAATCAGACTTCGCCATAGGACAGAGAGTCCTGTAGATTTAGATGAGTGCTCGGGAGGGAGCCAGTCTGGTACAGGCCAGCCCTGAGGTGCGCCCAAGCCGTCTCCTGGGAGCCATCCTGAAGCAGTGGCGGCTCCACAGCAAACCACGGGCCCTCTTCCGGCGCCAAGTGAATGCTAGCTAATCTCAATCTTCATGAGAAGGTCACAGTTTATTCTTTCAGGCTGACAAAATTTCCTTGCTTAAAAACTAAGGCAACTAAATAAATATCCTAAGGAGGTGAACCTTTAATCACCTCCCAGAACAGAAGCCAATAACAGCACAGTTCCATGATGTTTAAATTACCGCGCTTTGTGGGCAACCCTCTCGGGTCCCCTTCCTCTTCGGGAGCTTTGTACTATCACACTGCTATCGCTCAATAAACTTTGCTTTGCTGCCCCCCGAAAATAAATAAAATTACTGCACTTTGTGATACGTTTTAATACTAGTCAAAGAGAGTCTCTCCTAAATTTTTTTAAAATTTTCTTTGCTCTACTCACTTGTGCATTATTTTGAGTAAATTTCAGAACAGTGTTGTTAAACTTTAAAAAAAAATCCCATTAAAATGTGGACTAGAATTATGTTAAACTTGTAATTCAATTTGGAAAGTGCTGACATTTTAACAATATTCAGCACTCCCATCCAGGACATTTTTCAAGCCTTTACCTTATATGCTAAAGTTTTATAGCTTTCTTTATATAGGTTACATAGTTTTTTGGTTTAGATGATTCTTACAATTTTTCTGGTTGTTGTTCTGAATAGGTTCTTTTTCCATTCTTCTGTTACTAACGGATTTTATCCATTTACAACGGTTAGAGCTGTCACTAATGACTGTCATTAAAAAATAAACCTAGGGGCGCCTGCGTGGCTCAGTTGGTTAAAGGTCCAACTCTTGATCTTGGCTCGGGTCCTACTCTCACAGTCGTGAGTCTGAGCTCCACATTGGGCTCCATGCTGGGTTTGGAGCCTACTTAAACTAAACAAACAAACAAGAAAGCAAACCTAAACTTGTGCTTCTCAGACGTTCACTGTGCAGCAGAATCACCTGGGCTTTGAATAAATACTGATGCCGCCCAGAAATTCAAATTAGTCTTGGGGTGGGAGCCAGGTACCTATATATTTTTTAAAGCTTCCAGGTAATGCTAATGTGCAGTCAGGCTAACAAACACTCATTTACAGGAAAACTCAAAAATCTTTGCCTAAAATTTCATGCAAGTAGGAAGTCACTGGTATTTATGTATTTATCCTAACATCCATTTTACTCAGGTGTCTTATTAATTCTGCAAGCTTGTTTATTCATATTGTCATAATATTTTTTGTTTTACTCTGTGCACAATCCCCATTGTGCTGTTTGTTCCTTGCTTTTCTTCCCTTCCTAACTTCCAGAATTATGTGCAATAATGTTGCAGAAAACATGTTTCTTTTCTTCTTGATTTTAATAGGAATGTTTCTAGAATTTGACCACTACAAAGGGTTCTGGCTAGTGATCCAGAAAGACCATCTTTAGGTTAAGAAAATCTTCTCTTAATGCTTTTTAAAGAGTATTTACAAAGGAGACCATTGGCTCCTTCTGAGAAAATTATGTTTTGTTTTGCTTTGCTTTATTTGACCTAAACAACTTTATTTTTTAAATCCTTGCCATTTCTCATGGACTCCTAAAATTTTATATACTAAAATATTTCAAAGGTTTTTCTGGTAGGTTTATTCTTAAGTCATCAGAGATCATTTTAACATGAATAATTTATGTTTTTACGAAGGCTCTCTCAGTTTCTGTCAACACTGTGTTGGTCTTTTGGTTAAGGGATTGAAGGTATGCTATACTCAACTAAAATCATGTTCTATCTAGAGAAGATGCAATTCCCTTCACCATTTGCTGATACCCTCCCCTGGGTAGGGACAGTAATCAGCATGCTCCATGCTTTACCAAGTATAGAATTCCAGGTCTCCTGGATGGCAAGAGCCCTCTCTGGTGCATAAGGGGTCTTCCACTGTCAACTGAAGTCTACTAACTTGGATTCCCAGAGAATTTTACTTCTTTCAAATGTTAATGCTTAGTAAAACAGTGAGGCAAACATTGTAATGGATCCAAAAGTCAATACCGTGGGCAAATGATTACAAGCTCTAATGTATGTTTCTAGTCCTACCTTCCAACCATACTTAAAAAAAAAAATCAATTATTTATATAAGATATGAAGTTAAGACTTGGGAATTGTTTTACCTTCATGCTGACTATTGCAACTCGGAGGTTTGTCCCGCCGAGATCAACAGCCAAGGCACTTAGAGTTTCAAGAATATGGTCAATATCTTGAGAGATATTCTCCTTCACAGGAGGAAAGCAGAATTTCTTTTGTAATGGCTCTTGAAGATCAATAGATTTAAGAAACTTCAAAATCCTTGGAACAGCATTTCCATCCCCATAGATCTTTGAACTGCAATATCAAAAAACTCAATTAAATTAAATGCTTCTCTCATACATGTTACATGATATGTAGGACATGGTAAAATAGAAACCGAGACTTCAGGTAATAAAGTTGTGCTTCTTCATTTTAAAATAACAACATCTGATATCTCCAGCAACACAGTAAGTACATGCACATTACTAACGGAAGGTCTAATTCTACTGCTGATTGAAATACAGCTATTTTCAGCCTGAGATACCATTAGCAAATGCCTCTATCATCAAAGACAAATTATCTTTGTTAAGCCAATTTCAGAATATAACATAGTTTGGGAAAACAAATTTATGTACTTACTGCTTTTTTAATCTTTACATTCATGGGGAAAAATAGTTATTTTCAGAACTCAAACATTTCAAACATTCAAATATAGGAAAATCTCATTAATTTGAAATAGAAAGGAGAGCAGTCTAAACTACAATGCTGAACTAGACTATTTTTAAATAAAATCAGTTATTTTCTAAGATTTACAAAAAGTCAAAGTAGGCTAAAGACGTATTTCCTGGCAGAAGTGCTATATTAATTAACTGAGACAAATAAAAGAAGTTATCCTCCATTTGAACCCTTGGTAGAAAAATAGGGGTTATATTAGCAAGTCCTGTCTCACTAGCAGCTAGGGGACCCCTAGGGATGCAGAATGAAAACTCCGTTAAAATGAACTGAAGAATGGTCACAGCTTAAAAATGATACCCGAGGCAGCTCCCCTTTGAAATCACTAAAAAGGGTATATATACTCACCAAGGGTACTGTTTACCAAACTGAAGGTGCAATGCTTGCAGTATTTTGTCTTGGGTATCAGCATCCCGGACATGAAGGACATTCTCCCCTAGGTGAACCCAGTGACACAATGATTTGGAAGTGGAAATGTCCAAAGAATAAAGAAATTAGCAATGTGCTGTGTTGTGCTCAAAATTAACCCTGAAACCCAGAGAACTTCAAATGAGTCTTCTATTGGAGCAGCATCAACTTTTCTCCTTTATACCTTTTAAAGCACTCTCAGCAAGATTTCCATGAATCAAATACTTAAGAACACTAGGGTCCTTTATTCCCAAAGAGAATAAATCAAGTTCTTGTTGGGGTGCCTGGGTGGCTCAGTCGTTAAGTGTCTGCCTTCGGCTCAGGTCATGATCCCAGGGTCCTGGGATCGAGCCCCACACTGGGCTCCCTGCTCAGCGGGAAGCCTGCTTCTCCCTCTCCCACTCCCCCTGCTTGTGTTCCCTCTCTCACTGTCAAATAAATAAATAAATAATCTTAAAAAAAAAATCAAGTTCTTGTTGATTTACTGAAATAAATGACATGCATGAATCTAGCACCTGCGAACCACCCCCCCCAGTTGTCTAGTGTGTCCACTCTTTCCATCATCTACTCAGCCGGCTGTTCATCAGCTGCTCAAGCGAGGTTCGTCAGTCAGTCAATAAGCCCTTCAGCTGTTCAGTCATTTTGTCTCCATGTATTTTCTGACCAATGCGATGGAGTCAACACAGTGAAAATAGCCATATTTTTCAATAGAGCTGCCTAAGAAGAGAAGAGCAGAAGAGCGGTAGCTAGAGAGAGGTGTGGGGTCATTATTTCTAAGATGTGAGAGGCTGAGGCATGTTTCAATGATGAGGAGGCTGAAGATTCATGGCAGAGAAAGGATGCCCCTGAGGTCCTGGAGAAAGTAGGAAGGGTGGGGATCTAGAACATGGGTAGAAGGCTGAGAGGTGGGCAGGACAGAGAGACGCCACACCCTCCGAAGTAAATAGGTAAGAAGGAAAGGATGGGTAGGCATGTGTTTATCTAAGTGTGTTGACAGAATATACAAGACTGCCTTTGACAACAGAAGACCCGTTGCAAATCCAGCGTTCAACTGTCTGTTCGAATCGTCCTTGAACTCTCAGCAGCGTTCAACACTGTCTCTTCAAAACACTTTCTTTCCTGGGCTTTAATGCTATCACCCCTCCTGGGTTTCCTCTGACCCCACTGGCAGTTTCTTTTCAGTCTTCCTTGCGGGCCCCTTCCTCCTCACCAAAACCCTAAATGCTGAAGGGCTCCAGCGGTTGGTCCTGGGCTCCATTCTCTTCCCTATTTACATGTCACCCCTGGGCAATCTCATGTAGTCCCTTCATTTTAAATGACATCTCTGGCAGAGTGCACCATTATCCTCCATGTCCCTTCTCTGTACTAGTATCAAAATTTTTAGCTGGGTATCTGATAATCCAGCTAAAGACTATATTCTTCAGCTTCCCCTACAGCTAGATGTGACCCTGTGACTATATTCTGATAGGATATGTGAAGAAATATTTGCAACTTCTGAGGGGGGTGTGCTTTTAAAAGGAAGAACACCTTGGGCGCCTAGGTGGCTCAGTCGTTAAGCGTCTGCCTTCAGCTCAGGTCACGATTCCAGGGTCCTGGGATCGAGCCCCACATTGGGCCCCCTGCTAGTCAGGAAGCCTGCTTCTCCCTCTCCCACTCCCCCTGCTTGTGTTCCCTCTCTCAAAGTGTCTCTGTCAAATAAATAAATATTAATAAAAATAAAAGGAAGGACACCTTTCCTCTCTTTCTTCCCAATGGCTAAAATGTGGACTTGACAGCAAGAGGTGGAGCATCTATCAAGAAGACAGATAGAGGCTAATTCTCTGATGACCGTGGAGCTATACCAATGAGAAACAAAGAAATTCTAACTTACTTAGGCACTATTATTTTGGGTCTCTCTGTTACAGCAAATGAACTGATATCTTAACTAAACACCATCCACATACCAATCGCTCTCAAATTTCTATCTCTAACTCTGACTCTCCTAGAACTATCTAGCTGCTTGCTTGCCATGTCCACTTTGAAATCTAATAGGCATCTCAAATTTAACACGGCCATTTGAGAACTCTTAATTCCACCCCTCCCAAATGTGTTCCTCCTGCAGCGTCCCCCATGTCAGGAAAGAGTACCGCCACTGCTCCATCCAAAAATCTAAAAGTTTCTTCCTTTCACTGCTCACATCCAAGCAGCAGTGAGTACTCTAACAAACCCCAAATCTAACCTTTGTCCATCTCTGTTATTACTAGGTACTCTAAGCCAGTACCATCTCTCATATGACCTGAAATAACCTCTTAATTGGTCTCCCTGCTTCCACTCCTGTCCCACCACATTCCACTCTCCATAAAGCAACAGAGTGGTCTTTCCAAAATGCAAGTCACATGGTGTCCACCTCCCATAAATGGCTTCCCATGATACTCAGGAAAAAATCCCAGATTATTTACCCTGGCTTACAAAGGTCGGCCTCCTTCTCTTACATCATCTTGTATCACTCTTCCTCTTGCCCACTACCTTACAGCTACACTGACTCTTCTGTTTCTCAAATACGTCAGGCTTGTTCCCAGCTTAGGGTCTTCACGCTGGCTGTTCCCCTCTGCTTCTCCCTGATTCTCACATAGCAGATTCATTGTCACTCAGGTCTCAGCTGAAGTATCATCTGCTCAATGAGGCCTTCCCTTATGCCATCTAATGTATCCCATCATATTACATTGTGTTACAGACTGCACAGCACACAGAACATCTGATACTCTTCTTTTTCCTTTTTTTTTTTTTTTGGTCTATCATCTATCTCCCCTCCCACTAGAATAAAGCTACATGAGAGGTCAGTCCTGGTTAGTATAGTTTACTGCCAAATCCCAGCGCCTACACATAGTAGGTGCTTATTAAATATTTTCTTAATGAATGAAGTTGAGAGAATTTCAATTCAATGGTTTGTATTTTCTCTGTGAAGTGGGGAACAAAGTAATATGTTGGGAATGAAAGAGAAGGAAGACCTAAAGGTAACAGAAAATTAGGGTAGCAATTATGAACACAGAAAGAGCAGAGCTGGAACTAACCTCTTTGATTCTAGTCCAGTTCTTTGTCCACAAAGTATATACATTTTTCCATTAGCTACAGAAATATATTTGCATGGATACTACTAGAACTTGGACTAATATTAATAATGAGATCTAGCTCAGCTAGTAAATTCATTAATAATAATCCTTCTTATACTTTAGTTATTAAGGGGGCATCTTATTTAGAATTTCCATGCTCTGGAGTACTCACTAAAGGCACTCTACTGTACCCACAAATCAAAGACTAGCATTCATATACTTAAAACACAATCATTCTATCTTAAACACAGCCATCAAAGACCATAATCAGCTAAGAAAATCTTAGCTCTGACATTACAAAGACCATAAAAATATTAAGCAGAGCCCTAAAAAAAACAAAAATCACTTTGTGCTATTTATAGATTTTAGGTGACAACTGGTCATTAACTTCATTCTCTCACTCGTTCATAAAAATGCATGCCAGCACCAATACATGCAAACCTTGTAATAATTCAAATATATGATGAAAAAAAGGTCACAGATGTGTAAGGGGGACCCCATATTTCATGCCTCTCCCCTCACACTCTCCTAGGTAGTGGCCACCAGGGGAGGCAAAGCTGCCAATCTGACTGGTCAGGCAGCAGGACAGCGGCCACACTGCGCTCACCAGTGGGCAGGAGCCACTGATTCCACACAGATTTCTAGTCAAGTGAGACACAAACTGAGGTAAATACCTGTTTCTCTTCCAATCTGACGTGTTCCTAGATTGATCACAGGTGTTCCAAAAGCTCCAACCTCTCGTACTCCACAGCTGCTGTTCCCAATCATACAACCAGCATGGGCGACCAACTGTATGAACTGGTCAAATGGGACATGTTTAACTGCACGGAAATTGGGATGATGCTCAATGCCCTTCTTCCGCATCACTCGAACCATTTCTTTGCTCCCTGTCAAAATGAAAAGGACCACCTGTTAAATGGCTTATGAGATAAACCATTTCCACCTAAAGAAATCACCCTATAAGAATTCACGACGGTTATTAGGGAGACAGTAATTTTAATTACTGATCTTCTCAGGAATGATGACTATCTAAAATGTCTGGTCAGGGCGCCTGGGTGGCTCAGTTGGTTAAGCGACTGCCTTCGGCTCAGGTCATGATCCTGGAGTCCCAGGATCGAGTCCCGCATCGGGCTCCCTGCTCGGCGGGGAGTCTGCTTCTCCCTCTGCCCCTCCCCCCTCTCATGTGCTCTCTCTCATTCTCTCTCTCTGAAATAAATAAATAAAATCTTTAAAAATAAATAAATAAATAAATAAATAAATAAAATGTCTGGTCAGCTCTCTGCTTCAACTCATCTAGGAACTTTAAACAGCAGCATTTGGGACTTTTCAAACAGCATTCAGCAAAGCAAGTACCTTTTATTGATGCCCCAATAAAAGCTCTACCTTAAGCAGCAATTAAGAGGTTCAAGACAGGCCAGCACTCTCTCTCTCAAGCTGGGAGTTCCTGAACTGAAAGGTCTCAGGCTCCACACACCCAGCTGATCAGAGAGCCTCCGCCTCAGCTATGCTCATACTTACACTAACAATAGCTCAACTGGATAGCACTCCCACGTACATGGACTAAGCTCCAAGAAAATACACGTAGATTCTGATACTGTAGCTGACATTTTATTTCAAATGCATGGGTTTTTTAATGTTAAACATGTATGAGGGGAGGCAATATTTAATGCCTCTCAGCTTGCCTCTTTACTCACCCTTTCCTAGCTACCATCTAGAAGGAGACAAGGTTGCTACCGAGATTGGTTAGACAGCAGGACAGGGACCAGAGACCACACCGTGTTACCACACTGTGTTCACCAGTGGGCAGGAGCTACTGACTTGAGAGAAGCTGGACATGCATGTGTTTTCTCTTTTTAACATTCTCTATGTGGTGAGGTAGGTAACAGATCAGGGTGTAACTCTTTACAGCAGGCCTGACCACCTCTCTCTATGCCCAGTCCTGCCAGAGCATGCCAGTTACTGACTATAATTACTGCAGCATTTGGTACACCAGAAGATGGTACTATTCCAAGATTCAGATCTGGGCTCAGTGAAGGCTTTCTCTGGCCTTAAGCCTAAACCAGACACTACTTCTGTTCTCCTACATTGGGGAATTGGGCTCTATACCACATAATGATAAAGAGATGCCACGATTATTTCCCTATTATTCCTTATGTGTATTTTATCAAAAACCCTGTGAGGAGGAGAAGTGAGTAGCAGACATGATTTAGGTATTCCTGGGACCCTTTATTTTCCTAGGGGAAAAATATCTCTAATTCTAAAGTGTATACAATCAGGAAAGTATATAACAAATGGAGTATCGCTGACAATGAATACTGAATGAGAGACATATAATTACATTACCAAATGTTTAGAAAATTGAAAGGATTAGAAGAATCAATATTAAGGTTTTTGAGATACTGGTACATTACCTGGATGAAACCTGGGTTGGGGGTTCTTAATTTCTTTTTTTCCAACTAACATCCTACACTGTTTCCCCTAACAGAAAAGATAATTCAAGAGACACTAAGAGAGGGATACTTTCAGAGTAAGATGGTGACATCTTGGTACTGCAGGGAAGGGTCCTGCCTCCTTCATCAAAAGATGCCTAAAAGCTCAGCAATGAGTGGTATCAGCTAAACCAGTAATTGAAAATTCTGCATTGTCAGGTCCTGCTCTGCATTTCTCATTTATATCTCATCTTCCCATTAACCTGCTTAAGGTCTCACCAGCACCAAAGGCTACAGTATCGTCCACCAGTAGATGGTCAACCAGGTCAGGCTTGAGGATGAACTGGCTGGGGACTCCAGATCTCAACTGCCTATGCTCAAGACTAAGGTATAGCTAATATAAATAAATAAGAGAACAAGAAATAACAGTGGCTATTTTACTGCACTCACTAGGATCATTACTTTTCTAGAGACACCCTTCAACCTTCTAAGGTTAATGTCTTTTAGCTGCTACATTTTCTCATTGGTAGAAACTGGAGGGAAGAGACTAAATGTGGAACTACAGTGGAGACTGGAGAAATTTTTTGTAGTATTTCTTTCCTATTCAGTTTCTACTAAACTCGGCAAAAACATCACAAACTTCCATCTACTACAAACTTGGTGATCCCCTGACAACTGGAATGCATTTCAGACTACAATGGCTTCAATGATAAAAGCAAGATAGGAGGCGCAGTCAAAAGAAGACATAATAGAAACAGCAAATCGGAAAAGTAGGTGGCATAACTTCATTTTCAATTACCTGCATCAATGTTTGGAAACAGAACTAGGGTCCGCTTGTTAAATGAGATAAGCGCATCCAATGTTAATTCAAACATTTTTATGGAATGCTTAATGTCAGTGGTCACAGGGTGCTGTAGCGCAACAATGTAATCTTTAGATTTTACATCATCACCTGTTTAAAGAAAATCAAACCACACTGCTTCATTAGTTAAGAATTTTAAAGAGGAAGAAGCAAATTCTAAAAAGCAAGACCCCAAAGTCTGTGCTTAAAAATTCTAAGGACAAAACAGTTTGCCACATTCCAGGCAGAGTATCTGAATACAGGATCAAACAATAAGAACTCACAGGAACAAGTCCAGGAATCTAGCAAAGTTAACATTTTACAAAGGCGCTTGCTACCACAAACAAAAATATATAACTTTAAGCAGTAGTCACAAGAATCTGTTGCTTTAAAATCCAAAATATTTAAAAGCATTAGAAAAATGTAAATCTTCCCCATTTCTAACCAGTGTTTCTAATGAATTATCAACAATATTAATGAATTGATGAAGCTCAAGATTACTTTAATGCATAGCTAACATAAATAAGAGAACAAGAAAAACCAGTAATGGCTATTTCCCTGTAGTGCGTAGGATCATTTCCTTCCTAGAGACACCCTCCCACCTTCTAAGGTTTATGTCTCTTGGCTACTGCATTTTCTCATTGGTGGGAACTGGAAGGAAGAGACCAAACAGGAAACCTCTTGCTCCTCAATGTGCAACTTCTGACGTCACTCTGCTTTGTCTCACTCAGCCCTTCTACACAACCCTAAGGTATCATCATTTTGTTTCATGTTGTAAAGTTCTCTATTTACTGTGGTATTTCTTTCATTATTAGGAATTTAACAAGTCTTTTTAACTTTTTTTTTTTTTTAGAGGGGGAGGGGGAGGGGCAGAGGGAGAGCGAGAGAGAATCTTAAGCAGACTCCATGCCCAGCACAGAGCCAGACGCAGGGCCCAACCTCACGACCCTGAGATCATGACTGGAGCTGAAATCAAGAGTCAGAAGTTTAACTAACAGGGCTACCCAGGTGCCCCTTTTTAACTTTGCTACTATTTTTACTATGACTGTTATTTATTCATGTTCTGATGACGCAGATGCATGCTCTGAGTGGCCTACCCAATCCTATTCTTCCTATGAGCAGAGTGATGCCATCAGAAGTTGCAGGTGGAGAAGCAGTTACAGGTTTTGCACAAAACATACTGGCAGGGGTGGGTGGCTTAGACTCATTGTCTTTTCTTTTCCAATGGCTTAAAAAAAAAAAATCTACTTTTTGCTATTTTGTCATCCTTCTTTTCATAAAGAAACTGCTGAAATGGTTCCAAGTAGAACCTTAAGCCCCACAAGTACAATCTTGCCACATTTTACTTTATAAGGGTTATTTGCTATTCATTACAAGCTTTTCAGAAATACTAAGTTTTTCAGAATCCATCTAGAGCAAACAGTATAATCAGAATGCAAGAGTGTATACTTAGAAACATGCAAAAAGGAGGGGCGCTGGGGTGACTTAGTCGGTTAAGCATCTGCCTTCGGCTCAGGTCATGATCCCAGGGTCCTGGGATCGAGCCCTGCATCGGGCTCTCTGCTCAGCAGGAGCCTGCTTCTCCCTCTCCCTCTGGCCCTCCCCTGGCTCATCTTCTCTCTCTCAAATAAATAAAATCTAAAAAAAAAGCATACAAAAAGGAGAGCCTGAAAAGACAGAATTTATTCCATTGGCATTATCTAGACAGGCTCCTTGATAACTAATATCTGTCCAACGGTAAGAAATACATAGATTGGATTAACTCATTAGTAGGAAAGCCCTATTCCTTTCCTGTTCTAATGTGATCTAAATTAAAAATATACACAATCACAGGGCACCTGGGTGGCTCAGTCAGTTGAGCTCTTGGTTTTGTCTCAGGGTCATGATCTCATGGGTTTGGGGTTCGAGCCCCATGGTGGGCTCTGCACCCAGCAGGGAGTCTGCTTGAAGATTCTCTCCCTCTGCCCCTCCCCCCACTTGCTAGAAATATATATATACACAATCACTAAATCAATTTTTTTTAAGTAGGCTCCACACCCAGTGTGGAGCCCAACACAGGGCTTGAATTCATGACCCTGAGATCAAGACCTGAGCTGAGATCAAGAGTCAGGGGCTTAACCGACTGAGCCACCCAGGTGCCCCACACTAAATCAATTTTCTATTCATTAATTTCATTATATTATAGATCTACCTCTTAAAAAAGCAGAGTCCCAAATGTCTAAGATTGGTCTTGATTTGCCCTCTAGATAGTACTCTCACTATAAATTAAGCAATTGACATTCTGTTTATAAAACTTTCCTTTGCCTCTTATTCAAAAAAGATAATTTCCAGGAAGCTAGATCATTGATCAGTGAAGATTTCAGAACTTAAGGCTATTTACAGAGATAATCCTAACGGTACAACTATGACTTTTGCTTTAATTATAATCACCACAATCCCCATGTTAATAAGTACTTATAGCTTACTGCTTTCAACATTATCTGAGTATTCCAACAATCTCTTATGAAAGACATTAAAATTAAAAATAGTTTTTTCAGGGGCACCTGGGTGGCACAGTCAGTTAAGCATCCAACTCTTGGTTTCAGCTCAGGTCGTGCTCTCAGGGTCATGGGATCAAGCCCTAAGTCGGGCTCTGTGCTCAGCATGGAGTCAGCTTGGGATTCTCTCGCTCTCTCCCTCTACCCTTTGCCCCTCTCCCACCACCACCCCCTCTCTCTAATAAATAAGTCTTTTAAAAAAAAAGTTTTTTCATTCTCCAAAAAACAAAATACAGGAAAACAAAAACCAAAACACACAACTCTTACTAACCAGAAATAAACATTATAAATGATTTGGTATACATACTTCCTAATCTTTCCATTATGTTATAGTTTTAATTAAAATGGCATCCTATTATACATGTAATTTTGTAGCTTGTTTTTCCCTCCTTGTTGTTATATCAGGATCTGTCCTTGTAACTAAATATTTACCCACAGCATATTTAATGGATTAAAAGCATTCATTCTATAAATTATAGCACAGATTTTTTTTTTTTAAAGATTTTATTTATTTAGTCGACAGAGAGAGAGAGATAGCGAGAGTGGGAACACAAGCTGAGCAGGGAGCCCGCTGAGCAGGGAGCCCAATGCGGGGCTCCATCCCAGGACTCCGGGATCACTGACCCGAGCCGAAGGCAGATGCTTAACGACAGAGCCACCCCAGGCGCCCCAAATTATAGCACAGATTTAAAAAATTCAATCCATTAAGACTATTCCACAGAAAAGGTGAGTCTCAGAGAGGTGAAGTCATACCATAGGGTGAGATCTATGAACGAAAACTTTAGCCTTCCGAATTCTAATGGAATATTCTACCTACAATAGTTTCAAAAAAAAAAAAAACAACCTGAAACATACCCAAGAGGACAAAAACAACCATTAGACTGAATAAAGTTTGATACATACCTAACCACATCCGAATGATGCTCATGTAGTCTTTGTTCTTGGCAGAGAGAAGCTTGTCATAGGAAGGGCAGCCTGCCAGAAGGATGCGGTCATGGTCCTCACACATGGATATCAGGTGTTGCTCTGCACTTCGGGTGCAGCATACATGATAATGAGCCAGTTTTGTTATGGCATGTCTGATAGAATCATCAATGGTCCCACTGACTTCCCCACCCTCAATGTGAAGGATTCGGATATTCATCAAGGCAGCAGATGTGGCCAGAGCCAGGGCATCAAACCTGTCTCCATGAACAATCATGATATCAGGCTTCAAGCGATTAAGGACATCTGGTAGCTTCACTAGGGCCAAGCCCACTGATTCTACCATGGCTGCCTCATCTTCCCCTCTAACAATTGTGTGTAGCCTGGTGTTAATGTCAAAGTCATCTTGTTCAATCATGCGGTATGTGTTCCTAGAGCAGAAGAGAAATAAAGATATGAGAGAATGTTCTTCAACACAGGGCCATAAAAACATATGAAAAAAGCAATCTAACATCAACCCTGAAGGGAGAAATATTTTCTAAAATCTACTCGTTAAAATAGACAAACTGAAGTATAACTTACAAAAACTGAAAAGCAAAGATCATAAGTGTACAGATCGCTTGATTATTTTACATGAATACCCCTGTGGCCACTGCCCAGATCAAGATGTACCACATTCAGCACCTGCAGAGTCTCACTAGTGCCCTGGTCAATACCTGGATAGAGAAACACCTGAAGGAGAATTTTTTTTTATTAAAACAGAGACCAAAGTTTTTGGTGGTTGACTTTTTTACACATTTTTTAATAAGAAATATGCTACCTAATTAAAAAAACTTACTTATAAAAGCAAAGTGCTTTTTTTAATACAAAAAAAAAGGAAATGAGGATACCTGACATGTCACTATAATATAAATTTCTGAGCGATGGAAATTATCTTCTGAATTTGTACTGTACCATTAATGCACCATAATTCTGAATGGGGTGTAACTGTAGATTTTACAGCATTAAATTGGCTATGAAGGGTGCCTGGGTGGCTCAATCAGTTTTAAGTGGCCAACTCTTGGTTTCAGCTCAGGTCAAGATCCAGGAGTCCTGGGAGTCTGGCTCCGCGCTCAGCAGGGAGTCTGCTCCCTCTCTCTCTGCCCCTCCCCCTGCACTCGCTCTCACATAATTTTTTTGTAATTAAAAAAATTTGGCTATGAAACACAATTTCAAGTCTGTTTCATGCTTCAATAACAGCAGCAATTCTCAATGCCTCAAGGTTTCCTATTATGAATAGATTTTAAAAGATACGGATTTTCCCCTAAATATATATATATATATATTTAGAACATATATAATGTAACTCTGTATTTTTATATTTTTAATTGGAAAATATAAAATTATCGTCCCTAAACCTACCACTCAGCAATACCAGTGTAAATCCTTTTTTCCTAGCCACTTTATGTACATTTTAACATGGTTGAGAACACAATTGTATCATCTATTTAATCCATTTCATACAATATTTTCCCAGATCATGAAAGATTCTTTACATACATCATTTTACATCATGTGGATGTTCTAGTAGTCATCTTATAGATTCCCTGGAATCTTCCTATAAAACTAACATGTTGTCTCTAAACAAAGACAATCTTTATGTCTTTTTGTCTATTTCTCACTTTATCACACTGGCTGTTATGTCCAGCACAAGTTGAAGTGGTGAAAGCAAAAATCCTTACCTTGTTCTCTACCTCAGGGGGAAAGCTTACTTTTATGTTAGCTATAGGTTTTCCCACCAATGGCCTTTATCAGATTGTGGATTTTCCCTTCTATTCCAAAGTCTGCTAAGAGTTGGGTGTTTTTTATTCATAACTGATTTAATTTTGTCAAATGCTTTTTTGACATCTGTTGAGATGATCATATGTGCTTCCCCTATATTCTGTTAATATGTGAGTAACACTGATTTTCAAATGTTATATCTATCTTGATTTTCCTGAGATCAACCCACTTGGTTATGATGTATTATCTGTTTTTTATATTGCTGGATGTGATTTAATTTTTTTTTATTTTATGTCTATGTTCATAAGGGATACCAGTCTGAATTTTTTTTCTTACAATGTCTTTGTCAGGTTTTATTATCAAGATTATGCTGACTTTTTTTTTAAGATTTTATTTGAGAGCAAGAGCAAGCACATGTGGGGGGAGGGGTAGAGGGAGAAGCAGACTCCCTGCTGAACAGGGAGCCCATCGTGGGGCTTGATCCCAGGACCCTGGGACCATGACCTGAGCCAAAGGCAGATGCTTAACCGACTGAGCCACCCAGGCGCCCCAAGATTATGCTGACTTCATATAACAATCTGGGAAAATTCCCTGCTCCTCTATTTTCTAAGAGTCTATGTAAGATTGGTGTTATTTCCAGACAAAGGGAAAAAAAGAGACAAACCAAGAAGCATACTTTTTTTTTTAAAGATTTATTTTAGAGAGAGAGACGAGAGAGAATTGGGGGAGGGGTAGCAGGAGAGGGAGAGAGAAACTCAAGCAGACTCTGCACTGAGTGTGGAGCCCGACATAGGACTCGACCTCATGACCCTGAGATCACAATCTGAGCCAAATCCAAGAGTGAGAAGCTTAACCAACTGTGCCACCCAGGCACCCCAAGAAGCAGACTCTTAACTGTAAAAAACAAACTGATGGTTAAGGGGGGTGGGAATAGGTCATGGGGAGTAAAGAGTATACTTATAACAAGCTCTGAGTAAAGAATTGTTGAATCACTATATTGTAAAACTAATATGATCCTGTATTTTAACTGTACAAGAATTAAACTTAAAAACTTAAGAAGATTCGGGCGCCTGGGTGGCTCAGTTGGTTAAGCGACTGCCTTCGGCTCAGGTCATGATCCTGGAGTCCCGGGATCGAGTCCCGCATCGGGCTCCCTGCTCAGCAGGGAGTCTGCTTCTCCCTCTGACCCTCCTCCCTCTCATGTGCTCTCTTTCTCATTCTCTCTCTCAAATAAATAAATAAAAAATCTTTAAAAAAAAAAAACTTAAGAAGATTGATGTTATTTCTTGCTTAAATGTTTGATAGAATTCATAAATGACAACATCGCTTTTACGGGAAATTTTTATAGGAAGTGTTTGATAATGAATTCAATTTCTTTGATACAGGGCTATAGATATTTTCTATTTCTTCTGTGTTATTTTGGTAAGCAGTGTTTTTTCAAGGATTTTGTCCAGTTTATATAAATTGATTGCCAACTTTGTTGGCCTAATATTCTTTTATTCTTTTAATGGCTATCAGATCAGTAGTGATATCTTCTTTGCCATCTTGTATTGGTAATCTGTGTTCCCTTTTTCTTAGGCTCTGTTAGGAATTTGTCAACTTAATATTTTTAAGTATAATTCTCTTGCTTAATCTACTTGTGTGTCATTGATTTCCACTCTTCATCGTTTCCTACCTTCTACTTACTTAGGGGTTTTCTCATCCTGTTCTTGCTTAATAAAGTGAAAACAGACCACTAACTAAACTTTCTTAAGATTTTATTTATTTATTTGACAGAGAGAGTGTGAGCACAAGCAGGGGGAGCAGTGGGCAGAGAGAGAGAGGGAGAAGCAGGCTCCATTGAGCAGAAAGCCTGATGTGGGGCTGCCTGAGCCCAAGGACAACCTCAAACGCCAAACACTTAACTGACTGACCCACCCAGGTGCCTCTCTAAACTCCTTTTTTTTTTTATTTAAAGATTTTATTTATTTATTTGTTTGACAGAAAGGGTGAGAGATTACAAGCAGGGGGAGCAGTAGATAGAGGGAGAGGGAGAAGCAGACTCCCCGCTGAGCAGGAAGCCCGATGCAGGGCTCAATCCCAGGACCCTGGGATCATGACCTGAGCCGAAGGCAGATGCTTAACCATCTGAGCCACCCAGGAGCCCCTCTAAACTCCTTTTCACCCGAAGTATTTTTTCCTCCAAGCATTCCTTCATCTATACCCACAAATTTTGATATACTATAATATTTATTATTCAGTTCAAAAGATTTTTCTAATTTCCCTTAGAATTTGTTTGGTCCATGGGCTTAGACCTCAACAGTAAAACAACTTTTTTTTTTTTTTTTTTAAAAGAGTGAGTGCACACCTGCTTGTGCACGATGGGGGGGGCTGTAGAGGGAGAGGGAGAATCTCAAGCAGACTCCACGCCCAGCACAGACCCTGACATGGGACTTGATCTCATGACCCTGAGATCATGACCTAATCCAAAATTAAGAGTCAGACGCTTAATTGAGCCACCCAGGCACCCCTTTTTGTATTTTATTAAAAAAAATTTTTTTAAATAATCTGACTTAAAAATGAACTAAAGACCTTAAAGACCTTAACAGACACCTCACAAAAGATAATGTAAAATTGGCAGATAAGCATATGAAAAGATGCTCCACATCATACGTCATCATGAAAATGCAAATTAAAACAGATACTGCTACACACCTATCAGAATGGTGTGTAGCACCAAATGCTGACAAGCACAGTGGAGCAACAGGTACACTCACTCATTGATGGCCTGAATACAAAATGATACAGCCACTTTGGAAGACAGCTCAGTGGTTTCTTATAAAACTAAAGATATTCTTACCACACAAGCCAGCAGTCAGGTTCCTTGGTATTTCCCAAAGGAGCTAAAAAACTTATGTCCACACAAAACTGAAAAACGGATATTTGCAGCAGCTTTATTCATAAATGCCTAAACTTGCAAGTAACTAAGATACCCAAGTACATGAATGAATAAGTAAACTATGGTAAATCCAGAAAATGGACTATTCAGTGCTAAAAAGGACTATCAAGGGCGCCTGGGTGCAGTCGGTTAATTGTCTACCTTCAGCTCGGGTCATGATCCCAGGGTCCTGGGATCGAGTCCCGCATCGGACCCCCTGCTCAGCAGGGAGTCTGCCTCTCCCTCTGCTCCTTCCCCTTGCTCTTGTTCTCTCTCTCTCCCACTCTCTCTCAAATAAATAAATTATTAAAAAAATAAAATAAAATAAAAGGACTATCAAGCCACGGAAATATATGGAAACATGGAGACTTAAATGCATATTACTAAGTGAAAGAAACCAATCTGAAGTGGCTACATACTATATGATTCCAACTACATGACATTCTGGAAAAGGCAAATCTACAGAGATGGTAAAATCTATGGAGATAGTTATAGAACACATTTTTAGGGCAGTGAAACAATTCTGACACTATAATGGTAGATACGAGTCATTATACATTTGTCCAAACATACAGAATTTACACCACCTGGGTGGGTGCCTGGGTGGCTCAGTCGGTTAAGCATTGGACTCTTGATTTCAGCTAGGTATGATCTTGGGGTCATGAGATCAAGCTCCGCATTGGGCTCCATGTTGCGTGTGGAGCCTGTTTAGGACTCCCTCTGCCCCCCTCCCCACATTTGCGTGCACGCGCATGCTCTCTCTCTCAAAATGTAATGTCAAGAAATGTACCCCTGGAGGTGGAGGGCTAACACTGATAATGGGGGATACTAGGCATGTGTGGAGGCAGAGAGGTATACAGGGTAACGCCGGTACCTTCTGCTCAAATTTGCTGTAGACCTAAAATTACTCTAAAATGTTTTAATATTTTGTATCACGTACTCACATGAAATAAATGAACAAATGAATTTCTAACTAGTCTGTTGTTACTTATTTGATTTCCTTTTTCACCCAGTTCTTAAAGAGTATAAAAATGCTGGTTTTTTTAAGTATACAGTAGTTGAAATAGAGGGTAGCTTATTTTTTTGTTTTAATGTGTTTGAAATACAGATAATACATGCACATGGTTTAAAATTTAAGATACAAAAGGTTCTCTAGTGAAAAGGCTACCCTCTCACTTTTGTCTCCCAGTCATCCAGTTCCTCTCCCAGTAGCAACCAACTTATGTTAGAATGTACTTTACATGACTTTTCCATTAAGTACCAGTCAAGAGTCCTATTTAACAGTCTCACGAGACAAATACTGCCTTTCCACTCTTACTTACTGTGGCAGACAGGAAAACGCAACACAATTTCCTTGAGAGCCTCTGTTCTACTAATCTTCCCATCAAACTTTTCTCAAAGAAGTAAAAGAACACACACTTCATTTCAGGCTCTAGCTAAAATTTTCCTTCTACTTTGTCCTATGTAAGAAAACCCAGTGGATTTTCTTAGATAGCCAGAATTCATTTCATATTTTTAAAACCTATGGATTTTTGAGCTATGCATCAGTTTCTCCTCTACCCTTTAAGTATTTTCTTAGAGGAAACTGGTTTTTAGAGGCAGGTTTTTGTTTGCTTTTGTTGTTGTTATTGCCTTGCTTTTACAGAATAGTCTGAAAAGGCAATTTTACTTTAACACAAGCTTCTTTCATATATAATATGGTATTACTGACCATCTTTGGAAGCTGCATTATGTTTTTATGCCACAAGAGTGCACTAAATGCCACTTTATTACCCAGAACAAAATGAATGTTCATTTTTGGTTTAAACATTCTGTTCCCTCAAAGATTTCCCAACTTTCATTTTTCAGATTTAGACTGTGACCAATAACAAACCTAATGACAAACACCAAAATAAATACCAATGGCAATATAACATTCAAATTTATCTTGTAAATTAGATTTTTAAAATCTTGTTTCATATCTACTACTTTGTATGCTGTCAATCTATACACGAGTTTTAAGAAAGTAGTACCATTAGAACTCACAAAACATATTACAGGAAGTTACATTATTAGAGTCACACAACATATATTTATAAGTGGCATTTCTCCCGAATGTAACAAGTAATAATAAAAATATTTATAGCTATCGTTTATCAAGCACCTATTAAGCAGCTACACTGCGATGGCCACTTTCTATCACTGCCTCCATTCTTCACAGTAACCTACACCATAGGTTTTCACTCCATTTTATAACTGAGGAACCTGAAGATGCAACTTCTCCAAGGCCATATAAAAACTAAGAGGGAGAACCGGGATTTGAAGATAGGTCCACATGGCCACAAGATCCAAGCTCTCTCTAGTACACCATGTTGCAATGAAGAATATCGTAAGAAAATGCTTTCATCTTACCCGTAGTCATCTATCAGGTGAGAGCCAAGTACCACCACATCAAGTTCAAAGAACTCAGGTTCCATTTTAATGCCAAACATGATCGGGGCAAGTTTAGAATAATCAGCACGGTTGCAAGTAGCAACGCAAACCCGAAGCTTTCTGTTATTCCCATTCTTCTCCATGACTTGTTTCTTTTGTTTTGAGAGGTTATTAAAATAGAGTTCCTAAAGTTGCAAAAATAAAAATTATTTATCAACAGAATGATACGTCGTAGACATAAACACAGAATTTTCTAAAGCCTTTTTTTTTTTTTTAAGATTTTATTTATTTGACAGAGAGAGACACTGCAAGAGAGGGAATACAAGCAGGAGGAGTGGGAGAGGGGGAAGCAGGTTTCCTGCAGAGCAGGGAGCGCGATGCGATCCGAGGACCCTGGGATCATGACCTAGGCCGAAGGCAGATGCTTAACAACTGAGCCACGCAGGCGCCCCTAGTTCTAAGCCTTTTAACCACCATTTAATACAGTGCTTCTTAACCTTTTTTTCCACCCCTGCTGCTATGTGACACTCCCACTGGTCTATCCAGAGCTAGGAAATTCCTGCCAACTAATTCTGCCCCTTTCTCTCACACTTAAGAAAACACACTGGAATGCAATTAAGAAACAGTGACATAGATCAGCTCCCATTTAAAAGGCAAGCAAACATCAGCTCTTTATTAGTTAGAAATTACTCACCATACCTCACAACTGATCCCAACATACCAGACTACTGAAAACAACTGATCTAGTTCAACTCCCTCTCTTACAGAAAGGGAAACACATGTCTTGAGAGAGGAAATTACTTCCCCAAGATTCAAGATCACATCTTATAAGGGATAAGATCTATTCACCCTCACACTAAATACCCACTATATACAAAGCACCGTGATTAGTGTTGAGGAAGAGAAAAAATAAAAAACCCTACCTTCAAGGCCTCATTAGTCCCTATAGCCATTGCCTACAAACTTCGGACAATTCCAAATGCCTACCAGGTATCTCCTGACCCATACACACCTTAAAGTCAATGGCCCAAACCGAACTTATTTTTTTCCTCATTTCTGTTCCTCCTTCCTTGTTCTCTAACTCAGTTATGAACTTCCATTCATCCAAATGCCTTGACCCTTAACATCCTTGTCTTCTCCGTCCCTTACTCTGTACCTCCTAAACCCTGTCAATTCCACCTCCTGAAATTTTTTTTTAAGTAGGTTCCATGCCCAGCGTGGAGCCCAATGCAGGGCTTGAACTCACAACCCTGAGATCAAGACCAGAG
This sequence comes from Leptonychotes weddellii, assembly GCF_054177405.1. NCBI lineage: Eukaryota > Metazoa > Chordata > Mammalia > Carnivora > Phocidae > Leptonychotes > Leptonychotes weddellii. The sequence continues at coordinate 48,706,041 of NC_138382.1, forward strand.
CTGAGATGGAGTCAGACGCTTAACTGACTGAGCCACCCAGGCACCCCTCCACCTCCTGAATATCTTTCAAATCTAGCTCCTCCTCTTTATCCCTACCAGGACACCCCCTAGTCTAACCTCTCATTTTAGGTCTGAACCATTGTTAACAACTGCCAAAGTAGTTTGCCTATCTCTAGTCTTGCCCTGCCTCCCACAGACTTTCAGAGTGATCTTTCCAAAGTTCACAAATTTGATTATCATGCTCAACAGAATACACAACCTATGAATAAAGTCCAAATCTGATCTGGACCTATCCCATCTTTCCAACCACTTCTCCTTGACCTACAATTACCCTTACTCTGTGCCAAAGCCATACCAAGTACCTGCGTTCAACCAGTGAGTCTCCAAATCTCTGTGCCTCTCTAGACGTATGCACCTCTAGGTAAAACTTCCTTTCCCTCTGGCCTGGGCTCCTCCTCATCTTCAAAACTCAGTCTAAGTGTTGCCGCTTTGTTAAAACCTCTACATAAACTTCAGTTCCTCTTCACCTCACCCCTTTTAGCTGCTGCCTTCCTCTGAGCACTATGGCCCTACCAAACACATATATACTTTTGCTCAACTTCTCTGCCCACGCCCGCCCTCCCTCCCGCCATCTATACCCTTCATTCAAAGTAAAAATCAGGGGCAAGGGATAAGAGATGTTTTATGGAGCATTTAAACTTCTCTATATCAATGTAAAATTCCACCTCACAGATTCAATGCTTTTGCTTCAGGAAGTGTGTCAATATTTAGAATTTGCAATCAGGAATACAAAGAAGCTTGAGTAAGGATGCCAGTAGAAGGGGAGCTGCCCTTTAGATCAGTGTAAACTCTAAAACCCACTGGAAATCTCATCGGCTGCCATCTCATCTCTATTAGGCTCAAACTTCTGTGAGTACACAAACTGCCCCATCATTAGGCCCATTCTGAACTCAACAATCTCCAGTAAAAGCAATTCCACCCAACAGAAAGCATTTATGATATAATGATATAGGCATTCTGTCAAGAGAGTTGTATTCATTAGATCTAAGCACTCCCTAATCATTAAAGACAAAAATATTTTTCCAAAAATGGTTGTCTTAAATGTTCTTATAAATAATCCTTCCTGGGGCGCCTGGGTGGCTCAGTTGGTTAAGCGACTGCCTTCGGCTCAGGTCATGATCCTGGAGTCCCGGGATCGAGTCCCGCATCGGGCTCCCTGCTCGGCAGGGAGTCTGCTTCTCCCTCTGACCCTCCTCCCTCTCATGCTCTCTGTCTCTCATTCTCTCTCTCTCAAATAAATAAATAAAATCTTGGGGCGCCTGGGTGGCTCAGTTGGTTAAGCGACTGCCTTCGGCTCAGGTCATGATCCTGGAGTCCCGGGATCGAGTCCCACGTGGGCTCCCTGCTCAGCAGGGAGTCTGCTTCTCTCTCTGACCCTCCCCCCTCTCATGCTCTCTATCTCATTCTCTCTCTCAAATAAATAAATAAAATCTTTAAAAAAAAAAAATCTTAAAAATAAATAAATAAATAATCCTTCCTTCACTGATCATTAAATTTGAGCTGAATAAATTGTTGGTGATATTCAACTTGCTGGGTGAGGCAAATCATTCATGGTTGGTCAATTTGTTTTTATTTTAAAAGAACATAAACTCTGCCTCACAATACTAAAATGTTTAGTATTCACCAAGTAACTCAAAGGTTATTCTACCAAAACAGAGTAAGCTAGCCAAATAAACCAACTATGAAAAGGCAAAAATGTTACTAAGACCAAAGTTTTTTTCAGGAAAGAACTTAAGTCTTTAAAATATGGTAAAATGCCTCTTTAAGGAGAGAAGTTTGGGGTTTTTAAAAATAATTTTAACTTTTTCTTAGGGAGTACTTTCGCATGGTTTAAAACTGAGAAATCACAAGAGGCTATATAGCAAACAGTCTTCTCATCTGTGTTCCCCAGCCACATACTTCTCCCTGGAAGCTATGAGTTACTAGTTTCTCATCTATACTTTTATAGGTAAACCATGCATATATAAATACAGATGTATTTGCTTATAAATACATACAGCATATATTATACAACTGATAACATTCTACAAACTGATGTTGCATACCTTGCTTTTCAAAATGCTTTTAAGTATGTTTCTGAATTAAATGGGAAAATGGCAAAGTCTAAAGTCACTGGAAATATCAAAACTAAAAGTGCAAAGTTTTGAAAATTGCTGGCCATCTCTTTAAACATATGAAGGGTTATGAGAGACCCAGAAATAAAAATAATCAATGTCACAAACATTTAGTATCTACTCTGTGCAGAGCACTATAAAGAAAGCTGAGACACAGAACTGAGAAAGACCCTGTCTCTAATTTTTAGAAACCTTAAACCTAGTACCTGACACCAGGCCACATAAAAGATCTTAACTAGTTCACTTTTCCAAATAGAATCCCCGGAAACAAAATTAGTAAATTTTTTTCTCAGCCCAGTATACATTACTATTTGCTCTGGATAAGAGGTCATACCCAAAGATACATTTTTATACTGAGAACTATGATCAGAGTCCCCATGACCAGTATAGAATGAATAAATGGCAAAATAATGAGTGGCAAAATGGACTTAAACTGTAATAGGACAAATTTAAGTTGCATAAAGTACAATGTAAAGCAAACAATATAAAACTCGATTTTTTACATGATGGAATACCAGACAGCAATTAAAATGTATGGACTATGTCTGTATTTGTCTATATTAATAAATCTCAGAAACAGAACATTAGAGGAAAACAGCAAATTCTAAAAAGTTAGTTACAATAGGGTACCATTTTTTGTAAGTTTTTTTAAATTTATAAAACATTACTGTATGTTGTTTATTGATCTAAAGTTCCACGCCAACTCAGGAAAGCAGTTACCTTTGGAGAGGGAGGGAAGGAAAAGAAAAATGGGGCTTTTCAGGCTTTAGCTAACATTTATTTTTTAAAAAATCATACCATAAGCAGAATTGTGAAACAAACATGGTAACATATTAATATGTGTTAAATCTTGGTGACTGGTACAAGGTGTCATACTGTCTTCTGTCCTTTTAAGCACATTTGAAATTTTCATTCTTAAAAACAAGAACTCTTTTAAACAGGTATTATGAAGTAGGTATGTTGTCCATAGTCCCCTCAAGCCTAAAGCTCAGAAAGTCAGGAGAATTGGATATTTGCCCCCATTTCACCTATCAATTCCAAAATTGTAACTAAAATACAGATAAATGCCAGAGAAGTATGCTTTCATCTTGAATTCACTGGCAATCTCTGAGAAACCCAATTCTTAAAGACCACTTCCTGCATTCTCTCAAGACTGACCATTTTAAATACTGACAAAAGGTATTCAACACTTTCCAGAATAATATTCCACTCAACTGTGGAAAAAGACAAACATTTGGCTCAAGCAATCACTGAGCAGAGGAAACCGTAACAGCAAACATTTGAGAGGTATTTCTGAGGTGCTACGCACTGTGTTAAGAGCTTCATAAGCATTAACCATCTCATCCTGACAGCCCTCTCACTAGCCCCATTTTACAGAGGGGGACACTGAGGTACAGCCAAAATAATTTACTTGCCCCAAATCACATTTAATAATTGCCAGAACCAACAATCAAACCCAGCCCGCAGGATACTGCCACATCCAGTGTTTGCCTAATATCCGATCATTAACATCCATGGACCTTTGTGCCAGCTCCTGCCAGGCCCCATAGCAATGAAAAGAACATGACCGATCACTCTTCCCTCCGTGCAGCGGGGATGAGACTCAGGATTAAGAAGGGGCTATATAAAAACGGCCTGAAATTCACAAACCTATTCCTGAGCTGTAATTTGCTTTGGCTTCTTCCAGAGCCTCTACAGATGCTAAACTGCACCCCTCCTCTCTTTCAGAGAAGACAATACTTTATCGTGCTCTAACAATTTAACGGGTGTGCTCAGATTTGGGCGAAAAGATAAACGCCTATCAAACTTCTAAGGAAGCCCAGACTCCGAACGTAGTCAGGATTAGGCGCAGATCTTCAGTATCATCTTTTAGTTCAACCCTTTACACCCCAGGGCAACCTGTCAAGGAGCTCGCCGCCTTCCTTTGCGCACCTCCGTAACAGAACCCTCACTATCTCCCAGGGACAGCCTGCTTCCTTACCGGACAGCACTGCCCCTGGATTGGAGTCATTCCGGGCCGCCGGCTACTCGCCCTGGGCCCGCAATGAACCTGTCTGCTCCATGGGCCACAAAACGGAGCCCGTGACAGGAATACAGAGGGGCCCTGGCACGTAGGCCTGCGGAAGATAAGTCGAGGCCCGGGTCTTGTGCGGGCCTGGGGACACGGGGAGGTCCGAGGCCTCCGCCAGACCGCGGAGGCCACGAGGCAGGGGTCAAAGAAGGAGGCCGTGGGGGCCCGGAGGATGCTCTCCCCCGCCCGTTCCCTGAGTCCCGGCCGACGCGGGGCTCTCACCAGACACTGGCGCGCAGATCCCTCCCACGCCGCCGCCGCGCCTCGCGGGCGAGAGCTGAACGCAGCACCAGAAGGCGGGCCCGCGCAAGTCCGCCCCCGCAGCTTCCGCAAGTCGGCCACGCGCGTAGAGGACTCTCGTCTCGACCCCAGCCCCGCACGCCCCAGCACGCCTACCCCCAGCACCGAATCGGCGAACGCGCCCTTACGTAACCTGAGAGCGACCCTGTGATTGGCTGCGCCCGCCCGGGCCCCACCCTCTTGCCGAAAGGTTTCTGGAAGGGGCCGGGTGAGGGGGGCGGAGTGTCTTCCGTTGTCGTGGCGGGCCGGCAAGTGTGTGCTCACCGCCCCGACGCGTTTTCCTCCGCTGCCGCACGCACGCTGGGGAACCCGGGTCCTCACACGTGGTAGTTGTTTTGGCCTTGCACCCAAGGGAGAATTACGCCTTCCGTTCCCTCAGGCATTTCGTAGGCCCTCACCAAAACAATACTGTCGCGCAGCCGGTCCGCCCCAGAGCCATCTCTTGAGATAAAGCCTCGCCACTCCAGGACCATGTCTGCTGGAAGACTGATGGAGTGTTGATAATGATCCAAACAAGGCAGATAGCAGCTGATCATAAGGCGCTCCACCTAGGTCTCCCCTTTAGGGAACCTCCCACCAGTCCGGGCCCGGGGATGTCCAAAGGGGAACTTGGCAGCCGCAGAAAAGGTGGCGGAAGAGGGCTCCCACGGCGCCTGATAAAGACTTCTCAATGATCTTTTCAAATCACCGAGTCACCAATGACAAACTTCGAATGAGCTGGTGTTACAAAACATTAAAACATTTTTTACAACCATTAAATAATTTACCACAGGTGAAACTATTTAACAGCTCATCCAGCGTTTCAAATCCAATAAAACTTTTGCATTTCAAATCCAATAAAACTTTTGCATTTCATGTATTTTAATTAATAATGAAGCTGTAATTTGCAGAGTGCTTATGAACAAGCAGTTCCCCTGCAACTAGCTTGGAGCTACTAAAAGGTCATATTAGCCACAAAAGGACAGACTTTAAGAGGATTTGTGTAAGGAAGTGCTAACAGATTTTTTAAAATATTACTTGGGCTAGTATGTGGAGAATGGATTGGCACTGAAAGAATGGTGGCAATGAAAAAAAAAGTCTGCAAGCATACATAAAAAACTGGTCCCACTGATTGACAGGGCTGGAAGGAGATGGACTTTTCCACCGAATACCGATTTATAATATCGTTTGTATTTTGTAGTACATGCACATATTCCATATTAAAGAGAATAAAATTAATTGTAAAAAAAATGGTGGCAGTGGAACTCAAATGGATGATAGGAGATTGAGTTTGGACACAGATTTGAAAATTAAGGATTAGGTATGAGGGACTGACAGAAAAGGAAGGAAACAAGGATGACATCCAGGTGTCTGGCATTAGTAATTGGGCGACTGGTGCCATTTACCAAGATGAGAGAAAAGCTGAGGGAGTGACCAGGTTTGGGGAGTTAAAAATAAAGTTTTAATTTGGGATATGTTTGAGATGCCTATGAAGTAGCTATATAAAGCTATTAAGTGAACAATAAGATATATGAATCTGGACACAGATTCACAAGAGACTGTATTAGTTTTCTATGGCTGCTATAACAAATTACCTCAAACCTAGTGGCTAAAAACAAATGTATTATCTTACAGTTCTGGAGGCCAGGAGTCTGAAATGGGTTTCACCCGGCTAAAATCAAAGTAACAATGTCAGTATCATCATAAGAAAAGAAAATTGTAACTGTGTGGTGATGGATGTTAGCTAAACATAATGGTGATCACTTCACAATATATACATATATCAAATAATGTTGTACACTTGGGGTGCCTGGGTGGCTCAGTCGTTAAGCGTCTGCCTTCGGCTCAGGTCATGATCCCAGGGTCCTGGGATCGAGCCCCACATCGGGCTCCCTGCTTGGCAGGAAGTCTGCTTCTCCCTCACCCACTCTCCCTGCTTGTGTTCCCTCTCTCACTGTGTCTCTCTCTGTCAAATAAATAAATAAAATCTTTAAAAAATAATAATAATAATGTTGTACACTTGAAACTAACATACAATGTTTTATGTCAAATATATGTCAGTTTGGTTTTTTTTTTTTTAAGGTATCATTGGGTCTGCCTTTCCTTGGCTACAGGTTACCCTCATTCCTTTGCTTGTGGCTCCTCTGACCTCTGCTGTCCTTGTCACATCTCTTGTGACTCTTCTCCTCTTTCACTTAAGACCCTTGTGATTACATTGGGTCCACTTAGTCCAGGATAAACTTCCCATCTCAAAATCCTTAGTTTAATCACATCTACAAAGTCTCTTTTGCTATATAAGTAAACATTCACAAGTTCTAGGGATTAAGACATGGCTCTCTCTGGGGAGCTATTTTGCCTACTACAAGTGGTATCGAAACTCCCAGGAAATGTTCAAGATGGTTATATTGCTTTTAAAGTTACATGCTAGGGGTGCCTGGCTGGCTCAGTTGATGGAGCTTGTGACTCTGGATCTCGGGGTTGTGAGCTGGAGCCCCACACTGGGTGTAGAGATTACTTAACTTTAAAATGAAATCTTTAAAAAAATAATAAAGTTACATGCCATACCACCAAATATCCAGAAAAGAACACCAATTTTTTTCTCTTAAAAGTTAAGAAAAATTAATTTTAAAAACAGTGTTAATGTTCAGTTTTTTAAAAATCTAGGTGCTTATTACATGGGTATGGTTAGTTTATTAGAATTCAAATTGTATACTTAAGATGTCTGTACTTTTTTTATGTACAAGTACTATATATTTTTTAAATATTTAATGCTTAAGATTATAACTAGGAAAAAATGTAACTAGAAATACAAATACTTTTGGGGCACCTGGGTGGCTCAGTCGTTAAGCGTCTGCCTTCGGCTCAGGTCATGATCCCAGAGTCCTGGGATCGAGCCCCGCATCGGGCTCTCTGCTCCGCGGGAAGCCTGCTTCTCCCTCTCCCACTCCCCCTGGTTGTGTTCCCTCTCTCGCTGTGTCTCTCTCTGTCAAATAAATTAATAAAATCTTTTAAAAAAAAAAGAAATACAAATACTTTTAATAAAGATAATAGAATTTTGAGAATTTGTGCACTTTATTAAGCCACTTGTAGACTTTATATTTGACCAATATTGAAAACTTCGTATTTCTGTATATAGTTCGAGTAGTTCTGTGTTCATGGAATCATTTAACCTTGAAATGAAAATGAAATTAATGCAATGACCTTCTTTTTTAGAATTTTTCTCTATGTTCTCTTGAGATGACGTTGCAACAAGGAGCTCTAGGAGGCATTTTCTTTTGGCTTTTTCTGATCACATTTCTATAGGTAATATTACATTTCCAGATCTCTGTTACTTTGTTATTTAACAGTGTGAATTAACATATCAAAAATCTTCCCAAGTCATTATGTTTTGTATGTTTGGTTTGGTTTCCTTTGGCTTTAATCTGAGAGCTCTAGAAGTTGCAAAAAAGTACTTATAGCTTTATAATATAATAAAATCAAATTTTCTATAGATTACTCCATAAGCAGAATTACAACTTCAAACATTTGTGGCATAATTGGGATATCAGAGAATCCTAAATCTTAAAAGATCATCTAACCCAACCTTTTCATCAAAGGCAGAGACCTCTCTAAAGCATCCCTGACAGATGTTCATCTGACCACTTTAGGAACATTTCTTCTAATAGGGACTTATCTTGCTCTTTTATTTGGTGGTTTAATTATAAAGTACTCTGCCTCTCTATAAAGTCTACCCATGTATTAGTACTCTACTATTCTAAACACTTTATTTATATACCCTCAGTACTCCTAACAACCTTAAGATATACATTCTATCACTCCCATTTATAGATAGGAAGACTGAAGCACAAAAGAGAAAGTTGCCCAAGGCCACACAGTTGTTAAGCAGAAGAACCCAGCCTTTGATCCCACATGTTTAGCCACTACCCTGAATTTCCTCTTTATACTAAACAGAGCCTTTCTTATGATAGAAACCTATCTTCAGGTTGCTCATCAATTTTTGGGGATGCTGTTCCCCTAGTTAAGAACTCATATAACTCTTCTGTTATCGAGGCCACATCCCTCTGAATTGCTTATATAAACGTCTTTAAGAGACTTTTAAAGATATCTCCTTTAAAATCAAGATATACAGGGGAGACTGGGTGGCTCAGTCAGTTGAGTGACTCTTGATTTCCTCTGGGGTGGTGATCTCAGAGTCGCGGGATTGAGCCACATGAGCCACCCCCACACACACCTCGCAGGCTCTGTGTAGGGTCTTTTTGGGGCTCCATGCTCCGTGGAGTCTGCTTATCCCTCTCTCTCTCATAAATAAATAAATAAAATATTTTTAAAATTAAAATAAATAAAATAAACTCAAGGTATACAATGTCTATGACAGTCTCCTGATGTACTAATTTTATAAAGCCTTCAAAAAAGAAAATGAGATCAGTTTGGCCCTTTTTTAAAAAATAAACTTTCATGAAAGTGTAACAAAGACAACTGCACATAATAAGTATGTGTTGAATTCTGAATTTTCATGAAGTGAACATACTTGGATAACTACCACTAAAAGAAAGAAAGAAAACATTGCCAGTGTCTATGGGCTGTCTATGCAAGGGCTGCCTATCCATGACCCATGGAAAGATCTAGCACCAAAGCTGTGCTTAGTAACAGACACAATGGTATTGATTAAGCATGTTAAACTACTTCTCTGAAGCATTTAGGCTGTGGAATACAGGGAGGACTGGCCAGTTGGGAGTGAAGTGGAAAATGAGGAACAAAAACACAGACACAACAGATATGCTATAGAAGGTAGAACAGGTGGGCTGTAGGGAGAGAATCCAGTCCCTGACTTGACTTGGATCCTAAACAACTTTAACCCATGTGAATCCTTTAAAAACCCTGTGTTTCTTAAGGTGCCCTGTTCCTTGCAATCAGATCATACTAACACCAAAACTGTAAACCAGGAAGAATCCCCAACCCCATTATTTCAACTCCCAACTCCAACCAATTGGGAGTGGCTTCCTAGAGAACTGTGTGGAAAACGACTCTGAGGCTGAGTTCAAAGGAAAAAAATCTTGTGGTATATCAGCTGTGTGTTTTTTCGGGGAGGGTGGGACGAAGGCAGGGATGGTGCCGTGTACCTGCCATTCCTGCCCTTCGCCAGTTTCATGAAGAAATCAAAACATGGAAAAAATTGAGCAACTAATCACCATCTTAAGCTGGACTTTTCTGTTTAATAAATATCCTTTTGTTAACTGTTCCCCTCACCCCACTCTATATCTCAGGCACAACACTTTTAATTGCCAGAACCTCTTGAGTGTGTAAAGAAGATAAAACACATCTTACAAACCAGATATCACTGCATAAGTCAGATTGATGAGAGCCCAACCAAGTCATATAGGCTCCTCCCCAGAACAGACAGAACTGCTCTTGTTGCACTGATGATGACATAGATGGGAAAGCAATTCTTTCCCCTTTAGGAAGAGCATGTAAGGATTAAGGTTACATTGAAAATAGTTCAGTAACATCCTAAACTTTATGTGTCAACTTCAGGTTTGCAAGAGCATGAGACTGACAGATATGCTTACAAAGGTAGTGATTAAGATATTTATAACAAGAAAAGAAGCCTTTTGAAATTCATATTTCGGGACCATTTAATCACTCTTCCTAGCCTCAATTACTGATCCGTTTATTATGTCAGCCAATCAGTTTTTTAAAGCACCTCTGCTGGTGAGAGCCATCCCTAGGCCAGCTCTCCCAATTACAGAAGAAAAGTACAAATAAATACAATGACTATGTTTTTGTTTTTGTGAAAGGTTGCCCTTTAGTGGGATTTTTTGTTGTTGTTGTTGTTTTTAAAGATTTTATTTATTTATTTGAGAGAGAGAGAATGAGAGACAGAGAGCATGAGAGGGAGGAGGGTCAGAGGGAGAAGCAGACTCCCTGCCGAGCAGGGAGCCCGATGCGGGACTCGATCCCAGGACTCCAGGATCATGACCTGAGCCCAAGGCAGTCGCTTAACCGACTGAGCCATCCAGGCGCCCCTTTAGTGGGATTTTTAAGTGTATTTTTCTTTATGAGCTATGAAAGTATCATATTTCAAACCGGTAAATAATTGTATTTCTTCTCTGTCTGCTAGGGAAATGAGGTAAGCCAGAGAGAGCTCAGCCATCCCTGACTAATTGGAGTTCAGAAAGTTTAATTTGCACAGCTATTCCAGAAGAACTGGAAAAGTACTTAAAACTAGTTTAACTTTGACTCTGTTATAAAAAGTTAGGTCAACAAAATTATGTTTTAAATAACTGCTCATGAAAGAGTTATGTGAGAAGAATGTTCTTTTGGACTTGAAAGGACCTAGCTAAGATCAATAGCACTCAAAACCAGCAACAAGCCTTTGGAAAAATTTCATGATTTTTCAATAGAGGCTGAGGAACCAGCCAAAGTACTGATCCAAAACCCCTGGAGCTGAGGAATAGCCCACATCTGGTAGTCAGCATGAAGCTAAGGATGAAGGTGGAGTCCCACATGGACATTCCTTTGGAGCACTTTAGTGGGCTTAACCTCTGTGAATGCTTAAGACACATCCAAATACATGGGGTGCCTGGATGGCTCAGTCAGTTAAGCATCCAGCTCTTGATTTTGGCTCAGGTCATGATCTCAGTGTCGTGAGATTGGACTCTGCACTGGGCCCTACCCCACCCTTCCAAAAAAAAAAAAAAAAAGACATCCAAATACACATAATTAATGTCTATAAATCCTAAGCATGAACATAAGCCTCAACCTTTCTCTTCTCATGACTTTCATGCCCCTACCCTGGAATGCATCTAATCCAACCCGTCACATCATTTCTGCTTTTCTTCCCTACCCTGCTTCCTGTCTCTAAATGTGGGTATTTCCTAAGGATTACATATCTGCCCCTGGTCCTCTACATATTCCGTTCTTCAGAATTTCATTCACTCTCAAGTCTTCCATTTTGACTTCTGTGTAGATAATTCCTTGGATGCATACGCTAGCCTGATCTCTCTTCCTAGTTCTAGGCCCATATCTCAATTGCCTGCTAGATATTTCCTCACCTCAAACTCAATATATAAAATTTAGTTCAGTTTTTTTCCTCTTGACTTCCCCATGTCTGTTAATGGTACCAATTTGCCACTTTCATGCAGACTCAAAATCACTGAGTCATATTTTAATCTTCTCTCTGACTTTTAACATCCAATGTCTCAACTTCTTCAAAATAGTTTTGGGTGTTTTGTTTTGGGGGGGGCGGTTTACAGCTACTCTTCCTTCCCATTCCTACCATTCCTATCATCACTACCTTAGTTCATCCTGTTATTTTCTTAATTCTGAAATGCCTATATTTTTATGATTTTCACACCTAAAGTCAAGATTTATCTTATAATCAATGTAGGCATTTAATGTAGAGTTTTTTATTATGAACTCTGTTACGTCAACAGTGTCTTAGAATTGAGAAAATATGGCATCTTAGACCTAAATTACTGTGTTTCCATTTGTTCTTCCAGCCTATGCCCCCTTGCTTTTGTAATCTGCCCTGCACACTATTGCCTGATGAATCCCCTTAAAGGACTGCTTTCATTAAGTCATTTCTTTGCTTAAGAATAACTTCAGCTCCCCATTCCCTGCTAGGTAAGGTATGCCTATGACATCAACTTTGGATTTAAAGTCCCCCACAATCACACCCTGACCTGTTCCTGTCACCAACATTTTCCCCTACCCAGATCGTTTTGCCCTGAACAGATCTTCTCTGCCTCACTTTGTGTCATTCCCCACAATGAGAAGGCTATCATCCCTCCTGCTACTTAGATGCTACTCATGCTTCTGGTCCTATCTCTGTTGTAAAACCTGATTTGAACAGCCTATCCCAAAACAATCTCTTCTTCCTCTAAATGCCTGTAGCACTTGCCCTTGTCTTGATTACTCATTTCATACTTATTCCGAATAACCTGCTATCTTTGAATGTACATATTTATGACTGTAAAGTAATAGATCTGATGTTTTATAAGAAAATCGGTTACATAAGTTACTCTTTATGTCCTATTTTTCTCATCAGATCATAAATTCCTTGAAGTTCATTCTGTTAGATATATTTGTCTCCCTGATAGTTCCTTGAATCATGATGTATGTAAGAAATACCGTCTAATAAGCATCGAGTGAAATGGGGGCATCATATCTCTTATCAAAGAGTCATTGCTGGGCACCTGGCTGGCTCAGTCAGTAGAGCATGTGACTCCTGATCTGAGGGTTGTTAAGTTCCAGCCCCACGCTGGGTGTAGAGATTACTTAAAAGAAACAAAATCTTTTTAAAAAATAAATAAATAAAGTCACTGCCATCCAGTTCTTTTCTCCATGGCTGGTCCAAGTCACTTGGATTCAATTTCCCCATCTGCCCTCCTCCAGCAACCAAGCTTGTGATCTTACTAGTACAACACTCTTGCTCAGATTTTATAGTGGATCAAGTGTGAAAAAGCATGGTGAGGGGCGACTGGGTGGCTCAGTCGTTAAGCGTCTGCCTTTGGCTCAGGTCATGATCACAGGGTCCTGGAATCGAGCCCCGCATCGGGCTCCCTGCTCTGCGGGAAGCCTGCTTCTCCCTCTCCCACTCCCCCTGCTTGTGTTCCCTCTCTCTCTGTGTCTCTCTCTGTCAAATAAATAAATAAAATCTTTAAAAAAAAAAAAAAAGCATGGTGAGTTGAAGAACAGGGAGAAACATAATGGTGTTATAGGATAGATGTGTGGAGGCAGAAAGTAACAAGATGCAGCTAAGATGAGGGGTAAGGCCAGATCAGCAAGGGTCTTGGAAGCTGAAGAGGTCAGGCTTTCTTTCTCCTCATTAAAATTGGGAGATTTTTTAAGTCAGAGAGTGACATGATCAGACTTGCTTCATTACAATTGTGGAAGATGGGTTGGAAAGAGGGGGTAGGATTAGAAGAAGGCAGACCAGTTAAGAATCCTATTTCGGGACCTGAATTAAGATAGTGGTAGTGGGGGGCGCGTGGGGGGCGCCTGGGTGGCTCAGTCGTTAAGCGTCTGCCTTCGGCTCAGGTCATGATCCCAGCGTCCTGGGATCGAGCCCCGCATCGAGCACCGCATCGGGCTCCCTGCTCAGCAGGAATCCTGCTGCTCCCTCTCCCACTCCCCCTGCTTGTATTCCCTCTCTCGCTGTCAAATAAATAAATAAAATCTTAAAAAAAAAAAAAAAA
>NC_138382.1:48720261-48745238 GCF_054177405.1 Leptonychotes weddellii
TCAGTTTCTGAGTGTTTCTTCCCTGTTTCTACCATTTGATTGTATTTTCCACTAGAAAAATGATTTTCTTCTGAGTTTCTCAAAGGTAGAAACAAAAATCTACAATCAAAAATCTTAGTTGTCTTTTTCACGTTGTTTTCACACGCAGGTATATTCAAAACACTTATTGACATACTACTTTGAGCAAAGAAGGAAACTAAAGAAATTAAACTAAAAATAAATTAAAACTAAAAACTTAAAAATTTTAATCGAAAAATTAAAATTAAAGGATTTAAGATTTTTTAATAGTCACTGACCTCAGTATATTTAGAATCCTTAGTTTCACGAGACTGAAGGAAAAATCAATATTGTTGCATTTTTGTCTAAGCTACATTACAATAGAAAACTGTTGCTACATTTTATAAAGGATGTACCTTGCACTTTTGGTGCTCAGGGACCCTCACAGCCAGACTGATGGCAAAGGATATAGGCTGATCATCTGCTTTTTTCCATTTGATTGGCATATGTTCATTTGAACACATTGCCAGCCTAGCCTTATCTACTATACAACTTTACATTCTACTTAAGGAACACTTTATGCTGCTGTTTGTAAATATCAGTGAACAATGGGAAGCATATACACTAGCATACACTAGCAGATTTACTGAACTAGTGCAGGCTAGCACAATCAAAAAATGAAATTGATTTAAAGAATCCCAATCAAATAAATAAAATCAGAAATAAAAGAAAAATAACAGCCAACACCACAGAAATACAAAGGATGATAAGAGGGGTGTCTAGGTGGTGCAGTTGGTTGAGCGACTGACTCTTGGTTTCAGCTCAGGTCATGATCTCAGGGTCCTGGGATCAAGCCCCACATCAGGCTCTATGCTCAGCAGGGAGTCAGCTTGAGATTCTCTTTTCCCTCTGCCTCTCCCTCCCCCCCTCGCTCGCACACACATGCTCTCTCTCTCTCTAAAATAAATAAATAAAAATTTTAAAACCCAAAGGATTATATGAAACTATTATGAAAAATTATATACCAACAAATTGGAAAATCTAGAAGAAATGGAGAAATTCCTAGAAACATATAACCTCCCAAAATTGAATCAGAAAACTTAAATCAATTAGCAAAGAAATTGGATCAGTAATCAAAAAACTTCAAACCAACAAAAGTCCAGGACCAGGCAACTTCATGGGTGAATTCTGCCAAACATTTAAAGAAGAGTTAAGGGGCACCTGGGTGGCTTAGTCGGTTAAGCGACTGCCTTCGGCTCAGGTCATGATCTCAGGGTCCTGGAATCGAGCCCCATGTTGGGCTCCCTGCTCAGAGGAGAGCCCGCTTCTCCCTCTCCCTCTGCCTGCCTCTCTGCCTACTTGTGCTATCTCTCTGTCAAATAAATAAATAAAATCTTTAAAAAATATATAAATAAATAAAGAAGAGTTAATACTTATTCTTCTCAAACTATTCCAAAAAAATAGAAGAGGAAGGAAAGGTTCAAAATTTATTCTATGAGGCCAGCATTACCCTAACACCAAAACCAAGCAAAGACACTACAAAAAAAGAAAACTATAGGCAAATATCTCTAATGAACGTAGATGCAGAAGTCCTCAACAAAATATTAGCAAACTGAATCCAACAATACATTCACCATGATCAAGTAGAATTTATTTCCAGAATGCAAGGGTGGTTCAGTATTCACAAATCAACCAATGTGATATACCACATTAACAAGAGGAAGCATAAAAACTACATGATCACTTCAATAGACGCAGGAAAAGCATTCGACAAAGTACAATATATATTCATGACAAAAACTCTCAACAAAGTAGATTTAGAGAAAACATACCTCCACATAATAAAGCCCATGTACGAAAAACCCACAGCTAACATCATCTCAATGGGGAAAAACTAAGATTTGTAGCCCTAAGATCAGGAACAAGACAAGGATGTCTACTCTCATCATTTTTATTCAACATGATACTGGAAGTCCTAGCTATAGCAATCAGACAACAAAAAGAAATAAAATCATCCAAATTGGTGAAGAAGAAGTAAAACTCTCATTATTTGCAGATGACTTGATGCTATATATAGAAAACCCTACAGACTCAACCAAAAAACTACTAGAATGGGTAAATAAATTCAGTAAAGTCACAGGATACAAAATCAATGTACAAAAATGTGTTGTATTCCTACACACTAATAATGAAGTAGCAGGAAGTGAAATTAGGAAAACAGTCCCATTTACAATTGCACCAAAAAAAAAAATATCTAGGAATAAATTTAACCAAAGAGGTGAAAGACCTGTACTCTGAAAACTATAAAACAATGATGAAAGAAATTCAAGATAATGCAAAGAAATGGAAAGACATTCCATGCTCATGGGTTGGAAGAACAAATATTGTTAAAATGTCTATAGAACCC
Source organism: Leptonychotes weddellii (assembly GCF_054177405.1). Lineage (NCBI taxonomy): Eukaryota > Metazoa > Chordata > Mammalia > Carnivora > Phocidae > Leptonychotes > Leptonychotes weddellii. The sequence continues at coordinate 48,722,666 of NC_138382.1, forward strand.
AAAGCAATCTACACATTTAATGCAATCCCTATCAAAATACTAACAGCATTTTTCACAGTAGAACAAATAATCTTAAAATTTGTATGGAACCACAGAAGACCCCAAATAGCTAAAACAATCTTTGAAAAAGAACAGAACTGAACTGGAAGCATCACAATCCCAGATTTCAAGATAAACTACAAAGCTGTAGTAATCACAACAGTACGTATTGGCACAAAAATAGACACATAAATCAATGGAACAAAATAGAGAGCCCAGAAATAAAGCCATGATTATATGGTCAATTAATCTTTGACAAAGGAGGCAAGAATATGCAATGGGAGGGGCGCCTGGGTGGCTCAGTCGTTAAGCGTCTGCCTTCGGCTCAGGTCATGATTCCAGGTCCTGGGATCGAGCCCCGCATCGGGCTCCCTGCTCGGCGGGAAGCCTGCTTCTCCCTCTCCCACTCCCCCTGCTTGTATTCCCTCTCTCACTGTGTCTCTCTCTCTGTCAAATAAATAAATGAAATCTTAAAAAAAAAAAAAAGAATATGCAATGGGAAAAAGATAGTCTCTTCAACAAATAGTGTTGGAAAACTGTACAGCTACATGCAAAAGGAAGAAACTGGACCACTTTCTTACACCATACATAAAAATAAACTCAAAATGGATTAAAGACCTAAATGTGAGACATGAAACCAAAAAATTTCTAGAAGAAAATATAGGCCATAATTTCTCTGACATCAGCTATAGAAACATTTTTCTAGATATGTCTCCTTTGGCAAGGGAAACGAAAGCAAAATTAAACTGTTGGGACTACACCAAAATAAAAAGCTTTTGCATAGTGAAAGAAACCATCAAAAAAGCAAAAAGGCAACCTCCTGAATGGGAAAAGATATTTGCAAATGCTATCTCCAGTAAGGGGTTAATATCCAAAATACATAAAGAACTTACACAAGTCAACACCAAAAAAAACAAAAAACCACCACCAACAACAAAAACTATCCAATTAAAATGGGCAGAAGACATTAATGGACATTTTTCCAAAGAAGACAAAACGATGGCTAACAGACACATGAAAAGATGCTCAACATCACTCATCATCAGGGAAATGCAACTGCCTCACACCTGTCAGAATGGCTAAAACCAAAAACACAAGGAACAACAAGTGTTGGTGAGGATGTAGAGAAAAAGGAGCCCTGTGCACTGGTGGTGGGAACGCAAGCTGGTGCAGCCAAAGGAAAAAAAAAAAGTTTGAGAAAAAAATGAGGTGAAGAGCTTACCATAACAGATATGAAAACAATCTATAAAACTGCAATAACTGAAACAATACAGTACTGGAGTAGGAATAAACAGATTAACAAAGGAGAATAGAGTCCAGAAATTGACCCAGTACCCATAGGAATTTATTATATGATAAAGGTGGAATTTCTAAACAGTGGGAAAATGAAAGATTATTCAGAAATAGTACTGGGACAATAAGAGAGCCACAAGCGAAAAAATGAAGTGAATCTCTGCCTCATACCATACTCAGAAATAAATCCAGATTGATTCAAGATCTACATTATAAAAGCACTAGAAGAAAACACAAGGCAATATCTTTATAATCATGGGTGAAAAAAAAATCAGTAGTCATAAGCAAAAGCAGACAGATTTTATTAAATAGAAATTTAAAACTCATAGTGAATGACGAGGAAACATATTTGCAACATATATCATAGACAAATGCTTAATAACTATAATACATAGAATTTCTACAAATATATTATTAAAAACAAGAAAGCTGGGGCACCAGGGTGGCTCAGTTGTTAAGCGTTTGCCTTCAGCTCATGTCATGATCCCAGCCAGGGTCCTGGGATGGCGTCTTGCATCGGGTTCCCTGTTCAGCAGGGAGACTGCTTCTCCCTCTCCTACTTCCCCTGCTTGTGTTCCCTCTCTCACTGTCTCTCTGTCAAATAAATAAATAAAATCTTTAAAAAAAAAAAGAACGTTAATAGAGAAAAAAGATAGAAATACAGAAAGTTCTTAGAAGAAGAAACACAGATATCCAGTAAATATTTGAAAAGATCCTCAACTTCATTAGTACTCAGGGAAATGCAAATGAAAACAAAGACAGAGTAATTATCTTTTGCCTACCAAATCTTATGAAGCTAAAATGATTTGATAATATATAATGATGGTGATGGTGTTGGCAGAATAAGAGCTCTCATACTCTGCTGATGAGGGTATAAACAGTTGTATCCTTTTTAGAGAACAATTTGATGACATCTATCAGTATTTTTAATGTATACACTATTTGACTCATCATTCCCACTTCAAATCTTCTATTAATCATATGTACCTGCAAATGCATACAAAGATATATGTACAATCATGATCATTGTACCTTTTTTTATAAATTGGAGATAACCTAAATAACTCTCAGTAGGAGACCAGTTAAATAAATACAGGATATCCACACTGTAAAATACCACATAATTATTAAAGGAACACATAGGTCTGTATGTATCGATACGCAACACTTCGGGGACACATCGTTAAATGAAAAAGGAGCATCCAAACTATATGCATAGTGTGATCCCATGTATGTAAAAAATAAATCCAAACTATATTCTATACACTGTATATATATTCATATGTCAATAACTACTGTAGTCACTAAATCACATTTTATTCCAAAAGCAATGCAACATTCAAAAAAGCACAATACAAACAGGATTTCCAATCTTCACTTAAACCTGTTAAGAACTTAGAAAATTCACATATATAGTCTTTACTATTTAACTATTTTGGTATTATGATGCACTTCTTTTCTTTTTTCCTTTATTCTTTGCTCTTCCATATAAATTTAGGATCGACTTGCCAAGTTCCATGAGAAACACAATTAGGATTTTTATGGGTTTAATTAATTTTTAAGTTTTTTCTGTCCCCATAGACTGAAAGCTTCTTGATGACAAGAGGCCATGCCTGTCTTGTTCTCACTGTGCTCCCAGCACCTAACCTAGTGCCTGGAGTACAGGAAGTACTCAATAAATATTTGTAGAATGGTTGGGTAGATGAACGAATGAATGAATGACCTATAATAGCATAATGACTCAACATAAAATGTTTTACAGGTATTTACATTTTTATTTTCAACGTATAATTAATTATGGGAAGGAACTTTCAGTCTGTAGTTAAATAATTTAGTGGTTTGTAAACCGCAGAAATGTACTTTTCACAACCTTGGAGACTGAAAGTCTGAGCTCGGGGTACCAACATGGCTACTTTCTGGTGAAGGCCCTCTTTCAAGTGCAAAAACTGTCACATCTCAACTTTTTGTTGTATCTTCAAGTGGGGGAGAGTGGAGGGAAAGCGAACACTCTCCTGATTCTAATGGGGGCACTAATCCCACCCTGAGACCCTCATGACCTCATCTAATCCGACCTACGTCCCAAAGGCCCCATCTCCTAATACCATCACATTTGGGGGGTAGGGTTTCAACATATGAATTTTGGGGGAGAGACAAACATTTAGTTCATAAGAATGCCTCACAGGATAGGCCCCCTTCTCCCCCCACCCCCCCAACATGGGGTGGCTGCAGGAGTGAAATAAATGGTATGGCACAGTTAGGTAGAGGGAAGCTTTAAGCTTTTTTTTTTTTTTTAAGATTTTATTTATTCATTTTTGTGAGAGAGAGAGGGAAAGCACGAACACAAGCGGGGGGAGAGACAGAGGCAGAAGCAGACTCCCTGCTGAGCAGGGAGGCCACCGCCGGGCTTGATCCCAGCACCCAAGATCATGACCTGGGCAGAAGGTAGATGCTTAACCGACTGAGCCACCCAGGCGCCCCAGGCAGAGGGAAGCTTGAGCTGAATTTCTCAGATCTTCTCCATCTGCTCTTGGCTAGCAATAGTTCTCAAGGGAGGCAGTTCCATTCCCAAGGGGGGTGTATTTAAAACTGTGTGGAGGGGGGCAGTATTTTTCATTGTCACAATGAGGAGTGGGTGCTTTTGATTGTCACTCGGTAAGAACTTTCTGCAATGCCAGGAATTGTCTTGCACAACAAACAATTTCCCTGCCCCAAATGGCAGGACCATTCCCATTGAAAAATTCTGTGGAAGTATTATGCCCACTCTCTTTTCACCACATGTAGAAAGCTTAAGGAATTTGTACTTACATAGAAAATAATAGAACTACCTCTTGCAATTTGGTTGGGACATGCACCATGAAGTCTCCCCCCAGGCACAAAAATTCCTAGTTAATCATTATATATTGACAGATTATGAAGCCAGTCATGGTCTGAATTTAAAAGCAGTGTTGCAGTCAGAGAAACCAGCTGGGCCACCAATGAGTAATTTTTAAATAACTCAAATTTTCTCTTACCATGGCCAAATACGACTAAGGGTATCAGAGCCCTCAGCAACACTCTCTGTTAAATCTCCACTCTTCATTCCCATCCTTCTCCTCACATCCAGTCTGCTTCTCTTCATGACCTAAAAACTCTCGGAAACAAGTCCTCTTCTCCCCTCCCTCCTTTTCTAGTCTCTGCCACGAAAGCTCAGCTGTGAGGGCTGAGACTTGAAGAAGGTTCTCATCACTGGGTTGCAGGCTGGGATCCAGGGGTGAGATGGCCCAGCTGTGAACAGAGTACCTGGGGAGTGCGCCTACCCAACATCTGCCCTGGGCTCTCTCTGATTATCAAGCACGGGCAAGGCTGTGGATGAGCCTGACTGGTTGAAGGGTAAAGACACAAGAAGCCACTTTAAGGGTGCCAACTCCCCCGGTCTTCGTCCCACACACCAGAAAGGACAATACAGAAACACAACGGGCCCTGTGGACTTCAGTGTGAGATGCGGGCCGGCCGCCGCTGAAGAGCCCATTCTGGGCTGCGGCTGAGCAGATTGATGCTTTGAAGTTCCGTCTGGAGGAGACTGGGGCAGAAAGCCTCTCACTTCATCAGAACTTAAAAGGCCAGAAGAAATCATGTCACGATATCCTCCCAGCAAAGTTAGCGAGGTGAATGAGAGATGGCCCACGAGCCTCCCATCCTCTCATGTTAAGGTGCCTTTAAACAGAAACACACAGAAGACCAGGTTTTATATTGATCAACTGACAAAAATGTGACCAGAGATGTGCAGGAACATAATCCTATTTTTCCCTTGGGCGCCACAGTTTAGTATTCACTGAGTCAGCATTCACAGTCACCTTACAGAACATCCTACTGCACGTAACGAGAATAGGCTATATTACAGTGAATATAGGGATATAGTTTGGACTTCACGAACAGCCGTTCAAGTGTCTCAGGGACTCCTCCTCCCTTCCCAGAGGTCCCCAGACCATACTTTGAGAACCACTGCTCAGTGTAGGATAGGTTTAACAGACTGGCACTTCAGGTAGACTGTAAACTCCATCAGGGCTGGCCACAGTCATTTCGTTCATCTTTGTATTTCCAAAATCTCGCATAATGCTAGGCACATAGTAGACGCTCAGTAAATAGTGAGTTCAATTAAAATGAGATGAGATGATTTCTGAATAGGGTAGGATATTAACCCCATGATTTTTTATTTAAATGGGGGTAAGGAGGCTAAAAAAAGCTGAGAAAGACAAGAATGGTCTCTTTGGTGCTGAAGGTCAGTTCAGTCTTAATCTTCATGATATTATGTCTAGAATAGATTATTTGATCTATTAAAAGTGATTAAACACATTTTGGATTATTTGAAGTGACAACAATTATATCCAAGATATGAAAGAGAATTCTTTTTTTTTTTTTTTAAGATTTTAGTTACTTACATGACAACAAGAGAGGGAACACAAGCAGGGGGAGTGGGAGAGGGAGAAGCAGGCTCCCCGTTGAGCAGGGAGCCCGATGTGGGGCTCGATCCCAGGACCCTGGGATCATGACATGAGCTGAAGGCAGATGCTTAACGACTGAGCCACCCAGGTGCCCCTGTGGAGACACTTTTTAACAATAAGTTAACACTCACAGGTTCCCAGGATTTGACGAGGACATATCTTTTGAGGGGGTGTGATGGTTAATTTTATGTGTCACCTTGGCTGGGCCATGTTGCCCAGATGTGTGGCAAAAAATTATTCTGGATATTTCCTTGAGGGTGTTTTTGCATGAGATTTACATTTAAATCAATAGACTTTGAGTAAAGCAGGCTGTCTTCCACGATGTAGGTGGGCCTCATCCGATCAACTGAAGGCCTGAATGGAACAAAGGGCTGACCTCCACCAAGCAGGAGGGAATTCTGCCAGTGGACTTCATCTACAATATTGGCTCTTCCTGGGTCTCCAGCCTAACTGCCTTTGGACTCAAACGACAACTCTTTCCGGAATCTCCTGCCTGTCTGCCTCCCCCATTGGGTTTTGGACTTTCAAGCCTCCACAATCATCTGATCCAGTTCATTAAAATAAGCCTCTTTCTATATATACCTACACATCCTATTGGTTCTGTTTCTCTGGAAAACCCTGACTAATACAGGGGCCTACTATTAGATCTACTTCACCCATGTCTCATCTAGAGCACTGCTTCTCAGACCTGAATGGGCACATGATTTTGCTCAAGTGCAGATTCTGATTCAATAGATCTGGAATGAGGCCAGGATTCCCCATTTCTAACAAGCTTCTGGGTGCTACTGGTTAGGGCGACCAACATGTCCCAGGACTATCCCAGTTTCAGCACTGGAATTTCCTTGTCCCAAGCAAACCCTGAGCCCCAGGCCAACCAGAATTGTTGGTCACCCTATTACTGGTCCAACAGAACACACTTTGAGTAGTAAGGAGCTAGAGATTCCTGTGGGAGGGGGGGATTGTGAAAACTTGAGACCCTTCAATTATGGGGATAAGTGTAAAAGTATCTTGCAATAGATAAATTCCTAAGTATTAGTTCCCAACATGAGGTGCCACAGGTGGTTGCAAACCTATTAAGGGCTTTCCTTTTCCAGTGTTTTTATTTCTTTTAATTTTCTCTCCTATCAGGATGAAAGCTTCCATCAGGGTGATTTCTTACCAAATCCCCCACAGTGGCCTCGCCACCGACTTCATGGAAACAGAGAACCTCCCAAGGAAACTCCCTTCTGCTTCCTCCCCTGAGCTGAACATTTACTAAGCACTGACTCACTCTCTTCTCCTTGCCTGGCAGAGGAAAAGGAGCGAGCCTGAGGAGTCAGCCAGAGTTGTTTGAATTCTGGCTCCACCATTTCCAGTTGATTGATCTTGGATAAGTTATTTAACTTGTCTAAGGTTGATGATACTTCTGAAGAGATAATATTCAGAGGGCTGTTGCCAGGTCAAAGGAGACACCTATGTAAAATGCACACCCAGCGCCTGACACTCAGGGAGCTTCCTTCCTCTCCCCCAACCCGGACAGAGTGGTGACGCAGGCACACATGGGTGCTGCAGGCAATGGGAGAGACGGTGGATCTCAGTCTGATGACTGCCCTATCTCCTTGTAACTTTGTTTTGCTTATATTTTTCCTGAAATCAACTTTAAATCAATTCTTTTTTTTTTTACTTAGCCTTGTACAAACAAATATTTGTGAAATCATGGGTTTAACTTGCTAATTATATATTTTTTTCAACACAGGGATATTCAAAAGAAATTTAGAGTGTCGTTCATGCTCTCAATAGGATTACTGTGCTAGTTATAGATTTTTTAAGATCTTTTTTCTAATACAAACTATAATGAATACAGGTAGTCGTTCATTCAGCAGATATTAGAGTGTTTTTTTGTGTTAGAACAGCTTGGGTGGCTCAGTCGGTTGAGTGTCCAACTCATGGTTTTGGCTCAGGTCATGACCTCAGGGTCATGAGATCGAGCCCTGAGTTGGGCTCCACACTCAGCGGGGAGTCGGCTTGAGATTCCCTCCCCCGCTCACTCTCTCTCTCTGTAAACATAAATAAATAAATCTTAAAAAAAAAAAAAAAACGGGCTGGCACAAATTTAGGGCTGTCCACCACCCATGCTGAGGCTTGTTCCTGGGACTGAGAAGATCAATGACTTGCCACACCAGTTAGGAAGGTCTGTTATGTGTTTACCAAGGAGCCCAGGCAGGGTACACTAGATCCCGGGCCTCGGGTTGGAGGCTTTCTTGCATTAGAGTTTATTTATTTTTTTATCATTATTATTTTTTTTTAGTAGTCTCTATACCCCACATGGGGCTGGAACTCACGACTTCAAGATCCAGAGTCACATGCTCTTCCAGCTGAGCCAGTCAGGCGCCCCCGGAGGCTTTCTTCCGCTCTTCCAGTGCTTCCATGCAGTGGAAGGGAAGGAAGTGGAAAAAGCTGGGGGAATCTATTTGAGGGCCTGAGCATCTTGTTCTTACTTTTTTTTTTTTTTTTAGAGATTTTATTTATTTATTTTAGAGAGAGAGAGAGCAAGTCAGCGCGGCCTGAGGCAGAGAGGGAAGGAGAGAGAGAATCTCAAGCAGACTCCCTGCTGAGCGAGGAATCCGATGTGGGGCTTGATCCCACAACCCTGAGATCATGACCTGAGCCAAAATCAAGAGTCAGACGCTCAACTGACTGAGCCACTCAGGCATAACTTGTTCTTACTTTTTCATCTAAGTCTTCCTTGTAGGTAACTGAAAGAAAAAAATGGACTCAGCCTGCTCTGTGGGTTTGGCCATCCTCTGTGTGTGTGTTTTCTCTCTCTCTTTCCCTTTCGTTCCTCTTTCCAGGTGGTTGCATGAGTAAATTGGCTCAGGGCCTACAGTGCCTGGGCAAGCCAGCCAACTTACCCTCTTTTCTTTCCCTCGGGGGCCTACATCCTTCTCACAACATGGCTTGGGGCTCCAGGTCCATGCACTAATAAGATGCCAAGATTCCGATTTGGGGGTTAAGAGATGCTACCTTTACGCTAAGCCAAGAGCTCTACCCCAGCTGTGTCTGACTCTGTCAGACGGGGCACCACGGGGCACCACGTGCTGCTCCAACTAATACGGATTGCCACCTTGGTCTGATTTTCCAAGGATCTTCCTTCACGAGGACTGGGCTTGCTCAATCATCTCCTTTTTTCCCCACCTTTTCGGTCTCCTCCTTTCTCTACAGGCCTTCCTCTCTGTATACCATCTTGTTTCTCCAGGGCAAAAACAAACACAATCAACCCAAACCAGTTCTCGCTACGGGATACCCTTGGCATGTCGGGGCCATCTCTTCCCTTCCTCTCGTGACACAGTATGGTGAGAATAGGTTACATGTAGGATTTCCACTGGCCAGCCTCCCACTCATTCCTTAACTTGTCCAGTCTGTCTGCCTTCAGGCCCCACCACTCTCCTGAAACTGCCATCCGAAAAGTCGGCAGTCACTTCTCACCACCCCGACAGGCAGTGATGGCGTGTGGGCCTCCCCTTGGCTCTGGCACCAGGTGGCCTTGTGTGGCTCCTTTGCAAGGCTTTTCCTGACTCACCCTTACCCCCTAGGAGGAGGGCAGCCAGAGGACTGTGTTTGCTGGCCTCGTTTCCTCTCCCCCTGCCCGCGTCCTCTCGCAGAGCGACTCCCTCCCTCGTCTTCTGCCCTTCCCCGCAGCGCGCCTGCCCCGTCGTGAGCGGTGAGCGGGAAGACCCGCAGCCCGTTCCATTCTCAGGGCCCCTCAGAGCCCAGAACTAGAAGTAGAAATGTTGGACGCCGCATGACCAGGCCTCGGAAAGGTCATTAGGAAAAACCCAGGGTTTCAGAAAGGAAGCGTGAGCGCGGGCAGTCAGGTGGTTCAGAAGAACGCGGACATTCATGACCAATGAGGCACAGCAGCCCAGCTGCTCGCTTTCTGTTGACAGGAAGCAAGCCGCTCAGCGGCTTGGGGCCCCGCGCAGACAGGGGCGCCTGGTTTCAGACAGGTGTCCGTCGAAGCTTGCCACGACAGACCTACTGTCCCGAGGGACGCCTGGGCGTCAGGTGAGAGGGAAGGAAGACCATTTACCATGCAGACTTAAGGGTGGGATTTAGGGAGAAGGAAGGCTCCTGAGACGCCTCAGGTAACGGCGCCAAAATGAAGGCCCGACAGGGGCTCGTGTGAGAGCCGGTGGGCAGGCGCTGACCGCGGGACGCCCTTAAAGCCTCTTCAGCCTCCGCGGGGTCTGTGCAGGCGCCCTGGGGAGGAGTGACAGGCGCTCCCCTGGGGCCGCCCTCCCGTGTTGCTGGAGCGGGAGGCCCACATTCTTCCAAACGAGTCGGGCAGAGCCGCCAGGAAGCAGTGAGGGAGGAGAAGCCGGCGGGCCGGGTCTGGCCGACGACGGCGGAGCTCCCAGGGCCGGAGCGGGCGGGGCCGGGTCCGCCGCAGGCCGCGCTAGGCCCGCCCGCCGGGCTCCGACTGGTTGCGCGGAGATTAGGGGCGCGGCTGCAGACCCTGGAACTCTCCGCTCTGCGTCAGGCGTGCGCGCCCGACCCGGGTTTGACGCGCGAGACGCTGACGAGGAGCTGAAGGGCACAGACGCAGACAGGCGAGCGGAAGACTCGGAGCGTAGGGCCGAGGGGAACTGAAGCCGGGGCGCGGGAGCCAGAGGCAAAATGAGGCCTGGAGAGACGCGCAGGGCCTACGGCGGCAGATCTCGGACCTGCGGGGTCTCCCTGGGCTGTCGTGCATTTTCCAAGAGATGGTGCCCGAGAGAAAGAGGCATCTATCCGGGGGGAGATGGAGGGCTGTTGACCGCGGGGGGAGGCCAGAGCCTGACAGGAAGAGCCGGTGGCCTGGGAGCCGCAGGGGCCGCGCCAGCTCCCGAGGGGTGTGGAGAACGCCTGGCACCATCCCAGGCTTCCCTTTGCCTTCTCGCCTCTCTGTTGTGAGAGGGTGGGCCGAAATCAAAACGAATAAATTAAACTTTTTTCCCTCCAGGTTTTTTTTCTTAACAATAAACATTATTATTATTATTTTTTTTTTTATGAAATGCAGAGGCAAGAACAGAGAAAAATGTCACTACCCAGCTTTGAAGTGTTAGCATTATGCCATTTTGCAGTAAATCTTGTAGGGAGATGAAGATCACAGATACAGGGCGCCTGGGTGGCTCAGTCGTCAAGTGTCTGCCTTCGGCTCAGGTCATGATCCTGGAGTCCCTGGATCGAGTCCCACATCGGGCTCCTGCCTGGCGGGAAGCCTGCTTCTCCCTCTTCCACTCCCCCCTGTTTGTGTTCCCTCTCTCGCTGTGCCTCTCTCTGTCAAATAAATAAATAAAATCTTAAAAAAAAAAAAAAAGATCACAGATACAGCGGAGGGGTCTGCCCTTCCTGTCTCTAGGAGGTGACTCTGTTTCCCTCAGCTCCTCGTGGGGGGCGCTGCCTTCCGCCAGCGGAGCACGCATCCCCCTGAGAGTATCCGGGCTCCAAGGCGGGCACTGAACTGGACCCTCAGTTCGCTCTCTCTTGCTCAGGAGCGGAGGCAGACAGCAGAGGGGGGAATGTGTGGGAGGGTCTGTTGTTAACCGAGGTCTAAAGAAACAGGTTACCGACAGAAGCCTTCAGGCTCTACCCACGTTAACTCAGAGCGCAGCTGAGCGTTAGCACGGGTTTTACTGATTTAGGACTTTAATCTTGCTGGTTATCCTCTCACTCACGTGTTTATTGCATGTTACGCCCTTATTTATAGTGTGGCCTTTTAACCACTGGGGTTCATGAACCATTACTGACTGTAACTTTCCACTTACATGACTTCACCTGCAGACGGGTGTTCCCGTACTTACTCAAATATTTCCTGCTTGTTCACCTGCAAAATTAGGACAATAATACCTATTTCAGAGATTTCCTGAGGATTAAGTGAGATAACATATGTAAATCACCCAGCATGGAAACTGGCAATATACGCAGTAAATGTTTTTCCCCTTTCTTTTCTAATTTCTCATAAAGCATCTGTTTAAAACTCCATTTAGAATTCTCAAAGTGTTGCCAACAAGCTCCACAGTCAGAATTGCTGGAAACTACCTCTGGTTCTTCAATGGAAATTGTGGCATTTCTTTTCTTCTGATTAATCTAGATGCTGGAGAACTCACAGTGGGAATTCACAGTGTTAAGGGATGATTTTTCCAAAAATGTAAAAATATGACTTTCAGGCAAATATAAAATGAACACGGGTCAAAGATTTTACTCAAACGCATTAATTCATAAGGGCACCAGTAAGATGTTAAGACTGTTTCAAAGGAGAATGTTAGGAACAGAGAGGCAATGAGGTTTCCTAACCAAACCTCTTAAAATGGTTTTGCTAATACATGCAAAACTAATTAATATCCTAGTGCAAGAGAATGTAATGTTTGGGGTTTTCTTTTCTACCGAGCAGAAATCACTTGTTTTATTACCAGACAAAATTCATTTGTATTGCTATGGATAAGAACCACTTGCATTACTAACAATTTTTTTTACAAGTTTACTTCAATTCCTACAGAGTTGGGGAAATAGCCTAATTAATAAGAAATCAGTCAAACTGCACTAATTTATAGAATCAGAAAATGACAGAGACTCCAAAATGAAAGGAAACCTAGTATGGAATCAGAAAGAAAACCTAGTATGGAATCACTTTTGCCCACTTCCATATCTTGGACAGTTTTTCCTGATGAAATCTATACCTTTAGGATGTGGCCTAGCAGGGAGGCTTTGGAATTTCCTCTAAATTATGGACCACATGGTCAGCCCGGGACAGCCCAGATCCAGACAGCCAGGCCCCTATCAGCCGGCTCCCGACTCCCAGTCTCTGAGGGCAGGAATTCTGCTCTCCCTGGGGCATGATGGGGATTAGGGACAGGGTGCTTGGGCAGCCAGTTCCAAAACTGACCATTTTGTTCCTGCATCTGGGAGTCCCAGGGCTAGCTGGCTGGGTAGTCCCCTTATTGAAGGCCTCCATCACATACTGCCCCAACAGGCTTCCCAGACTCCTCTCCTACTTTGCCCTTGCAAACCCTCAATCCAAGCCAAAGAGAGAATTAATATACCCTGAAATTTGCAAAACCGTGTGGTTTGTCAAACCACTCATCACATACTACCTTGGAACACCCCCTTGTATCCTATCATTTAACTTGTCTACGGTTTTGAAAAATGTTATTTCTTGTGTCTTCAATTCAGTTATACTTCTTTGATCGCTGACACTATTCCCCTCTACCATCACCCAAATCAGGTGTCAGATAAATACGTAACAGGTGTTCAATTAGGTGTTTAAGCAGACATTTAATTAGATGTTAAATAAATATTGGTTGAAGGGATAGATAGAAAGTGTTAGAATAGAGTCCTTCCCTGCTCAGAAAAGTTCCCAGTGCCTTCAGAATAATGTGCAAACAACTGTCAGGGGGCTCACACCCCCCTCCCCCCACGTCGCCCACCTACTCCTTCCATGCCAGGCGCTTACCCCCAGTACATCTGTTCTTTTTATCTCTCTATCTCCTCTCCTAACCCAGAACGCTCTTTTCCTTCACTCTCAGGGATGAACTCAAATGCCAGCTCTTCATGAAGCCTTCCCAATCCTTCTGGTCGGAAGCTACCTGCTCATTTGCCTTGTCCTCTGAACAGAAGTGAGACGTGGAAGATGCAGGCCCCAGAGCCAGAGGGCCCAAATCCACTTACCAGCTTGAGGGTCTGTGGCAAAGTTACGAAACCATTCTGTGCCTGAGTTTTCTAATACAAACCTTGGGCGCATACTGCTGCTCACCTCATAGAGGTTTTGGAAAGATTAAATAAACTCCTACATGCTGAGCACTTAGAAGGTGCTCACCCCATGGCACATACCTAGTGAGAATTCATTCCTATTGCTCGTGTATGTTCTCATCATTCTTTCACTGAGGTCATTGTCTTACACAATTTACTTTACGAAAGTAAAATGATTTTACTTACTTTTTACGTTTCTGTCCCCATCATTAGAGTAAGCTCCATCAGGGAGATGATTTGCTGACTGAATGAGCACATGAAAGACAGCATGAGTGGTTACTTGCTGCCCCGGCTCTCAGTAAGTGAACCCGATTCAGAGGCCGGGCTTTTTGCTCATGGGACGTGGGAGTTGTTTTTCATTTTTTGGTTGTTTTTTTTAACCACCAAACCTTTTGAGCTTCTGCTTTGCGGTTTCAGGCATCTGTTTGATCTGAAGTGTAAAGTTTAGAAATCCCTGATGCCTCTGGCACCACCAGGATCTTTACCATGTAAATCTTCTTGGGCATGTTTGTTTTCTGGGTATAAGCTGGAGTAGTAAGCTGATAGTCAATTTTGTCTTGCCTTCTAAAATTCACACGTGTTGTTAGTTTTTTCCTAGTGAAAGCCCTGGGTTGGAAGGAAGGAATATTACCTATGAACAAGTTATATGACCTCGAGCAATTCACTTTTACAACCCGGATCTCTATTTTCTTGTTTTTAAAAGGAGGGGATTTCATTACCTGTGAGGCGTGAAGAGTCTGGACCACACAACTAGCACCCCAACTTTTAAGACTCCCACATGAGAGATGGGCCTTCAAAACACCTCGCTCTGAAAGCCAATGGGGCTTGTGTCCACAAGACCCACAGGACTAAAGCCAGCAAAGAAATAGTTATTAGTGGGTGCCCAGCACTGCCGCTCTCTCCCCAGGGCTCAGCACAAGGAGACGAGGCCGGAGTGCCCATTTCCCCGTCTTTCCCTGGTGGAGATTTGATTGCACACTCTCCATGCTGCTGCCTGAGGCTCTGGCTTCTAATCTAGCACCCAGCTAGGGACTAGCTGCCATCCTCGAAATCCTCCTGCCTTCTCCCCACCAGCCTGCTCCAACAGTAACATCCAGTCACTGTGATCTGCCTGGAAGGAGCTCGGCCACACATCTAATGCCCCAACTTTCGCAGCTGCCACCCAAGGGACAGGCCCCCAAATCAAATCAGTTGTAAAGAAAGCAGAAGCAGACATCTGCCTTTTGTGGGTTGGAATAGAACTTGTGTTCTCACTAGAAAGAAAGGAAAGAAGAAGAGAGAAAGAAAGAAAGACAGAAAGGTAGATAAATATATGAGGTAATGCATGTGCTAATTAACTCAATGGTAGGACTCCTTTCACAATGTGAAAATCTCAAATTGTCCTGTTATACACTTTATTTTTTTTTTTTTAGATTTTTTTTTTAATATTTTATTTATTTATTTGACAGAGAGAGACACAGAGAGAGAGGGAACACAAGCAGAGGGAGTGGGAGAGGGAGAAGCAGGCTCCCGGCAGAGCAGGGAGCCCGATGCGGGACTCGATCCCAGGATCCTGGGATCATGACCTGAGCCGAAGGCAGACGCTTAACGACTGAGCCACCCAGGTGCCCCCTGTTATACACTTTAAATATCTTACAATTTTATTTGTCACTTCAATAAAGCTGAAAAAAAAAAACAAGGCCTGGCCTCAAGTAGGCAGCTAACACTACTGATATGGTTATATTCAGGGATGAAGGGACAAGGGCTTGGGGTCACCAAAAAAAAAAACCAAAACATATTCCTTCCTGATGTAAGGAATATGATGAAGAAGCGCCTCCAGAACTTGGAGAGAAGACCTAATCACGGCCGAGTCACAAGTCACAGAGCAACATTTAATGCCTACGAGGTCATAAAACTCATGTGGCATCGTCAGATAAAAAGCGTGGACAACAGCATGTCCATTCAGAGGAGAGGGCATTCACTTCACTGTGGGCAGGAAAGCCCCCCCTCCCCTTGGAGGACATCTGGCGCCCTCTGGGCCTTAAGGGATGGCAGAGATTCTCAAGGCCGAAGCAGGGACAGGGAGATGCTTCCTGTCGGGGAGATGGTATAAGACTAAGCCAGACCAGAACTCCTGGAGCCAAGGGTTTACACAGGACGGTGCTGAGAAGACAGGTTAGGACTGTCCTGTGGCCATCCAGAGGGCCTTGGCTGCCGGGGAGGGAGGACAGATTTCCGTCCTTTAGTCCTTCAGATCAGAACTGAAGCTCAGTCTCTTCCGTATTTTTAACAACCAGCCATAATCCACAGGCTTATGTATAAGTTGCTTTCTGATATCAGTATCCTCTTTTTGAAAGTGTTTCTAGAAAAAAGAAAAAGGAACATAAGAACCCAGCTTTACATCCATTTTATTTTTTTAAAGATTTTATTGATTGAGTGAGAGAGAGAGAGTATGAGCAGGGGGAAGGAGAGGGAGAAGCAGACTCCCTGCTGAGCAGGGAGCCTGATGTGGGGCTTGATCCCAGGACCCTGGGGTCATGACCTGAGCCGAAGGCAGATGACCCTTTACTGACTGAGCCACCCAGGCGCCCCTTTACATCCATTTTAAAAGGGAATCTAATCCAATGATTATGAGCTTGGTCAGATTAGCTTCATCCACATATCTAGATACTCAACAAAAGATGGATAGCGAATGGGTAAATAAATGAATGAGTGAAATACGCAAGGTCGTCTTGAGTCCATCAAGGGAACGGAGCAGGGTGACCGTGTGATGCGGGGACAGATGAGCCATTCAGAAAGAGCTCTGTCTGGTGGACAGCTTCTGTAGTCCTTTGCAAAGAAAGTGGAAGCAGACACCTGCCTTTTGTGGATCAGCCTTTGTTCAGCCTCGGAGCAGTGTGCGCAGGACATTGTGTGACCTTTATTTCCCCTGTGTCCAGCCAAAGATGCTTTCTGATTGATGTTTGTAGGACACAGAGACTATAACACACAAGCCAGTGTCTGGCTTTGGCAGGGAGAGGTTTTGGCTTGGATTCTTTTCCTCAGTTTTAAGAGGGCCCGTGACGGGAGAAGGCATTATGAAATCTTTACCAAACGACATTTTGAAATGCCTTCATGTCGGGGTGCACCAGACCAGAGCCCTTGACCAACAGGCAGGCAAAACCAGCTGAGCGCTCCACTGCATGGGCAGCATTTGAAAATTCTTATTGCAGGTCCAACTGGCTGCCCTTTGTTTAGATGAACCATTCCTGAGCTAGAGGGAGGCAGAAGTAGTCATTGCTCTCTTGGGGGAAGTTCTCGTGGATGACTGGGGCCTGCTGGGAAGAACATTATTTTGGGCGCTGACAGACCTGGGTTTGGAGGTTGACATCACCCATCCACCTGCTGGTTTCCTGGGGGAGCTCCATACAATCCCTGCCTCTTGCCAAGTCCACCTAAATCTGACAATATTACCCCCCCAGCCCTGAGGAAAGAGCACCAAGGAGAGGCTGAAGGGGGGGTGAGGTCTATGGGCGGGGGTGAGAGTAAAGGTGGGGGCCTGGCTGCAAGACCCAGGCCAGCACTACCAGGCAAAGAGCCTGTTGCAGGCAGAAGCCTTGACTTGGGGGCTCAGTCAGAGGCCCACAGAGAGAACTGAGAGGGTCTATAAAATAGAAGTAAGGAAAAGATGACACCCTGCTCTTCCAACTACAACTTAGATTTTCCTTCGGTTGAGCATGTGGGCCACAAACCATGGTATAGCAGGGGACCTGTGACTTTGTCACCTGCCAGAGTCACATGTGTTTTCATAGCACAATTTTGCAGAGACCGTGAATTATCACTTCCATTCATCACCTCTTCAAAAGCATAGTCATTATTAGATCTACTGCTAGATTTTGTCCTTCAATGCATTAATAAAGTAGCATTTAGTTTCCATATGGCAGATTTGTTTATAGTTTGGTAACTATATTTCAATTTGATCCATTCCCTTTGTACTTATTCTAGGCCTTAGAAACAGCATTCTGAGAAGCAGTCCACAGGCTTGGCCAGCCTGCCAAAAGAGTGAGCTCACGGCACACAGAAAGGTTAAGAACCCAGCAAATGGGAGGTTCTGAAAACACAGGCATGTTCAGTTCCGTTTCAACATCCTTTTCAGAAGACACAAAGCCCTTTGTTGCTCATGCCTGTCGCTGTAGGAAGCTGACCAAAGGCCAACAGAGAACAGGATGGAGACGTGGGAGAAAATGGGTGGAGGGTCCCCGGAGACATAAAGGAAGGGGAAGTCACTGCTGACGTTCCCCACCACCATCCCCCAACACACGGTACAACCAAATCTAAGCACAGTCAGAGCTGAAACCAGCAGAGGCTCGGGGACCCCAGCCCCTTAGGGGTCTCTCCCTCTGCAGCATCAGCTGGCTCCTTAGACTCAGCAGCTGTCTGCTTAAAACTCCCAGCCGGCTCCCAACACCTGCCAGCCAGCTGCCCGGCCTATTGAAGAACTCCCAGACCCCAAACATCTCTCCTCAAGAAGGTCGAGATGAGAACTTTATGGTCTTTGTTTGAGGACTCTCTACTGCTATTTGATCACTGAGTGTATGAGCCAAAGCTCAGTGCTAAACACCCACTTGAACTTTGCAGTTTCCCTGTTTCATTAAGAAAGTTATTGTGGAGTCTGGCCATGCGTCAAGGACACGTGAACTCTGGGAACAGCCCATTTCTCCAGGTCAGTCCTGGGGGATGGGAGAGTGTGGCCAGGAGCCAATAGGAAGGGGGCTCGGACCAGAGAGGAGAGGTTCTGCCAGGAACTGGTATGGATGGCTTAAGATCCGACCCTGGGGATAGCAAAGCTCTAGGTTGTAGAGCTCTTTCATCAGACTTACTGCTCCAGAAATACCTCCCCAGTAACCCGCAGCTAATGTGTAGGTAAGGAGAAGTGGAGAGTGCGTGAAGTTACTTACAGTCATTACAGAGCCTCCAGGTTTCTATAGGGGCACAGTAGTAAAGAGTGCTCTCTTCATTTTTCCTAGGAATCCAATGTTGTAAAAAAACAAAGCAATAAAAAAAAACAAAGGCAAACAATAAACCTCGCCAGTCTCATTTACTTGCCAAAGAGCAAACAGGTTGAGTTGCTCTGTTGCTGTTGGAGGAGGGTGGAGGAGGAAAAGTCCCCTTGTTGGCCACCACCCACGTGAACACCACTCATGGAAAGAACATGATGCCAGCTACTAGGACACCTGGGTCCCAGCCCTGCCCTACCTCTCTCTTAACCCCCTGCTTGACTTCCTTTTCCCAGTGTGCCTCAGCTTCCCTGTCAGAAAGTTAACCACCACTGCTCCTGAACACAGACAGTCTGCAGTCCTGGCTGGATAACCCCCCCCACCCCCCACCCCCCACCGCCCCGGGGCAGGGGAGCTGCAGTCCCACCCAACTAGTTGGGAGTTCTGTGTGGCCCGTATGGTGGCTTTCACTCGTTCATTCATTCATTCATTTATTTTTTAAGTGCTGTCTGGATATTTTTCTGCTTCTAAGAATGAAACATGTTTATTGTAAAAATTTCAACACAATGAAAATCTAAAATCGCTACAAGTGTTTTCCCAGTACTGCCTCCTAGAGGAAACAATTTACTGTTGTTTATTGTATGTACTTTTTAAATTATCTTCCTTTTTTTTTTTTTTTTTGTAGCCTGTGAACATGTTTTATTTGAGCAATATAGAACTACTTGGATTAAAACATCAGAGAGTTCCTTTCCACTCCTTTCAACCCCGAACTCTACTCCCCTCTGCAGACAGTCACTGTTAATATTCTGGTTTCAATCCTTCTAGACGTTCGAGTGCAGGTAGCTTGCTATCTGAACGCTTGCTGTCCAGCACTGGCTGGTGGGAGGTCACTGGCTGCCCGTGCAGCCCTGCTCAGCCCCTCCTCACCCTTTGCCTCTCCACTTCTCAGGTGGGCGGCAGACGCTGCGCCTTCTGTCCGCCAAAGTCCAGGTGCACGGGTGAGTCCTCTAGTCGTTTCCTGAGTGGTTCTCTCACAGAGCTCCTCCCCACGGGGGAGGAGGGTAATGAAGGGAAGGGGAGGGGAGGAGGCTAATTTCCCTTATGCCTGTAGGATGACTGTCAGGAGCTAAGAGGGATACATACTTCCATCTTTACATCCAGAGGAACAGAGAGCATCTCTGAGCCAACATTTCAAGTAAGGTTCAGCTTCACGTGCACTGCTTGGACCAGGTGGCCTCTTGAAAACCGTGATTTGCCCGGGGAAATGGAATATGTTCATTGACTTTACCAAGCCAGGGCCCACCCTGAATCTAGGACCGAAGCCAGTTCCCTCCTCTGAGCATGGGGTGCATGGGGGAGGGATGGCTAGGGGCTGTCAGAGAAGAATGAGAGAATGGGTACCAGTAGGCCATGAGAAGTGTTCATTAGACAAAATGTCTAGACCTGCAAACTCAAGAAGCTAATCCAGAGAAAGATGCCACCTCTTGTTTTAGAAGCACTGAAAGCTCGAGTCCTCTTTAAGCGGGTGAAAGAATTGATTTTTCATTTAATTCTGGGTGTCAACCACCCATCACCAATAGCTGAATGACCCCAGACCTTTAGGGGGTGCCTTCGGTCTCTTAGGGAAGAAATAAACGGGAAAGGCCTGCCATGTGGGTAGCACTCTCACTGGCACTTTCACTTGTGCTAAATTATTTGATTCAGTTCCTTTGATCCTATGAAGAATCTTATGACCCTCAGCTGACAGATGAGGAAACGATGCCCAGAGAGATTAAGCAATTGGCCCACGGCACACACGGAGTTAGTGGCACGTTCCCGGTATGAGGATTCTCAGTGAACTGGAGTTGAGTCACCGGACTCGAAACACAGGGAATTTGTCATAAGGGTCCAAGGTGTCTCCTGGAGGCTGAGCGCTGAGATGCAGGTGGGACAAGAATCAGGGACTGAACAGCCATCAGGTTTCCCTTCTTTCATCTCTGCTCCTCTCTGGGTTTCTGCTTCATTCTCTCTTCCTGCAGACAGACCTTTTCTGCTTCTTCGAGCTTTGAGCCAGAACAAGTGTCCACTGAAGACACTGTTCTTTTCTTTCTCCTCCTTCAATTCCAAAATCCTGGAGACAGCACACCCATCAACACAGGGGTGAGGGAATTATATGAAATGACTGCTCCGCCGGCCCCACTCTGGGTGGGTGTCAAATAACAAGGTCGTGACGAGTGCAGTGGATAACCCTGAAGCAGTATATTCTTTGCAGACCAGCAACAGATAACTGCCCTGTGTGTGCTCAGTCAGGATCTTGCAGCAGCAGGTGGGTCACTGGGAAACACGTTTTGAGCCCACTTCTGCTGGTTGCCTACTTTTTTCTCCACAGGCATGTTGCCCAAACTCCTGCAGTTGTTTGTTGCACAATTCACAGAGTGGAATTGAGAAGCCTTAATGAAATGGTTGCTTGGAACTTGAGTTTCCTGCCACATTGCTATGCAATGAAATTCTGGTGCATTTCCTCCAGCAAATGTCTTTAGTTCCAGTTGGGTTTGGGTAGTGGATTCCTAGGAAGAGTCATGACAAGCCACCCCATAGGGACAAGCAAGGCCCTTTCTAGACAAATGCTGGACCCGGGGTAGGCAAGGAGCTGATGGCATCTGTGTTCTGTGCACAGGCTGGGGCTCGTTCCTGATTGTGATCTTCTCATGCATTTGGCATGTGGGGTGCAGCTCTAACCCTCGCCTGGTGAGCTGAACCTAAGTCATTCAATACACAAATCCAGGAAGGGCAGTTCGCTACGACTGGGAGAGTCAAAGGCAGCCTCAGCGGCCTCTCTCTGGCACGTCTCAGCAAAGGAGTGTCTGTTTATTTTCCACCATCCCGAGTCATGTGCAACCTGGCCCAGATTTGGAAGAAGGTGGAGTTGGCTCCTCAGCCGGCCCTGAGGAGACTTCCTTCTGAGGCCTCCTGAAGTCAGCCTTGTCTTAGCTGACACAATTAAATGTTTCTAACACCCAGGGGCCCAAGCTTCTCTCAGGAGCTCTAGACCTGGATATGGGATATCTGCCCCTGTGTGTTCACCTCACAGGGTGTCTCATTGTTATTAAAACCCACTCCTCCTGCAAGATTCATTTCTTGGGTGACTGTTTCCACCAGCTGCCTAACCATTCAAGCTGAGTCATTCTCCATTCCTCCACTCAAGAGAACTTTCTGGAACTACGACCCAGTGCCAGACTCTGTGCTAGGCCCTAAAGGTAAAGACACGGAACGGTGCAGGCTCCAGATGCTCACAGGCCAGTGGGGAACCCACAAGAACACCCCGGGTTGTTCCAGGAGGAGGGGTGGAGTGTCTAACCCAGCACACAGGGATCAGGGAAGATTTCCTGGAAGAGGTGATGCCTGCGTTGAGTCATGAGAAGAGATAGGAGGGGAAGAAGTGGCCTTCTAGGCAGAGGGGTCTGCAGGAGAAAATATATAAAGAAAGAACACAGTATGTCTGAGGAACCACAAGTAGGTTGGTGCTGCCAGAGAGTAAAAGACAGTGGGGTAGGGGCCTTGAGTTAAGACTAGAACCACGATTAGGAGCAGACTTAGGAGCACTTCTGTTGGAGAGCAAGACTGTAGGTGATGGACACTCGGCATCAGGGAAATTCAAATCAAAACCTCAATGAGACACCAGCTCACACCAGTCAGAATGGCTAAAATTAACAAGTCAGGAAATGACAGATGTTGGCGAGGATGCGGAGAAAGGGGAACCCTCCTACACTGTTGGTGGGAATGCGAGCTGGTGCAGCCACTCTGGAAAACAGTATGGAGGTGCCTCAAAAAGTTGAAAATAGAGCTACCGTACGGCCCAGCAATTGCACTACTGGGTATTTACCCCAAAGATATGAATGTAGTGATCCGAAGGGGTACGTGCACCCCAGTGTTTATAGCAGCAATGTCCACAATAGCCAAACTATGGAAAGAGCCAAGATGTCCATCAGCAGATGAATGGATAAAGAAGATGTGGTATATATACACAATGGAATATTATGCAGCCATCAAAAGGAATGA